>NC_136928.1:68322290-68922290 GCF_949752795.1 Hyperoodon ampullatus
GGTGACAAGAAGCAAGATCAGGGTAAGCACAGGTATGGGACCAATGAGAGGAGGGTTCTCCCGGGCCTTGAGGGCAGGGCAGGCGTCCCTGAAAAGATGGCATTCGTGTGTCTGAGGCCTGGAGAATGAGTAGGAGTTACTCCGGTGGAGGGGAGAGAGGTCTAGAGGGGCAAGGGAAAGCCAGATGCTTTGGGGAAACCACGACCAGTTTAGGACGTGAGGTATGAAGCAGGGAGGGGATGGTGGAGATGAGGCTGACGGAGCAGCAGGGCCTGACGGAGCTAGGAGTCTAATGCTTTATCCTTGAAGGCCAAGGAGGGCCACTAAGACGTTAGGGGGAGGAGTGGAATTACTAGTCCCCGCAGGGTAGAAAGATCCTTCTGCAGCTGGTGAAAAGGATTAGGGAGGGGCAAGGCTGGAACAGGGCAAATACACATTGGCTCGCTCCTGCCTTTCTCGAATGGAGGTGCAGGAATGGAAGATGCAATTAAGTACAATCAGATCTGGATAAGGCAGCCATATGACATGCCACATACCACACTCTTTCAAGCCTCCTTCCCATCTCCCTCCATTCGACTACAGACCCTCGCCAAGGAATCAACAGAGGAAGGAAGAGATTCCAGACTGCTCTGGGTCATCCTCAAGGAGCAGAACTGGCCAGGAGGTGAGAAACAGGAGAACAAAGGCGATCACCCATCATCAGAGGGTGAGTCATTCCCACCTTCCATGTGGAGTCAGTGATCCCCACACTGTAACTGAGGGAATTAGTCACCAGGATCTGCTTAGCTACCCCAGAGACGTTAAAATTTTCCATTATGGGACAAGAATTGAACATCTCCTTCAGAACAGAAGGCCTGTTCTATCTCTTCTTTTTTTTTTTTTTTTTTTTTTTTTTTTGCGGTACGCAGGCCTCTGACTGTTGCGGCCTCTCCCGTTGCGGAGCACAGGCTCCGGACTCGCAGGCTCAGCAGCCATGGCTCACGGGCCCAGCCGCTCCGCGGCATGTGGGATCCTCCCGGACTGGGGCACGAACCCGTGTCCCCTGCATCGGCAGGCGGACTCTCAACCACTGTGCCACCAGGGAAGCCCCTATCTCTTCTTTAACAGGTGGTGAGTAAAGAACCATCTTGGTCACCAGGATGATAACTAATTTTACCTCTCAATTTCTCTACTTTCAGTCAAATTTTTATTTACTTTTTTCTAGTTATATGCTTTTCTTTGTAAAAACTTTTCCTCATTGTGAAAGTAAGATTTGCTCATTGTAGAAAACACAGAAAGTACAGTAAAGGATAAAGGAGGAGACATAGGAGAAGGGGGAAGAAAAACTACTCATAATTCCACCTCCCAAAGGCAATTTCTGTTGACATATTGGCCTGTTTCTTTCCAGTGTTCCTTACATAATTGAGATCCAACTATACCAACAATTTTATATCCCACTTTTCTCCTTTACTATTACAACTTAAGAATTTTCCATAACAGTCAAGTTTTATTAATATAATATTAATGGTGCATATTTTTATATTATAATTTACCCTATAGGAAATATTTATGTTTATATACCATAATGTTTTACCATTTCCCTACAGTATATACATTTATAAATGTATAAATACATTTATATTGTTTTGATAATTTTCAATATTATAAAATAATGGTGGGAAGAATTACATTTAAAACTTTGGGGGTATTTTATTTCCTTAAGGTATGTTCTCAGAAGTGAAGTTCAAAGGCTCTCCACAAAGCAATTTACAGTTCACACCCCACTGGCCGTGTGCAAGTACCCGTTTCCCCACCCCGTCAGCTCTCAGCACTGTGCAGGGCAGGCCCAGCCCTTGGGCAGGGAGCTGTCGGGAGCCGCAGCCCACTCCTCCTGAGCAGGATTAAAGTTTAATTTAGAAATTCCTGACTTGAATATTATCCCAAAGAGCCTATGGAAGGTTCTGAAGACCTCAGCTCAAGTGCAGTTATCTGGGGTGGTCCCAGCCTGAGCCACTGCTCTGGGCCCTGGACCCTTCTAGGGATGACTATGAGTGCCAAGTGGGGAAAGGGACCCTCAGCAATTCTTCCTACAAAGTCATGATGATTTATGCTGCCGTGCTCCAAGCGAAACCAGCCCACTACTTCAAGTGTGACCAGCCCTGGACACCAGGGAGGCCACTGGTCAACGTGGCTTGGCACAGAAGTCCAATAGTAAAGTTCCTTGTTGGATGGCGACAATCTGAGAAAGGGTGAACACTCACAGAGAAGGAGGGTCTCCAGAGCTGCTCTGGATTTGGAATGACAATGAATGAGTTCCAGGCTTTGCTGGGACGGAGGCACCCAGGAGCCCCATGACCCTGAGTGCCTGGGTGTCTGCTCTGACCATATCCAGTGACTTCCTTCTTCCTAGAGCTTTGCAATGAGCCCCTGTCACTAAAACAGAATTTCCCAAACTTACTGGGCCATAGAACAGTTTTTATACTCATAACACAGCAAGAGCACATGAGTTATAAATGTGAGCCCTACCATATGAATTCTCGTGTGAATTTCATTCGAAAGGCAGATTATTACATAATTATAATTATGTAAATGGACTCTATTTTTCCTACATAACACATTTTAAAAGGAAACAAATATCACTGACATCACTTTTTTTGTTGGTTTTGTGGAACCACCACCAATATTTCACCTAGCTGAACACAGTTTACAAAACTGAACAAAAGTAATGAGGCCATGTCTTTTTCTTCGTGACCTGAAGGAACTTATCAGCACCACACTCTAACCAACTGAGCTAACCAGCCACTCGATGTGGCCTGAAAGAAAGACCTTAAATCTGAGCTGATTTTATAGACAAATATATATATATAATAATTATAATCCGTCACCCGACTGTTTTAATTTACAGTGTTCTGCTTGTGCATGCAGTTGAATTTTATTCGCCGATTTTATTTCCTCTTGTTGAAAACATTTGCTCCTGCTCTTTGCTAATGCTCTTAGGGAACTGACGCCTGGAGGAACGAGCAATGCAACATACACACAGATCACAGATCAGCCCTCCCTTCACCTCCCCTCTGTCCCAAGACCACCGCAGGGGGCTTCACGTTCGTGATGCCCCTTAGGAGTGGCTGGCAGTGCTGTTGATGAATTTACAGAACTAATCACGGTCTCCTGCCTCTTGCAGTTCAGTGTCTACAGAAGGCAATTACACGAATTCTGTTACTCATTATTTGTTTGCAACACCTTCTGCTCGTAATAATTTTAGTACCGGTGACTCTATTGTTAATTATCACAGGTTTTAGTCTCAATATATAGCTGTCCTTGATTGTCATATACTGAGAATAGTTTCATATTAAAAAATTGTAATCTGAAGTGAGAGAGTAGCATGGACATATATACACTACCAAATGTAAAGTAGACAGCTAGTGGGAAGCAGCTGCATCGCACAGGGAGATCAGCTCGGTGCTTTGTGACCACCTAGAGGGGTGGGATAGGGAGGATGGGAGGGAGGGAGACGCAAGAGGGAGGAGATATGGGAAAATATGTATATGTATAACTGATTCACTTTGTTATAAAACAGAAACTAACACACCATTGTAAAGCAATTATACTCCAATAAAGATGTTAAATAAAATAAAGTTTAGATATTTTTAATACCAAAAAAATTGTCATCGATCTTGTTAAATGCTTGTGCTTATTATTCAATTATCCAAAGGTATTTTGCAAAGTTGTACTCCGTGTTCCCAAGACTAATGGCAAAACATCATGGTTAGTTTGGGGGAATAATTTATAAAGATTACAATCTAACCTGCCACGAAAATCCTTCAATGTCGCAGGTACTCCAGGTGTTGATCGCACCTCCCTTTTCCCCTCTTTTTCCTGGGGCAGTAGGAGCAAGGAAGCTGCTTTCTGGAGCCATCTCCTACCCTGGGCTGACGCCCCTGGTAGCCAATACCGCCCCAGCAGAATGGAAATTTAGAACAGCCTTTCCCTCTGGCCTTCTCAGCTGATTCTAAAGACCCCACTGAGCCTCTTTATCACCGATCTCAACCCTGTGGGGATGGGAGGGAACCCCTGGATTCCATTTGGAACTGCAGACTCTCCATCCCACACTCTTGCTTACCCTTTTCTTCCCTGTTGCTCACTCTTTTATACTATTTATACTATTTACGTAGCTTGCTTTCTTGCTCAAAAGATAGTAAATTCCTTAAGGACAGAAATTGTATCTTATTTATTTTTATGCTTTGCACCATGTAAGTTCACAATACTTGTTAAATAAATAACTTGTATTTAACTTTTTGTGATGAATATTCTGGCATTAAAGTTGAACTAAACCATTTCACAATTTTAAATGAGCAGGTAAGGCCTAAAAATAAAAACCATTTGCTTCCTGCATCAAGAACTAAGTGTTTCTAGCAGTTTTAGTTTGGGGTGGTGGACAGCAGTGGTAAAATCTTCATTCATTGCTAGTGTGACCTTGCTAGCAGTAAGCACTTGAAAAGTGCATCTTCTTATTTTTACTTCTTATGCTTCACCTATCAAACCATATCCATGTGTATTGGATCCTTTGTATTTTTGTGGCTTGCAAAAATTTTAGTTCCATATTTTAGAACTGACACAGTGCTATGAATTAGTGTTAGGAATTGAGCTGCATGCCGTTATCTTTTTGACAAAAATCGACACTATTTAACTTTACTATCTAGTGAATACAGCTCAGAGGCACTATGATAAAGTTCAGTCTACTAAAATATTCCACAAATTGCAGTATGGGTAATCCCTGATTTGATTACCTTTTCCCAGCTAAAGGGTGGAGTGTGGTACAGTATACTCAACTCTAACACAGGAAGGAACTGTTACACAGAGGAACTGCACACACTTTCCCACTCTGAGAATCTCCATCTGCCTTCCTCCTGCATACCCACACTCCACTGTTAGTCCATCCAGACAGAGGGAGCCAGCAAAGCCAGGTCTCCCAGGCTCCCTGCCTCTCTGCCCCTCACCTCCCTAGTCTTACCCCCTAACCTCTAAAATCTCCCCATGTACCAGAATTTTTTTGGCTTCGTTCAAGCATTTGAACATTGGATTAAGAACATGAGGTTCCACTCCTACAGCTCAATAGCAAAAAAATACTCAGTTAGAAAATGGGCAAAGGACCTGAAGAGCCATTTCTCCAAAGAAGACATGCAGATGGCCAACAGGCATATGAAAGATGCTCATCACTAATCCTCAGGGAAATGCAAATCAAAACCACAATGAGATATCACCTCACACCTATCAGCATGGCTGTTTATCAAAAAACAAAGGACAGCAAGTGTTGGCAAGGATGTGGAGAAAAGAGAATCCTTCTGTGCTCCTGGTGGGAATGCAAATTGGTGCAGCTGCTAAGGAAATAATATGGAGGTTCCTCAAAAAATTAAAAATAGAACTACCATTTGATCCAGTAATCCCACTTCTGGGTATATGCCCAAAAAAATTGACCTCGAAGAGGTATCTGCGCTCCCACATTCATTGTGGCATTATTCACAATAGCCAAGGTATAGAAACAACCTAAATGTCCGATGAGGACTAATGGATTTTTAAAAAGTGGTATATATATACAATGGCATAATATTCAGCCTTTAAAAGAAAAAGGAAATCCTGCCATTTGTAGCAACATAAATGGACATGCAGGACGTTATGTTAAGTGAAATAAGCCAGACACAGAAAGACAAATATTGCATGATCTCACTTACATGTAGGATCTAAAATAATCAAACTCCTAGAAGCAGAGAGTAGAATTTGCTAGGAGGGGCTGCCAGGGGCTGGAGGAGGGGAAGATGAGGAGGTATTGGTCAAAGGGGACAAAGTTTCAGTTATGCAAGATGAATAAATTCTGGAAATGTACAACAGAGGGCTTATGATTAACAATACTGTACTGTATATTTAAAAATTTGCTAAGAGGGTAGGTCTTATATTAAAGGTCTTTACCACAAAAGGAAAAACAAAACAAAAGAACAACAAAAAAGAACATGAGTTTCCATTATTTCACTGTTTGAGGCCAACAGTATGTACTTTTGTCATATAAATGATCGTAGAATCAAGATAACTTCAGAAAGCTTAACAATAGCCATTTTCATTAAAAGTGTAATGTGTACAGCCCACAGAAGCAGTGCTGCTTTCTTACAGACTTCTACTGTTCTTTGTCTAACATTCAGCTCCATGACGTTAGTATAAGGCTCAAGAAAACTCTCAACTGGAAAAATATTTGTAATCTAATAGGGTTTGGGGGCGGGGGTTGCTTTTTTTTAGGTCTTGCCTTGTGGCTTGCGGGATCCTAGTTCCCGACCGGGGACTGAACCCAAGGCCACGGCAGTGAGAGCGCCGAGTCCTAACCACTGGACAGCCAGGGAATTCGCTAACGGGGTTTTTAAATTTAACCTCGTTATATAAAGCTACAAGAGGAGTTAAGACCTGAAATTCTACCAAAGGCTATGTGGAAAAGCTTTAATCTAACACGTGTTTCTAGATAAAGACTGAAATGAATAGAACAGGAACCTGCTTGAATATTAAGACACAATTACATTACATCTAAATATAATTAGGGATGATTTTTTTTTTTTAACCGATGTTGAAATACAGAATCCTAGGTTTGGAAAGAACTTTAGAAACCAGAAAAATCTAACCTCCTTCCCACTGCAGGAATCCTTCTTCTGCACTGAAGACAGACATAGTCATTCAGCCTGTGAATACTTTATGAGATAAGGGACTGTTTTGTGGGCTGACCCTTTTCTGTATTAGACAGTTCTAAGTATGAGGAGGTTCTTTCTGATGGTGAGTCAGAACCTGCCTTACTGTTACGTTCAACCATCAGTCAGGGGGCTGTTTGGCACGTTGGGAAGGATACAGGCTACTGAGGCACACGGAACTGGGCTTCAATCCAGGGCTTACCATTTACCAGATAAGTAGCCTTGTCTCTGAGCCTCAGTTTCCTCGTGTATAAAATGCCATTAGTGATTTCTCCCCTTCACGTGACTGTGAGGGTTAGAGATACTGTGTGTTAAGTGTCTGGGATACGGTAGACACCCATTGGATGGTGGCTGTCCTAGCACTGGCCATGTGACAAAGCTAGCTACCTGACCCTAGGGACATTTTCCCTTCACCCCGTGAAAATGCACTATTCTCTCAACGATCCCTCACGTGCCATGGTTTCCAGACCCCTTCAGCATCTTGGCAGTTTTCCACTGGTTTATTAAAGAAAGCATTCCTCCACGTGTATCCTGTACATGAGTTCCTTCAAATACAATCATTTAAAAGAAAGCAGAGGGTTTCCCTGGTGGCACAGTGGTTGAGAGTCCGCCTGCTGATGCAGGGGACGTGGGTTCGTGCCCTGGTCCGTGAGATCCCACATGCCGCAGAGCGGCTGGGCCCGTGAGCCACAGCCGCTGAGCCTGCGTGTCCGGATCCTGTGCTCCGCAATGGGAGAGGCCACAACAGTGAGAGGCCCGCATACCGCCAAAAAAAAAAAAGCAGATAACAAGTACTGGTTGAATGGACTAGCTCTAGAATAGTATGGGTGGTTGCTAAGGAAGAGACATTCACAGGTGCTCTCCACCTGCTGAGCCGCCCAGTCACTCTGGAGGAGGAAAAGTCACACCTGCACGTCCTGTTCCAGTTTCATCTTGATCGTGTTGTACTCTTCGCAGTTCCAGATCCTCTGCTTGTTGAGATGCTTCTCGTGGTCCTCCACTTTCTTGATGCGGTTCATAAGACACTCCAGCTGAAGGCACAGGGAGACAAGGGGAAGGGCAGGTCCCATCCCTGTTCCGACTCCGGAGGGAGTCTGCCTGCCCTCAGAACCCCTGTGCCCCAAGGCTTTGAACTCCCAGGCTATGGCTTGTATTGCCTAATGGGGTTCTACTCCAGAAACTCTAAGAGGAAGGCAGACCCTGCAGTCAGACATTTGTATTTCTTAAAAAAAAAAAATACCCAGTGGATCTTGGTCATATTATTTCTTTGTTCTTTAAGTCTCTGAAATAAAGCAAAAACCCCACACCCTTTAAAATGTGTCTTAAAACATCTTCGTGGGCAGCAAATAGCCATGGTTGGGGGAGATACCCAGGAAATAAGAGAGTGGGAGGACTGTGGAAACCACAGCGGGCTGCACGGTGGTACTGCCCACCACCACGAGAGGGCGCCATCCGCAGTCCCCGCTGGTTAACTGGCAGGTGAGGTCAGGGATGTTGGCCACGGCACTGCTCCCCAAGGTCCAAAAAGGCTAGCAAATTCAGCCACAAGAGGCATCACCCCAGACCCTATGGACCACCCTTGACACCCCTGCCCCCTCCCCCATCGACCGCCCCCTGACCTCTTTGGCGTTGTGAGCCTGCAGAGCCTGCTCCCATTTCTTCTTATTGCTGGTCAGCAGCTCCTGTCGCTCCACCTCAAATGCTTTCTGCGACCCAGAAGGAAAAGGGCTCTTGTGTCTGTTTTAATTAGGCAGGTCCCACAGCATCAAAGAAATCTCAGACAACAGCACCAGTGCCACATTGCCACCCACAAAGTCAAATCCAAAGGCAGACTTGCCAAGTTTCACGCAACCAAAGGACTGTGGAATGAGTTGCGTGGAAAGTGTTACGAAATCTATGCTTCACGCGGACTGTGAGAGGAAACGTGCCAGGTGCCCTGTGTCAATTGGATAAGCGAGGCAGGAAGCTGAGGAAAGGTCAGCGCCTTGCAGTCCCAGGGCCAACCCTGGCATGTCTTCAGCCGGGACTCGGGTTAGAGCATTGCTATGGCTGGGGTTCCCATGAAGCAAAGGCAGCGTGGAGCTCACAGAACAGGGGATGGGGTAGACTCAGGAATGCAGAAATGAGTCTGTAATAATCCAAAGAGGCCCCGACCTCTTGGCTCTCTTCCATTTTGGAAAGGTCTGTCTCGATCTCAATCCTTAAGATTTCATTCAAATCCAGAATATTGGTTCCTGGATCCTGTTTGGCACGCCCCTTTCCTCTCCCTCCATCCCTGACTGTCATAAACACAACAAATAAATGGCTCACAAATGCCTGTTGCTTCTGGAGCACTAATCTCCCTCCTCCACGCCTCTTACCCCTCTTTTATTCTCCTTCCAAGTGCTTGTCACACCTGTCAAATTATATACTTAGTAATTTATCCCTATTGTCTAGCTGTCTCCTGCTAGAATACAGGCTTCATCCAGGACTTTGTCCGTGGTTGTATCTCCAACCCCTGGCACAGTGCTTGCCATTTAGTAGACACTTGCATGTTTGCTGGAGGAGTGAGTGTATCAATAAGTAAGTCAATGAAACGCTAGAGCAGAGACAGCAATGAGAGGACCAAGACGTCTGGGGGCCCTCCCTGGGTGGTTAGGCCACAGGCAGCCACCTCCCAGGGGCCTCCTCCCAGGGGCCTCCCAGGGGCAGAGGGCAGCTTTCTCGCATGCCATCACCTCGATGTGTTGGAGCTCCTGGCGAAAGGTTTTCATCACATTTTTCACCTGTTCTTCCATCCTCTCCAGGAGCAGGCAGATGTCACCCGACTGTTTCTTCAAATCCTTCACGTACTGGCCATCCTTTGTGTTTAACTCCTAGAGAAGAGCATGCCAAAGGTTGGGGCTTCCCTGGTGGCGCAGTGGTTGAGAGTCCGCCTGCCGATGCAGGGGACACGGGTTCGTGCCCCGGTCCGGGAAGATCCCACATGCCGCGGAGCGGCTGGGCCTGTGAGCCATGGCCGCTGGGCCTGCACGTCCGGAGCCTGTGCTCCGCAGCGGGAGAGGCCACAGCAGTGAGAGGCCCACGTACTGAAAAAAAAAAACGTTGGTCATCAACTGAGACAGAAGCCAGAAGTTGCCAGCCACGCCTCACCCCAGGGGTGGCGGGGGGGATCCCTCCCATCAGCATCAGGCGCTAGAAATTATAACTGCACAAAGGGAAGGTGCCCGGGAGAGGCTGGGAGGGTCTGGGAGAAACACGGGTGTCTGGAGGCCATGGGCTCAGCTCGGGGCAAAGCCTCAACGAGCAGCACAGGATCAGACCCCTCAATGACTACTTGTTGCAAATCTCCCTGCAGCCTCCCAGAAAGCCCAGGGTGCTCCAGCTAAGCAATGAACAATATCCTGTGATAAGCCATAATGGAAAAGAACATGAAAGAGAATGTATATATATATATGTATAACTGAGTCACTTTGCTGTACAGCAGTAATTAACACAACATTGTAATTCAACCATACTTCAATAAAAAATAGATTTTAAAAAAGTGTATTGCCTGAGCTATATCGCATTCTGGGTAACGAAGTAAAGCCTCCGCCTTTCTCCATTCAGGAGAAGCTAACATCCCCCAGCTCCATCCCCGGCAGCCAGGACCGAGGGCCGGGCTCTTGCCTGCTGTAACTCGCTGATCAGCTTGTTCTTATCTTCTATCAGCCCAGCGCAGTGCACCTGCTGGGTGTTGAGCATTTCCCACAGCTCCTGGGGGATTCTCTTCTGTTTGCCCTCCTCCCACTTCACGGTGATCTCATCAAATTTGTCCTGACTGGTCTTGACCTCGTTCTCCAGCTTTTCAAGTCTGCAAATACAAACAGCCCAGCTCCTGAGGCTGCCTTCCAAGAAAGCAGGCTGGTTCTCTAGGGTCTGTAAAACAGGCCCGGGTACCCAGCTCTGCCTGAAAACCAAACCGGGCTCTGAGAAATCTTCTTTTAGTTTAATGCTTGACTCTAAGTAACTGAGACCGAATAAACAAAGTGACACATAACAAAAATGGATCAACATTAAGGCTGTACACACACACACACACACACACACACACATCAAGAGTCAATTTGTCACACACTTCTGAGTAAGATGGTGACAAACAGTAGTTAACCACTTGGTCACAAGTCCCATAGCTTGTGTTCAAATACTGATTCTGCTACTTGGCTCTCAACTTTAGAGAAATTGCTTAACTTCTGCAGGCCTCATTTTTCTCATCTGTAGAATAGAGAGGACGAAATGATCAACCGTTGACTTTAAAAAATGCACAACATAAGAGTTGTGAGTTAAGTTTTATTTGGGGCAAAATGAGGACTGCAGCCCGGGAGACAGAGTTTCAGATAACTCTGAGAAACTGCTCCTGGGAGGCGCTGGGAGGAGCCGGGGTAAAGAGGAGTTTAGCAGGTAGTTGGGAACGTCAAGAGATTATTGTTAAAGGAAACCAGATATCTCAAGTTAAGGAATTTAGCGCTTTTCTATGGGAAGATGCAAGAGTCTGGGCTCACTCAAATCATTCCTGTGATGTGCACCTCAGCTATCTGGGGCCAGTATCCTGTGTTTTCACATCCTGAGTTTCTTCAGGGCTCACTGCAGGGAGTGGCTGCAGTCTGACGGCTGCTAGATGGCAGGTATTCTTTTCAACCCTGAGTCTCCTCAGGGCTCACTGGCTCACGCTGGAGGGCTGCAATCGTTGATGACTGTGACATCCTTTGTTTATTGATATGGCAGGAAATATTCCATTTATAAATATTCCACTTATCACTACCTTCCTATGGCTGTTGTCAGGATTAAATAAAATTATTCCCAGCACAGTAGTCACTTAAATGGCACTCATTATTTTTTACTATTGACGTGACCTCAACTGTCTGGCCATTCCTCTCCCAAATTATCAAAAAATGACCAGTGGAACATACAAAAAGGAAAACTCCACCATTAGTAATGGAAAATAGAGATGATCTCCCAGAATTCCAGAAATTCCAAAGAAACCATGTGATGGAGAACACTGAGGATGGGGCTGGATAGAAGGAGGTATTAGGGCTGAGATGTGAGGCCCCTTCTGAGAACAGAGGGGCCAGGACATATGCCTGCGACCCTCTCCCAACTTTAACAGACTGTCCTTCTATGAGACTGTCTCCAAACGAGGGTTCAAACTCCCTTAAGGACAAGAATCACAACATGATTATCTTATGATCCCCTCTCTCCTTCCCACCTTCCAAGCTAGGGCACATAGTACATCTTATAATTCAATTAACTTTTTTTTCTAAAAAATGAGAAACAGCTGTCAGATTATCTTTCCAGAACCCACATTTATCTTGTAACTCTGCCACTCGCGACCTTCCATTTTTCCTCAGTGACTGCAGGAGAAGCCTAACTCCTCATCAGGGCCCTCAGGGAGTTTCTGCAGCTGTCCCTGCCAATTCAGTCCCTGGTACAAGCCATGACAGGCAGTGGGAAGATTCAAGAATAAATTATATCTTGGTGACACTGGTAAAGTTGCTGGTGGGGAGGACTACTTATGTTGAACAACTGAAAATATTGTTGTTAAAATTGTACTGTGGGGGGCTTCCCTGGTGGCGCAGTGGTTGAGAGTCCCCTGCCAATGCAGGGGACACAGGTTCGTGCCCCGGTCCGGGAAGATCCCACATGCCGCGGAGCGGCTGGGCCCGTGAGCCATGGCCGCTGGGCCTGCGCGTCCGGAGCCTGTGCTCCGCAACGGGAGAGGCCCGCGTACCACAAAAAAAAAAAAGAAGAAGGTAATACTTGAGGAAGGAGGAGGGAAGCAACGAGGGAGGGAGGGAAGGAAAGAAAGAAGGAGGGAGGATTCGTAAGGGGCAAGAAGTGGATTCTACTAGACTAGGTTTGACAAAGACAGGGAGAATTTGAGGACCCAGAGAGGAGATACTTCACTGAAGAGCCAGGGTGGGTCCTCATCCTCACCTCTGACGCTTTAGCTCCACTTCCTCCGCTCTCCTGTGGATCTCTCTGATATCTGCAGCTACCTGGATATTTGTCACCAACTCAGTGCCACAGAGCAGCAGTTTAGCCAATTTCTGAAAACAAATAAGAATTTATAAAGTTAGAAACATTTGCACAACTGTCTGTAGGTGTTCAGTCCAACCAAGCAGGAATTAAAAGCTACCTTAAGGGACTTCCCTGGTGGTCCAGTGGTAAAGAATCTGCCTTCCAATGCTGGGGATGTGGGTTCGATCCCTGATCGGGGAACTGAGATCCCACATGCCGTGGAGAAACTAAGCCCATGCACCTCAACTAGAGAGCCCGTGTGCTGCAAACTACAGAGCCCATGCGCTCTGGAGCCCACGCCACAGCTAGGGAGAGAAAACTCACACGCCACAACTAGAGAGAAGCCCACATGCTGCAACTAAGACCCGACACAGGCAAAAATAAATAAATTAAAAAATAAAAATAAAAAATAAATATTTTTTTAAAACTACCTTAAGACTTTAAAGTGTAGCATCTACTTAGCAACCTGTTTCCATCAGGACACTTGTGATGTGATGTTACAGCTTACAATTTAATAGCACTCTGCAATTCTGGATGTACTTTAGTTTATCCTCATTAAAGGAGGGACCACCAGCCTATCAGTACGCGGGCATCCGCTCTGGGTGCATCTCAGCACTTTCCCCAGCAGGCCTCCAAGTGGCTGACACTGCCAGGGTCCTTTCTAAGAAGCTCAGTTGGGGATGTGAGACACATAATAATAGTTGTCCTCCAATGTCCATTTCCCCCTCTTCTTTTAATAACAGAACACCCAAATTTTAGCTAGGCATTTGACCTCCCAAAATAGATACATCTCCCAACCTCCTTTGCAGCTAGAATGCAATCTGACCAATAACACATGAGCAGAAGTGTATGTGTCACTTCTGAATTGTGCCTTGAAGGGGAAAGGTGTGCCCTCTGCTGCCTCCTTTTTCTCTGTCTCCCAGGCTGGCATGTGATGCTAAAGTATGACGTGGTGAGCAGACGAAGGCAACCTAAGCAAGGGTGGAATGAGGTGAGGTTCCCAACCTCAAAGGAACACCCATATCAGCCCTGGACTATTTCTGCTCTGAACTATTTATTAAGTGAACCAGAGAAATAAGCTTCTACTTTGTTTAAGCTAATGTTACGTGGAACCTCTTGCTATAGGTGTTCTAATACAGGAGAGAATTGTAGCCGACTGCACTGCCCCCTCCCTCGAAGGACCAGGAATTTTGCTACTGGTACCCCCCTTCTAAATTCCTCCTTGTAAATTTCACATGCAGTACCTTCCCTCCTGAACTTTTGGTGATGTCATGATTTCAAGATGATAAATCCTCTCAAAAAAAGTTCAAGTATCCTTAGGTTATGCCTGAGTTTTTCCAAGTCTGTTTTGGAATTCAAATTTTTCAACTCTCGAATCATTTCTGAATTAGGAACTTATAAATATCTCTGCTCCAGGGAGCCACTGAAATGATCAGAGACTCTATTTCATCTCATTTTTCTAAGGAAATTTTGAAATACAGTTTTAATGAATACAGAACTGAACCTCCACCCAGCTATCCAGGGTACTCCAGGCTTTTTAAAAACAGCTGCAGCTTTATCACTTGTGCCAAATGGTTTTACATGCATAAGGAAGTAATGGCTTTCCTGTAGTTTTCAGCAATTTTCTATTTTCTACTCAGACAATGCGAACATCAGAAATTTCTGAATCAAGTACTTAAGTCTCAAAGTAAAACTGAAAATGTTACCATCAGATTAACAGACACACCCCTAACATTTTTGAGACCCAGGGTGAGAGTTTAAGTGAAGGTCCACATACCATATATCTAAATATTTAAAAATATAATTCGGTGTAATAAACCACTAAATATGTTCTATCCACCTACCTTGGCACCTTCATAACAATTTATAAGTCCTAGTTTGAATTCAGACTACATATCAGAGTTCCTTTCAGAACTTGCTGGCTAAGGGAGAGCCAGTCTCTGGCCACCACCCTGGAGCCCACCCCATTCTCTTCACACTCCTAGTCGTTCAGATGCAGGCATGTGAATTTCCCAGACCACACATGCGAGCTCCATCTAAACCCCTGGTCATCCCTGAGGCCTTGTCTGCCCTGAGCAGGACAGACCCTGGGAAGAGGTCCATGCAGGCCTTGAAAGTGAGTTCAGAACCATTTGGGCAGGGAATTTGCAGTTCTGTGACACTCAGAGAGTGATCTAATAGGGGCACTCGGGCTCTGAGTAGACTTGAGGCAAGTCCACTTGAGGGGGTGCATCCAGAGGAGGGCCAGAACAAGACACAGGACCCTCCTCATTACCACTTTTATTCAATGGGCTAGAGGGCCTATCTAGTACAATAAGGCAAGAAAAAAAATTTTTAAGGTATCAAAATTGAACAGGAAAAGATAAAACTGTCATTTTCAGATGATTATATATGTAAAAAAAAAAAAAAAAAGAACCTACAGGTAAACTATTAGAATTAACAAATGAATTTGACCAGGTTGCTGGATATCAGATCAATATATAAAAACCAATTGTACTTTTACATAATCAACAATGAACAATTATAACTTCAAGAAGTATAGGGACTTCCCTGGTGGTGCAGTGGTTAATAATCTGCCTGCCAACACAGGGACACAGGTTCGATCCCTGGTCCAGGAAGATCCGACATGCCACGGAGCAACTAAGCCCATGCACCACAACTACTGAGGCCTAGTGCCACAACTACTGAAGCCTGCACTCCCTAGGGCCTGTACTCCACAACAAGAGAAGCCACCGCAATGAGAAGCCCAGGCACCACAACAAAGAGTAGACCCCGCTCGCTGCAACTAGAGAAAGCCCACACGCAGCAGTGAAGACCCAATGCAGCCAAAAATAAATAATAATTAAAAAAAGAAAAAGTATAAAACATTGCTGAGTGAAATTAAAGAATACTTAAATAAAAGGAGGGATAATTTATCCTCACAGATTATAAATCTCTATATTGGTAAGATATTAATTTTTTCCCAAATTGATCTATAGATTCAATCCAATCTCAATTAAAATCCCAGCTGCTTTTTTTTGGTGGAAATTGAGAAGCTAATTCTAAAATTTATATGGAAATGCAAAGGGTCAAGAACAGCCAAGACCATCTTGAAGAGCCACAAATGTGGAGGACTTACCCTACCAGATATCAAGGACTGTCATGCAGCTACAGTAATTAAAATAGTGTGGAATTGGCATAAAGACAATTGACCAATGGAACAGAATAGAGAATCTAGAAACAAACAAGTATGTTCACCTGATTTGCAACAAAGGTGCATTGCAATGCAGAGGGGAAAGGATGATCTTCTCTCTAAATGGTGCTGGGTTAATTAAAGATCCATTTAGAAAACAATGAACCTTGAGCCCTACTTTTACACCACACACAAAAATGGATTCCAGATCCATTTTGGTCTAGATTATAGACCAAAATGTAAACAGTAGAACGATGAGGCTTCTAGAAGAAAACATGGAAGAATATCTTTATAAAGTTGGAGTAGACCAAGATTAAACAGGAAACAAACAGAATTATCATTTAAAAAAATGATTGATAAGGCGCAGGACAGGGGCCCCTCCTGCCCAGGTCTTAGGACAGAACTGGTTGTTAATACCTTGATATTGAGAAAGGTAGCATTTTCTTTATACATTTCTCTTCAATGGCCACACTCTTCATGATTTAAGTCCTAAGTGAAAGGAACCTGGGAAAGCTGCTGATGAAAACAACATTATCTCTCTGGTTTAACACTCAATTTGACACTCTAAAATTGAAAATATACTGAACTGTGTATCAGTATTTTCAGGATTATAGCAGTATCTACTACAACAGTATTTTCAAGATTATATATAATACCCTTTTTATCCTACACAGAAACACTCAGAGATCACCAACCTTTAAATGAAGTACCCTAAGTATAAAGAGGTGATCTGGAACAAGAACCCATAATAGTTCAATATCCTCTCCACTACAATAAAATATTTTATCCTTGATCCAGTACAGCACAGCTTAGTCAATTATTGCTAGATACCTCTATGCTGTATAATAATATTTCAGTACTTTGAAATTTTTTTCTCCCAGTAAATACACTTCAATTTCTGCTAGCAGTGATCTCTCTTCTTCACCTTTATAAATCCCATTTAACGTTTCTAAGACCCAGCTCAAACCCCACTTTCTCCGTGGAACCTTCCCTGACCAGGCCGTCTGGGTGAGCTCTTTCCCATATCTCAACGCCCACGGTGTCACTGTGCATGCAATTAATTAAGTAAACGCGGCACTGTGCCAGTTCCGGCGCGCTGCTTTGAACTACTGTTTCTCCCTCCTGCGCCTCTCGCTCCAAGTCCTTTATTCATGTCTCAGGAGCCCTGTCATCGCCACGGGAGCGAGATCAAAGACTTCCTTTTAGAGTTTATTGGGTACAAGCTCTACCCTACTCCACAGCTACTCCAAGAGGCCCTCGCTCTCCTAGAACGTACAGTTCCACTGGGGACACCGCACGCACACACATCTTCGAAAAGTCATACAAGGCAGAAAAGTATCTCAAATGAAACGAATGGTACAGACGGGAAGTCAAAGAGTTCAACCTGCGCCGCGGAGGAATTCGTGGAAGAGTTGGGAAGTGAGATGGGATTGAAGTCTGCGAAGGTAGCCTGAGGAAAGGACAGGGGAAAGGGGGAGGGGAGAGGACAGGAGGGAAGAAGAGCGGAGGAGCGGGGCTTGGCATTGCAGCCCACCAAAGGCACAGCACAGGAAGAGCAAAGCCCCAGTCCCACAGGACAGTCGCGACCCAGTTACTCGCCAGTACCTACCAGTCTGCTTTCTTCTTTCTGTTTGTAGCTCTTGCTTTGATCTTTCTCACTCCCCTTCTCGTCCAGATATTCTCCAAGCGCTTCCCTGTGATGGAAAAAAGTAGAGAAACTGAAGTTACTTCTAGTACTTAGAGTCTATATTTTAAAATTTCATAGTACATCACAGTATATACAAAAATATAGTCTATATGGATAAAAATTTGAATACTAAAAAAACACAATCGTAAAAACACTAGAATTAAATACAGGAGAGAACCTCTATTAGAGTAAGATCAAAGTTAGAAAAAAAAAGTGAAAGGTTTTAACTTCCTAAAATTTAAACAGTTTGGGAGTTCCCTGGTGGTCCAATGGTTAGGACTCAGCCCTTTCACTGCCTTGGGCTGGGGTTCAATCCCTCGTGGGGGAACTAAGATCCCACAAGCCACGTGTTGTGGCCAAAAAAAATTAAACATTTTATCCTTGAAAGTCAAGGAATAAACTGGTAAAAGTTATTTGACAAACTTCTGCTCTAAAATAGAATGGGATCCTTCAAATCCGTACAGAAAAGACAAAATACCATTAACACAACATTGTAAATCAACTATACTTAAATTTTAAAAAGTTAAATTAATTTTTTTAAAGACAAAATACCAAATAGGAAACTTGGCAAAGGATGTGAACAAGCAGTTTACAGAAGAAATACAAATGGCAAATAGACATTTGAAGATATGTTCAACTTCACATATAACCAGAGAAATGAAATTGAAAACCCTGTGAGGTATCCTCATTCTCCTATCAAGAGAAAAGATTTAAAAGTTGATAGTATCCGGTGGGGCAGAGGGTGTGGGTGACCATTGATTCATACTCCATGGGTGGGAATGTGAAGGGTCACAACCCATCCAAAAGGCAACTTGGCAAGACTTTTCCAAAACTTACACGGGCCTCCCGTCGGACCGAACCTTTACGAACTTTCCACAGAAAGCTTTCACAAGTTCAAAAAGAAATATGCACAAGAATGATTACTGCAGCACTCTTTCTACTAGCGGGAATGTGGAAACATTCTACATACATATTAATAGTTGCCTGTTTAAATAACTTGTGAGGCAACAATACAAGAAAATATATTGTAGCCTATTAAAAAAAAATGATGTGCTATCTAGCAGCACAGAAAGATGTCCACAATATGTAAGTAAAAAGAGCCAGCTGTAGAACAATATGTAAAGTATAATATAGATTTTCTTCTTAAAATAGGCTTATATACATATGCACAGGAAAAATCTTGGAAGGATTTATGACAAACAGATGACAGTAATTATTTAAGGAAAGAGAACTTTACTGAGGACTTATAGTCTCTACATTTTTCTATTGCATGAATTTTATAAATAGCGCATATGTGTGTATGTGTTAGTCAGAAAATAAGACCAAAGATGACGGGGGAAAGATAAGGTTCCAGATTCTGCGCTTCTTTGGAGGAGGCACGGGGGAATGACCCCACCAATACCCACCCCACTTACATCGTGGAGGTCCGCTGTCTCCTCTGGCACACAGCGGCCATGAGGATTCCCAGTTCTGCCTTAAGAAAAATGAAGCCATCCTCTTATGACTTCAACCATGGTGAACAAGCAGATCCCTTTCTTGACTCTTCATTCTTCCTTGACTTTTTCTCTCCCTGACTTCCATCTCCCTTCCCTTTTTTTTTTTCCGGTACGCGGGCCTCTCACTGTTGTGGCCTCTCCCGTTGCGGAGCACAGGCTCCGGACGCACAGGCTCAGCAGCCATGGCTCACCGACCCAGCCGCTCTGCGGCATGTGGGATTTTCCCAGACCGGGGCACGAACCCGTGTCCCCTGCATCGGCAGGCGGACTCTCAACCACTGCGCCACCAGGGAAGCCCTCATCTCCCTTCCCTTTGTTCAAAGGTCAGCACAGCCCTACATCGTGCTACACCATTTTTGAGAGCTGGAATTGAGTTAGCACCCCTCACCCCACTCCCAATCCAACTGAAACTCTTTTCTTGTCATTTCATTCACTTCCATACTCTTATTGAAGCTACTCATTGCCCTTACTGAGAAAACGATTTGTTTCATTCTACTCAGGGCTTCAGATATTGCCAGGCTAATGGTGTTCTCATTACCATCCAAAACACACTCATTCACCTGACTTGCTACTTTGACCACCAATTAATTACCACCTCTGTCTAAATAATCCTTCCAACTACTTCCTGGAGCAAAGACCTGTGCTTCAGAAAGAAAAATAACTATGCTACACATTCTTATCATCTAGTTTCAGCTTTAATCCCATTGCTGCATTTTACTTATCATTTCTGACTGCCTAGCACCACACTGCCCAATATGATAGCCACTAACCACATGTGGCTATTGAGCACTTGAAATGTGGCTGATCCAAACTGAAATGTGCTTTGAGTGTAAAATATGAACTAGATGGATTTTGAAGACTTTCAATAAAAAAATGCAAAATATCTCAATATGATTTATACTGATTACACGTTAAAATAATATTTTTATATAGTGAGTTCAGCAAAATAAATTACAAAATTTAATTTCACCTGTTCTATTTTTTTAATGTGGATGCTAATTTACGTATTGTATTTCTCTTGGTCGGTGCTGACCTATCATATTCCCTAAAGTTGCCATCGCAGACTTCTCTCTCCTCAGGTTTGAGCTGGATCCCTCTTTTGGGAAACTGCTTCCCCACCACTGCCACCCAAATGGTCTCAATGGGAGCTGCCATCTTGAATAACCATACCTCCAGACAAGTCAGAGTCCTTTCTCAGGACTTAAAAAATTGAAATGGAATTGATTGTTTGGCTGGGTTTAGAGCTCCAGGTTGAAAATCATTTTTCTTTAGAACTTTGAGGGCATTGCTCATTGTCTTCTGGTGTCCACTGTTGCTATTTACGAAACCAGATGTCATCCGGTTTCTTAATCCCTTCTTTGTATGTGAGAGTTGTCATTACTGTTGTCATCGTTGTTCACTCTGGAAGCTTGTAGGACCCTTCCTTTGGTTCTTGGTGTTCTGAGCATGCTCAGTGGTGTGCCTGGGGTGGGTCTACTTTCATTCATTGTGCTGTCAGGTGGGCCCTTTCAACCAGGGAACTCATGATCTTCAGTTCTGAAAAATGTTCTTGAATTCTTTCAGTGATCATTTCCACCCTTCTGTTTACTCTCTCCTTTCTTTCTGGATCTAGAAAGCAGATACTAGATCTCCTGGACTAGTCCTCTAATTTTTAAAAAATCTTTTTCTCTACTAGTTTCTTTTTCCTTTTCGTTCTATGTCCCAGGCAATTCCATTACCTTTACTTCCCAACCCTTCTACTGTTTCCCATTTCGACCTTATTTTTAATTTCCAAGAGCTCTGTTTTGATCTTTAGATTATTTTAATAGCATCCTATTCTTGTTTCACGTTTGCAATTATCTTTTCTTTTTTCTCTGAGGATCCTTCTTTTTTTTTAAATTTTATTCATTTTTGGCTGCGTTGGGTCTTCATTGCGGTGTGCGGGCTTCTCATTGTGGTGGCTTCTCTTGTTGCGGAGCACGGGCTCTAGGTGCACAGGCTTCAGTAGTTGTGGTGCATGGGTTCTAGAGCACAGGCTCAGTAGTTGTGGTGCACAGGCTTAGTTGCTCCACAGCATGTGGGATCTTCCCAGACCAGGGATCGAACCCGTGTGTACTGCATTAACAGGCAGATTCTTTTTTTTTTTAACATCTTTATTGGAGTATACTTGCTTTACATTGTTGTGTTAACAAAGTGAATCAGCTATATGTATACATATATTCCCATATCCCCTCCCTCTTGCGTCTCCCTCCCACCTTCCCTGTCCCACCCCTCTAAGTGGTCACAAAGCACCAAGCTGATCTCCCTGTGCTATGCAGCTGCTTCCCACTAGCTATCTATTTCACATTTGGTAGTGTATATATGTCAATGCCACTCTCTCACTTTGTCCCAGCTTACCCTTCCCCCTCCCCGTGTCCTCAAGTCCATTATCTACGCCGGCATCTTTATTCCTGTCCTGCCCCTAGGTTCTTCAGAGCCATTTTTTTTTTTTTAGATTCCATATATATGTGTTAGCATACAGTATTTGTTTTCCTCTTTCTGACTTACTTCACTCTGTATGACAGACTCTAGGTCCATCCACCTCACTACAAATAACTCAATTTCATTTCTTTTTATGGCTGAGTAATATTCCATTGTATATATGGGCCACATCTTCTTTATCCATTCATCTGTCGATGGACACTTAGGTTGCTTCCATGTCCTGGCTATTGTAAATAGAGCTGCAATGAACATTGTGGTGCATGACTCTTTTTGAATTATGGTTTTCTCAGGGTATATGCCCAGTAGTGGGATTGCTGGGTTGTATGGTAGCTCTATTTTTAGTTTTTTAAGGAACCTCCATAGTGGTTGTATCAATTTACATTCCCACCAATGGTGCAAGAGGGTTCCCATTTCTCCACACCCTCTCCAGCATTTATTGTTTGTAAATTTTTTGATGACAGCCATTCTGACTGGTGTGAGGTGATACCTCATTGTAGTTTTGATTTGCATTTCTCTAATGATTAGCAATGTTGAGCATTCTTTCATGTGTTTGTTGGCGATCTGTATATCTTCTTCTGAGGATCTTAATGACAGTCATTTTTTCCTTTTTTCTTTCTTTTCTTTTCTTTTTAATTTTTTGGCCGTGCTGCACAGCATGCGAGATCTTAGTTCACCGACCGGGGATTGAACCCTGCATTGGAAGCATGGAGTCTTAACCACTGGACTGCCACAGAAGTCCCTTGTTAATTGAAGTAAAATTGGTATATAACATTATATAAGTTTCAAGTGTACTTAAAGACAGTCTTTTCGTTGTGTTTTGTTGTTTTCAGCCTACATGGTCTCAATTTCATCTAAGTTGCTTTTTTCTGTTTATTCATTTTGGTGTCTACCTTTCACCTTAAAGACTTTCTTCAGACGTCTCGAAATCCTTGGCTACCTTTCCATGCTAAGACGAAAAAGCTTATGAAAGTGCTGAGTGCAAGGGTGTGGTATAATAGCTGTGAACTTCAGTGCAGGACAATCTACCTGAACCATTTCCTGGGCAAACCTGATTTCAGTGTCGTTAAGTCCCTCTTTCTGGGCTGGTCAGATTCTGCAGAGAGATTTCTCCAGTCTCCTGCCTGCAACAGGCAGGTCCTGCCAGCATTCCAGGAAGGGGGAGGGGGAGGCGCTCAGCTCCAGTGTGCACGTGTCCGTGGAATCCCCTTGCTTTTAGTACCGTGTCCTTGCCTCCTCTCTGTCCAGCATCCCCCAAACCACTCATCCTCCATTTTACTTTCTCCAAACCTCCGGTCAACTGTGCAAAGTGAGAGAAAGGTTCTTGACATCTATTAATTTTCCAACCAATTCTCCTTATTTTAGTTCCCTCTTCACCCCTATCCAGATAAACCTGATGCTGCCTTTTGGAGATTTATTGCAGAGGAAATCAAGGGTGCTCTCAGCTTTCCTCACTACTAGTTTATATTTCCATATTCTTGAATCTGCTAAGCCATTTACCATCTGTCTATATACGTCCCAGCTTCCAAAATGTTGTTGCTATTGAGTCCCCCTGTTTTGCTTGACTTTGTGGGTTTATATCGTTTTTACTTAATCCCTTTAAATCTCTCTCTCTTTTTTTTTTTTTTTTTTTTTGCGGTACACGGGGCTCTCACTGTTGTGGCCTCTCCTGTTGCGGAGCACAGGAGAGATCTCATTTTTGATAGAGATCCTAGGTAAATGCATGTGTTCTATCCACCATCTTGACTCAGAAGTGACATCTCGGGCTTCCCTGGTGGCGCAGTGGTTGAGAATTCGCCTGCCGATGCAGGGGACATGGGTTCGTGCCCCGGTACGGGGAGATCCCACATGCCGCGGAGCGGCTGGGCCCGTGTGCCATGGCCGCTGGGCCTGCGTGTCCGGAGCCTGTGCTCCGCAATGGGAGAGGCCACAGCAGTGAGGGGCCCGCGTACCGCAAAAAAAAAAAAAAAAAAAAAGAAGTGACATCTCTCAGGAATTTGAAACGTCAACTGAAAAACTAGAGATTGAGAGTTTTGGGTACTTTAGCCATTAATCTTATTCTTTATCTTCATATGACATTTAATTCTGTTAACAGCTTCCCCTCTAAAACTACACCTCAATGACCCACCAAGGCCTAGGCAGTTAGGGCAGTGGGCACCATAGGCAATCAAGGAGCCCAAGGCTAATTTTAAAACAACACAACTGACTAAAGTCAGTCTGTTTTTTATTATCACCCTGTGCCAGCAACAAAACAATTCATAAAACACTCCTTTCTGAAAAATCTTTTGTTAATCTAAGTTCCAAACGATTGCTGCAGTACTGTTGATTTTTAAATCTTTTTTTTTTTAATTTATGTGGGTTTAAAATTTTTATTTATTTATTTTTGGCTGCGTTGGGTCTTAGTTGCTGCATTCGGGCTTTCTCTAGTTGCGGCGAGCAGTGGTTTCTCTTGTTGCAGGGCACAGGCTTTAGAAGTGCGGGCTTCAGTAGTTGTGGCATGTGGGCTCAGTAGTTGCAGCAAGTGGGCTCTAGAGCACAGGCCCAGTAGTTGTGGCACACGGGCTTAGCTACTCTGCCGCATGTGGGATCATCGCGGACCAGGGATTGAACCCGTGTCCCCTGCATTGGCAGGCGGATTCTTAACCACTGTGCCACCAGGGAAATCCCTACTATTGTTTTTTAATAATATATATGTAAGCGTCAATATAGCACCTTTCTATTTCTTATCCTTGAAGAAGGAAGTTAATTTGTAGAACTTGCAATTATACAGTTGGTCTCTGACACAGAGACTCAGCTACACGCATGTGTTTTGAGAGCACATTTGAAATGGTTCAGAACTGTCCCAGCTCACTTCAGCGCAGGGCACGTCCACAACCCCCCAGCTACTCTATATCCCAGCAGATTAGGGATTTGACATAAACAACACTAGCCAAGTTATTAGAAACATGAAGAAACTGAACCTGAGTTACCTCTATTCTGTCATTCTATCCACAACTCGTTCTCTAAGTCTTGCGAATTCACTCCTTTGGGAACATTTCTTCATATGCCTTTTTCTTCCTTTTTTTCCCCAAAACACATGTAATTTTTCTTTTGGCCACGTTGTGGGATCTTAGTTCCCCAACCAGGGATCGAACCCAGGCCCTCGGCAGTGAAAGCGCAGAGTCTTAACCACTGGACCACCAGGGAATTCCCCACATGTAATTTAAAAGTATTCATTGGGACTTCCCTGGTGGCGCAGTGGTTAAGAATCCACCTGCCAATGCAGGGGACACGGATTCGAGCCCTGGTCCGGGATGATCCCACATGCCACGGAGCAACTAAGCCTGTGCGCCATAACTACTGAGCCTGCACTCTAGAGCCCACGAGCCACAACTACTGAAGCCCCCACACCTAGAGCCCGAGATCCACAACAAGAGAAGTCACCACAATGAGAAGCCTGCGCACCGCAATGAAGACCCAACGCAGCCAAAAATAAATAAATAATTTTTAAAAACATATATAAAAGTATTCATCCATTACTTCTTTCTCATTTTGTATTGTAAATTTTATTTTTATTTTTAAAAAAATTACCGGCATGGTAATATAACAAAGTTCAATAAAAGAAAATGTTCATTGTCTGCTTTTCTTTTCAGGCTATTGTTATTATCTGTGTGTTAGAAATTATCTGCTCCAGGCGTCAAATTCATTAGGTACGCTACTGCACCTCACTTATTTGTTTTTCTACCAGCCTCAACTGGCCATTCTTTTGTGTGTGTGTGTGCGGTACGCGGGTCTCTCACTGATGTGGCCTCTCCCGCCACGGAGCACAGGCTCTGGACACGCAGGCCCAGCGGCCATGGCTCATGGGCCCAGCCACTCCGCGGCATGTGGGATCTTCCTGGACCGAGGCACGAACCCATGTCCCCTGCATCGGCAGGCGGACTCTCAACCACTGTGCCACCAGGGAAGCCCTGGCCATTCTATCTTATTCTCCTTGTCAGCGTTTCCTCTTCCATCAACTTCTAAATGCTGGGCTTTCTTAGGACTTTCTCATCCCTTTTTAATCCTCTTTCCCAGTGTAATTTAATTCATTCCTATGGTTTAAAATACAATCATAATGCTGCTGACTCTTTGTACTGGTCCCTCTAATCCAGATCTCTTCTGAGTTTAAGACCCATACCCAACTGCCTAGTGGACATCTCAATTTTAATGTCTTACAAAATTCGACTTCCCTTAATATGGACAAAACCAAACCTTTGATTTTCAACTCCTGCCTTACTGCCCCCATCACTGTCTTTACCATCTCAATAAAAGGTACTACCATCTATCTACCCAGCTGTTCAAGCCATTCTAGCTTTTCCCCTGCGTTTCATCAGCATGTCCAATCAATCAGTAAATCCAGTCAATTTCAGTTCCAAAATATGTCTGGAGTGCATCTGCTTTATCTCCAAACCACTGCCACTAACTAGTTCAGACCAACTTCATCTCTCACCTGGACAAATACAACTGCTTCCTAACTGGACTCCTTACTTTCACTTCTGGCTCCTCCAAACCATTCCCCAAAGAGCAACCAGAGTGATCTTAACATACTTAGAAATTTGAGAAATTCTCACACTAGGTCCTTGGCCTGTGGGTAAGAGCTATCACCATGTGGAAGGTCAAATGGACACTCCGAAACTTCACCCGAGTGCCTAAAAAAGCACTATTGTCAACAGGGGGAGATTAGTGTCACCCTTAGGGATCTCAAGGATTTGGGAGTGGTGGTGCCTATCAAATCTCCATTTAATTCACTGGTCTGGTCCTTGCAAAAACTGGATGGATCCAAGATAATAACTGTCAATTACTGCAAGCTCAACCAAGCAGCAGTCCTAATTGCAGCTGACATGCAGGTCGGGTGTCTTTGCTAGAGCAGGTTACTGTGGCCTTAGGGACATGGAATGTAGCCACTGATTGGGCCAAATGCATTATTTTCTACCTCAATCAGGAAAAAGGATCAGGAAGTTCACATTTACATGGAACAGATAATGTATACTCACATAGGCCTCTCACTCACAGAGCCATGTTAACTCTCCTGATCTGTCAAAATATAGTCTGAATAGATCAGGACCATCTGAATATCCCACAGAACATCACATTGATCTATACATCAGGGTTGGCACACATTGGCCTATGGGTCAAATCTGACCCATCTGTTTTTGTAGGGCTCACAAGTGAAGAATGATTTTTACATTTTCAAAAAAAATTTTTTTTAAGATCAAGAGGAATAGGCGGAGCGCAGAGGATTTTTAGGGCACCGAAACTATTCTGTACAATACTGTAATGGTGGAAACATGTCATTATATATCTATCAAGATCCATCAGTTGTAGCAAATGTACCACTCTGGTGGGGAAGGTTGATAGTGGAGGCGGTTATACATGTGTAGGGCTGGGGGTATATGGGAAATCTCTGTACTTCCACTCAATTTTTCCGTGAACCTAACACTGCTCTAAACTATGAAATTTATTAATTTAGAAAAAAAGATCTAAATATGAGGGATATTTTGTGACACATGAACATTATATGAAATTCAGATTTCAGTGTTCTTTAGTAAAGTTTTATTGGAACCCAGGCACATCACTTTAGGGCCCTTGTGTCCAAAGGCCAGCAGACAAGAAGAGAAGCACCATCTTGGCAGGGCAGCTGACCCTGACCAGCAGGACAAGGTATAAGTGCTGTCACACTGAGAGGGTGTTCAGGGGGTCACGCAGGTTCCCCTTTGTACCCCCTTAAGACAAGGCCACTCCGTCTGTGCATGGACAGGTGCGGCAACCCCGGCCTGAGAACGGTGTGGTTTATCAGCCTCAGAGCCTGCAGGAAAAGGGGTTTGTGTCACACACCCAGATAAGCCACTGAGACCAGCAGAAGTGATAGCCGAGGTCCACTCCATAACTACTTGTGGAAGGAAGGCAGGCTGGGAGGCACGGAGGAAAGAAAGACCTCGGCGGGCAGGTCATGGAGGCCGCCTCTTCAGCGTATGGCCCACAATGCCTGGCGCAGCAGGCTCTCAATGAACATGCCGGAGGGATTATGATTTCCGTCTTTGACTTTACTAGTGTGTTCAATGTTTTAATATCCCATGCTTTGTTTGAACCTTCTGGTAGAAATGTTTTCTATCTTATCAAGAAACAAGGCCGGCTCACACGTAGGGCAGGCCGCCCCCTCACCGCAGGGGCTCCGGCCCGGAGAAGTCACCCCTTCATCCCCGCACCGCCTCACCGCACCCTGGGCGCTCCTTGGCGGGACCCGCCCAAACCCAGCTCACCGCCTCCGAGCTTCCAGGCGCGCCGCGATGCGGAGGCGCCGGGCCTGGATCCGCTCCTGAGGGTTATCAGAATGTATCGAGGGTCCGAGAATCGGAGTGGCTAAATGCTCCTTCTCCTTCTCCTCCAGGACCCTCAGGGATCCCGGCGGATTCATGGCAGGTGCCTCCCGCCCCCAGGCAGCTCTGCCTGGACCACCGCCGGACTACCGCCTTGCTGCTATCAACAAGCCGTTGCTAACAAGCCGTTGCCAGGGAAAAACAGCCACCTAATCCGCATCTGGCGTGGTTGCGCGCGCATCCCCTCAGGCTCCGCCCACTGGTGTTCTGAAAGCTATATCCCAGCTTGGGGATTTATTCCTTTCTCCTGCAATTAGGGTAATCCCCACGAAGGCCCGGGGGTATTAACGGAGGCTGGAAGATTTAAGAGCTGCACCAAATTGTGATTCGTCACTTACTGACCCTGATGATTGATTCTTCATTCATCAAATAAATATTCCTCAAAATCATATTCATCAAATATAATCGAGTGCCTACTCTATGCCAATCACTGTGCTAGCGCTGAGGATACAAGCGTTGTCCTTTCCTCATGGAGCGGATAGAATAGTACGATCGCTCGGAAAGTTTGAACTAAAGTATACTGTATCCATCTACGCGTCGTCCATTCATTTTTGAGCTCCTATTGATACTTTGTGCATTCGGCCCCTATGTTCTCTAGAATGTATCCATCGAGGAATTGTCTTCTGTAGCGGTTTTCAGTGGGGCTGAAACCTAGGACAATCCCACCATCACCACCTGCAATCACATACTTACAGAAAGAGGAAAATGGTACGGAATGCAGGGGTAGGGGGGAGGGAAAGTTAAGAGCACAGAAGCACAATTAAACTTTTGAGGAGTCCCTTGAGAGGCACTATTTCCTGGGCGTTTTTGTGTGTGTGTCGCATTGCCAACGAAAAATTCATAGTGTTCTTACTGAGAATTAAACTCCTTTCGAAAACAAGCTGGATAACATTTGGCAGAACCCTATCCCACTGGCCTGAGGTTAACTCGGGAAAGGGCACTGGAGTAGTAAGAAAACGCAGGTCCTAAGCCTAGACCGGCCCTGCAACCTTAGGTATGCCGCAACTCCTTGCCCGTTTTCTCAGCTATACTGCCTGCCTACTCAAATCACAGGCAATTGTGAGGCCAAAGAAGATAACCGCGTTGTGAATAAGACCTACCCAGAGGCAAATGGAGTTTTCTTTTTTGCTTTCTTCATGAGCCTTTACTGGGTGTTCTGGGGGCAAGGGAGAGGTCCAGCCTCATAGAAATGAGGGGGGGTGGGTCTCAGGATGAACTGCTGGACTCCGTGATGCTCTTGGAATAAGTCACATCTTTACGTAGCCGCTGGGGGGGGGTCCTCTCTGGGTCTCTGGAGGTTCTGATTCCTCTCCCCACTTCAAGGAACCCTCTTGGCCTTGGCTGCCCAGAGGAGCCTGGTCCAGGAGGGACTCCAACTGCAGAGATGGGGTGACTGGGCCTGGGGCTGGGGCAAGATTTGGGAGCCAGATGCCGCTTGGGGGTGGGGAGCCGGGGGAAAGAGATCGAATAGAAGCTTTGGCCCTTCTGATTCTTGCTGGGGATGTCCAGCACCTTCCCCTCCACAGGCCATGCCTCACTCTTCCTTGGGGCCCTCCGGGGCTGGTATAGGGCATTGCTGTGGAGTGGATTCCCTGCGTCTCTGTTCCGGCAGGGGCGGCGGTCCCAGATCCGGGCGCCCAGAGCAAAAGCAGCCATGGCCACGGCCCCCGGTCACCAGCAGCGCGGAGAGTCCTGGGGAGGCTGTGGTGGTTTGTGGTCGGTCTGACTGGGGGCGGGGCACGGTGGGGGGGAGGGCGGGGCTGGAGGTGGGATCGGAATTTTCAATTAATTTTTCCAAGTATACAAGTGGTAGGGAGATTTAGGAGTGCCAAAATCTTGGAGCAGTCAAGAGCCCAACACCTGCCTGGATCCTTGTCCCATATCTAGCTGGGCTGAGGAGTCTGGAGGGCAGGGGAGGGGAACGAGTTTTCTTCGGGCCTCAATCTCTCTCTCCTTTAGTTGTGACCTCCAGCTTTAACCTTCCCTAGGGGCTGAGGAATCAGGGGCAAGATATATTTCTGACCCCTAACTCCTCTAGGTCCTGGCTCATGTCTCCACCACCTGTGAGAAGAGACACAGGTACATGCGTGTGTGCCTGTCTACAGCTGGGAGTAGGATACCACGAGAAAGTCAGTGGGAATAGGCTGTCACACAAGAGATGGGAGAGAGCAAAGGTACCATAAAGACTCATAAAGAGCGATCAATAAGCTGCTTGGCCTAAAGCCAGACATTTTTTGTGATAAGGGATCTGACTCCCTTTTTCGCTGTTTGAGCTTTTTAAGCCTCATACCTTTTTTCCCCTTTGCTCCACATCTGGGCAGCTGACTTAAAAAAAAAAAAAAAAAAAACCCTGGGTGCTCTCTCCTTTGGTGGGAGGTTCTTACTGTGTGTGCTGGGTACCCTCATCCTGGCCCTACCTCCCAACCATAATAATACCTCAGGCCAGCCTCCTTTCCTGGCTCTCTCCAGACATTTCCCAGCCAGCTGGGAGGTCTTTGCTGCTGTCACAGACAGCCTCAATTATATAAATAACAAACCTTTTTCATAGGTGTGGAAAAAAAGACACTCTCATTCACTGCTGGAAAGACACCTTTTAAAAAGACAGTTTGACAGTCGCAATAGTTAAATAAGCATATGCACTGAGTAGGCAATCCTACTTAAAAGAATTATCCTTGAGAGATAATAGGTCTAGGCTATAGACCTATTTGGCCCCCATGGGGTCAAAATTACATCAGTAATTTTTTAAGTTTATCAGTAACTAAACCCAAGCTGGTTACCCCTGCTGAGTGTCAGGCCGGTGCTAGGTGTCTGAGGTTTGCATTTAGAAGGGAGGGGATAACTGCTACTGCGACCAAGAAGTCCAAGAAGTTCGGAGAGCAGCGGATTAAGAGCACATAAGCCAGAGAATTAGCCTGGGTTAAAATATGGGACATTTCCTCCCTCACCTTCTTTAAACCTGTTACAGAAAAAAATTTTAAATGACCACTGCCAGAACTGGGAGATCAATTCTGATGTTAAAAAAACAGGAAGTATTCTCCTCAGAAGCCATGTTAGAAAATATGAGTTTTTATAAGAGCTTATGGTTTGTTCATATACTAAAGTTTAGGTGTATTAAGTGTGGGTTATTAAGTTCTTGTGGAATTAGCCTGGAAAATTAACAGCATACATTAACACTCTTTCTATGGGAAGATGTTTTTGAGTATGAAACAACCACCTTACAAGCTAATATAAGTGTGATCCAGTTGTGAGAACAATAAATATTGCCCAATACCCAGTTCTGGGAGAGTCGAGAGCAGTACATTATGAAAAGCTGTTACTGCCATCTTCCTAGTACTCTGCTCTCTGAAAGAAGTCACAGGACTATAGAACACCCAGGAGCTGATCAAACAAAACAAAACGAAACCTTTTAATGTTTTGCCCTAAATTAACCAATGATTCTCTGAGACAAGTGACTGGACATTATTTTTCTCCCCATAGCTCCCCTCCCCTTTTGCACCTACCAAGGAAAAACAAAGAAGACAATCTGAAAACAATTAAAAAGATTTAAAAATCATTTTCTCTTTACTTTTATTACAATAAATATTTATCAGTAACAGAATTAAACAATTTTAAGTTAAAACCTACTGCATTACTTTGTGTTTCACAGCAGCAGAAATGAACACAAATCCAGTTGAAAGGGAAAGGCTTCCAGAATCCAGTGGCAAGAAACAGTCAAGGTCTTGATTATCTGGGCTAGCAACAGGATCACCGATGACACAATACTAATGGTGAAATGCACAGTTGTACCCTATTCGCACATCGAATTATCTAAGACTTCACAGCATTCCAGCTAAGGAATTTAAGCAAATTGTGAAGCCCCATTTCCCGTAAGAGCTAGATTTCCACCCCCATCAAGCCCAAGAGCACAACTGCTCCAGGGGCTGCCTCCTGGCCAGGAATGGGCCCCATCATCATTCAGACCCAGAAGGCTCAACTCTGGTGGAAGCAACCATCTTTCTCAAAAGTTTTCTGGCTCACACAATCCCTGGTGAAAGGGAAGGGGAAAGTGACATATGTCAAGGGCCTTTCTTGGGGACTGAGATGAATGGAAAGTAGGAAAGACTATGGCTCCAGATAAGGAAGAGGCTTCACAGAGTTATGGGCTACATGCAGATTTAGCCAACATGAAGAAACAGTCTAGTAAAGGCTTACCATCTTGCTGATAATCAAGAGTAGACTGCATGTATATACGAATATATCATACATATATGTGCACAGAGAATATGTGTACATATTAAATATGCATATATACACTCACCACACATAACCAGATAAAATAAATGCTACATTATTTGCTATGAACACAGCAAGAGCTAGACAGACCAGTTACTAACATGTTCAATTAAACTACTGGAAAGGGAAAATAAGACTTTGCACTCCTTTCATCTTCTCTAATATATTCCACTTGTAGCAAACATATTCCAGTTACTTAAGTGGTATTGTTTCTAGGTACCTGAGAAGGGATGGAATCAGAATACTACAGAAAGCAACCTGCAACAGGACCAAGCTAAACAAATCAATAATTGATTCCACCAGGATTCCTGCCGCCTATTCTTAGTCACAGGGCATGAAACCTTACTCAGAAAAGTATCGATTTCATTTCCTACAACTGGCTACAAACTTAATCTATTCTGTTCCATGGGAAGGGAAAGGGAGAAGGCAGGCAGCAGGGAGTTTACACCTCAGCAGTTGTTCCCTGCCTTCTCCTTTACCCACAGGAAATGCTACTTTAAAAAACAAAACTGAAATTTGGAGTTTAATACTGAATTCTGCTTTCTTGGCACATTCCAGAAAGAGGAAATGATTACACGTAGCTGTGTCTTTGTCGCCTGAATGGCTGCTCTAATGTGATAAGTTATATAAACAAAATAACCTACAAAAAATGTTCATATTGTGAGCAGTCTTAATTAGTACTTATTAAACTAAGCCTGATACTGAATGATACCAGTAATTCAAACAGATTCATAATGCAGCATTCATAGATCTCGTAAAATAAAACACGAGCCTCCTATAACCTGATTAGTAACATCAAGTACTAAACTAAACATGCTTCTGGTCAAGAATTTACTCTTCAGAGATTAAAAAGTGCTTCTCAAGAATATCAGGATCTAGAATTCATGGTAAATTGTCTATGTTTCAATAAAAAGCCAGAATCAATTCCTATTCTAATTATTACCCATAGAAACTTCTTAAGAGAAGCCCTTAGCCTAAGAGCCATAAGGCATCCACAGCATTTAGCCACTCCTTGCATCTCTAGATGTAATCTAGATGTAATCTCTAATTACAATGTAGCATTAGGTACTCCATGGCCATTATCCATTTCACATGCTTTCAAAATAACACAACTCTGATTGAACCTTGTTTTCTAAGAATGATTCTATGAAGAGCAAGACAATGTTAATGGCCTGTGGGAGACAATACTTCTGTTGTGTCCAAATGGACTCTCCTCACGACAAGGCTTTGTTAAATTATTCTAGAATCACTCCATGTGCCATTTGCCAATTCTGGGGACCGGGCCTTTCTGACCAAATGCAACACAACCCCCTCACTCAGGCCACCTGTGAAAAAGGCTACAAATGGCAAAACTTCTTTTGCTACCCAAAATATTAGCTCATTTAAGATCTGTCTGTAAGAAGAGCAGGTCTCTGCTTAAAAACAGTCAATCAGCTAGATTACTATCTCTTGCATTTTTATTAAAAAGGAAAGCATTACTAGCATGTTTAAAAGGTTACATTTATTTTGCACTGTAGAAACCCTGGAAATAAATTAGCCAGTAAATCCAATTCCCATGGCTTCACACAAAGGAAAAAGTAAACACATTGCCACTTTCTCTGGAAAAGTTAGACAACCATGATTTACCATATACCCTGAAGTAACTGCCTGCCAATAAGTCAGTCACCTGCACCACTGTCAAAGACGAAAAGTAAAAGATACAAATCACATGGGTTACATAATTAATAAAGGAAAATCAGAAATTTACTTAAGCTTCCTAAAATGTACAGGGCATCACACTTTCAAGTTTCACAGTGATTAATTTAACACCATTTTACTGTTAAAACTGTCACTTAAAATGTACATGTCAAAGTGCTTCAAATGCAGCATACTAGTTAAAATTCTTCCTGGAAGGTTCAAGTACTGGCAGCTCACTTAAGGTTATTCACCCACAGGGTGTTCAAGAATGGGCATGCTGCCTTACAAGGACACCTCATAGGACAAAGAAAATTCTAGTCTGACTTCACAAATTTCCTACAGAGTGCTCAGGCAAGTCCAGAACTGAGGTCAAGATAAAGACCACTCTGAACATAAGAATCAACACGATCAAAGATTTCTGTATCTGTTTTTGGCTTATTTGGAGACCCGACATCAAATGTTCTAGTCCATCAGGTTTACTTTGTTCCCTCTGGCATGTTCCCAGTCCTTGACTAGTCAAGAGAGATAAGGCAATCGAGGAGATGTGAATGTGGCGAGATCTAGGGGCGACAGAGCAAGTGGGCGTCTCTGTCCTAGACAGTGGCTAGTTAAAAACCCAGGTGAAGAATGAACAGGACGAGTTACAAATAGGCTTCCTGCTAAAATATAAAGGGGAAAAGTAGCCTTTGATTCAGACACCTTCAGATTATCTTTTGATCCTCCAGAACTCAGAGAATCAAAGTCTGCTTAGGAAAGCAAGGTACATTTCAAATGTTTTTAGACTGACTACAAAATAAAATAATTCTTTGAAAACTGAACACTTAGGAGTCTTTCAAATTCACATTTGAACTTTAAGTTAGTAGAGGAATGATTAAGTTGTGACAATTTTAAACTGTGCACTGCAGTAGGATCATTGGGCACTAAAGTGATCTCTTCTTCCCCTTAAAGTGGATACTATGCCTGCTTTCTCCTTTGCATGTTCCCCCAATGCCCAGGCTCTAGGTCATGACCAATATTTTTTTGGTAACTATTTAGAATTTGGGCAACCCTAGACATACACTCCTCTTCCCAACAGCTCTATATTTTAAAAAATGAAATGTTGGTAATAGTACTATAACATTCTAGGCCATAATCAGCATTGAAACTTCTTTTTAAAATTACAATTAATTTAACCATGATATTATTAAAATGCCAGGGAAGACTATTTAGTTCTTTATGTGAAAGTTATTCACTCTATTACCCTTAAGACTAGAACACATAAATTATGTCTATTACACATTAAGGGAGGAATGTTGGCTAAACTGTGGCAATTTTAAACTATGTTACACTAGGATCATGAATGCTATTGAAGGATCATAAAAGGCAGCATTAACATACTCAGGTATTTTTTAAGATTCTTCTATCCATGCCTCCCTCAAATATAGGGGAGACAAGCATAAAGGACATTTTTCATACCATAACCTGAAAAGAAACTTCTTACAGGTCTAGGTAATTTTGGTCAGAAGAAACACAAAGCAAACCTCTGGCCTGACTAAGGCACTCTATTCTGAAATGTACAGAAAACATGCATGTATGACCAATCATGCCACTGCTCCCCAAAAGGCAGCTCAGTGTATGCTGGGAGAAAGGCTGGGGTGTGAACGCACTCCAAAATATCATGCATAAGCCTAAAAGATATTTTATACTTCGGAAATGTTATAGTAATTGGCAATGACGTAAATTCACAAGAGCTCTTTGTAATGAAGTCCTGCTTCGGCTGCTATATCACTACATAACAAATGGGGGCTGTCATGATGCACTTCAAGACAGCAGACTAAACCAAGAAAAAGAGTCAACAGTACACTAAAGATTCACAAGTCCACAGTATTCGGAAACAGTTAATTACTCACTTTTCATCTTTTATCTTCTTGACAGCCATCTTTCATCAAACGATGCCAATAAAACTGACTGTAGCATAATTCTTAACCACCATTGGGAAATATAACGTATAGGCACAAAACAATTTTCAAATAAACCGGATGCAACAGAAAAAGAGCAGAAACACACTTTGAGGTAAAACAGCCCCAAAATTACAGGACATGACCCTATGCCAGAAGTAAAGGGTTTTTTTTTTGTTGTTGTTGTTTTTACTATACTGTACATGGTAAAGAAAGCCTGTGGTCCACATCTGTCATTTTATAAATATTTATCAGTTCTTTTATAATACAGATTAACCTCATTTTTGTATACAAGGTCAACAAAACAATAAAATGATTAGCTCAGAACCTTAAAACAAAGCTCTGTTCCAGGCCCAAATTAACACTTTATCCAGTTCAATTTTACAGATGACACAGAACAAGGTATACAAAAAATAGTTACTTTTACTTAACTAGTTCATTCTCTGACCTCCATGATGGCAATTTATTAGCAAACATGAAATCACTACCCATATTTCCCTTCATCAATTTCTCACCTATTTTCAGTGTTCATTTTTGTCTCAGAGAAAGTCACCAAATATACCTCAACCTTTACAATTTTTTAAAATGAGTACAGAACCATGTGTTAGCTCCTTGGTGCCTCATTTCTAATAACCTGAATGACAATGATTAGACTTTACAAATTCAAAAACTGAAATATCAATTACATAGTTATTTTTACAAAGCAGCAGACTAAAATCCAACAGAGGAATATACTATAATTAAATTTGACGATGGTCACATTCACAGATAAATAATGATTATGGATTTAATTACATATCAACACAGTGGTGCCTATTTTATCCAAGTGCAATCCATCCAAAAAAAAGGGTTTAAGATACACTCTTCATTCAAGCACAAACTTCATTCAGTGGAAAATAAAAGAAAATCAGCCAGTAAATTTCATCACCACCAAATTAAATGGAGACAAAATTAAAAAAGGAATAGAATATCCACATTCACGAAAAGGTGTGATCATAAAACAACCATATTAAAGTCAAAGAGATTTTTATGTTTGTCAGTAAACTTAAAAAATTACTCCAAGTCACATAAAGGGAGCACATACTCAGTAAGGCATATATATTAAAAATTTTCTTCAAGTGGGGAAGTGAGCAAGTTGGGGAAGAGAGAATTTCTATTTCTTTATCCTGTATGAAATAAAAAACACAGCACTCTCTTCCACAGAAAAAGACAGAGGGAGAGAGGAAGGACAAATTAAATCAGAAAACTAATTTCATAGTGAGGTTCATGAGATTCCTAACTCCTAAGAAAATTTTTCTTATAAGGAAGTTTATCTGTGTTCCTCACCGGTAATTATTGTAAGACTGGGACTGTCACATGCATTCATATGATCATAGTTCATAGGCACCAAATCTCAGCAACTTGCAGCTGAGGGGGAAAAAAATGCCACATTTAAACAATGAACCATGCCAATGAGTGAGCTATAATTACAATCCATTCTCTACTAAGTCCCAAGAGAATATTTTTCTTTAAAAGAAAATTAAACCATTTATCAAGATCCGTTCCATAATAAAGAGAGCCAGAATACTAGAGAATCTAAATATATATATATGTATTTTAGCTCTCTTAGCACATGAGGACAAAAGGCATTTCCATGGGAAAGAGAAACCAGTATTTGGCAACTGTATATTGTTTTGTAATCATTTGGCATCTCTTGCTGAAGGTGACTTGCTCTTATCTTTTCCCTATGTTGGATTTGGGCTATTGAGAGCTTCCATAGCTAAAGACCTCCTACTACTTACCAAATATGAAAACATATTGGGTCTTCAGAATGTTATCAGTGTTCCTAAACAAATTTGGGGGTTTTAAAAATAAAAACCAAGGCATCTTTAACTCTGTATAAACCAAAACATTATGGACTCCTGAAGCTAAAATTACTAGGAACATTTTGCTGGTCTAATGTGTATTATGTTTAACCAAAACATCACATGGCTTTATAAAAAACAAAATAAAAGAAGCTGGGAGTTAGTAGGTCCAAAATTCCACAAGTTCAGATCATATGTATCACTCCTGCTGTCCAAGTACCACATACACTGAGTTCCCATGTCTGTTAAGCAGATCAATTTAGTTCAATGGTGATGGATGAAATATTTACAAGCATCTTATTTACAGTACTTCTTTCTGTAGATTACAGGCCAATATTCTTTTCTTCCATTCCTAGTCAATCCGAGTTTGGTTTCCTCAATGAGAAGGGGTAAATCTGAAAATGGTTGCTCAGCTGCTTTACCTATAGAAAACCAGAACATGAGGCAATGACAAATACATACGTAATTTTTTTTAAAAAGCATACAGAATTCACCCTCTGGAGACAACAATTTACTGGCATGGCAAAAATCATCAGAAATGAAGAGGTTTTTCTGGACTAGGATAGCTGTAGAGCTAGCTGGCTAAATGAGCACTAGAACTACCCTGGGAGAGTTAGGACTTAAACTTGGGTCTGCCCAACTTCAAAATCTAGTCTTTCCTGAACCCTCCAGACCACACAGCCTTACATTCAAATCTACTGAAAAATTATAGGGTTAGTTGACTTATAGTATCTGTCAGATCAAATATTTACATATATAGTTAGAGTTAATGTTCCCCCTTCTTGTAACACTTCTAGGTAATCATTCCTAATCTGATGAAACAGTAAAAAACTAGAGCTGCAAACTTTTGACAGTTTAAGCCGTATTAGTTAGGGTATCCCTAGTGGGTAGGCAAAAGCAAGGTAATGTGCCAGTTAGCAAATATGGTTTATTTAATCCTTCTTATTTCCATTTTTCTTCTTAATATTTACATTTCAATAGTTCAAGTGCATGTTTTTGTGTGGTCTAACAAGTTTGATCTTCTGGTCAGAAGTTGTAGAAGTGTTAAGAGAGCAGAAAGACAGACCAAAAAAAGACGCTCCTGGAATTTTTTTCAGTTAGTTTGAGCTTATATTTATTTTCCAGATTTTTAACAATGAAAATGTACTGCTTTTGTAACTTAAATGTGTTTTGGTTTAGTTTGGCGTGTGTATATGGTTTTCTAAAGATATGCTTCTGAGGGTTATAATAAGTTAAAACAATTATGAAAGACACTGGTTACTGTGCTCTACTTCATGCATATGACTGATGAAATATCAGAATAAAGGCCTCAGAGTGTTGATATAAAGCATATAACGTTAAACTTGCACAAACAGAAACATAAATGATTATGTCTTCATGTCACAATTCATAGACTTATCATGGTTTCTTTTATCTATTTTGTTCCAACAAATGTGGGCTACTTTGGGGAGAAACATATGCAAGGTATAAGAAGTTGTTATCAAGCATGACAGGTGCCCCCGTTTTAAAAATACGTCTGACAATACAGAAGTAAAGACATTTTGTTTCTCAAACTGATTCACAGCAGGGTTCCTTCCAAAACAAACATACCAAATAGAAGTATTTTTAAAGCCACAGAAATATGAATACCCTATTACATGACCCGATTGCTATGAAATTATCCTCAGAAAAAAGCAAATGAAGGAAAAAAATATTATTCCAGATAGTTCACTTCAACTTTATTTGTAATAGTGAAAATCTGGAAACAACCTAAATGATTAAAATAACTGAGTCATGGTTAAGTAAACTGATAATTATTAAGTAATCTCCTCAATGGAATATTGTACAACAATTCAAAATCATAGTTATGAGACCATGCTAAGATATGCAAAATAATTAGAAAAGAATGTTACAGTGTGAGGAAAAAGAAACTAAACTGCATGGTTCTGATTTTCATTTTATTATACCTATCTTAGTCCATTTGTCCTGAAACCCGTTTCTTATTTTAGAAGAGAATATTAAGATTTGCAGAATACTTCTTAAATCTACTCTCTTCTTTATTTCCCCTTATAAAAATGCCCCTGAAGCTAAAGAAGCAAGCATAGAAATAGATAAACAACAAATAAATGATTTTGTCCTATATATAATTAAAAGCACAAAAGAGTTTATAACTCTTTACCAAGAAAATGGTTTACATTTCTTCTCACTTATAAACAAGAACTAATTCTTCACAATAATAATCTAGCTTTGAAATTATTTGTAGTTACTACGACATATTCATTACAGAAATGATATATGGCATCACGCACCTGGATATTATCCAAAATTTAGAGAATATCCCAAAATTCTTCCAGCTACTATATTAAGCAAGTTTCTTCTGAAATTCTCCCTCACCTCCGTTCCACTATTTAAGAATCAAATGGAACCAATTTTGCTCTAGATTACTCACCACTCGTACTCCATAATGGATGTGGGCCAGAGTGAAAGCAGTTGTTAATGTAAACAGGAGAATGCTCTCAATGTAAGAGGCTACTCCTACATTTACCACTATGACAACCAAGAAGAGAGGAACCAGAAACCAATTCAAAGTTGGGCACCGGGTACTGCTCATCTGACAAACAATCAGCTGACACTTGAAGTTATTAAAAAAAAAAGAGAGAATGAAAATTTAATTAGCAAAGCACGAGTCACTCCAACATTTAAAAAGCATTCAAGTACCTGTACATTACATTATTATCAAGTTCAGTAATTCTCAACTGCTCAGGAGCCCAACTGGACCTCTACCCCAACCTCCAAACCCGTGGACCCTCAGACCGTGTGTCAGAAGAGACTGGAATATAATTTAGTAAGGATGCTACAGAAGGCATTCTTCTAGTGGGTAACAGTTTGGATAAAAGAAATTTCTCCCAATTTTAAGATTCTATGATATACAACAACAATTTTCTCAGAACACGCTCCCACAGCACCACACAACTAAATTTCTTCATGGTGATGAGGAGATGCTACCTCCAATCCAGTCATGTTATCATACAACACCTCAAAACCTCTTTGGCTCTCTTTACTTTCAACACCTTACTCAAATATAGTTTTATTCCTTCAGAGATACATTTTATACAATGCATTAATGTTTTCAGATCTTTAAACCCTACGAAACCAGTATGACTTGGGATAGTAAACGCAAGTTATACACATGGAAACATAAACTCAGTGGCTAAGTTAAAAAATAAAAACTTATTAAGGACCTGGCCTGAGCTAGAGCACAGGCTTCCTGGCTGTCAGGACTAACAGGGTCTTTTCTCAAGTCCTCCTGATCTTTCCTCCCTGTCTTCCCTCTTGCTGGGCCAGAGCAGAGAAAGGGATTTTTTAATGTATGTAGTATTTATTACAAAGTTTTTTATTGTATGTTATTAATTTAAAAATCAGTTGATTAAAAAATGTGTGTGTGTGTTTCCTCTCTCAAAAACCCCTCCCAAGCTCCCTAAATTAAGCGTTAGATCTGCTGCCATTTCAACCACACTATAAATAATATTTAGAGTCTGAAGGGAATTATTCCATGAATTCTTCAGCAGGCAACCAAAACAAAAAATTTAATTATGCCATGGTTCCAAAATACTACAGCAGTCCCCAAATCCTACTGGTTTCAAACAAAAAAATAAAATAACTTTCAGCATGTTCTGTCTTTGAGGTTATTAATTATTCTTTCAAATTTCTGATATAAGATCTTTAAATTAAAATCTGCTTATTCTAATACTATATAAGGTTTCTCAAACTACTGAATTCTGTCAAATATTTCTTATATGTATTACAATTTTTAAAAGAAAAAATCTTACTGTGATATTGGCAAAGCCTGTTCCAACCATTAAGTAGAATACTCTAGGATGTAACTCTAAAATATCTGAAGGTGACCGGAGGATCCATGCTGTAGACAAAATGAATAGCAAACATGGAGAAAAGAAGGGAACCATAGCTTCATAGACTGAATTGTGTTTCAAGGTGTTATTTTTATAGCTTCTGAAAAAAAAATCAAGTAATACAAAGAACATTATTACATATAAAAACACTGTACTTGTATTTCATTGTTTTTAAAGTACTTTCACACTTATTCTCTTATTTTTATTCACAATAACCCCATGGCAGAGGTAGAACCAACATTATTAATCCCATTTTAGAGACAGGTTAAGTGAGGATGTGAGAATTTAAATTTACATAACTGGCTACCAAGTGGCAGGGCCAGGACTAGAACAGAAGTCTTCTGACCCTTAGTCTCACTTTTCCCTCTGGAATGTAAAGATGAATACAACTTGGACTGTGTCCTATGAGATTATATTCTAATAGGAAAAATAAAATGAACACAAAACAATACTAGAAGAGCACCTCACGGTGCTACTATGATACACAGCTTAAGAGTGAAAGACTCTGGGGCTTCCCTGGTGGTGCAGTGGTTGAGAGTCCGCCTGCCGATGCAGGGGACACGGGTTCTTGCCCCAGTCCGGGAAGATCCCATATGCGGCGGAGCAGCTAGGCCCGTGAGCCATGGCCGTTGAGCCTGCGCGTCCGGAGCCTGTGCTCCGCAACGGGAGAGGCCACAACAGTGAGAGGCCCGCGTACCGCAAAAACAAACAAACAAACAAAAAAAAAAAAAAAAAAAAAAAAAAAGAGTGAAAGACTCTGAACTGAGACAGTCCACAGCGTATCTCAGTGGCTCTGGGCACACAGGTGGTACTCTCATATATGTTTGCTCATCTGAACTGAACCCTCAGTCCTCATCCCGGTTCTGCCACTAATTACATAACCTTAGGCAAAATACTGCCCAATCAGGACAGGACCTCAACTTTAGAAAAAGAGGAAGACATGACTCAAATCATCTCTAAGGCCTTCAGAGCTTTAAACTTTATGGCTTCTATGAATGACTGCCAGTGGCCGTAAAGAGGGAAGATTCATAGAGCTTGGCTTGACATGGATAGGACTGTGCAAGACAGATGTTGAGCACTGAAGGATGAAGGGGCCAAGTACAAGAAAGTGTTCCAAGTAGAGGAAACAGGAGTAAAGAGTGGGAGCAAAAGTACTGAGGAATGAAAGAACAAAATACATTCAGGTCACATAAATGAACTCAGTGTGGCTGAGCCAAAGTGGAGAAGTGCATATACAGACCAGAGAGATGCAGCTCCACCAGGGCAACTCCCCTCCCAACCCCTACACACTCCTCAGGCCGGAATTTCCATATGGCGCTCTTTGAGAAGAGGCGGCCTAGGTCCAGGATTTGGTCCTCAACTACACGAGTTGAGAAGTTTTATTGTATGATCATGCTAACTAAACTTACACATAATCAATTTATAAAAACTTACAATCAATTTATAAAAAGAACATAAACCTATCAATATTTGACAGGAACATACTCCCTCCTGATTCACTCACCAAAAAATGACAAATGAGAAGACTGTTTGGTGAGCCCAAAACTTTTACAAAAAAACTAGTAGTTCTGGGCTATGGTTGAAGTGATTACGCAAGCCACCACAGACAAATTATCCTAACCTCATTCTAGATTCAAAATACAGGTTTCATGACCTTTTCAAAATGCCCAGATTCCAAAAGAAAGAAATCCTAAAATTCACCTAAATAACAATTTCTAAAGATTTTCATATTTCTTGCCCAATTAAAAAATAAAATACTTACCTGAAAAAGTTTAACAAACTCATTGGAAGAGTCACACATAATGCACAACCTAAAGGGAAGAATATTTAAATTATCATGAATTATTATTCAAGCATCATTTTTATAATAATCAAATACATACAAACTATGTAATATTTTTAGGCCCAATAATTTTCAGGTTCAGGTTTACTTCTGTAATGAAATTGAACACATTTTTCAACAGCATTTACAACTCGAAGAGTGGCAGTACGGTTTGGTGATTCAGAGCAGAGACTCAAGGAGCCAGGGTGGGTTGAATCTCAGTTGTGCTACCAACTGGTCATGTGACTTCAGGCAAATTAACTTTTCAGTGCCTCAGTTTCTTCTTTTATAAAATAGAGATAACAGTAGTATCAACCCCATAGGGTTTTGAGAATTAAATGAGTTATTACATGCAAAGACACCTGGAACAGTACCTGGTATATAGTAAATTGCACAGCCAGTATAAGTTATTTATTGGAAGAGGGGACAATTAATAAATCCTGCTGCTTCCTTGACACTTATCTTTACCTCCCTAGCGTTCTTAATTTCTCCCCCTACCCTATACACTAATTCTTTCCCCTGAAACCTTAAAAGCACAGCCTTCCCAAGAAGCCTTACCACTGCTTCTGCTGCTGTCACTATCTACTTATCTTACTCTGCTATTTCCTGTCACTCACCAAACTTGCCTGTTGTCTTCATCTCCTCAGCATTCATTCATTCTGCCTCCCCTCTGCAGAAACTGTACTCTTGAAATTTATCAAGCTCTCCTAATAGTCAAATTCAGTATCCTGTCTTCATTCCTGACTTCTAAGTAAGACGACTTCGCTGACTACCCACTAACTGCAATTCTTTCCTCCCTTGGCCTTTGTGATTCCATTCACCCAATGTTCCTGTTAGCCGTCCAACCACTATATTTGGTGTCCTTTTTTGGTAATCTACCTCCTGCATATTCCTAACTGGATGTTTGACTGTGCATCTACACTCCCTCAGAGAATCTTCTCTTCAGCTTTAACCAAAAGCTACCTGCAGATGACTCCAAAATCTAATTATGTATTCTTGGGCAAATCAGACAATCTCTCTGACGTTCAGATTCCACAGGTGTACCATGAGGATGGTTTAAATGATTTTCTAGTGACCCCTGAATCTGATTCTGTGATCTATAGAGATGTAAAGTTCTAATCATTCTCTGTTTCAAACTCCAAATCAATATATGTGGCAACTTTCTGGACACTTCATTTGGATATTTCCTTGTCACTCAACATATTAGTCCATTCTGGACTCCTGGTGACTAAACTTGGCTTGGGGGGGCGGGGGCAGTGGTCAATGCAGCTGTGACCTTAAGGATCAAAGACAGAAGAACATTCCTTCAAAACAATTCTTAAGGCATCTTGCTAAAAACAGATGAAAAGGGGCTTCCCTGCTGGCACAGTCATTAAGAATCTGCCTGCCAATGCAGGGGACATGGGTTCCATCCCTGCTCTGGGAAGGTCCCACATGCCACGGAGCAACTAAGCCCGTGCGCCACAACTACTGAGCCTGCGCTCTAGAGCCCGCGAGCCACAACTACTGAAGCCCGTGTGCCTGGAGCCCATGCACCACAACAAGAGAAGCCACCCAATGAAAAGCCCATGTACCGCAACAAAGAGTAGCCCCCGCTCACCGCAACTAGACAAAGCCTGTGCACAGCAACGAAGACCCAATGCAGCCAAAAATAAATAAATAAATAAATAAATTTATTTTTAAAAAGATGAAAAAACTAGAATTCACTGAACAGAAATCTCATCTCAAAAGATGAATTACTCTACTACTTTCAAGCCCAAATGGAACAAAGTTCCCTCAGTTAAAAGATCTTAGAGGGAGTGGAAGAGAAGACAAGATGTCCTCAATGTCCTCAGAAATTTTTAGCAGCTCATTCCATGTCAAGCTGGGGAGCACACTGTTACGGAGGCAGGGCTAAATGAATTAACCCAGAATCATTTGTAGCTTTCAGGTGTTGAAAATAGGCTGAGAGAAACTTGCAAAAGATTTGGTACCAAGAGTTTTTTAGTTTAAAACATCCTAAAATAGCTTTATCTTAATTAAGTGCAGTAAGCGTGTAGAAAGCCTGAGCTCTATATAGGCTGCCAAAGAGAAACACTGTATCTTCTATTTCTTCTCTAAATAACACTCGATGTACTTTCTATAAAGAATATTTAGTGGTTAAATACTTGTCTATTAAACTCTATATGACGATAGTGATAGAACCCATATATATGTAGACCTGCTTTTCTTATTACCATAGGAAGGCCTAGACTTCATAATAAAGGAGACAACAGCTATAGAAAAATCGGAATAGAATTCATAAAAAAGGACTGATTAGAATGAGATAAACACCAAGGATAACATGGTCACAACAAATATTTTGGTTCCTCATATTTGCAGGCTTAAATAAAAACTTCAATGAAAACCAACAAGACAGGGGCTTCCCTGGTGGCGCAGTGGTTTGGAGTCCGCCTGCCGATGCAGGGGACACAGGTTACAGCCCTGGTCCGGGAGGATCCCGCGTGCTGCGGAGCGGCTGGGCCCATGAGCCATGGCCACTGAGCCTGCACGTCCAGAGCCTGTGCTCCACAACGGGAGAGGCCACAACAGTGAGAGGCCCACGTACCGCAAAAAAAAAAAAAAAACCAACAAGACAAAAAATACTTCAACGAAAGTAAAAAAGACAAACAACAAACAAGGGGGAAAATGTCATTTATATCAAAACAAAGATTAATATACCTAATAGATAAAGAGCTTCTAAAAATAAAGGAAGTGGTTAACAATCGTAATGCAAAAATTGACTAGAGATATAAAGAAAAAAGAAATATAAATGGCTCTCAAACACTAGAAAAGTTCATCCATAATAAGAGAAATGCAAATTAAAACTATACAGATATACCATTTCTTACCTATCACAGACTGGCAAAAATCCAAAAGTTTGACAACGTACTACATTGGTAAAACTAAATAAACAAGTACTTTCATTCATGGCTGATGGGAATTCAAAAATCAGATAACCCATATGGAAGGGAATATGGGAATATTTAGTGAAAATGCATACATTTGTCCTTACTAACAATTCTACTTCTAGAGACCTCTTTCAAAATACCCTGGGAAAAATATGAACAGACAGATATATGTACAAGACGATTTATTGCAGCAATTTGTACAACAGCAAAAGACCAGAAATAACACAAATGTCCATCAGTAGAAGGTTGTTTGAACAAACGATGGTACATCCACACAATAAAGTATTGTACCAGGCAGCTGTAAGAAGAAATGAGGAAGATCCCTAAACATCACTATGCAGTGATCTCTAAGACATACTATTATGTGGAGGGGAAAAAAAAAGAAGCACGTGTAGTAAAATATGTATAGTATGCTACCATTTATCTATGAAAGGGGGTGATAACCCCCCCACACACACACAAACTTACTTATATTAAGAAAGACAAAAATGAAAAGATAAACCAAAAAATTTAAAACTAAGAATAGTTAGCTATGAGGGAAGAAAAGGCTAGGGTAGTGATAGAGACTAGACTTCTTTGAATGTATCTTGTTTTATATATAGATTTGACTTTGTAATCATGTGAATACGTTACATAATTATAAAGGAAAAATAAATTTTAAAGGAAAAAGTAATCCATAAATATCAAAAGTAAAATGAAACTAACTTAAATGTACATATCCACAGATGGTGGCATAACCACAGAATGGGGACTTTAGACTATAATAACCTGACTGGGCATTCTCTAGTGGGATAAACCATAGGGCAAATGGAACTGCAAAAAACCAAAGTCTTCAACAATTTCCAGTAATCATATGTCGCTGATTTTGGAACTACATTCTCAGACTGTTGTGGGTATTTTATGGAATAACACAAATGTATAATTATTTTGTGTCGTTGAAAGCAAAGACTTTTGTCAGAGTTTAAAGGACATACAAATATAAGATCAACTAGGTTAAGTAAAAGATCTGTATCATCAAATATGATTTGGAGTTATCAGTATGAATTTATGAGGTACTTTATCAAAAAACAAACTTTATTCCCCTGGCTATCCACTGAATGAATGGATTCCTAAGCAATGATCATCAGCGACTGTTAGTACCACTAGGTGAAGAGTTGAGGCAGAACCTGGGAAGAGGTGGAACAGATGTACAATACCTCATCCCGCTAGTCATTACTGATACCACAGACAGAAAGACAACTAGCTATCGTGTGCCCCCCAATGTGATGCAATAGGAAGTACCATTACCTAATAAGTATTGCTGCCAAAAATTATAAATTACAAAGAAACTCATATGCCTATTAAAGTACCCACTTAACTTTCAAAAATATATCTCCTATGTCGGAGATTCCATTTTATCTTTAAATAGACATTTAAATGTAAAATGCAGCACACCTGCCAAAGGACAAGCTGCATAAATCAAAAGATTCACTCATGAATGATAGCTGGAGATGAAAAATAGCTCGCCTTTTCAAGGTAAAGAAATCAGTTTATAGAGGCACCCGAAAATGAACATTTGTTAGATTACAGCAGGGTTCCTAAAATATCTGCAGTCCAGAGCCACAGAAAATCCCGAAACTACTCCTTTTCTGAAAGCCAGTGCTTAATGCACCATCTTCCCAGCTGTTTCTAAGCCTTCAATTCCCATTCTGTAACCAAGGTTCACACACAGACGGAGGGAAGATTAATTTTTAGATAAGAGAACAGAGCAACAGCCAACAAGCTTTTTTCTTTTACTCTACAAAGGTCTTAGTGTCACTCCTGGTGCCCCCAATAACAACCCACGTTCCTCTTCCTCTTGGCCTCTCTCCATAAAAACACTCTCCCACCACTCAATCATCCTGTAGATATCCCCTTTGGCTAAAATCAGAAAGGAAACATTACCATGATCAAAACCTTTACCTAGCATTCAAAGGCTTAAGCAAAAAGGTATCTGAGAGGAACAGAAGCTCAATTTTTGGAGTGGATGTATTATAAAGTAAACTCTGTGTTTCATCATTCTATTTCCTCAAACTAACCATCTTCAATTTTGAGGTAAGTATTGAAATCAATACCGAACGTCCAACTAAATGTGGATCCTCCAATACAGTCTAGATTAATTTGAATAGTTAGTTTACAGGGTTTGTGTGATCTATTTCGGTATTGCCTTCTGATTAGAAATACCTTGGTGCTGAACAAAAACAAAACAAAGCAAAACAAAGCAACCTTATTTTCCTTAAGGGTTTGGCTGAAACCCTACAGGGTTGCGGGGTTCTGCTTTTGCTGCAGGGTGTGCGGGCAGGCAGGGAAGTGCTGCTGGTTATAATCAAACACTGGCTTTGATAACAAAGCGATGTTACAACAGGCTTCAACATGGAGCTTCTTACCAATGATCATTGCAGTGAATAGGTCTCTATATAAGAAATTAAACAGGAAAGGTTCATACCAGGCCTCAACTCCCACAATCGCAGTCACTATGTAGACAAAGGAAATAGTCTGGAAGGAAAATGCAGACAAAAGTATACAGAGCATTAACAGCTGGAAAGATCAGGGAGTCAATAACGCTTTATGCAGCATAAGTCTAGTAAACAGTTTTAGTAAAAGCAAGAAGTATGCTTAAATTCGATATGGTGGCAAGTCTTCTTGCCTTTAAAAATAGTTTTTTCAGCCAACAACACCATAAAATAAGTAACTTCTAGACAATGCAAACAACTGGCCTCATAAGGCACCTTGTAAATTGGTTTAGCCACACGACGTTCCAATTTGCCCACCCAATCACTTTCTTCAAACACACTCCAACTTCTGATTCTTTACTGGAGCCTTAGGTGTAGACGGGCAAAATGGCAACACAAAAAGCTGGGATTCTAAGGCAGGGAGAGTTAATAGCAAGGCTATAAAGTAAGAGGAAAACAAATCTCTCTACTCACTGAAAAGTCGGCAATGAAGACAAAAAGCCAACAATTTAATTGTAAGCGCCTTTCTTTATAAAATCAACAGTTTCAATGAATGTTTGTTAAGAAACCGTTCATTTTTTGGTGTAATAATGGCATTGTAATTATGTTTTTTAAAAAGAACTCTTACCACTTAGAGATATATAGTAAAATATTTATCACATAATACCAGGATTTTCCTTTAAAATAACTGGAAGGAGGGAGAGGAAGAGTACATGTGAAACTAGACTGGCCAAGTGTTAACTGCTCAAGCTAAGTAACAGGTACATAAGGGTTCACTATACTATTCTCTCTACTTTTGTACATATTGGAAATTTTCCATAAATAAGTAAAAATAATATAAAAGAAAAAAGAAAAAAATGTTAAAGCACCCATCAGTTCTAACCAAAAAAGCAAAAGGTCAATAAAGAAGGAATAACAAAAACTTTCCCCAAAATTCATGGCAATGTTGAAAATTGAAGGAAGAAGCCATACTTACCACCTGGCTAACGTCATATCCCCATGGCAGGAAAAGAATCCCTGTGTTATACTTTTCCCAGTGGGACAGGATGAAAGAAAATAAAACTACCCATAGCAGGAGATAAAGAACAAAAACACTGACACCAGATGGTCCTCGTCCAAAAATGGAATACACAGTTACAACAAAGTAAACACATGACCAACTATCCAGGCCATGGTCAAAAAGCTCCCCTAACGGGGTGCTGGAATTGGTTCTACGGGCTTGCTTTCCATCCACACCATCTGCAACAAAAACACATTACCACAGGAATAGGTCAACAATTGCACCAGTCTGGAGAAAGTCTTCTTTAATAAAATGGAGAGAAACAAAACAAAACAGATGAGCATATCATAGGAATGTTAATTAACTAAATTATAACTATCAGACAGTATTGTAAAAATCCAACCTTTAATTCCTACAATGCAAAGATTTCAGAAATAAAACCTGTAATTTCTCAAACCTTAATCTAAAAATTAAAATGTTAAATCACATTGAATGGTGTCTATTTTAGATCTAAGGAAGAAGCATTCTAGCTGGACTCTGAATTCCTCCAAATCTGCCTAAGAACTAACTGAGTTGTTCCACTAGCCGCAAATTCTTAACCCTCCAGAGAATATTCAATAGTTGTTCATTATAATTTATCTAACCATTCCTTGCTCTAGGATCCAAAAACACTCTGTTACTTCAGTCATAACACCTGTTTCATCTTGTTTGATATCACAGTTACTTCTTTACAGATGGACCACCTCCATAATTTTAAGTGCTTTCCAAAAAGGCTTTGCAACACAGTAGGTGTTGAGTAAATATAAGAATAAATTTATTGGGCTTCCCTGGTGGTGCAGTGGTTGAGGGTCCGCCTGCCCATGCAGGGGACACGGGTTTGTGCCCCGGTCCAGGAGGATCCCGCATGCCACAGAGCGGCTGGGCCCGTGAGCCATGGCCACTGAGCCTGCGCGTCCAGAGCCTGTGCTCCACAACGGGAGAGGCCACAACAGTGAGAGGCCCGCGTACCACAAAAAAAAAAAAAAGAATAAATTTATTGAATAAATTAAATTTATTGAATAAATTGGGAGATTGGGATTGACATATATATACTAATATGTATGAAATGGATAATTAATAAGAACCTGCTGTATAAATAAATAAAATAAAATTCAAAAAAATTTACTGAAACTGTACAATGCACTATTTTTTAAATTAATTTTGATTGGGGTATAGTTGATTTACAATGTTGTGTTAGTCTGCTGTACAGCAAAGTGAATCAGTTACACATGTACATATATCCACTCTTTCTTAGATTCTTTTCCCATATAGGTCATTACAGGGTACTGAGTAGAGTTCCCTGCGAAGCACTATTCTTGATGCTGTGAAGACTATAAAAATCTTAGAATAAACTAAGTTTGTGCCCTCAAAGAGTTTACAATTGAGAACGGAGACAAAACATGACAGTTACAGATATGATGTATCACAAACCAGAGAAGAGTACAGAAAAGGGATGAGTTCTCTTCAGGCTAAGATAAGCTAGACTGGCTTTCCAGACAAGATGAAATCTGAGTGGGGACATAAAGAATGAGTTGGATTTCGGTAGACAGGAGATAAAGGAGTGTGTCATTTCAAGAGGAGGGAGTGCTATCAGCAAAAACACCGAGATGGAAAAGCACATGTGTGTGCAGACAATGCCAAGTAGTTTAATTTGACCAGAAACTAGTATGTGAAGATGGCAGTCTAAAGGGCTAGAAGGAAGGTCTGAGCCAGTTTAAAGGTATCAGAGAGTCTGAGGAGCTACTACAATTATCTGAGTAGAGGATTATGAAGAGAAAAACAATGCAGTGCTTCAGGGAGACCCACTTGATATTGGTGTGAAGGACAGGCTGGGAGAGGAGCCCTACTTAATAGGCCTAAATTGAGATGGAATGCGGTGGGAATAAAAAGCTGGAGGAGGGCGAGATATTAAGAAAATAAAAATGACAGTGCAGGGCCTCCCTGGTGGCGCAGTGGTTGAGAGTCCGCCTGCCGATGCAGGGGATACGGGTTCGTGCCCCGGTCTGGGAGGATCCCATATGCCGCGGAGCGGCTGGGCCCGTGAGCCATGGCCGCTGAGCCTGCGCGTCCGGAGCCTGTGCTCCGCAACGGGAGAGGCCACGACAGTGAGAGGCCCGCGTACCACAAAAAAAAAAAAAAAAAAAAAATGACAGTGCAACAAAAGAGGAGCGGTGAGGTCGAAGCACAAGAAGACCATCTCCAAAATCTCCCGTCTGTGTAAACTAAGAGAGTGGCAGTATTAACAGAAATAAGAAAATCTGAAGGAGCAAGACTGATAGAAAAGATCTGAGTACAGTTTTAGATGCTGAAATTGAAGTGTTGGCAGGACATCCACATGGTAATGTCAAACAACTCAACCTAAGGGTACTTACTAGCAACTCAGAAGATAGATAAGGGCTAGATACTAACATGGGAGTCAACTCAATAGTGTTAAGGATCAGGATTACCAAGGGAATAAGGAAGGAAAAAGAGAAAGAGAAAGCACACTGGAACACCTTCACACAGGGGCAAAAACAGAGGAGCCGGGGCGGGGCGAGGTGGGGCGGGGAGGAAGAGGGGAAGAGGAAGAGAGAATGGTACAACCTAGTTAAAAAGGAAGAAGCGTCTGAATTATAAAAATTCGTCCTCCAAAGAAACAGTTTTGTGAATTAAGTGCATCAGAATTAGACTAATTGTAAAGATTCAGATTCAAGGAATTTAAAATTCCTTATCATTACTGTGTTTATCTTGCTCACCACAGTATTATCCCCAGTGCCTAGCTCAGTTTGTGGCAAAGAGGGCCTTTAAAAATGTTGTTGAAGGAATATATGAAAGGATGAATCTCAAACTCTTGCCCAAACACTGTAGATCTCTGTTATATAGGACTGGGAACTTTTCTGCCCCCAAGTAGTTAAAATATATCCTAAAAGTCTTTTCTTATTATTTGCTGACTTAATTTCCTATTCTCAGTGCAACTTCTGTGCAGTTATTACAAATATTATATTCATGAACTACATATTAATTAGGTTTTGTACATCTTCTCACTGAACCCGTTGTAGCCCCATAAGTCTGGGGTCTAGATAAGTCTCACAATGTTTTTTCATAAGAAAGGCAATTCAGTGCATAACCTATATATTATGAAAAAACCACCAGCAGAACCTACAGCAGCACCCTGTGATCAAACACACTGATATTTCTGCAGCAAAGCATAAGAATAGTCACATTAGTAGTATAAATGAAGACTATAAATTGTTGCTTCAAGGCAGGTTTTGCAACAAACAGTTCATGTTAGATCAGGATTTTTGCCAGAATTGTGGAGACCTGAAACAGGTAGATGGTACAGTACTTCAAAAGACTCTTACGGGGACTTCCCTGGTGGTACAGTGGTTAAGAATCCGCCTGCCAATGCAGGGGACACGGGTTTGAGCCCTGGTTCAGGAAGATCCCACATGCCGCAGAGCAACTAAGCCCATGTGCCACAACTACCGAGCCCGCGAGCCACAACGACTGAGACTGCGTGCCACAACTACTGAAGCCCGCGCACCTAGAGCCTGTGCTCTGCAACAAGAGAAGCCACCTCGGGACTTCCCTGGTGGTGCAGTGGTTAGGAATCCGCCTGCCAGTGCAGGGGACACAGGTTCGAGCCCTGGTCCCGGAGGATCCCACATGCCATGGAGCAACTAAGCCCGTGCGCCTCAACTACTGAGCCCATGTGCCATAACTGCTGAAGCCCACATGCTTAGGGGCTGTGCTCCGCAACAAGAGAAGCCACTGCAATGAGAAGCCCGCGCACCGCAACGTAGAGTAGCCCCCGCTTGCCGCAACTAGAGAAAGCCCGCACGCAGCAACAAGGGCCCAATGCAGCCAAAGATTTAAAAAATAAATTAATTGAAAAAAAAAGAGAAGCCACCTCAGTGAGAAGCCCACACACCGCAACAAAGACCAACACAGCCAATAAATTTTAAAAAAAAAAAAGACTCTTATGACATGCTGTTAAAAGCCAGAGCACACAGGCCACCCTCTCCTTTTCTCTATTCCTCCCGCAGTCCTTGGCAACCAAATCCTACAGCAAAAAAAAAATTTTTTTTTTTTGGCCACACCGCACGGCATGTGGGATCTTAGTTCCCGTGCCTGCTGCAGTGGAAGCGCGGAGTCTCAACCACTGGACCTCCAGGGAAGTCCCATTAAAACCAACTCATCTTTAATAACAAATGCACAAAAGCCTCTGTCTAAATGTAGATCTTTTAACTAAGTTTTTGCCTAATTCTTCTTGATTTCATTCTCTTCCTTCCCCAAACTCTTGCAGCTCTGGTCATCCACCACGTCAGCATTTAATTCTGTACCAAATTACCCTGGTTTTATGAATACAAGTCATTTTTATCTGAAGAGACCTAAGCAACTTTAAGTCAGGGTCTGCTACTTCACATTCATTTAAAAACCACATACTGAGTACCTCCTATGGAGCAGGCACTGTTCTTAACACTGGGTTCACAGCGAGCAAGATAAAGTACCCACCCTCAAGGAACTTACATTTTAGAGCAGACAACATACAAGGGGGTCATATGGTTTTAAGTGCTATGGAGAAAAATGAAGCAGGGAAGAATAGGAGAATGCAGGACAAGTCACGCAGATGATCCCAATGAAACGCACCCTGGGCAGAATACACGGTGTAGCCTGGCCCAGTGGACTTCCCTGACCACGCCCCCTCCACCAAATGAGAATTGATCACGTCTATATTTGTTCTTCCACAATGCTCTATTACAGCATCTCTCTCAGTATTCAGCAGTTATTTGATATGTCAGTACTGCTTTCTAAACTCATGGCAAAAATGATGTCTTATTCCAGGGTTGGGAAATACTTCTCGTAAAGGGCCAAACAGTAAATAGTTTAGGCACTGTGGGCCAAATGGCCTCTGTTACAACTACTCAACTATGTCTCTGCTGCAGGAAAGCAGCCACAGACATGTAAAGGAATGAGCATAGCTGCGTTCCAGTAAAACTTCACTTACAAAAACAGACAACAGGGGCTTCCCTGGTGGCGCAGTGGTTGAGAGTCCGCCTGCAGATGCAGGGGACACGGGTTCGTGCCCTGGTCCGGGAAGATCCCACATGCCGCGGAGCGGCTGGGCCCGTGAGCCATGGCCGCTGAGCCTGTGCTCCACAATGGGAGAGGCCACAGCAGTAAGAGGCCCGCGTACAGAAAAAAAAAAAAAAAAAAAAAAAAAAAAAAAAAAAAAAACAGACAACAGGCCAGATTTGGCATACAAGTGGTAGTTTGCCAACTCCTACCTTATTCTTTGAATTCCCAGCAAATGACAATATTTTTCACAGAGAAACTCAAGAACGTATTTATCAAATTGAACAGGATATTAATAAACCCTAGTTAAAATGAATTAAGCATAGGAGAAAATGTTTGGTGGCTATCCTTGCTGACAGTTTCCCCAGCCACTGACTATTTGCCAATTTCTTACCTAGAGTGTAGGCTACGAAGTTGAGGATGCCCACTATAATCCAAACCCAATCAGGTACATGCTTGTGACCTGGTGCTGTAAAGGAAAGCAACACAGATTTTAACACAGTCTAAGTACAACTGTTCTTACCATAGCCCACACTGCCAATGAGAAATGTTTCTATATATTAAATAGAAGCTGAAGTACCTTACAATATATTTCAAATGCAGAACTAGGTAAATATTAGAATGTATCAGCAAATTCTGACAAAACCACAGTAACTGCCCAACCCTCATAAACAATAGGCATTTATTTTGAGCTTTAATCGTAACTCAAGACTATCTTCACTTGAAAATTACTTATGTGCCTAGAATGAAAAATAATGTTTTTGGAATTCAAAAAATGCTTGTGTTTAATCTGATCCTTGTTGTTTATGATTATACTACAAACATGTTATTAAGCTTTCAACCTATACACTCTCACTAAATTATTAATTAGCTGAACAAAAGACCTTTTGATTTGTGTATAGGTAAATTACCTCAACTGGATGATCCTGGCAACAAAATCGTTCTGAAATGTCTAGACCTCACTTTTTCCCCCCCTAAGATAAAACAAGTGAGATTCAGGTCTGGGTTCTAGTCCTGGCTCTGTGACCAAGGAGCAGTGTGGCCCTGAATATACCATTTAACCTTCCTGTCTTCCATTTCCCAAATATACTGGGACTAGATGGTTAATCTGGGCCTTCAAGTTGTATGACTTGGAGAAATACATATAATATTTACGTATTTTTAGTTCTCTTAGTAACTAAGTAAATAGTCTTATTTAGTCAGAGAAAATACTATTTCTAGTTTCAAAGATAAACTTTCGAGGCTGTTCTGAGGATTAAAATACAATTTAAAAAACCCCCACAATATCAAAACCATGCTTAATGAAATTTAAGCATGGTAATGGTAATGATCTTCAATTACCATTTTATTACACATACAGAGGCTATGGCTAAAATTTTCAGTTGATAAAGTCAGGCATAGGTAGAGTTTCAATATTCATAATTCCTATAATATCAAAAGTCATTAAGTGTTTGAAACTCCAAATTCTCCTACAAAAACAATGTTGTCGGTGATTGTTAATTTCTCTAGGTCAGTGCACAAACGTCTGCTGAACCCACAACACAGATGAATTATAGCAGCGGTCCCCAACCTTTTTGGCACCAGGGACCGGTTTCATGGAAGACAATTTTTCCATGGATGGGGGATGGGGGGCGGTGCTGGTGTTTCAGGCGGTTAATGCAGGCGAGGGCAAGCGGCAGATGAAGCTTCGCTTGCCCGACCCTTGCTCACCTCCTGCTGTGCAGCCCGGTGGCTAACAGGCTGAGGACCGGTACCGGTCCGCGGCCCAGGGGTTGGGGACCCCGGAATTATAGTACTAAAACTCCTGACTACATCATTTATAAGTATTCTTATTGGAAAATATCTTCTAACTTAGAATGCAAAAACTACTCATCTACCTCCATCTTTCTATTCCTCTCAACTCCATCCACCAGCTGAGCAATAAGAATAAACTGTTTCCCACATATCCCCCCTCATCCCAGATGTGCTCCAGATTCTCTTGTCCAGCCGGTGCAGAAGCTGGGGTGTGGGAGGAAGTAAGATGGCAATGGGTCTGAAAGAAGACGTTGGGAATAAGCTGAAAACTGCCTCCAAAGGTGCATTTTGCCTCCCGTCCTCAGTAAGGGCCCAGACTTCCGTCAATAAATATCTAAGGTCTAACAACCATTTTCAGAGGAAACTGGGAGTTATTAAAGGTACGTACAAGTGCTGAGCAGAGGAAAGAGGGATCACATTGCCTTTAGAAAAGGGGGATTTTTATTCCATACCTAGAAAAGGGGAAGGGATATTTCTGGAACTGGTAGGTATGCTGGGCCTTGCTTATACTCATTTTCAGGCAAAACTTCAGAGTCCTAATTTTCCGTCTTCTTATAAATCCCATTACTCCTTATTTACAAAAACCTCATTGCTTTTTAGACAGCATATCTAAATTCAATAGCCAAATTGGTTTCTAGAACTTATTAGAAACATACATAACAGATTGTGAAAACACAACTTAACTTTTACACCCAATTCTAACATTTTACAAACCTTCTAATATTCAAAACTTTTCAGAAATGCAAGCATCTTAATAGAATCAGAAAATAACCATATCTCATTTTTTGCTATTTAGACATTTAAGATTTTATATTAAAGTAATAATCTTACCTGAAGCATAAAAGTCAGGATCAAAGTATGCCATAAGCAGAAAATTGAACACAACCAGCAGAAAGCCAGAAAAGGTTATCAGATTTGGAGCCAGCCAAGTAGGAAATACCTATTTTTTTCAAAATAATTACAAAATAATTACAAAATAATTAAAGTAGAGAAATCTCTCTGTCCACTACATACCACAACATGCAAATTTGTCAAAACAAAAACTATAAATTTGAAAGACCATATATACAGGAATTATATATATCAAATTATAAACCATAATCAGTTAATAGAAATCTATTTTCTATATTTTAAATAATTCTATAATCAACAAACTTTTATAATCATAACATTATATTTATTTTAGAAAAATTTAAGAAGCATTTTATAAATATGATAGATCTAGAGTATAAGCTTATACTTCAACGATGAGATAAAGCAAAAGGTATGTGACTAAAGGAAAGGAGGATGGGAGAGACAGGTTCTCTAAACGTCTTATTGAACTGGCAGTTGGTCTGTAATACTCCATAAAATAGTTTAAAATATTTAAAACTTACTAAAACCTAAGTACATGCTTATTAATCATCATACCTTTACTACAGTGTTCCAAAATGGATGCATGATATACAGAGAGAGCGGATTGGTATCCACAGCACTGTACTGTTAAGAAATGAAAAAAAATATTCAGAGTTAATCCTTGCATACCAGCGAGTATTTAGAACAATATTTCTCAAATGAAAATAATAGTACAGGGACTTCCCTGGTGGTGCAGTGGTTAAGAATCCTCCTGCCAATGCAGGCAACATGGGTTCGATCCCTGGTCCAGGAAGATCCCACGTGCCGCGGAGCAACTAAGCCCGTGCGCCACAACTACTGAGCCTACGTTCTAGAACCCGTGCACCCCAACTACTGAAGCCTGCACACCTAGAGTCTGTGCTCCACAACAAGAGCCACCGCAGTGAGAAGCAGCGCACCGCGACAAAGAGTAGCCCCCGCTCACCGCAACTAGAGAAAGCCCACGTGGAGCAACGAAGACCCAACACAGCCAAAAATATATAATTTTTTTTTAAAAAGAAAATAATAGTAAAAAAAAATCTAGAGAATATATCTAGTTATACAATGTCCTCTTCTAAATAACAGAACTGGAGAAGCAATATGAATGGGGCAAAGATGGCCAAGCACAGCCAGACAACTTTTTACTCAAATCAACTTTTATAATATTACAATGTTGCAGCAGAAAATTTTATATTGCTTTCAAGTGCTCACCTATTTGCAGGATAATGAGCACACTGTGTGCATTCACACACTGACTTTCTCAACCTCCTTCATCCCTCTCAACTAATGGGAATCTAGCTGTTTTACCCTTGACACCATTACTAATGCACTTATTAAACAGGAAGTGCTTAGAGCAGTACCTAGCCCACAGTTAGTGTTATATAAGCATTAGGTACCATTACTGTGTTTTGAGCACCAAAGGAATGACAGATCCCTTTACAGCTGGAAAATGGATTGCTTAAATAAGCAAAGGAAGAAAACAACAGGTTAGGGTGTTCAAAATGTATTCCCCAATTGTTGAGCTATTTAGTAAAACTTCAAAGAAAATTTTAACAAAATATCTGTATGTAATTATGTAATACTTTAAGAGTCATGTTGATGACTTATTCATCAGAGACACAAACACACACACAAACACACACACACTGGAGTGCCTGGCACGTAGGAAGCATCCACTAGGGGTGGGGAAGAAGGGATACAAAATGGGTAAGGGACAACTTAATTCTCACCCTCAGGGAGTGGGAATATTACCTAATTCAACAAACTGTCATTTAAAAGACGTCACACTAGTCAAATGCCTGAAAAAAGTTTCAACTGTGCTTTATATTTGTTTAGCATGAATATATTGGGGTGGCCAAAAAGTTCATTCGGGTTTTTCCGTTAAGGCCAACCCAAAAAATTAGTAAGTATCTGAGCAACTGATTTTTTTTTTTTTTTTTTTTGCGGTACGCAGGCCTCTCACTGTTGTGGCCTCTCCCGTTGCGGAGCACAGGCTCCGGACGCACAGGCTCAGCGGCCATGGCTCACGGGCCCAGCCGCTCCGCGGTATGTGGGATCTTCCCGGACCGGGGCACGAACCCGTGTCCCCTGCATCGGCAGGCAGACTCTCAACCACTGCGCCACCAGGGAAGCCCGAGCAACCGATTTTTTTAAAAATCATAATTAAAGATCAATATTTCTTCCTGAATGTTTTATGGATATGCAAGAAATATTTCTCATCAGTGTTTCAAGATTTAAAAGTGTGATGGAGCAAAAAAGTAAATAAATAGAAATAATTTAAAATACTGCTAGCAAAGAGAGTTAGCTAGTAAGTCACATGTTTACTCAACAGAATCCATGGCTGAGCGCCTCCATTTCTCCAACTCATTGTGATGAAATGCGATATCCTGGACAAAATATCTGAGACAGACAGTGGGAAGAAAATGGTGAAGGAGAACACTGGCCAGAGTGAGAAGCTCTGCAGCTGCATCCAGACTCTCAGCTGGAGCCTACTTAAATGAGTATTACTGTTCTCGCTAAAATCAACTTCTACGTGCATGGTTCTCTACAGCCAGCAAAGCTTTTCCGCATAACAGATACCATGACACCTGAACCTCTGTAGAATGAAGGAGTCCCCAACTGATAGGACTGCCTGAATTTAAGTTTTCAGACCTGAGGACATGCAACCAATATGAACCCTGAAAAGCTGCCAATGACAAGCCAGGAGGGCCATGGCCTCCTCCATTTCATCAAAGTCCGAACCCAGACCCACATGACGTAGCCAGCAGGTCAGATAAACTGGAAAACCACACATTTCAAGTCCACCATCTACTGCAAAGTACAAAAGTTGTAAGAAGTCCAAATCAGAAGAAAACAATTTAAGACATCACACGAATAGTTAATACGATGTACAAAGTACAATGCTCTTAATTCAAATGTTTGCTGAATGATTCTCATTCAGCAGCTTTCCATAATTTGAATTTAGATCTAAAAGAAGGTCATTTACTCATGGTATTTTTATTTGAAAAGCTCCTCTTTTAAATTCTGAAGATTTTTCTCTTTTTTAAATCTCTTTATTTCCACTATTATAACATTTCACCTTTTTTTTTTTTTTTTTTTTTTTTTGGCTGTGTTGGGTCTTCCTTGCCGCACGCGGGCTTTCTCTAGCTGCGGCAAGCTGGGGCTACTCTTCGTTGTGGTGCACAGGCTTCTCATTGCGGTGGCTTCTCTTGTTGCAAAGTACAGGCTCTAGGCGCGTGGGCTTCAGTAGTTGTGGCTCGCAGGCTCTAAAGCACAGGCTTAGTAGTTGTGGTGCATGGGCTTAGTTGCTCCACGGCATGTGGGATCTTCCTGGACCAGGGATCGAACCCATGTCTCCTGCATTGGCAGGCGGATTCTTAACCCCTGCGCCACCAGGGAAGTCCCCAAATTCTGAAGTTTTAACTCTAAATTTCTATTTCAGGAGACCAGTAGAAGTATGAAAAGATTATAGTACTCAATACAAAAAGGTCAGTTTGCCTAACTGCATTTTTTACACTTAATAATAGTAGCAGATAAGCTCAAGTATAACAAGGAAATCTAATATGAGATTACAAAAGGTAGCAAACAGTAAACCTAAAGAGCACTCTGTGCTCTAGCCTTACACACTTGAGTATTTTTCAAGGTCACGTATCACTTGGTATAAACAAAGAAACTTGAAACTGTCTTGTGAATCAATAGGAGGAAAGAAGAATGAGTCACACCTTCCACATGCCTGAAAAAATAAGTAAAATGTAACCTTTTAAAGGAGCTAGGGCCTCCCTGGTGGCGCAGTGGTTGAGAGTCCGCCTGCCGATGCAGGGGATACGGGTTCGTGCCCCGGTCTGGGAGGATCCCATATACCGCGGAGCGGCTGGGCCCGTGAGCCATGGCTGCTGAGCCTGTGCATCCGGAGCCTGTGCTCCGCAACGGGAGAGGCCACAACAGTGAGAGGCCCGCGTACCACAAAAAAAAAAAAAAAAAAAAAAAAAAAGGAGCTAAACTAGATTGAGTTAATGCCTGTTAAATATATTATTTTCTATTGGAATGATGTTTTGGTATATACCAGAATATCTGAACAAGGTAATAATCCCCTGTTTAAGGCCTGCAGGACTTGCTTGATCTACAATCTGTTGGGCCAGACTAATCCAGTGCCCTGGAGAAAGGCTTGAGAACCACAACCTGAGTTTGAGAATCATTCCAAGGCAAAATCTCAGAACCACAAGAGTTCAGGAGATATCTAGTTCTCACGTGCCTACCCCTCACCTATGTGAATAGGTAAAACAGTCATCTGGTCTCTTTATTTTTTTCTTTAATTTATTTTATTTATTTATTTTTGGCTGCGTTGGGTCTTCGTTGCTATGTGCGGGGCTTTCTCTAGTTGCGGCGAGTGGGGGCTACTCTTCATTGTGGTGCGCAGGCTTCTCACTGCGGTGGCTTCTCTTGTTGCGGAGCATGGGCTCTAGGCGTGTGGGCTCAGTAGTTGTGGCACACGGGCTTCAGTAGTTGTGGCTCGCGGGCTCTAGAGCGCAGGCCAGAAGTTGTGGCACACGGGCTTAGTTGCTCTGCGGAATGTGGGATCTTCCCAGACCAGGGCTCGAACCCGTGTCGCCTGCATTGGCAGGCGGATTCTTAACCACTGCGCCACCAGGGAAGTCCCTGGCCTCTTTATTTTTTTTTTTAATTTTTGGCTGCGCTGCGCGGCATGTGGATCTTAGTTCCCCAACCAGGGATCAAACCAGCGTGCCCTGCAGTGGAAGCGTGGAGTCCCAACCAATGGACCGCCAGGGAAGTCCCTGGCCTCTTTTTAAATGCCTCTGGTTACCAAAAAACTCATTACTTCTAGAAATAGCCCAATCCAATGTTAAAACAACTTTTCTAATGCTAACAAAATCCTCCCCTCGTCCCATATTTCCTATCAGGTTTTCAATTTCCCTAACAAAGCTAAGCAGACAAGGGTCCAATTTTTTTCCAAACAATAATGCTTCAAACATTTGAAGATGGCTCTCCCTGTCACATCTAAATCTTCTCTTCACCTGGTTAAAAAATCTCATGTTCCTTTTGCTGTTACTCTCTTGCCAAAGTTTCACTCTCTTCATCATCTAGGTCTAATTCTCTAGACCACAGGTTGGAAAGCTTTTTCTGGAAAATGCCAGAGAGCAAATATTTTAGGCTTTGCAGGCCAAATGGTCTCTGTAACAATACCCAAAACTGCCACTGAAGCAGAAAGAAGTCGCAGAAAATAAGAAAACAAAGAGGCACGCTGTGTTCCAATAAAACTTTATTCACAAAACAGGTGTCCAGGGGCTTCAGTCTGACCACCAGTGCTCCAGACAATCCATTTTGTTGTTAAACCAAAGTAAAAGTGTGATCCAGGGTAAAAGGAACATTTCAAGTGGTGCATGAGCACAAAGGAGAACATGACTATAAGGTCTTCTTCCTCAACAACTTATTTCTCTAACAGATGCTCAACACAGTATTAATTTCCTGAGGCAACAAAGTCATACTGCAGATTTACACACACCTTCACAGCCACCTTATCCCCTCAGGCCTTTCTCATACAGACTGCAAAGCCACCTTTCTCTGCATTAATATGAAGCTGACTGTTGGAAACTAAGTGTAAGACCCTACATTTACCATTTTAACATTTCATCTTGCTAGAGTCCACTCATCTTTCTATCTCCTCCGATCTCCTCAGGGTCAGACTCAGTTATCCAAGGTACCAGCTATGCCCCCCAAACTCTCAGCATGGAAAGCTGTCATGCTAGCAATGCCTCCACATAAGTCTCTGTAAAAATGCTGATCAAGGTAGAACTTCTAAACATTCCCCTCAAGATTGCTATTAATACATTTAGTCATTTTTATTTGGGTACAGAATTCCATACTGTCACCTATGGCAATTAGTCTATGTCACCCACGAGAAAAGATCTTCATAAAGTCTTAGTGAAATCCAGAATTATCTTAGATAATATTCTGTCAAATATTAGAAAGTTTCAAGACTTTTTTTTTTTTAACTTCAGTACAAGTCAGGAAATAAAGCAGAGTTCATTCTTCATTCATTCATTCAGTAAAGTCAACAAATATTTGTGACTGAGTGCCTACGATTGTGCCAGGCACTGTGCTAGGCCACCAGAAAGAGAATGGTGAACAAGACCAAAAAGTTTCCTACGTTCACCAAGTCCAGTCTAGGGTGAGATGGATGCTAAACAAGAAAACAAGTCATAATCACAAGATGTGATCAATACTGTGAAGGCAATAAACAAGGTGTTGTACCAGAGGACCAGGGGGCTGGGAATGTGCCTAGTCAGGGTGCTCAGAGAAAGCTTTTCAGGGGAGGGGACACTTAAGCTGAGTCCCAGAAGATGAGAAGACAGGTAAAGCATGTACGAGACAGAACAGTGGGTCAAACAAGGGAGACACCACAGAGAACGTGCTGCTGGAGATTCCATTTATATGACGTTCAAAACCAGACAAAATTAATTTATGGCAAAAAGAGGTCATAATAGCAGTCTGCTGAGAGGGACTAAATAGGGGCCCTCCGAGGTGCTGAAAATAATTCTTTATCATGGTGGTGGTTACATACATATACAAAATTCATCAAATTGTGCACTTAAGATCTGTGCATTTGTATATAATTTATACCTTAAAAAGGAGAAAGAAAGAATATATGTGTGGCAGTGTGCGTGTGTGTGTGTGTGTGTGTGTGTGTGTGGTTTATAGGTGTTGGGAGGGGGGCGTGCATGCCAAGATGCCCTCTAAGCAGAGAACAAAATGTGGAAGGACCACAGAGTGGAGGGAGGCCAATGGAGCTACAGCGTAGTGAGTGAGCAAGGAAGAGTGGGATGAAATGACACTGGAGACACGGGCAGATACCACCCAAAGGTCCACAGTGAGTTTTATTTTACCATAAGCCCAGTGCATATCCTGATTCATATTATTAAAGGATCCCACTGTTTACAGTGTAGAAAATGGACTGGAGCGGGGCAAAAGTGCAAAATAGTGATGAGACTGTTACAGTATACCAGGCAAGAGACGATTACGGGTTAGGCCAGGGGCAGTACGATGACTCTAAATTACTTCCAAAATATGCTATAAAGTGCCCATTTTTGAGAAGGGCATTAGAAATGTGCCTCCTCTTAATTTAAGAAGGAAATTGGCTCTAACAAAAGGAAAACTATGGAAGCACTTCCCTGGACCTGAAAGTATTTCCCTTATACATGTACTTTAAATCCCTTCTATATACTGATAAGAAAACTGACTGAACTGCCACACCCCTGCACTAAATACAGAGTTTTGGAAACTTATTAATTAGACTGAGGTCAGTATCCCGTCTAGTACTAATACAGATGGTAATACTCTAACACCTATCAACAGATGCAGGTTTCCCTTGCTTTGTCTTCTAATCAATATAAGGAGGATAAGTCTCCAACTATCAAATGATTTTTAATTCAAAGCCTGTCTTTACCCATTTGAAATATAAACTTTACACTTATAAAACATATTTTAGTTAACCACGGAAATCCATAAAGTATGGATTGAGTACAAGCTAATAATAGTTTATAAACAGCACTTAGTGTTAATCATTTCAGATGTAAGCAAACTCAAAATGATGTTTCTGACTTTTTTAAATGATTCCCCAAATTCTTGAGTTCCAAATCATCCATGTTTTTAGGAATAAAAGGCAGGATAGTCACAAAGAACCAATTTTAGTTCACAACTGGGTTCACTGTATGAAGTTATTTATTGCTCAGACCAACTTTCCAGACATAATGAAAGAAACACATTATCAACCTTTCTTAAGAACTCAGGAGAGAGAAAGGAAATGTCAACTCTCTTCTCTCCCGCTGCACAGTGAAGCTCAGTGTCTGGTGTGGTATTGGTATGGTATGGAGGTCAGTCCCTTGCTGACAGGTCTCATGACTCAACCATGTTTAGGTGTAAGTCTTTACAGGGGCAGGATCCATTGTGGCCAACACGTGCTCTACCACTCCAGGAGCAGAGTTCTTTAGCAACGGCATTCCACGTCTCTGGGCCAGTCACTTAAGCAAAAACCATAAAGCAAAAGATCCCAATTATTAAAAATTGTTATTCATGCAACAAATATCAAGGCAGTCAAAAGAGCTACCTTCACATACAAACGTGGGACTCACTGAGCACTGGTATTTAAAGAAGCAGTTAAGAGAACGGAGAAAGCTTCCCAACCTGATCCTTTCTGCATCTGGCACGTGGTAGGAGTTCAGTAAACATATCTGACTGTTTGCACATATGAATGAATAAATGCATGAACTACTCTGCATGTTTACTTAAATGGCAGTATAGAGTGACTCCAGCAGTGATGAGAGGAACTCTTTTCCCCCGGGAACGAGTCTACAGCAACTTTTCACTTCACAAGGGGAAGTTGCTCTTACTCTCCCCTTATTAATAACACCATGTCTACATTTGTATGTTTTATAGTTTCCAAAGTACAATTACATTTGTTCTCTTATTTGATATTGTAAAATAGATAAGGTAGATTATTCCTCCCTATTTTACAGATGAAGAAACTATAAAATTCAGGGATTAACAGCTAATAAACAGGAAGGTCTAAACTGTAAATCCTTTATGAATCATCTTGGAACATTTCTGTGAAATGGATCACTTTGCTTTAATCCAGACTACCCCCTCCTGGCTCAAATACAATCATAAGCTACCTAGATCCAATATACTGAAATTGTTATTAACATAGTATCCTCCAATACACATTTTTCTGTCTTCCAATTTGTGGCGGACACATCCTAAGGTAATCCCCAGTGAGTCAAGCCCTTGTATAATCAATCCCCTCCTACTGATGGTTCAGTCATTCCCCTGAGGGTGGAACCTGTAACTTGCTTCTAAGGAACAGAATATAGTGAAGGTGATCGATGTCACTGCCTTGACTGAGAGAACATTACATGGCAAAGGTGATGAGATGTCCCTTCCACGATATAGTTCATTACCTAAGGCTCCATCTTAACAGTCTGGAGAAGAGTCTCCCATTGACCTTGAAGAAGCAAACAGCAACGTTATGAACTGCCTATGGTGAAGGCCATGTGGCCAGAAAAGTGGGCAACTACTAGGAGCCGAGCGCCTCAGCCCTGCAACTGGAAAGAACTGAATTCTGCCAACAACCACACGAGCCTGGATGAGGACCCCAAACTCCAGATGGGAGCACAGCCCAGGTGACACCTTCACTGCAGGCTGGCGAGACCTCAAGCAGAGGAGCCAGGTAACTGGTGCCCTGACGCACAGAAACTGTGAGACAATAAATGTGTGTTGTTTTATGCACCAAGTCTGTGGTAATTTGTTATCCAGCGACAGAAAACTAATATCCAATACTGAAAGCACTGCAGCATTCTCTTTTCTAGTAAGAGATAACTTGAGGCGCCTATCCACAAAATCAAGACTACCTGATACTTGAGGGCTAATATATGAACATTACGGTAATATAGCTTCTTACTCCTTTACATTCGTTTCTTGGTTTTATTAACTGCTCTTCAATATAATGGAATATTTCTCTGATGAGGTGCTTCTCAAAATGTAGTTGCCAAACTGAGTGCAAATTCTTGGGCCCTACCCTAAATATACAGAATCAGACAGCCTGGGGGTAGGGCCCAGCAATCTGTCTTTTAACAAACGCCCCAGTTGATTCTGAGGCACCCTCAAGTCTGAGGGCCACTGCTCTGGTGAAAACAAATGTGAATGACACTCCTGCAAATTCCTCAGCTGAAGGAAAAGCCACACGATCAGCTTAGTGGTCAACACCTAAACCTCCTGATGGCAACTTCAAATACGGCACTGTGAGCAAGAGACAAGGTATAATAAAATTCAGCAGGTACTCACTAAATGCAAGGCACTGTGCTAGTAATAATCTACCAAGAAAGAAAAACACCAAATCGAACTGAAAATGAAAAAAGGGGGGGGGCATTACATTAACCCTAAGACAGAAATTTAAAGTTTCTTAAAGTACTTTTTAATCAATACAAGACTTTATGAACTACACCCACAGAGAACATGACTCAGTGGACAAGGAGATCCCACTTCCGTGAATACTGTCATTTATATCTGCTAACGAGTCAGAGGAGAGAAGGTGGTGAGAGACGACTGGAGAAGAGCTAGAGCAGTAAGACAAGAACAAGCATGTCCTGAGGACAGACGTTTGCTTGCTAGGCTTAAACAACATATAATAAACTAACGAGAGATGAGAGGATAAGACAAAAGGAGGGGTCATTTAGTGAAGGCACTTGAAATCCTTGCTGAGGAATCTCGACATCAAACACATGATAAATATGTGGGAGGTACTGCAGATTCATAAATAGGGAAGTGGTATTTGAAAAAACTTACTTACTCTCCCTTTGCTGAAACATCCTTTCTCTTGGTATAACCTCCCCGGATGTGAGTATGTGTGTATATGTTATATGACAGTTAATGTTCACAAGCAGAGAAGCACTAATGTCAAGTTTTATTTTTTATTTACTTAACACTAACACATCACTAAGTGCCAGGCACTTTACAAATATTAACTCATTCAATTTGACAATGATCCTATGAGGCAGGTACTACCCCATTTCACAGATGAGGAAACCTGGTTAGAGAGACTAAGTTATGCTCAAGATCGCAAAGCTAGGATGTGGCTTCTATTTAACTCAGTATCAGTCCCAAAGCTAATTAGTTAATCAAAAGCCATTTACCGCAATTAGAGCTAATAGTGAATGAAATGTTCTTAATAGTCAACTAAATATAAGACTAGCAAATACAAGCCCACTTGTCCCTACAAATAATTTAAAACTGGGGGAAGAGAAAACAAAGTCAGTTCTTCCTTTTTCACTGTACATTTTCCCCATCTGTAGACATTAGACACAAACCCAATTAAGCACATCACTGAAAGTCCTTATTCTAATGCTTATATCTTTTGCACAAAACACCCAGTAACTACAAAGCAGAGTTTATACGTCATTCTTAGAATTGAAAGGCAACATAGCATGAAGAACGTGGACGCTGGACACAGAATGCCTGGGTTCAAATCTCAGCTGTGGGACCTTGAGCAAGTTACTTAAACACTGTGTCTCAGTAAAATGGGGAAAATAATAGTACCTCTACCTCACAAAGCCCTTGTGAATATTAAATGAGACAATATATGTAAAGCACTTAAGGAAAGCCTGGCATATAGTAAATGCTACATAAATGTTTGCCATCATTATCATGATCACTATTGGGTATTTACAGTGACATTTCTCTTGCCATTGCAACTTCCCCTCATTGAGCTCATCAGGCTCAGCCTGGTCCCTCACACACCTTCCACTTCCTTGTGCCTCTAATTTAGCATGGTCCTCCCAGGCTCTGTGCCTTGGTTCCCATCAGACTCTGATTGAAACATCTTTCCCCTCTCTCCCTTATGTGCCGGGCAAATTCTTATTCAGCAGAGAAGTTCTTGACATTTAAGCATTACAGCAGTTACAAAAGCAAGCCATCAGCAGTGAACTGATATTTCAGAAAGCAGTTTAAGAACCAATTCGTTTCTTCCAAATAGTACCTAGAAATGGAGTAACCTTCTACCTAACAACCTCTCTCTCTCTCTCACTCTGCAGAAGTTTCCCATCCATTTTTCTCTCACTCCTTCTGAAAGATTCCTCTGTCTGCCAACTGCAAAATTAATTCTATGAGACATTTGTAAATCTATATCTAAGACGACTAAAATACTTTTCAAGCCTTACTAATGTACTTACAAGTGAGAGAGGCCAGTTTCCCACATCTACTTAAGGAGACCAAGGCACAACTAAAGATAAGTTATGCTTGAGTTAACTGTAACATATCTAGCTAATGCCATAATCAACACATTATATCGTAGTCGGCCTGCAGTCATAACAAGTGAAAATCAAAAGATCAGGAATTTCTCATGTTTCCCCTGTGACTCTGGAGGAAAAGTGTTCTAGTCTTTGAAATCATTACAGAAACAGTCCTCTAATGGGGGACATTTCATCCACAAATGATATTTCTCTAGAACATGAAATTTTCTTTGTTTTAATTCCAAGTCCAAAAACCACACCTTCCAAGAGAAGTCTACCCCATGGTCCTGTCCAAGAGAAGTGCCCTGTACAAAAGATTACTGTTATTCTGCCAGATTCAGCATCATTCATCATTTAAATTATAATTTTTCTTCTGTTCTGTAAGGACCAATCTCGTATGAGTTAGGTTGCTGATGAGATATTAATAAAATACCTCCTCACTGAAATATCAAGAGGATTAATTCTTAGACTCAACAAATGCTGGGTGCCATTATTACCAAAGAGTTAATGCTTCACAAAACCCCTACCTCAGTGACTGCTGCCTCTATCCACCCAATCATCCTCCTAGAACCTGACTCATCCCAGACTCCACCGCATCTTTTACCTTCACCCCTTCCAGCTAGTCAGTTACTGCATTCTGTCAATTTAAAATCTTAAATCAAGGATCACAATCAAATGTACATAGGGATCAGGCAGGTAAACTGAACAAAGCAGACATGCGTGGAGCACAGGGACTGGTAGGGAAATGGCACACTAGAGAGCAAATACTTTTTTTTTTTTAACATCTTTATTGGAGTATAATTGCTTTACAATGGTGTGTTAGCTTCTGCTTTATAACAAAGTGAATCAGTTATACATATACATATGTTCCCATATCTCTTCCCTCTTGCGTCTCCCTCCCTCCCACCCTCCCTATCCCACCCCTCTAGGTGGTCACAAACCACTGAGCTGATCTCCCTGTGCTATGCGACTGTTTCCCACTAGCTATCTATTTCACGTTTGGTAGTGTATATATGTCCATGCTACTCTCTCACTTTGTCACAGCTTACCCTTCCCCCTCCCCATATCCTCAAGTCCATTCTCTAGTAGGTCTGTGTCTTTATTCCCCTAGGTTCTTACCCCTAGGTTCTTCATGACCTTTTTTTTTTTCCCTTAGATTCTATATATATGTGTTAGCATACGGTATTTGTTTTTCTCTTTCTGACTTACCTCACTCTGTATGACAGACTCTAGGTCCATCCACCTCACTACAAATAACTCAATTTCGTTTCTTTTATGGCTGAGTAATATTCCATTGTATATATGTGCCACATCTTCTTTACCCATTCATCTGTTGGTGGACACTTAGGTTGCTTCCATGTCCTGGCTATTGTAAATAGAGCTGCAACGAACATTTTGGTACATGATTCTTTTTTTTTTTTTTTTTTTTTTTTGCGGTACGCGGGCCTCTCACTGTCGTGGCCTCTCCCGTTGCGGAGCATGGGCTCCGGACGCGCAGGCTCAGCGGCCATGGCTCATGGGCCCAGCCGCTCCGCGGCATGTGGGATCTTCCCGGACTGGGGCATGAGCCCGTGTCCCCTGCATCGGCAGGCTGACTCTCAACCACTGCGCCACCTGGGAAGCCCTACATGACTCTTTTTAAATTATGGTTTTCTCAGGGTATATGCCCAGTAGTGGGATTGCTGGGTCGTATGGTAGTTCTATCTGTAGTTTTTAAAGGAATCTCCATACTGTTCTCCATAGTGGCTGTATCACAAATACTCTTTTTGAAGAGGGCAAGCACTATTCAGCTTCAGGAGATTCTTGTCAGGAAGAAGTTCAGGGCCTATGTTATCCATTATTTTAGTTTTTCAAGAGAATCCAGAAATCTGGGCTTTTATGGGGAAGATACTAATTTTTGAAACAAAGTAGGTGTGAGCCAAATTAAATATATCTGCTGGCCAAATTCAGTGGGCAGGTTAACCAGTTTTGACTTCCTTTAGATTCCCATCTCCCCTTCTATCCCCACTGCTTTGATTCAAGCCTTCCTCATTTCTGACCCAGTTTTATCTGGGAGGATCCTAAAAGATCTCCAGATCACCCCTACCTCCCCTGCTCTCCATTCATTTTCTAGTTGCCAGGGTGAGCTTCCTAAAATTAAAATCTGATCCTGTTTAAAATTTGTAAGTGGCTCCCCAAATCTATAGCATTACCATGTACCTAAGAACTACCTGAGGTATGTGTCTAACATGAATATCACAGCGACCTACCCGATCTGAACCTCCCAAAATGGACCTAGAAATTGGCTAAACACTTTCCCCAGGTGATTCTAATGCCAATAGTCCTTGGACCACAGAAACAATGATCTACAGGGTAAAATCCAGAAATCCTTTACATCAAATCATCCCCCTCTGAGGGGGCCCCGCCTCCCTCTCCAGTCTCTTCTCTTGACACTCCACCACTAAGCCCCAACACCGAACATTTTATCGTTCCCAGAAAATACTCTCAGGCCTCAATCTCTGTGCACTCACCCCACTGCTCTCCAGTTCTGGGATGCCTTTTCTCCCCTCTTCACCTGGTAAGAACTGAGGCCTACTCAGCTTCATCCTCTAGACTGAGCTCTGCCTTCCCCTCCATCCCCTCTCTGAAGCCTTTCTCAGCTTTAACCCTTACTCCCTGGAGCTGCTTCCTTCTCTCCCACAGCACCCAACACTTACCTAACTGTACTTCTTAACTATTTATATCTGTTTAGTTCCTTGCCCATATGCCACCAAACTGAGTTCCTTGAAGTCAGGAATTCTAGCTTAGCTTAATTTTGCAGCCCCAGTGCCATGTCTGACCCAGAGCAGGCCCTCAATAAATGCTTACTGAATAAACAAAATCAAACTGCATGAACCAGTAAGGGTGCAGGCCAGATTCCAGTTCTTTAGCATTATCATCAAGATATATGCAGCCTCTCCTTCCCACCTAAATTCACAATTATCACAATTCCTGTAATCAGGCTATTGTTGACAGTCAAGTTAACTAACTACCATAATAGCAGAAACCAATTCATCATAAAATTATATTCTTGAACCCAAACAAGATATTGCACAGAACACTTCCTCTCTGAAGCAAAATGATATGATACAATTTGAAACTAGCTGCTACACTATCAATTAAAACCAAGCCTTCCTTAGGTCAGATTAGGTATACCACAATAGAAGTTTCACCCTTAGATAAGTGGGAAAATCCCTCAACTAAAGATAGGATAAGAAGAGAGAAGGAATGATAAGCCTCATGAGAGTGAAATCCCTCAACATAACTGTCTGCAGGTACATTAATAAGCAACAGAGAACAATGGTGGTTAAACTTTCGACATCTTCACATTCAAAATACAAAAGTATCCTTCCAATTTCCAGGAGATGCACAGCTCCATTTTACCATACTTCCAAAATGGTTTTTATTCTTTTACACTTGCATTCCTTCAACAAATATTTGTCAAATGCCTACTCTGTTCATGTGCCAGACCTTGGTCACATTGAACAAGAGAGCTGTAGGATGTGCCCTCCCAGAGCTCATATCCTAACAGAGAGGGCACTCAACTAATTATTCAACTGTTTGGTAAGGCTGGGGTAACACAATGAAGAACACAAGTGTTTAGAGAGCATATAACACAGAATCCATCCCATGCTTTCTTCTATACTCAAAATCAACTGTCTTAACAGTTTCTTACTACAGAAACCTAATTACTACGCTATGTGTGCGCTCCTTTCAGGAGTTATTCTGAATAATCGCCAGGTTTCCAACTGTAGCTCCTCAGATGTACCTCTAGGGAAGATAAAGAAATTAAACTGGTTCAAAAGTAATTTTTCCACCAGCTGCTTTTATAGTACCAATTTTTCTCTACAGCTCTTTGTTTTAATATACAGGGTCACATCAGGGAATAAAAATCTCTTTTGAGTGTTTTGGGTCTTTACCCATTTATGGGATGATCTTCCTCAAAAGCTGTTTTAATGCGATAAGCATTTACAAAGCACTCACTGTCGAAGCCCACATAATGGGAATGGGTGATCTTCAGGAAGAAAAGGTCTCTAGGTGCAATTCATGTTCCAGTTAAACTGACCACACAGACTTTTTTCCTTTGGACCTTTGGATTCATATTTTTTTTAATATGAACACAGTACTGAGTAAAGAACCTTCTACTAGAAGAAGTTTAGGTTATAAATTTGTGCCACACACCCCAACCCCCAGATTTTTAAAGGAAGCCTCATTATAACTAAAATAACATCAATAAACTACGTTTTAGTGAACACTGGATGATGGTTAAATTGACCTTTGTTTTCCAAGATGATAGGAAATCTGCTGTCAGACACAGGAAGTGAGTCAGATCACGGAAGAGGGAAAAATAGGAACGGAAAAATCACACTAAAATTTTCTGTAAATTAGGACACCTATCTAGTCGGAGATATAAATCTAGGAAAGACAGCTTATATATAAAAAAAGAAGAAGATTCCCTATTACAGACACTGCTGCAAATCAAACAGCTAGTCTATTGGCACCTACCAGAAAGCCAGATCCTAGTAAGGAAGAAAAAGTTTTGTATGTCAATATTTACAGTGCAGAAGAGGTAACAGAAAGGTGGTAGAGCTTAAGGGAAAACAAGAGGTATCTAGGTTAATAACCTTCTTTAGTGAAAGCTCTGCATTGGGTTAAATTTCGACTTAAAATTTTCAGACAAGTCAGCACCTCAGTTCAAAATGGTATGGCACAATATTGCTTGAAAGCAGAGAAATGTACTATGTGACCTTTTAAGGTCCCTTACAGTTATTCCAATTCCAGTTTGACAAGATCCACTATGACTCTTCTCAGTTATTCATTCATTCCACAAATGTTTACTGCATGCCTATGCACAGAAGCACTGTGCTCAGGTCATGGTGATCCATAAGACAAGTCTAACCACTTGGGTACCGCGCTCTAATGGGGAGACACCTAAAGAACTAATTCCATCAAGGAGCAGAGGGTACTGTGAGAGCACACTTAAGGGGAATGAGATACTTAGGGAATGCTTCTTTGAGGAATATTTAAGATGTGAAGATGAACATAAACGGGGAGCTACATTCCTGGCAGACATAACAACATTACTTGAAGATGTGAAAAAAAGGGGACGAGGGAGACGGCTGCTAATGTTGGGAGAGGTAGACAGTGAGTGGCATGACATGAAGCTGATGACACAGACAAGGGCCAGGTCATTCAGAGCCATGCAGATCATGTTCTGGATTTTTGGACTTCATTCCAAGAGCAAAGGGAAGACAATGGAGGATTTTAAGCAAAGGAGTGATGTGACCAGATGCACATTTTTTTAAAAGATCACTACGAAGCATAGAGAAAGAACTGGAAGGGCAAAAGTGGATGTGCGTAAGCAACCATATCAAGTAGTATTGGATTATAACCCAAAGTATAAAATAATTATCCATGAATTCATACTGATATAAATAAATCATTGAATAAATATACATTGGGAAGAAAAGATAAATCTTCCATGCAGAAATCCAAATAAATTATGTCAACGCTCTGCCCTCAAGGAGGTGGAGCGTAACTCTCCACTCCTTAAGTGAGGGATGCGCATACTGACTTCCTTTCAAAAAGAAATGTGACAAACACTACCTCAGCAAGGTGATCAAAGTCAACATCAACAGTGATAAGTCATGCCGATGACATGATGACATGTACTCTTCTCACCATGAGAAAGGCACTTCAACCCTGTGGTCTTCCTCCCAAAACCCCATGACCCTTGTCTAATCATGAGAAAAACATCAGACAAATCCCAATTGAGGGACATTCTACACAATACCTGACCAGAACTCCTCAAAACTGTCAAGGTTATCAAAAACAAGAAAAGTCTGAGAAATTGTCCTAGCCAAGAGGAGCCTTGAGACGTGATGAGTAAATGTGATGTGGTATTCTGGATGAGATCCCAGAACAGAAAAAGAACATCAGGTGAAAACTAAGGAGACCTGAATAAAGTATGCGCATACGTTAATAATAATGTGGAAATATCGGTTCATTAATTGTGACAAATGTACCATAAGATGTTAATAACAGGAAAAACCGGGTGTGGAGTATAGGGGAACTCTCTATGTACGATCTTCACAATTTTTCTGTAAATCTATTCTAAAATATTCTAGAACCATTCTAAAATGAAAAGATTAAAGTATATGTGGGGAGAGTGGTGATGGAACCATCTTTCTACTTTAGGCTAAAAATGACAGAACATACAGGACCTGGTGATTCACCGGCTGGTGGGTGGGGTAGTGAAAGCGACACAGGTAGCAAGGACGAAAGGTTACTGCTCAGATGTGGGGCTTGGGCGACTGACTGGACGGACAGTGGAGTCATTCACTGATAAGGGAGTCTTGGAGGAGAACCGTACGTTAAGGAAAGTGAACAACCAGCATTTACTGGAGGCCCATTATGTACTAGGCGCTTCTCCAATTCTCATAATCCTTCTGCACCGTAGAGACTATTATTTGGCCCAAAGCCAAATACAGAAATTAGATTCTGCTATCAGGTTCGGTATCAGGTTTATATGTACTCCAAAGCCCGCGCTCTTTCCACTACACAGTTCCAGTTCCTGCCTGTGCACACGTACTTCACTGGCCGCCCAGGCGCCTCTTTGCTGGGAGTGGAAGCGAGCGCATCAGCAGTTTGGCCCCAGCAGTCACTCTCCCTCCCCGGGCCTCATCTGCCAAATGATTCTCTCCATCTCCGAAGTTGAACGCAAGAGAGCCGAGTAGAAACTTCTTCATTAAAATGAAGACAATTAAGACATCACAGAAGGGAACTGCATCACCTCTCAAGGGACTAAAAATAATAATAATAATGAAGTAAAGAAGCGAAAGGAATTCTCTCGCTCCACTCTCGTCGACCGGTCTCCTAAGGAAAAGGCAATCCCCCGGGAGGGTACCGAGTCGGAGCGGCGGGCCTAGGATGCTCCCACGCTCCCCGACCCCAAAGCCCCAGCACTCGGCAGGACCCACGGAGAAACTCCCGCCAGCCTGCCCGGAGCCACGCGGCACAAGGTGACACGGACCGCGCCGGCTCCTTAGGCGCCTAGGAGAGGCCGGGACCAGCAGGGAGAGTGGCGTCCGCGGGGCCCGCGCTACCTTGTATTTATCAAAGCCGGCCAGCTGCTCCGGGCTCACGTATTCGTAACCAGCCATGACGACGCGAACACTAGCGCCCACTCGGCAGCGACGCTCCACGACGAGATGGGGAAACACGAGCACCACACCGGCTGGGCAAGACTGGGAAGACCTAGGCTGGCAAAGGAGCTGGAAAAACCGTGCTCCGCCCACCGCGCACGCGTAACCACCCCAGCCACTTCCGCTGCCACCCAGAGCGCAAGCGCAGCTTCCACTTCTGCCCGCCCACCGAGGGGGTGTAGCTAGAAGGCTCACGCGGTTCCCCCTTCGCGCCGTCGCAGTCCAATCAGCGTAGATCGGGAGCCACTAAGTTCCGCCTTCTAGGATTCCTCGTCGCTTTATTAGCTAGCGTCAAAATTGGTGAGTTGAGGTAAGGCAAGAGGGGAGGTGAAAGGTCAGTTTCCCAGGAGGCCTTGCTTTTCGTCTCTGGGGTGTGCCGGCGGTGATGTGGTGTCTGTGCCTGGGTAGAGATTTGGGGATACCTTTTTAGTCTTGGGGGGGGTAGGGTGATTGCGTGCGAATCAGTTCAGCAGTACCTCAGGAAACAGGGCTTAATTCCCCCAAGCCGTGAAGTAAAAGCAGACAAAGCGTCTGTACCCAGCCAGCTTCCAGCTCCTGGCACAGTGCGCTGCACGCAGTAGCTTAGTGAACGTAATTTGCTGTAGAGAAGCCAGTGCGAGGCTTTTTGTAGTCGGTAAAGGGGCGTAAAAGAGCTTTGGAGACAAGCTCCTAGGGACAGCGTTGTTTGTGAACCTTGGACAAACTCCGCTCTATTTATTGCTCTGTTCCAAATGAAGATTGCCAGTGTCTCCTGACCAGATAAAAACACTGATCCCTGAGTCTCTAGGGGTCCTTAAATGCGTTTGCAAGAAGTGCGTTTACGTAACTGGAGACAATTATGGAAAGAACACTAGATCTATGGCTAGTGTGTATCAGTCTAATAATAAATTGAATAATGGTAATAGTTGCTACCATTTATTTTTTTTCTTTTCTTTTTTTTTTTTCTTTTTGCGGTACGCGGGCCTCTCACTGTCGTGGCCTCTCCCGTCGCGGAACACAGGCTCCGGACGCGCAGGCTCAGCGGCCATGGCTCACGGGCCCAGCCGCTCCGCGGCACGTGGGATCTTCTGGACCGGGGCACGAACCCGTGTACCCTGCATCGGCAGGCGGACTCTCAACCACTGTGCCACCAGGGAAGCCCGCTACCATTTATTGATCGCCTTCTAGGTGGGGAAATTTACATAGCTTATCACCATCCCCTATAACAACACCGTGAGAAACGGAAGGCATTTTACCCACTTTGCAGATTAGGAAATCAAAATTCAGACTGCCTAACCCGACCAGGATCACTTAATTACACAGCTCGGAAATGGTTAACCCAAACTTGGTCTCTGGTATGGAAAGCCACCACATAAGGGAGCCTCTCAATCTCTCTGGGACTCTGAAACAAGGGCAATTATTTTGAGATCTCTTATGTTCTTTGCATTCATTCATTCAACAAATACTAATTGAGGACTCAATATATGTCAAGTATATTATTGTTTCTGCATATGTCTTACCTTCTAAACTTTAAGATTCTCACGAGGTAGGGACTTCCCTGGTGGCGCAGTGGTTAAGAATCCATCTGCCAATGCAGGGGAAACGGGTTCAAGCCCTGCTCCGGGAAGATCCCACATTCCATGGAGCACCTAAGCTCATGCACCACAACTACTGAGCCTGCCCTCTAGAGCCTGAGAGCCACAACTACTGAGCCCACGTGCCACAACTACTGAAGCCCACACACCTAGAGCTCATGCTCCGCAACAAGAGAAGCCACCGCAACGAGAAGCCCCCACTCGCTGCAACTAGAGAAAACCCGCGCAATGAAGACCCAACACAGCCAAAAATAAATAAATAAAGATTCTTACGAGGTAATAGATATAAAATATCTATCATCATACTTGGTACATGGTAGATGAGCAATAAATTTGGGTGTTATTTTCCCTCACTTGCCCTAAGGGGAGGATTTGTATCTTATACAACCTAATTTTCCCCATGTCCCATAGCCTAGCAGCTTGCAAATGGTACATGGTCAATACATTCTGTTGAATGAGTGAGCAAAGATCTCTGATACACTGTGAAGTGCCCAGCTTTGAAAAGGACATTGGAAATGTGAACCTCCCTTTAAGAAGGACGTTGGCTCTAATGAAACAAAAACTATGAAACCACCTCCTTATAAAAGTATTTTCTTTGTGCAGGTACTGTATTTAAATCCTCTCTGTGTATTAATAAGAAAACTGAATTGGAATTTTAGACATCTGTTAATCAGACTGAAGCTGTTCTCCCAAGTAATACACTATAGATTATGTGTTTCTTTTAATCGATATGGAGAGAAAAAAAACTTGTATGATTTTAATTTTTAAATTTTTTTATAGAAATCCACTTTTAATTAATTTATTTTATTTTTGGCTGCGTTGGGTCTTTGTTGCTGCACACAGGCGTTCTCTAGTTGTGGGGAGCGGGGGGTAACCATTGCAATGCGCGGGCCTCTCATCGCGGTGGCCTCTCTTGTTGCGGAACACAAGCTCTAGGCATGCGGGCTCTAGAGCGCAGGCTCAGTAGCTGTGGCGCCCAGGCTTAGTTGCTCCGCAGCATGTGGGATCTTCCCGGACCAGGGCTCAAACCCCTGTCGCCTGCAGTGGCAGGCGAATTCTTAACCATTGCGCCACCAGGGAAGCCCTAAATGATTTTTAGTATAAGGCCTGTGCTTATGGATCTGGCATATAAACTTCATACTTGTAAAAGATATTTAGTTAATTGTGAAAAGCCATAAAATGTGACTTGAGTACATGAACCTAATAGTAGCTCATAAACTGCAGTTACTGTTAATCACTTCAGATGGAAGCAAATTCAAAGTGACATTTCTGATTTTGTAAAATGTTTTCCTACCTCTCTAACATTTTCTTCAAAAGCAGTGTTTTAAAAAGAGCAGCTTTTAATTTTGTGAAAGCAGTTACAATTTGCTGCCTCTCTGCTGCAGAAGATTGTAACAAGTTTGAATCAATTATGAGTCAGTCTGAGAATTTCTAAACTAAAACATAACACAGAACTTTGTTTATACTTTGACATCTGTTACATACTGGCTGTGTGATCCTAGACAGCTTACTTCACCTAAACGTGTTCTCTCTCTTTTTTTTTTTTAATCACATTGAGTATTTAGTTAGTTAGTTAGTCAGTTATTGGCTGCATTGGGTCTTCGTTGTTGCGCGTGGGCTTTCTCTAGTTGCGGTGAGTGGGGGCTATTCTTTGTCATGGCGCGTGGGCTTCTCATTGTGGTGGCTTCTCTTGTTGTGGAGCATGGGCTCTAGGCGCGCGGGCTTCAGTGGTTGTGGCTCGCGGGCCCTAGAGTGCAGGCTCAGTAGTTGTGGTGCACGGGCTTAATTGCTCCGCGGCATGTGGGATCTTCCCAGACCAGGGCTCGAACCCTGTCCCCTGAATTGGCAGGTGGATTCTTGACCACTGTGCCACCAGGGAAGTCATATAACATGTTCTCTTTTTTAAAGAGTGGGCATTAGACTAAATCTCTAAGATCCTATTTATCTCTGAAATTTAATTAAACTATATCATTTAACTTCTCTAAGATGAAATCAACTGATCTGAAAGTGATCATAATTCTTATCCTACCTTATAGTTATTTCATAGAGCACATGAAGTGGTATGGCATAAGCCTGTTAAATTAAGCCCATACAAATATAAGATATTATTTTTCCAAAACCCCATGAATCCTGGACCTGGGTGAGTTTTACCAGGTACTCTCACCCAGGAAGAGAAAATTGTCGAGTAAACAAGTTTGCCTTTGCAAGTGAATCACCTTCCCGTCTCCTCTTTCCTGAATTCCATTTGAGGGCGCATTTATCCCTAAGGCAGCCCAGAGCTGCCAGGGACCACTTCATATTGGCCTGGCTAGTCCTTTCTATACCCCATGCTGTCTCTTCCTTCTGCACCACAGTACTGAGCACAGTTTGCTATTGCTTGCTTCCTTGGTCTGCCTCCTCATCCACTGAAGTTCCTCTCTTCTATATCTCATACACTCAGGGTCACGCTTTTTGCCTTCCAGAATGATAATCATAAAAGATATTTGTACTAGGACAATGTTATCAACTTCCTAATATAACCTGGGGTGGGGTGTGGGGAAAATGGTATAATTCCTACAATTCCTGTTTAACTTAGTCAGAAGTAAGATGGAGTCACATAAATGGAGATATCTAGAAAATTGGGAGTTAGTTAAGGACTGATACAGTTAGTAACTCCAGTATAAGTTATTAAAGACATAAAAATAGGCAAGACTTCCCAAGGAAGCTTGTAAAACAATACTGACTGGGTTTTTATTTTTAAACAATGATAAAGCCTTATATTCATAAACTCAAAGCAGTTTGACATCTCACTAGATCATCCTAACAACCCTGCACCGTAGCTGGGTAGTTGTTCTAATTGTACAGAACAGAACAACAGAAGAATTACATTTGGGCAAGTTTTTGGGAAAACTTGCCCAAAAGTTTATGGTAAAACTGGAATAAGAGAACAGGTCATCAAACTTCTAGTTGAATAACTTTTCCACTGCACCATGCTTCTACAAGTTACCATGGTAAGATGTTTTAAAAAAGAAAATTCACAAGTTAGTTTTTAATCAAGTCTGGAGGGTAGGGGGGAAACTAGGAAAGAACTGAACAGAGTCATTATGTTGCTCGTTGTTTCTTTTCTTTTCTTTTTTTTTTTTTTTGCGGTACGCGGGCCTCTCACTGTTGTGGCCTCTCCCGTTGCAGAGCACAGGCTCCGGACGCGCAGGCTCAGCGGCCATGGCTCACGGGCCCAGCCGCTCCGCGGCATGTGGGATCTTCCCGGACCGGGGCACGAACCCGCGTCCCCTGCATCGGCAGGCGGACTCTCAACCACTGCACCACCAGGGAAGCCCTCGTTGTTTCTTAAAAATGAAATTCCCTGGCTAGCGTAAACCTTCTCAGGTTGGGTTTTGTCTGCCCGGTTTTTGCTGTGTTTTACATTTTTCAAAAATAATCCTACTAGGTAAGAATGTATTGAGTACTCTATTTGAGTGGGACCATCAAATTCTTTATCACAGAAAAGGGCTGCGCAGTACACTGAGTTTCAGCCTAAAGTAGTGCTGCTCTGTACCTTCTACTTCCCATGTCAGTGGAGGAGGGTATTATCTCCGTGATTCTGTGACTCATCATCCCACCCACCTCCATTGGTTCTCCAGTTGTTCTCTGGCCATTTTTGTGCTCTTAACCTTTGAACACCAAGTCAGTGGTGTCAATAGTCATTCAAAACCAAAAGAAGCAGTGTAAAGATTCAGAGGGGCCTGGAGGCCCAGTGTGATATGAGGTGAGAATAAAATCCAGACCCTCTATATACTTGCCATTCTTGTTTTGAAGATGAGTGATTATTTCTCTTGTAAATCCATTATTCATGAGCATGACTATTAAATAAAAGGAGAATTATTTTAAAAAACTGATCTCAGCAAAGTTTTACAGTGGGCAAAGTCTTATAGTCAGCATTCTCTGAAGTTCTGATAGTGACCCAACATCTGTACTTTCTGAGCAGAGAGAGAATTGATACCTCTCCTACACACACATCCTCCTCCCCATTATTGCTACACTAAAATGGAAGTAAGAAATAAATAAATAAATATTTTTAAAAATAAAATAAAATGGAAGCAGAACTCTAGGTAAACCAAGTACTAATCATTCAGATGGGTAGCCATAGTGGTTTCACCCCTGTCATGCCTCTCTCCTTATTCCTGTTTGCCTCATCTAATGTTGGCTCTGTAAATATAACCAAATGTAACCACTATTCTTTTTTTTTTTCTTTCTTTCTTTCTTTCTTCAATTTGAACATACAGCCAAGCAAGGGACTCCATTTTTGGGAAGGGATCATTTTTGTCTTCATGAAACTTTGAGATAATTGGAGTTGAGATGGATGGTTACTTAGTTTGGGTGGAAGAGAAAGATACTAACAAAAACAAAACAAAACAAACAAAAAACCCTAAGAGGAGCAAGTGAGTAGGAAAGTTTGCTGTGATCCATTTTCCTGTAAGAATCCTCAAAAACCTGGGGCAGGGATTGAGGTAATAGTTGCCAACATAGATATCTACTACAGTAACGCTTTGAAATCTTTCCTGATATACCCAAGGCTGTGCAGGCTGCTTGACTAGAACTCTAGCAGAAGTTAGGGAACAAGACATACAAATATGAGACAATGTATAAAAATAGCAACTTCATTATCTCTTCATGTATCCTTGTTGAACATTAGCTGTGCACCAAATCCAGATACCATGACATACCTTGGAGATACAAAGTTGGATAAAACATGGACCCCAGGCAAGGAGTATATTACTACATTCTGTGAATGGCTAAGCAACAAGTAAGCAACAAGTGCTATAAAACTCTTCATATTCATGGACATAGTAATCCCACTTTGGATGAATATATTTCCAGGAAATAATCAGAAAGAAAAGAGTCTTCGTCGCAAAGATTTGTTAAGAGCCATGAAGGAAAATGTGTGAAGTCAACATTCCCAATGAAATAAGAACCCAGGGGCTTCCCTGGTGGCGCAGTGGTTGAGAGTCTGCCTGCCGATGCAGGGGACGCAGGTTCGTGCCCTAGTCTGGGAGGATCCCACATGCCACAGAGCGGCTAGGCCCGTGAGCCATGGCCGCTGAGCCTGTGCGTCCGGAGCCTGTGCTCTGCAACGGGAGAGGCCACAACAGTGAGAGGCTCGCGTACCACAAAAAAAATAAAAAATAAAAAATAAATAACCCAAACTGTAAACTATGGTAAATCAACGTGATGAAATATACAGTCACTAAAAGATAAACGAATGGGTGCATAAAACATGGGGAAAACTCCAGAAAATAACAAGTGTTGACAAGGATAAGGAGAAATTGGAATACTTCTGCACTGCTGATGGGATTGTAAAATGGGGCAGCCTCTGTAGAAAAATGTTTGACAGGTCCCCAAAAAGTTATACATAGATTTACCGTATGACCCAACAATTCCATTTCTAGGTATATACTCTAAAACTTGTACACGAATGATCGTAGTAGCATAATTCATAAGAGCCACAAAATAGAAACAACTCATATATCTATCAACTGATGAACAGATGAACAAAATGTGTAGATACATACAATGGAGTATTATTCACCCATAAAAAGGAGTGCAGGACTGATACATGCTATAACATGGATGAACCTTGAAAACATTATGCCAAGTGAAAGAAACCAAAAACAAAAGACCGTATATTGTATAATTCCATTTATATGAAATGTCCAGAGTAGGCAAATCTATACAGACAGAAAATAAATTAGTGATTGCCAGGGAATGGGGGTGAGGAGGATTGGGAATAAGTATTAACAGGTATGGGGTTGCTTTTTGGGGTGATGAAAATGTTCTGGACTTAGATCATGGTGATGGCTGCATATAACATTGTGAATATATATGAAAAAACCATTAAAATGTACCCTTTAGAATGGTGAATTTTATGTTAAGTGAATTTCATCTCCAAAAAAAAGGCAAAGTGGATTATTGGTGTTATAATAAAAAGAAAAGCACAAAATAACACATACATACTTCTTACAACCAAGGGAAAGACAAAGGAATATCATGAATTCGGGGTTTTTAATTCATGGGTTTTTATCATTTTCGGTAAAGCTGTTTCAAATTTAGTACTTTAAAAGGCATATCAGCCAGCACATTATAGCAAGTTGTACAAAGATAAAACTGTATAACTATAAAGTTCTAAAATATAGTATAAAACTGTAAATTTCTACCATTTTATAAAGTAGGAGGGAACAGGTCGTTGTGTTAACAGGGTGGTTATTAAGGATAAGCTGTGCTTTATTGGTGGGAGATGATCATAAGGGTTGGATGTGAGCATCAGCACATTACTCATATTGGATTTCTCTTCCTAGTTTGGCATGAGAATAGGAATAAGAAAGGCTAAAGGGATAATTTGAGAAGCAAGTGCTTGAAGTAGCTGCCAGCAAGTTCCCTCTTGAAAGCAGTAGGCAGATAATCAGGAAAAAAGTGAATTAACAGCTTCTCTAGAGAAATTGAAATAAAGAAGGGTGGCATTAAGATGGACTCTAGAGCCCAAATTGCTGTGAAGGAATAAGCCTTGCAAATAAGAAAATAGGTAAAAACCAAAGGGAGGATTAAGTAGGATAGAACACTTCTTATAGGTAATTTTTTTAAATGCCATCTTTGTACAGGCACAGCCCTTTAAATTTTATAAATTGCTAGAAGTAAAGGCTTTTCTTTTAGAAATGAAAGCCTAGGTGTGTATTAGAAGAAATACTTTTCTCATAAGAAAAGGCATCTGTGGCTGGGGTCTCTGAGGTGGCTGTTGCACTGTCCCCTCCCTGGAGAGGAATTGCTCTGGAAAGGTGCCTGAGAAGATGAGGAGGAGCTGGACAGGGACAAGACAGGAGCGAGGTGAGGCCACATCCGGGAGACCATGGCTGACAGAGATGTTCCCCGAGAGGCTCCAGTCCAAGGCAGGAGCCTCTTTTCATTTCTCTCTCCTTGTGGCTCCAATAAAGTACAGGTTTTGCAGAGCAGCCTTGTGGGTTGAGGCCACTTCCTTCCTGATCTGGGCTTTTCCTGTTGTCTTCCAGACTGAAAAGATGCTTCTAGGGCCCATCACAGGGCTGTCAGGAGGAATGCCTGGAGCTCTACCTTCACTTCCTGGAAAGGTCTAGATTGTTACTGCGATATCTGGAGTCTTGGTAGGAAACATTTGAAATTCATTAGTGTTCGAATTGCTGATTATTTGGATTACTTTTATTTCTATTTTATATGTTGACACCTTGATCTCTCTAAACCTGGTGAGGAGAATTCTCCCTACTTTATCTCACTGAGCGCGTCCCAAGCTCACCTGTGCTCTCCACACTGTTCTGACCAATATCTTCTGTCCTCACTCTGACAACAGAGTGCAGAGTGCAGACCAGTACTCCAGCCCTGGCCACCCACTCCTTTCACGGAATTGCTCCTAACCGGAAGATGTAGGGTAGGAGCTGGTACCAGCGGGAGGGATGTACTCTGCCCTTAATGACTCTTGGGTTTTTACTTTAGAATGGAGATGCTGGGGAGAGACATGCACACATTACGAAACAGACCAGATACATTCGAGTTTAGCATAAATCAGCCACTGTGAATGGAGAGGAGGGTGGGCTGGCAGCAGCGTCAAACACCGGATGGGACTGTGGGGGACAGAGCAGGAGCTCACTTCCTATGTGCGTTTTGGCTGTTAGACCTCTGTGCATGTGTTTAAAAAAAAAAAGTAGAAAAATAATAGAAAAAAATAGTCAGCACTCACTTTTTGTCTTTAAATATTAAAATGATTCAAACTGGAAGAAAAAAAGACATCTATGTGGGGTTTTTTTTTGACACCTATGTGTTTTTAAAGACATATCATATATTGCATCATATATTTATATATAATATATAAACATATATTTTAGCAGAAAAAGCATAAGGATGAATCAAATGCTGTCTTAACAGTCAAGGTCAAGACCAGGAAAGGTTCCTCATCCCTCTATCTAGCATCATCATCTTCATCATTATCCATCTTAACTATCACATATAGAAAGGAATATACTTGATATCCATATACCCACCACCAGTAATTAAGAGATGTTAATCTTTTGCCATATGGGCTTCATAGCTTTTTAAAAACTGTTTCAGCTAAAGCTCCAGCTCTGCAACATCTCTTTCCCATTTGTTCCCAGAGTTAGCCACTATCTTGTTGTTGTTTATTATTCCTATTCCTGTTTTATACTTCTATTACATATGTTCATATCCTGATTCAATATAGTACTGTTTTGTGCTTGTGTGTGTGTGTGTGTGTGTGTGTGTGTGTGCTTAAATACTATCCCGCTGTTCCTAACCTCTTACAATATTTTTTACACTCAATATTGTTTTGAGGTTGATCTATATCAATACATATAGATCTAGTTCATTTTAATTTCTGTGTGGTTTTAAAGTATGGAAGTAAAGCTATCTACAGTTTGTTTATCCATTCTACTACTGATGGATATGAGGTTGTTTTCACTTCTTGGGCCATTCTTTAGTACATTTCCTGTCTAAAATTTTGTTTGAATTCACGGACTCTCAAGAAAAAAAATCTGAGAACCACTTTCAAGTAAAAAACAAATTCTTTGCATATTTCTTTTTGTGTGTATATTTGAGAGCAACAAGAAAAGTTGAGGTCATTTCATTTTTTAAAAAAAAAAGGAGATCTAACACTTTTTCGGTAAACAACTCAAAAGCAAGGTATATAGTTTTGTTCATTTTATGACCAGAAAGGGAGCCATAAGTACTTTCAGTCTCTAAATTACACATTTCTCAATTGTTTTAGGTTTTTTTTGACAAGCCAGCATTGCTCTGATAATCCAAAATCAGAGCCACTTTAATTTTCTTACGTTGTTCGTTTGCTTACTTTCATATACATACATATATATATATATATATATATATATATATATATATATATATATATATACATTTTTTTTTTGGCCATGCTGTGCTGCTTGCAGGATCTTAGTACCCTGACCAGGGATCAAACCTGGGTCCACAGCAGTGAAAACATAGAGCCCTAACCACTGGACTGCCAGGGAATTCCCTTACTTTCATATATATTTTTAAAATTTATTTATTATTTATTTTTGGCTGCGTTGGGTCTTTGTTGCTGTGCGCAGTCTTTCTCTAGTTGGGGCGAGCAGGGGCTACTCTTCGTTGTGGTGCGTGGGCTTCTCATTGCGGTGTCTCGTCTTTGTTGCAGAGCACGGGCTCTAGGCCCATGGGCTTCAGTAGTTTTGGCATGCAGGCTCAGTAGTTGTGGCTCATGGGCTCTAGAGCGCAGGCTCAGTAGTTGTGGTGCACAGTCTTAGTTGCTCCGCGGCATGTGGGATCTTCCTGGACCAGGGCTCGACCCCGTGTCTCCTGCATTGGCAGGTGGATTCTTAACCACTACGCCACCAGGGAAGCCCTACTTTCATATTTTTAATGTAGATATTCTGTTGTTGCCCAAACACAGTAGGCTCTTAATTGAATACAAAATCCTATTTGGTAGGATTTTTCTTGAGCTCTGAGATAAAGGTCCAAACTAATTCTACCCCAGATACAAGGAGAGAGAGTGGTACCCAACCTCACTTTTATTTGACTTGGGTATTGTGTGGTTAATTTACTTCCCACTGGCAACTGTGACCCATGAAGTGGCCTCCACCTATCTCATTAAACCAATTAGACTTGAGGAGGCTGGATTTTATCCTGTAAAGAATATTTTAAAAGGGAATAACTTGAGTGTTCTAAGAATACTTGAGAATATTCTTAAACTGCTCTGTGATGCATTTAGAGAAGTGCTTTTTAAAACTGTAATAATAATGGTTAATGAGTGCTACCCACATGCTACAAAGAGAACAGTGTTTTGTTTTTGGTTTTGTTTTTTGTTTTTGTTTTATTTTAACATCTTTATTGGAGTATTAGTGTGTTAGTTTCTGCTTTATAACAAAGTGATCAGTTATACATATACATATGTTCCCATATCTCTTCCCTCTTGCGCCTCCCTCCCTCCCACCCTCCCTATCCCACCCCTCTAGGTGGTCACAGACCACCGAGCTGATGTCCCTGTGCTATGCGGCTGCTTCCCACTAGCTATCTATTTTACGTTTGGTAGTGTGTATATGTCCATGTCACTCTCTCACTTTGCCACAGCTTACCCTTCCCCCTCCCCATATCCTCAAGTCCATTCTCTAGTAGGTCTGCGTCTTTATTCCCGTCTAACCCCTAGGTTCGAGAACAGTGTTTTGAAGGAATGGATGTGGTTGCCATTCTCTAATTCATTTAAAGAAATGTTTAAAAACACATGTAATAAAGATGGATATAAGTGTGTTATGTGCATGCTACTTTGACAAGAGTATTATTTCAAGGGAACTCGAGTAACTTGAGAGAGAAGGAATTCAGGAAGATGACTCATAGAGTTTTATGAAGTCCTGAGAGCTCTCCCAGTTGTACGTGCACAGATTTGACCTTAAACAGCATACCATAAACTTTGAGAACTGCACTAAGACGTAGACCATCACCCAGGTCCCAGACTGGCCACTGGGTGGCACATATATGCAGTAGATCTGAATAGCATCACAAGGCTTTGAAAAAAGAACTGGTATTGAAAATACAGTCCACAGTAGATTGGTCAGAACTTGTGACCTGAACAAAACTAGGTCAATTACTTGCTGCGTCCTCCCTCTTTTGGAGTGGCCAGTCCTCCAGACTCATTCTCAGCTCCCCCATCCCCACAAGGGAGACCTGCAGATGCCCGGCTATGTCAGTGACTGGGTAAGTAAATTCCGTTCAAGGAGGAGGTATTGGGAAGTGCATCTGGCTCACATCCAAACTACCATCTCCTACTCAGCTTTTCCAGTAATGAAGCTAATTTTGATCTCTAGTTGTCTGACTCCTATGTCTGCTTTTCCATTAGTTATCTCTTTGCAAACCTTAACATGTAGTTGTTCACTCAGAGAAAATTGTTCTTCTTTCATGGAGTAATATTACCATCTTGGAGCCTTTTGTGATTTATATAAGACACCTCATATTTTTCACATTCAAATTGGTCATCTTGTCCTATATGGTTTTAGGATTTCATTTCATGCTTAGGAAGGCCATCTATACCTCCAAGTTATAAAATGATGCTCATAGATGGGTCTAAATAGATAGGGCATGTGCTTAATAGATAGTTAAATTTATTAACATTTTGATATCCTGAATTATACATTAAAATCAGCAGGCTCCTGACTTAGAGGATTTGAAATTTTTTTATCTTTAGAAGAAAAATTCTGTTCCACTCCAATGTCATAGTCCTCCCCATAGGTTTCTTCACACACGCACACACACACACACACACACACACACACACACACGTCAGCATAAAACTTCTCAGAAGCCTTGTAGGGCTCAAAGGTAGCATCGGAAATGCCACGAGTTTCTTCAGCTTCTTTAAGTTGTGCCCTTGAGCAAATACTTTAACACAAATGCTGAAGCAGGGTTTTCTGAACTATCCCAGACAGCAAGTATGGGATCTCATTCTAGGATCTAAAGTTAGATGCTTAAATCATAGGAGATCTGAAGTTCTCACTACTCTTTCTGAATCACTTTATACCAACCACTTCTTAAAATTTTTTGACATCAGAAATATCCTTAGTTTTTATGAAGACATATATAGCACCTGGCTTTTTTGTTAAAATACTTCTTATTGTCATATATTTCACAGGTCATACATTTTATGGCATCAAACAATTTTAAACATACACTTTCTGTATTAGAGCTTTCTGCCTCAGCCAAGAATTAGCTGATTAGCTCTTACTGAAACTGTACTGCATCAAGATTTCCAATTGGGTAAATAGCTGTACATTTTCCCCTCTGCACACTGTCCCATGACATGCCCTGACACTGACCAAGGCTTGGTGGCAACCAGAAAAAATACTATATTCCATAATAACTGTCATAGTCTTTGTGCCCAAATCTTATTTTGGCAAATGCACCAAGACACATGTAGTCCACAACACCACTGAATCTCTAGGAACTCGCATAGCATCTGACATCAGTGCTTAGTAAGTATTCATTTAATGGACATATGAGCGAATGGATTCACAACAGAATTTCTTTAAATTTTCTGTACTCCTATGACATTGAAAATATAGTTTGATTTATTAAATGGGAGTTATACTATTTGTAAGGAACACATCCACAGACCCATAATCATGGCAGTTTCCCAAACTTAATTTCTGGACTACAAATTTGCCTCCAGACTAAGGTTTCAAATTCTTAATTGTGGTCTTCATGGCCCTTCACAATCTGACCCGTTCCTACCTTTCCAGCCTCATTGATCATTATATTCCTTCAAGAAACCTTCCCAGAAAAGCCAAGTTTAAATGTCCCTCTTGGTGCTTTGTATCACCATGTTGCATATCCCTTATATTAATAATGTAAAATTTGACTTTTTTGTGTATAGTTTGAGACGGGGCCAAACAGGTTTTTTTGCATGTGGATATCCGGTTGTGCTATTCTCCCATTAAATTGTCTTGGCACCATTGTCAAAAATCAATTGACCATAAATGTTAGAGTTTATGTCTGGACTCTCAGTTCTATTATATTGATCTACATTTCTATCCTTATACAAACACCATCTTCATTATTATAGCTTTGTAGTAAGTTTTGAAATTGGAAAGTCTAATTCCTCCAACTTCTTCATTTTCAATATTATTTTGGCTATTCTGAGTTCTTTGCATTTCCATATAAATTTTAGAATCAGCTTGTCAATTTCTGTGAAAAAAGCCAGCTGGGATTTTGATATGGAGATTGTGTTGAATTCATAGTTAATTGCGGGAGTATTGCCATCTTAACAGTATTAAGTCTTCTGTTCCACCAACATGCAATGTCTTTTCACATATTTAAATTTTCTTTAATGTCTTTCAACAATATTTTCTTTTTTAGTTTTCAGTGTACAAATCTTGCACTTTTGTGTAATTTATTCCTAAATATTTTATTCTTTTCGATGCTACTGTGAATTGTTTTCTTAATTTCATTTTCAGATTGTTCACTGCTCCTGTATAGAAATACAATTGATTTGTGTGTGTGTGTGTGTGGTACGCGGGCCTCTCACTGCTGTGGCCTCTCCCGTTGCGGAGCACAGGCTCCGGACGCGCAGGCTCAGCGGCCATGGCTCACGGGCCCAGCTGCTCCGCGGCATGTGGGATCCTCCCGGAACGGGGCACGAACCCGCGTGCCCTGCATCGGCAGGCGGACCCTCAACCACTGCGCCACCAGGGAAGCCCTACAATTGATTTTTGTATGTTGACCTTGTATCCTGCGACTTTGCCAAACTTGTTTAATTAGCTCTAATAGTTTTTTAGTGGATTCCTTAGGATTTTCTAGATATAGGATCATGCTCTCTGTGAATAAAGATAATTTTACTTTTCCTTTCCAATCTAGATGTCTTTTAGTTCTTCTCTTGCTAATGGCCCCAGCTAGAACCACCAGTACAATATCTCTATGATCTCTTTTGGCTGCTCATAGGCCTTCTTTAGTTCCTTGTAAATCTCAGCTGTGTTCCAAATGGTCACATTTGCTGAATTAAGGACCTCTAGATAAGTAAGGTAGTCATGAGCTGGCTTTCCAAAGGACTGCTTGATTCTTATGCACGTACTTTCCACAAACACCTATTTTCACGTTATATGCATTTCCTCTCCTCCTCAGGAAAAGAAACATCCTTGAAGAACTGTCTTCCTTGTGGAATCAAATTCTATCTTATATTATTTTTAATTTATTTTTTTAGGCAGAAGTTCCTATTATTCTATATTTAAATTGACCTATCTTTTCCTCTCTACCTAGATTCCCTAGATTCAGGGTCAGAAGACCTGGCTTTAAGCTTCAGCTCTGCCATCAACTACCTGTGTGATCTTTGGCAAATGATTTTCCCCTTTGGCTCCTTTTCCTCTTCTGTAAAGTGAGAGTTGAAGTGGATGATATATAAATTCAGGTCCCTTCCCATTCTAATAACCTACCATTTAATAGTTCTAATAATTTAGTGCCATGTCAGGTGGAAAGAGAACAAGAAATGAGGATTCAATTACTCAGCCATGAAAAGAAACTAAATTGAGCTATTTATAGTGAGGTGGATGGACCTAGGGTCTGTCATACAGAGTGAAGTAAGTCAGAAAGAGAAAAACATATACCGCATGCTAACATATATATATGGAATCTAAAAAAAAAAAAAGGTTCTGATGAACCTAGGGGCAGGACAGGAATAAAGACACATGTAGAGAATGGACTTGAGGACACGGGGAGGGGGAAGGGTAAGCTGGGATGAAGTGAGAGAGTGGCATGGACATATATACACTACCAAATGTAAAAAAGATAGCTAGTGGGAAGCAGCTGCATCACACAGCAGATCAGCTCGGTGATTTGTGATCACCTAGAGGGGTGGGATAGGGAGGGGGGAGGGAGGGAGACTCGAGGGAGGGGATATGGGGATATATGTATATATATAGCTGATTCACTTTGTCATACAGCAGAAACTAACACAACATTGTAAAGCAATTATACTCCAATAAAGATTTTAAAAAGGGCTTCCCTAAGACCTAAATAGACATTTCTCCAAAGAAGAGATACAGATGGCCAAGAAGCACATGAAAAGCTGCTCAACATCACTAATTATTAGAGAAATGCAAATCAAAACTACAATGAGGTATCACCTCACACTAGTTAGAATGGGCATCATCGGAAAATCTACAAACAACAGATGCTGGAGAGGGTGTGGAGAAAACGGAACCCTCTTGCACTGTTGGTGGGAATGTAAATTGATAGAGCCACTATGGAGAACAGTATGGAGGTTCCTTAAAAAACTAAAAATAGAATTACCATATGACCCAGCAATCCCAATATTGGGCATAAACCCAGAGAAAACCATAATTCAAAAAGACACATGCACCCCAATGTTCATTGCAGCACTATTTACAATAACCAGGTCATGGAAGCAACCTAAATGCCCACTGACAGACGAATGGATAAAGAAGATGTGATACATATATACAATGGAATATTACTCAGCCATGAAAAGGAATGAAATCGGGTCATTTGTAGAGACATGGGTGGATCTAGAGACTGTAATACAGAGTGAAGTAAGTCAGAAAGAGAAAAACAAATATCGTATATTAATGCATGTATGTGGAACCTAGAAAAATGGTACAGATGAACCAGTTTGCAGGGCAGAAATAGAGACACAGATGTAGAGAACAAACGTATGAACACCAAGGGGGGAAAGTGGCAGAGGTGGTGGTGGTGGTGTGATGAATTGGGAGATTGGGATTGACACGTATACACTAATATGTATAAAATGGATAACTAATAAGAACCTGCTGTATAAAATAAATAAAATTCCAAAAATTTTTTCAAAAATTCAGAAAAAAAAAAAGGGCTTCCCTGGTGGTGCAGCAGTTAAGAATCCACCTGCCGGGCTTCCCTGGTGGCGCAGTGATTGAGGGTCTGCCTGCCGATGCAGGGGACACGGGTTCGTGCCCCGGTCCGGGAAGATCCCACATGCCGCGCAGAGGCTGGGCCCGTGAGCCATGGCCGCTAAGCCTGCGCATCCGGAGCCTGTGCTCCACAACGGGAGAGGCCACAACAGTGAGAGGCCTGCGTACCGCAAAAAAAAAAAAAAAAAAAAAAAAAAGACAGGATCAAGCTAAGAGTAGATATAGAGAAGAAATATTTAAGAAAAGCCTTTAGAGGACACCAAGATATCTAGCTGAATTATCTTACGGAATCCACAAGAGGATGCTGACAGGACTCTGAAAAAATTTTAAACTAAATAAATGAAAAAAATCTGACGAATGTTTGTTAATTTAAAAATTCATGGATATTTTTATAAAGTGGAATGAGGATGTTTTCTTTTGAAATAAAAAAGTGATATGCTAACCACATGCCATTGAAAATATTTTTCTTACATACACTATATCTCCACTTAAGGATTTGTGTGAATATTTTAATTGTGTATAAACCAGCTCAAGTATTTCTCTAAATGGATTCAATCATTCTTTCAAATAGAACATACCAACTCACCAGGACAACTGCAATGTCTCTGTGCCTCATACTTGTTCCAGCCCTCACAGGAAGCAGCAGCTACTGGAATCCCGTGGGGGCTTTGCCTTACTAGTTTCCCTGGCAACAGAGTCAGGTCTCAATGCCACTTTCACTTTTTAAAATATTTATTTATTTTTAAATTAAATTAATTTTTTATACAGCAGGTTCTTATTATCTATTTTATACATATTAGTGTATATATACACTTTCACTTTATTAACAATTTACAGTCTTGTTTTAATTATAAAATTTTTTTTTGAAAAATTCAAGTAATATAGAATAGAAACAGCAGATTCCTTTCCTGAGTATGCTTCTGTAGATATATGTGTTCTCATTTTCCTTCTCAAATGATTGCACATACTCAGTGCATGCTCTGCTTAAAGAAGGCTTAAAGAAATAAGTAAATAAGAAATAAGTAAACAAGTGAACAGATAAATGTTCAAAGGGTGTGCACTCTAGCATGTTTACATCCTCAAAAAAGAGGCACTTGGTAAAACAAATTAGGATATATCCATACAAAGGAATGCTATGTGGTCATTAAAAATGATGACATATAGCTACACCCACTAATATGAAAAAATGCTACATAGCTAAGTAAAACAAAGGGGTTCCAGAACACCATTATACCAGGCAATTATGTTCTATATGTCCACATAAATATGTACACATTAAAAAGGAGAGATATCAAAATATAAACAGTGGGTATCTCTACTTGATTTTTCATTTTCTTCTTCTACTCTATATTGTTTGAATTTTTTACGATGAGCATGTATTTTTATATTGGAAAAAAATAGTTTTCAAAAAGTTTTCCTAGGGGCTTCCCTGGTGGCACAGTGGTTAAGAATCTGCCTGCCAACACAGGGGACACAGGTTCGAGCCCTGATCTAGGACGATTCCACATGCCACGGAGCAACTAAGCCCATGTGCCACAACTACTGAGCCTGCGAGCCACAACTACTGAGCCTGAGTGCCACAACTACTGAAGCCAGTGCACCTAGAGCCCGTGCTCCACAAGAGAAACTACCGCAATGAGAAGCCCATGCACCACAATGAAGAGTAGCCCCCGCTCGACGCAACTAGAGAAAGCCCATGCACAGCAATGAAGACCCAATGCAGCCAAAAATAAATTTACTAAAAAAAATGTTTTTTCCTAAACATTTTGCATATTTAAAAATAGAATCTTGACAAGCAAAATACGCCCTGGAATTTAAGTTTGTACAGAAGGATAGACTATATTAGGGGTTCCTGGGGAAGCTGTGAACTCCCTATTTGGAGTTCTGCTTTGGGAATCAGTTGATCACTGACGGTTCTTTAAGTGTGGAAGGGAAAAGGGCTCCAATTTGAGTATGACATTGAGTACAAACACTGCCAACATGTCTAAATGCTTCTTCTCTTTCACAATAATCTATTTATTTTCAGAATAATATGTCTACTCACTATTTTTGTCCTCCAATCCCCACATTCTCCCATTTCCTCTCCATCAATGATCCCTCTTCATTGAGGAAGCACAACAAACCAGTTCAGAGTCCCCCAAAACCACAGCAGATATAGGCAGAGGGACTCTGAGTCATCCAATAAAATCTGAGAAAGCCCGGGAGACCCTGCTACCGCCTTTTACTCCTCAAGAAAGACCGGAACTTCAGAGGCCTGGAGAAATAAGCAAAACTGAGAAAGGATGGAGGAGAAGACAGGCGGAGAAGCAAACAGCTAGGGGCAGGGAAGAGGTGGTGAGAGGGTGGGGAGAAGCTGGGGAGCTGACCTTCTGAAATTTGAATGAAAGAAGAGGGCAAATAAAGGCTCCACTCTCAATTGGTTATTTGGTGGAACAGAGGGTCTAATTAAAGTTTTACATGAAAAGAGAGACACTTTTAAGTTGGGATCTTTAAAAACATAATCAGTTTAAGATATTTAAGAACAAACATCAAGAAGGTGGCTATAATCACCACAGCCAAGGATGATCTTTTGTAGCAGTCACGGTAATGAAAATAACGTGGCTCTCTCTATACATATAAAATGTTTTGAAATAGTACATAACTTTAACCTGTGTGCTCCTCTCCAATCCAATTCCACTGCCCCCTACCTAGAGATAACTTCTGTTCTGAATGTTTTCCCTTACCTTAAAAAAATTTTTTTAATTGTGGTAAAATACACATAAAATGTTATCATTTTAATGATTTTTAAGTATACAGTTCAGTAGTGTTAAGTATATTCACATTGTAGTGCAACCAATCTTCAGAATTATTTTCATCTTCCAAAACAGAAATCCTATACCCATTAAACAACCCCTCATCCCCCCTCCCCCAAGCCCTGGCAACCACCATTCTACTGTCTTTATTAATTTGACTGTTTTAAATACCTGGGACAAGTAGAATCAGACAGTATTTGTCTTTTTGTGACTGGCTTGTTTTACTTAACGTAATATCCTCAAGCTTCATCCATGTTGTAGCATGTGACAGGATTGCCTTCCTTTTTAAGGCCACATAGTATTCTATTGCATGTATATACACATTTTGTTTATCCATTGGTCCATCAGTGAACACATGAGTTGTTTCCTAGTTATTGTGAATAATGCTGTTATGATCATTGGTGTATAAATATTTCTGAGACCCTGATTTCAATGCTTTTGTATATATACTAGACCTGGAATTGCTGGATCATATGGTAATTCTATTGGGTTGGCCAAAATGTGCCTTTGGTTTTTAAGTAAAAATAAAAGACACATTTTTCCTTTTCACCAAGAACTTTATTGAGCAATGTATTCACCCTTTTATTCCATTACCTTCTGCCATTTTTCAGGCAACTTCATAATTCCATCTCCCCAAAACTTTTTATGTTTTTGAGCAAAGAACTGTTCCAGGTGCCTTTTACAGTCTTCCAGGGAATTGAAATTTTTTCCATTAAGAGAATTTTGTAAAGACTGAAATAAACGGAAATCCGAAGGTTCAATGTCTGGTGAATACAGCGGATGAATCAGAACTTCCCAGCCAAGCTGTTAACAGTTTTCGCCTGGTCATCAAAGAAACATACGGTCTTGCATTACCCTGACGGATGATTATGCGTTTTCTGTTGACTAATTCTGGACGCTTTTTGTCAAGTGCTGTTTTCAGTTGGTCTAAATGGGAGAAGTACTTGTTGGAATTAATCGTTTGGTTTTCCGGAAGGAGCTCATAATAGAGGACTCTCTTCCAATCCCACCGTAAAAACAACATCTCATTCTTTGGATGAAGACTGGCCTTTGGTGTGGTTGGTGGTGGTTCATTTCGGTTACTCGACAATCTCTTCCGTTCCTTCTGTTCCATATTTTTGTACAGTATCCACTTTTCATAACTCGCCACAATTTGTTTTATTGATGAAAACAGAACGTTTTCATTACGTTAAGTAGAAAATCCCATGCGGAAATATGGTCAAGAAGGTCTTTCTCGCTTAACCTATGTGACACCCAAACATCAAAGTGATTAACATAATCGAGCTTGTGCAAATGATTTTCAACGCTTGATTTGGATATTTTGAGTATGTCGGCTATCTCCCGCGTGGTATTATGTTGATTGTTCTCAATTAATTTCTCGATTTAATTAATGTCTCAATTTGATCGCTATCAACTTCAACTGGTCTACCGACCATGGAGCATCATCCAGCAAGAAATCTCCCGCACGAAATTTCTCAAACCACTTTTGACATGTTTGATCAGTCACTGCACCTTCTCCATACACTGCACAAATCTTTTTTTTTTTTTTTTTTTTTTTTTTTTTTGCATTTCGGTTGTGTTTTTACCTTTCCTGAAATAAGCATAATATGCCGAAAATGTTGTTTTCTTCCATCTTCAATACTAAAATGGCTACACAAAAATTCACCAATTTTGATTTTTTTAAAAATGCATGCTGGGGGCCTCCCTGGTGGCGCAGTGGTTGGGAGTCCGCCTGCCGATGCAGGGGATGCGGGTTCGTGCCCCGGTCTGGGGGGATCCCATGTGCCGCGGAGCGGCTGGGCCCGTGAGCCGTGGCTGCTGGGCCTGCGCGTCCGGAGCCTGTGCTCCGCAGCGGGAGAGGCCACAACAGTGAGAGGCCCGCATACCACAAAAAAAAAAAAAAAAAAAAAAAAAAAAAAAAAAAAAAAAAAAAAAAAAAAAAAATGCATGCTGATGTGACAGCTGTCACGTACAATCTAATAAAATTGTTTTGAATGAAGTTAAAGACAACTAAGTGCTACTAGAGCCATCTTACAGAAAAAACCCAAACGAACCTTTTGGCCAACCCAATACCTTTAATTTTTTGAGGACCTGCTATACTATTTCCCATAGCATCTGCACAATTTTACATTCCCATCAACAGTGCACAAAGGTTTCAATTTCTCCATATCCTCACTGACACTTGTCATTTTCAGGTTTTGTAATAGCAGCCATCCTATTGGGTGTGAAGTAGCAGCTCATTGTAGTTTTGATTTACATTTCCTCAACAATCAGTGACGCTGAACATCTCTTCATGTACTCATTGTACATCTTCTTTAGAGAAATATCTATTCAAATTATTTGCTCATTTTTTAAATAAATTTATTTTATTGTTTCAGGCTGCGTTGGGTCTTAGGTTGCTGCGCGCAGGTGTTTCTCTGGTTGCGGCGAGTGGGGGCCACTCTTCGTTGTGGTTCACGGGCTTCTCATTGTGGCAGCTCCTCTCGTTGTGGAGCACGGGGTCTAGGCGTGTGGGCCTCAGCAGCTGTGGCACGCAAACTCAGTAGTTGTGGCTCGTGGGCCCTAGAGCACAGGCTCAGCAGTTGCAGCGCATGGGCCTAGCTGCTCTGCAGCACGCGGGATCCTCCCGGACCAGGGATTGAACCCGTGTCCCCTGCACTGGCAGGCGGACTCTCAACCACTGCGCCACCAGAGAAGCCCTTTTGCTCATTTTAAAATTGGGTTTTCTAGCTCTTGAGTTGTAGTTTTTTATATATTCTGGATATTAACCCCTTATCAGATATGATTTATATTTTCCCCCATTCCATAGGTTGCTTTTTCACTGTCCTTTGATGTACAGAAGTTTTTAATTTTTATGAACTCCAATTTTTTTCTCTTTCCTGTTCTTTTGGTGTCATATCCAAGAAATCATTGCCAAATCCAGTATCATGAAGCTTTCCGTTTCCTTCTAAGAGTTTTATAATTTTAGCTTTTATGTTTAGGTCTTTGATCTGTTTTGAGTTAGTTTCTGTATATGGTGTAATGCAGGGGTCCAACTTCATTATTTTGCAGGTGGATATACAATTTTCCCAACACCATTTGTTGAAAAGACTGTCCTTACCCCACTAAATAGTCTTGGCACTCTCCTAGAAAATAATTTCACTATATGTGAATTTATATCTGGGCTCCTTTTTAAACTATTAACTAAACCCCAGACTTCACCAGTTTTTTTTTTTTTTTTATTAGTGTCCTTATTGTTTTAGAATCCAACCCAGGATACTTTAGTTCTCATGTCTCTTTCGCCTCCTCTGGTCTGTGACAGTTTCTCAGTATTCTTTTATTTTTCATGACTTTGATAGTTTTGAGTACTGGTGAAAAATTTTGTAGAATGTGCCTCAATTAAGTTTTGTCTGACGTTTTCTCATGAATCGACTAGGTTATGAGTACTTGGAAAGAATACCACTAAGGTGAAGGGCCCTTTTGATTACCTCATACCAGGAGGTCTGTGATATCCACATGACAGCACCGATAACAACCTTGGTCATTTGGTTAAACTAGTGTTTGCCAGGTTTCTCCACTGTTAAGGTTGCCTTGTTTTCTGCCTTCACACTCTATTTACTGGAATTGAGTCACTAAGTCCAGCCCACACTCAAGAGGGGAAGGGCATGATCCACCTCCTGGAGCCTGGGTTCTACATATATTATTTGGCATTCTTCTGTAAGATTTCTCTTTTTTCTTAACTGTTTTGGAAAATATTTTCACCTTGTACATAGGCATCCTAGAAATGTACTTAGTTTTGCTTATTTTTAAAACTTTGCTGTGGATGAACATTCGTTATTTACAATATTTTGCTATTAAAGAGAGATGCTGCTATCAACACTCTTGTACATGTCTCCTGGTATTCATGTACAAGTTTCTCCAGGAAATATACCCAAGAGTGGGAAAGCTGGATTATAAACCACGTGTCATATTCAAATGTACAAGATAATGCCAGGCTGTTTCCCAAAGTGGTTGTATCAATCTACATTCTCACCAGCAGTGTATAAAAAGTTCCTACTGTTCTACATCCTCACTAACGCTTGGTATTCTCAGTCCTGTTCATTTTTGTCAGTCTAGTAGGTATAAAATAATACCTCATCATGATCTTGGTTTGGTTTTTCTTGATTACTAATGAGCATCTTTTCATGTTTATTCTGCATTTGTACATTATTTTCTAAAGAAATACCTGTTAATATCTTTTGCCATATTTTACCATGTTATCTTTCTTCTTTTTTTTTTTTTTTTGGCCTCACCGCATGGCATGTGGGAGGGATCCTAGTTCCCCGACCAGGAACTGAACCCGAGCCCCCTGCAGTGGAAGCCCAGAGTCTTAACCACTGGATCACCAGGGAAGTCCCTCTCTTTCTTCTTTTTGATTGACAGGAATTCTGTATACACCCTGGATCCTTTGTAAAATATATCTATATCATATATATCTTGTAAGGTATCTATCATATGTATGATATGATAGAGATATAAAAGATATATTTTTGATAAGATATATATATGTACATATATATAAAAGATATATATATATATATATATATATATATATATATGCACATCCTTTGTAAGTTATATCTGTATCTTCACCCCATTTGTGGCTTGTCTTTCCACTCTATCATATAAAGAACAAAGGTTCTTATTTCAACATAGGCCAATTTATAGATCTTTTCGTTTATGATAACACTTTAAATGTCTTATTTAAGAAATTCTCCCCGCCCCAACCTAGGGTATTAGTGGTATTTTTTTTCTAAATTTTAAAAAGTTTTTTATCTTTTATATTTAACTTATCTAGAGTTAATACTTGTGATATGTAAATATAATGGTCTGCAGTATTAAAAACTCACATTAGGTGGAATTCACCAATGAAATCATGGGGAAATAAAGCCGGGACTCTCAAATAACCTTTTAAGAGGTTAGCACTTGCTCCCTTGCCCAATCTGTCCCTAGAACTAGAGTATGGTTCTGATTGCCAGTAACTTTCATAGACCTAAATGAAATTCACATGAACAGTTGCAACTGAGACTTTTGCTTCTGCAATGCACTAGCATGTATGTTATTTAATGCAGTTTGGTTGTCAAAAAACTGAGAGAATTTTTAGTATGTTGACCAAATTTTTGAAATTTCTTTACATTTCATTAAACCCAGCAAACAGAAACATCTCCAAATGATAAAATAAATTTATTTCAATTGTGCACTGGGGAAAAAATGGTGTTATTCTAAAGCAGGACCTTCTTTATGTTCCTAGTGGCTTCATGGTTGACTAAAATGGTTAGAAGTTACAAATGAGTAATCCAAGGCAAAATCTGTCCCTAAGCCAAGAGAACCACCTTTTACCTCTAATAAAACAATGCAAATGGTTCTCTGATACTTCTCTACTTTATTAAGGTTAACCAACATGGTATTTATATATCTAAACATTTACTGTAAATTTTCAGTGATGTTTAGATTCTGAATTACCTTTCCATAATTAAGTTAAATTCAGGCACATTGGTTTGTATTTTATAGAAAACATTTATCTTTAGGTCACAAATAGGAATGAGCTATAATTTGCGAATGTTACAAAGGTGATTCCAAATCTCAGCTAAATTCTTTGCAAAACTGCAACCACTCATTCAGTCTTTCATAAAAATAGAGACCAAACACAATTGCTTAAACTTATCACTGTTGAGAGATTCTGGTAACTAAGAAATTCCTGAAAGAGTAATAAGCCATGATTATTGGAAAGCTCAGAACACTGGCAAGGCTTAACTGCAAAGTACTTAACAGAAGGCCACAAATTTTGTTTTCCTAAGAGGAGCTAGGAACTATAGATGTCACTGAGTAGTGCATTGAAATGGCATTGCCTAGGGTGAGTGTTGCACAGAAACTCCAGGTCACCTCTTCTTGATCTATTATTTTGGATAAGCTTCCACTATCATAGCATGGCCCTGTAAAGGAAAAAAAAGTTCAATTAGAGCAATCAAATGCAATGAATCCAGCCAGTACAGAGGCAGCATAGAACAATGGGAAAAATATAGGCTTTGGAACTTAATCCTGGCTCTGCCATTCAAACACTGTGCGATCTTGGGAAAGTTCTTAGCCATTCTGAACCTCAACTTCCTCTCTAAAATGGGGTTCATGGTGCCCACTTCAAAGTGTTTTTGTGAGCATTAAATTAGATAACATATAATGTATGTATACACACACACACATATACATGTATACACATGTGTATCAGAGTCTATCTAGAAGAGTCTGACTCCTAGTAGATGCTCCGTAAGTGGTTACTATTAAAATAAGCCAGAGGGGCTTTTTTAACTGTATAAAAATAAACACAATACAGTGAATCCAACAACAGGCTTCTCTCTCTCCTAGATAAGAAAACCGAGGCTTTGAGAGGTTAAGTTACTCATCCAAATCCACAAAGCTATTAAGTAACAGGGCCAGGACTTGAAACCAGATGATTCCAAAACCTGGTCTCTTCTTTACTACTCTATGCGGGTGAAGATGATGATTTGAGGTCCCACAAAGGTAAAAAGGTAGAAAATCCCTTTCCTAGTACTAGGCATAGTGCTATATCCAAGTTATCTCCCTAGTTTAAACCTAGTATAGAAACTAATGATTTCATGAGTCTAAATCCTATCTGATAATCATAGTCATTCTCTCTTTTGGACTGCTATCAAACTAGTTAATAGCCTAACTAATCTCCCTGCTTCTAGATTCAATTCAATCCCCACAAATATTTATTAAGCAACTATTATTTATAAGGCACCAAGCTGAACACTGCGTGGGTACAAAGTTTTGCTACATGGTCTGTATCCTCAATCTAATATACACTGTAGTTCAAAACAAACTGCTAAATACCTTGATACAGGCACAAGCAAACAAAAGAACATGGATGGGAAGGTTTGACTGACTTGGGGTTGTCCTAGAAGGGCCCATAATAAGGTAGAATATTCCTTCTCCTGTTTTATTTCAACTGTGTTGTTTTCATGTTCCAAATCTTTTATATTGCACTAGATGAGTGGTTCTCAACGGCAGTGATCTTGCTCCTTCCCCTCCCCAGAGGACATTTAGCAATGTCTGGAGATATTTCTGGTTGTCCCAACTGTGTGTGTATGGCGGTGGGGGGGGCGGTGGGGAGTGAGGGGGTGGTTTGCTACTGGTATCTAGTGGGTAGAGACCATGTTAAGCACCCTACAACACACAGCACAGTCCCCTCACCAGCAACAAAGAATTATCTGGCCCGAAATGTTACTAGTGCCAAAGCTGAGAAATCCTCATCCACAATGATGGATTCCTCCTTTGATCTAATCATGTTTGTAGCACTCATTTGGCTCTTGATGAAACAATGCCAAGTTTAATATAGTTTCTAAGATACATCATCTCCTTCTTCACTATACTGTAAACTTCTAGAGGTAAGTAATAATACTGGATATTATTCTTTGTTCATCCACAAAAGCATCTAGTATTGTGTTATTAATCCTCTATGTGCTAGATTAAAAAATTAGGGAACAAACACTCAAAACCAAAGGACATTCACCTATGTGGACTATGCACTATGTACAATGCTATGCACTAGTTACCTCCCTCATTTAAACTTGGCATAGAAAGATAAGAGGGAGGGCTCCAGTCCTGATTTACCATGGTTTTCTGTAAATGAAGTTACAACAGATTAGAAAATACTTCTGATTGTGAAGTCTAAAATATTCCAACCTAAAAATAACTGATCCCTTGCTTCTTCAAAGTCTCTGAGAAAAAGCCATAAATAAAGGCTTTTAAATGTAAGATGTTTATACTTTTACATATCTTATTCATCTTGGTCGGCAACAGATAGTTTCTGTTACCTGGAGAAAAATCAAATCTGTTTCCATCAGGGTTGGGAAAAAAAAAAGATTACAACCAGCCTTCCTTTTGGACTTTATTCCCCAGTTAAATGCTATAGCAGGTAGGAAGTTTCGTCAGTAACACAAGTAAAGCAGATAGAAAAAAATCTGTAGAAAAACATAATTTTCCTCAGCTAAATAGCAATAGGTTATCCAGAGGCAAATTAATTCTGCATTAAGGTATAGTTCAGTTCTCAAGAAAGACTTGGAGAGATTTTATGGATAAGGTCTCATGGTGACTAAATGAATAAAATTTTATTATTAAAGAAGAAAATAAATCAAAGTGTGAATAATGATAGTGTCTGATGAGGGGGTTATTAGTGATTATAATTTTATTTTCTAAATACTTTTGTATTTTCATAATTTCCAAAAGGAGCATATATAACTTTTATAAACAAAAAACATAAACATTATTTTAGGGAAAAAAAATAACTTGGATTTAAATAGATTTTTCCTTTCAAAGTACTATCAGAATTAAAGTTGTACTACCTCCCCACAAAAATGGGCTGCTTTTTTCCCGGTGGTCTGTCATCAGAAAAATCGCTCTAAGACTGTTTCAAATTAAGCTAAATCAAACATTCTTGGATGAATTTGTTTTGTTTCCAAGAAAATGACTTTCTGGAAGCTCCTATGAAGCTTCTGTGACATACCTGCCCTCCAGCTGCACAGGCGGCAACTAACCCATACTGGCCTCCTTCCTTCTGCAATCTGTTGGCAGTTGCCATGACCAACCGACAGCCAGTGGCTCCAAACGGGTGCCCCAGGGAGAGTGATCCACCCCAGATGTTAAACTTCTCCAAAGGAGGCGATCCAACCTGGCTCCCACAAAAACAGACACAAATATAAAGATGAGTTTACTTAAGAATCAGGCCAGGCTCGTAGTTAACAGGTAGTAATGGCAATAAAGGGAAGTAACTAACTTAAGACAAATCACAAGTTATTTTACTGCAAAAGAAATTCTAAATCAATTCTGAAAGCCAAGGGCCCATTTATTTTTCATCTAACATGAGAATGGATGAACAAAGACAACCTAAAATTTTGCTTTTATTTTTTAACATCTTTATTGGAGTATAATTGCTTTACAATGGTGTGTTAGTTTCTGCTGTATAACAAAGTGAGTCAGCTCTGTGTATACATGTATCCCCACATCTCCTCCCTCTTGCATCTCCCTCCTGTCCTCCCTATCCTACCCCTCTAGATGGTCACAAAGCACCGAGCTGATCTCCCTGTGCTATGCAGCTGTTTCCCACTAGCTATTTTACATTTGGTAGTGTATATATGTCAATGCCACTTTCTCACTTCGTCCCAGCTTACCCTTTCCCCTCCCTGTGTCCTCAAGTCCATTCTCTACGCCGGCATCTTTATTCCTGTCCTGCCCCTAGGTTCTTCAGAACCATTTTTTTTTTTAGATTCCATATGTATGTGTTAGCATATGATATTTGTTTTTCTCTTTCTGACTTACTTCACTCTGTATGGCAGACTCTAGGTCCATCCACCTCACTACAAATAACTCAATTTTGTTTCTTTTTATGGCTGAGTAATATTCCATTGTTATGTATGTGCCACATCTTCTTTATCCTTGCTTTTATTTTTTTCTAAAGAATTTCCAAGAGGTATTTTTCAACTAAGAAATAAATATATGTAATGAAACACAAAATTCTTCATAAGAAGCATCAGCTTTCCTCTTCATACTTTTATTAGCAGGTATTAAAGCTCCAAATATTAAAGTGCTTTGGAAATTCAAGCTTTTTTTGGCTATGCTGCATGGCATGCAGGATCTTAATTCCCCAATCAGGGATCGAACCTGTGCCCCCTGCAGTGCAAGCGCAGAGTCTTAACCACTGGACCGCCAGGGAAGTTCCTCGAGCATATTTTTAACCAGAAACTTACCTTGGCTTTTCTACCCATGTAGTTTTGTGCAAACCAGTCAGAATCCATGGCTTTCAAATTAGCCAAAATCTGACCCTAGAAAGGAAAATAACTCAGTAAGGACCTTGTTAGTAATGTCCCTCAAGGCGTTCTTTGAGTTGTCTAACTTTAAAGCTAAGCAAATCTTTAAATCAGTTTTCAGTGAATATTTCCTAAAGAAACAATCTGGTACTTTTGAGGGGCCTCAAAGTGATAGCTTCAAAAGGTATGTTTTTCAGCACTGTGTGTGTAGCCCTGGATTCCTCCCATCATGCCCTTCCCAGCAGTGTAAGTCAGTACTTCAAATATAAAGCTCCACTCTTGTTTTACTCATATTAAATGATTATAGTCCTTTGATATGTGCTTTAAAGTGACTTACTGAGAAAGCTTCATGAAATTCAAAAGCATCAATATCATTCATTGTTAATCCTGCCTTTTCTAAAACTTTTGGAGTAGCATATGTTGGTCTGAAAAGAAAAAAATAAGTGATACAATATTAAAACTTTAATTTTTAACCTAAGAGCTCCTTCATACTCCCCAAACTGAGTCCTACATAATTATCAGAGTGTCTTCCACTCACTCACTGATTCTACTATACAAATATTAAGTGTTGGTGATACAATATTAAACTGAACAGACATGGCCTCTGCCCTTTGCAGTTGATATTCTGGACTCAGAGAAATAGATAATAAGTAAACAACTAACGAGAAGGACAAATTAATAATGTGAAGAGCTAGAAGAACACAGAGTTCAAAGGGCAGAGCATCAGAAGGGGCGTGGCTAGTTAAAGGACATAATGGAGGCTAGTGAGGGTAGAGCCTCGTGAGGGAGGGAGAGGAGTCTAAACATTAGGAGGCTTTTATAAAAAGCTATTCTGAAGACTGTCACAGAGTGTGTGGCAATATGAAAAAAATGCTTCTGGCATCTTAATGTAAAACAAGAATACAAAATTGTATATATACTGTAATTATAAGTAGAAAAGTACAGGAAAAAGTGGAAAAGACTCCAAACTATAAAATGATAAAGCAACATAAAAGATTATTATTATTTAAAAAACCCAACTCACAAGCCAATTATGAACTCAGGGCTTAATGTACTTTAAAATCTATGTAAGAAACATTGGTAACCAAATATTTTTCATTATAATCCTAGGATATACACTGCTACCTACCCAAGTAAAAGCTGATCTTTTGGATCCTGAGACACGTACATGAAATCCCTAGGTAAAAAAATAGAGGAGTTAGCTCTAGTACTAAAATAAAGAAACCAGAGGCAATTTATTTGAACACTTACTTTACCTCAAATATGCCTTTGGCTTATAACCCATGGCCAGAGCCTTTTCCTCTGCCAAAATCAGCACTGCAGATGCACCATCGGTCTGAAATGTTGACCGGAACAAAAATGTTAAATTCTGCAGCCTCTCTGGTGGTCTTTCTTCAGCCACCTTCTATGCCCTGTTCCTAAATCTACCAACCAGTGACACTTATACAGTACCTCTATATAATAAAACCTTTTCATTTTATCCATCGTTAAGTCAATTCAAACATACACACCGACCCACTTTTGGAAGACGAGGGTACAAGAGCCTATTCAGAAAGTACCGTAATTATCAAAATGGATGAGGAGAATAGGTAACTCTAGAAATATGTGTTCACGATAAACTAAAAGTTTTTTGCTTTTAGTGCAGAATATGAGGAATTTTATGAATTAAAACAACCTCCAAAAAAATCTCTTATTTACTGATTTATTTTTACATTTTCTGGACTGTTTCCCAGCTGCTTCCTGCCTGTGGCTTCGAGGTGATTTTCTTCTATTTATAGACTATAACAATGGGAGAAGAAGAAATAGCTGAGAACATAAGAACCATGGCCTTCCCTCTCTGGACCTACCCCACATGCTTTTTTCCAACTGACAACTGAGAAGTTGGGGGACAAAGAAGTACCACTCACAAAAGCCCTTTACCATTGCTTCAAAAGAAAGAGCTCAAAAAAAAAAAAAAAAAAAGAAAAATCCAAAATTCCAAAGGAAAGGAAACTACTCTCTAGAATTTGCCAAATCAAAACAATTTCTACCACATCAGACCATATTTTTATAACTCAGTAACTGTGAAGAGGCTATGTAGCCACTACTGATAGGCAGGCATAAAGTCTGGAAACACAGGTGACTATACATAATGATATCACATCAATAATATATTCAATGTGCAGTTGTGCAAAATTGCAGTGAATGTGGTGCGTTAACAAACTCTCTGAAAATCCATGTATTTGTGATGCATTACCTCTGATGATTCGTGTTTCTGATTTTTGATGAATAAACCTGAACCTTTTGCACACCCCACAAGTAATCAAGGGGGTTCAGATCTGCCAAGAGTGTAACCCATACCATACGGCCCTATCATCCAACTTGGTTTTGGAAATAATCACCTAACCAGCCCTTCACCACTCAGGCTTTACAGAGTGGTACACCATCCTGTTGGAACCACTTCAGGCACCCTTGCCCGAGCTCAAGAGCAGGCATTAAATCATCACTTACCAAAGTCAAATATGTCAAACATTTGCCTATGTTTCTAGACTGTATATCTGGGTAGAGGAGTTACACTGTAAAAGAAACATTGACCAGATGAACTATATCCAGAAGACTACACCCACGGTAGTAGGAAAAGGGAAACCACATCTCCCAAGCAGAAGCAGAATCAGCAGGGACATTCAATTGAGAAGAAAAAAAACCCAAGCAAGGACATGAAGCTACCTGCATATAAGTAAAATAACAACAACAGAAAACGAGGGTAGATTTATTCCATGATGCTTATAGGAAAGTAATTTGGAGGCTGGCATAAAACATAATTTTCTAACAATCAGAGCTAGGAGAAGTACCTTGTCACTCTCTCTGCCTACTTTCCAAGTCTTATACGACTCCCTGAATTCATATCCTATGTTCCAACCAAGCTTTTCCCTAAAGAGGTCCTTGCTCTCTTAACTCCTGATTTTGCATTTGCTGTTCCTTTTGCCTAGAATGCCATTTATACACTACCTGAATTGGCTTGTACTCTTCCTTCAAGATTCTCTGAGCAAGGGTCACCTCCTCTAAGAAGCCTCTTTGACTCACCCATCTATGTATCTTCCCCAAGAGCCTATGCTTATAGTGTTCACAGCACTTTCTCACTACATTACAATAAACTGTTCTTTTTAGCTCCAGTGCCTAGCACAGGCAGTCAAAGTTTTTTGACTGCTGAAGTGCCTGAAGAGAACAGCTTTTTTGTATCAGAATGGTGACTGGGTCAGGAGACTTCTATGGCTTTAAAAACTATAATTCTATTTTAATATTATCTTTGTAATGAAGAAGTATACTTTTAAGTCTCTATTCATAATACACACAAATAACTCTATTTCAGGCTTTTCTATTGAGAGTACACAAATATAAAAGATCACTAGTAAACACATATAGCACACATAGTTACCAGAAAAGAAGAATTTGCAGCTGTCACTGTGCCATAGGGCTTGATGAATGCAGGTTTTAGTTTGGCCATTTGCTCCAGGGAGGAAGGACGAATGCCATTATCTTGAGTAACTGTATCTTTTCCTATAAAAATATGAAGTTTTTAACTCTAAGGCACAGCAAGCATTATATATCTTCTCCAGAGAAATACACTTTAAAAATTATAAGAACAGGGGCTTCCCTGGTGGCGCAGTGGTTGAGAGTCCGCCTGCTGATGCAGGGGACACGGGTTCGTGCCCTGGTCCAGGAAGATCCCACATGCCGCGGAACGGCTGGGCCCGTGAGCCATGGCTACTGAGCCTGCGCGTCCGGAGCCTGTGCTCCACGGCAGGAGAGGCCACAACAGTGAGAGGCCCGCGTACCACAAAAAAAAAAAAAAAAAAAAATTACAAGAACAAATAAAATGTAAACCACAGATATTCACTAAAAGGAAGCCTTTTATAGTTATCAAGATATTACCAAATTTGAAAATAAATTCTTAAGACTTTTGGGAAATAATCTAAATGATTTAACGTTAGAAAGGATACCCTATTTTCTTAAGATATTCATTCACATTTGGCTCTTCTATACAGAAGAGATATGAATGAAGAATTTTAAAAACAGACATGCACATAAGAACTAAAACATATCTGCAAGATCTAAAGGAGACATAAAATTTTCTCTTTTTAAAAGTTTTACCAGGGACTTCCCTGGTGGTCAAGTGGTAAAGAATCCACCTTCTAATGCAGGGGACGCGCGTTCCAGCCCTGGTCAGGGAACTAAGATCCCACGTGCCTTGGGGCAACTAAGCCTGCGCACCACTACTGAGCTCGCACGCCTCAACAAGAGAGCATGTGTGCCACAAACTACGGGGCCCACGCGCTCTGGAACCCGCGCACCACAACTACAGAGCCCACACACCCTGGAGCCCGTGCACTACAAATAGAGAGAAAAAACCCGCACGCCACAACTAGAGATAAGCCTGCGCACTGCAACAAGGAGCCCGCATGCCTCAACAAAGATCTCGCATGCTGCAACTAAGACCTGACAGAGCCAAAAATAAATACATAAATAATAAAATAAAATCTTTAAAAAAAAAGTTTACCTACTGTTACAACAAGGATTGAAACTTGAGGCCATGTTTAAGAATAAAGGCTGAGTGTTTTGGAAAGAGAACCATCATATTTACTGGAAAGTCACTCGGGGTCTTTGGAGTTTTAGAAGAAATTCAGAACTCCCTAACAAATATCAAGAGCATTAAGAGCATTCTCCTCTACAAAGTTAAGCAAACTGTTTTACCTGGTACTTTGAAGGGCACGACATCAGAAAGGAGTCCTTCATCCTGTGCCTTTTTGGCCAGGCTGTGTGAGCGCAGTGCATACTCATCCTGTTCCAGCCGAGAAATAGCAAAGGCGGCAGCCAGTCGGTCTGCAGAGTGGCCCATGGTCTCACTGGTGGAGAACTCGGCCACTGCTGGAAGCTGGGAAAGGAGATATTCAGGACCAGGCACACTGTTAAACAGGTACTATACCACACCTAGGGTTATTTGGGAAAGTTAAAGTCTACTATCAATCAAGACCAAGACAAGGGAAGTTCTTTCTGAACAGGGCATCTCTAAAAAGGGCTTACAAATTCAAATCTTCAAACCACTATTTTTTCTTTCTTTCCAACTTGACCAAATAATTAACCTTTCCCTGTAACTAACAGAATCTGCAACTGCTAGAGCATAACTGAACCCACGCTGTCTCCCCTAAGTCTAAATCTCTGCAATGGGATGCTTCGGCAACACAAGTCTTTCTGTAAGCGTTCACAAGTCTCACCTCGGGTGACAGGAAATTCAGTCTGAATTTAGAGATTAAAGACAGTCGCTGACCCAGAGTCTTGGCCCTACTGAGATCCAGCATCATCTTCCTCATTTTCCTTGAGTGGCGAATAGGGACGTCAGACATTAACTCTACACCGCCTGCCACAACCACGTCACACTGGCCAGAAGCAATCAAGCTGACAGCTGCAGGGCACAGGGCACAGGTACATGAGCATCTCTTGTATAGATAAACAGGCCATTGGTAATTTAAGCTGCTTTTCCTTTTTTTAAATTTAGGCTTCTTGATTTAAAAATGATAGTTACTAGCATTGTACAACATGTGTAATTAAGGTTTTTACCTCTTCAGAGGGATTAGGGTAAGTTTTTTAAATGACTAAAAATACATTCAACGCACTGGAGAAAAACAAGTTTCATTCAGGCTGTATGGACATCAACTTCCGGAAGTATCCACTGGACCAACCTCAAACAAATCGTATTCTAAACCAGAACTTCTGGCATATTTTATATGCTCCCACTTTAGTTTCCATAATGACTTTTTTCCTATAAAGAGAATTTCAGTTTCTACTAGAAGCTAGAGAAATTCTGGCTTTTAGATAGAAGGCAGCCCCTTTCCCTCTGTATGGCCACTGGCAAGTATTGTGTCGCTCTACCCAGAAGCGGTCCCATGCTGCGTGGAGTGGAGAACGCCCCCATCCCTGCCTCTGGCTTCACCCCCTGCACCCCTTAGGTGGCAACCTGGCCTTGATGTCACTAAGAGAGCACGATGACCATATCTTTCACGTTTCCTGTCTTTTCACAATAAGGGTTGATGCTACAAAATGTCCCACAGATTTGCTAAGTTTTTTAGGAGAATTTCTAACTAATTATAAAAATGCCTAGATGTGGGGAAAAAGTAGAGGAAAAGAGTTGTATCATCTAAAGCAGTGACTTATCACTGTGACAGTGGTAGAGGGAGGAAGGCCACAATCTTCGTGGGGGAGTATCATATTAGAATCATCTAACTAAAATCTAGCAGGTTATAAACTTCTCATGCCTTAAATCTAGAAGTATCCCTCCAATAAATAATCCCTGAGATAGCCAGCCACACTACTGATGGAGAAACTACAAGAATGGTTGTGGTCCTCAGGTACGGAGGGCAGGAAAAAGGGTTGAGAACTACTGTCAAAAATCAAAAAATTTAAACATTACCTTATTTTTTGAAACACACAGAGATCATTTATTTCTGTTAAGAGTAGTTTTTGTCTTATAAAAGACAAAGGAGAAACAACATGTACCTTCTGCAGTCAAAAAACCATACCTGTGGTCATGGCTTGGTTGGAAGAGATGCAAGCCATGGTGACAGTGTGAGCAGGAGTCCTGTCAGAGAAGCCAGCTCCAAGGGCAGCCTTCAGGAAACAGAGTGAATGAAAGGATCACTTATGAAGGCAGTGCTACATGTAAATGGTGCTTTAAGCAATACTTCACTGTATGGTAAATCAGGAAAGGATTTGAGTTCAATAATCCAGAGTAATATTTAAAATAAAACTAAGCACATCACAGAAATGGTTTACTAATTTTTTGTCTCGTCATTAACTGACAAGCACTCTGCCAAGTTCCTTGTAGCCATCTTCTAGTGTGGTATACAAGCCTACAACAGTCTTGCAGTTCACCTAATTTCTTAGCAATGCTTTTCTCAGAGCTTTAAGGACATTAATATGTAATTTGATTTTAACTTGTTTAAATTTGCAAGTAAACCTAAAGTAAACCTGCTACATATAGTTGAGGGAATGATGACCTATATCATGGTGTGGGGTTCTCATGATCTATGTTCCTGCAGTTATAAGGCTTAGTAGTAACGAAAGTCATCAAACATGAAAGTCATTTCTGAAGAACTGACTCCTCATGAACAGATTCCCACACAGGTCCCTGCCTGCTTACACGCGTCTCTACTTTCACTGACTGCCTGATATTTCAGACAGCACGCCGTGATCCAACGCAAAGAGGAATTGGAAAACACGCCAAACATGCAAGAGTTCAAGTTGATGAAAGAAATTTTGGAAAACTGCCTGAGCCTCAAATGAGCCTCTGACAAATAAGGGTTAGACCAGTTAACAACTGGAAATGAGAAAACTGGTCAGGATGATGACACAAGAGGTGCTTCAAAAGAGAGTAACTTGAGGGGCCTTGAGAAAAACTGAGGCCCTCTTTTAATCTAAAAATGGACATGAGGACATCTATTATTTTATTATACTATTTATTGAGTAAATTATGCTGCCAAAAAAACAATGAATGCCTGATTCCATTTTTGTTTATGTAAAAAACTAATGCATAGGTGCAAAAATAAAATACTTACTTTTATAATATTAAATTTTCACTTTAAAAACAAAGCTCTCAACAGCTCATCTCCCCCACCACCATCATTTACTATGAAATTCTGGTTCCTATTAAGGGAATTAATTTTTAGTGGCCTTTTTCTCAAACTATTTATCCTCAGAATACAAGAGTTTCTATAATTTGGTAAGGTTAACATGTTTCCAAAGCTGAGATTAAAGGGTTCTGTTTCTTAACTGATTTTTATCTTCATACTTATACTACCTATACTAGTTACCGCATTTACCACCATTCACCATAATCCACAGGGACAGACATGTGCTACAGTAGTGTACATGCAACAGGACCTTACTCTGGTCTTCCCAGTGAGGCCTGATACTAAGTGCCCAACACTCTGTTGAAAACTACCCGCTGGCAACTGCACCTCAGCCTCTCAGTGTAAACCAACCCAAAAGGAAGAGAGAGGCAAGTCTCCAAGGGGAAGGGGAGGAGAGCTTCCCAGTGGGGCAAGTGTAAAGGGCAGTGAGGTTGTAATGGCCTGATCCTCACGTGGTCCTTTCTAGCCTGTGTCACACCCTTGGCCCCAGATGACTCTCAAGACTGAAGGAACTTTAAATAGAAGTGGCTGCTGGTGAACCTTGTCTACATGTTTCTATTTAAAGTCTGAATAGCTCTCAAGGCAAGCTTAGGCTCTAGACAGTACAATGAGGGGAAAGGAGGAAAATGCCTCTTAGTTAAGCTGGAGAGCAGGGAAGTATGCTGAGGCCTTTCAGTGAAGTCAGGTTCATGGGAACTCAGCAGCAGAAGCCTTTCAGGATTTCATTATTACACTATTAATACAGACAACAGGTGCTTAAAGTTTTCTAGCTGGAAGTCACAGTAGCCTTTAGGTTACAAAACAACTATAGAGAGACATACTTATAAAATATCCCCTCAATTTAGCCTTTAGTATTAGTACAGGGCTGGGAGAGGGAATCTACCACATGTCAATCAATAGCTGAGATTTGCATATGGATATAAAATTTCCAGAAAAAAATTTAGAAAAGAAAGCATTATGGCTTTAATGTTGGGATAGAATAGAAATATAGAGAAAACTGAAACAGATTTAATATTTACTTTTTAAATGCTCTTATAAGAGTCACTTTGATTTTTTCAGAATATAGAAGTTGAAAATGTTGATATACTCATGAGGTTATCATATTTGATACATTTAGAAGTGTGAAGATCCAGGGAACAACAAAAAAATAAGGATGGGAAAAAAAAACCCTCTTCCTGTTCTTAATTCTTTCCTGCCTCCCTTACAATATACAGTAGCTGATTACGGCAGACTTCGGTAACACCAGGCCTTCAGCGGTCTTAACATATACTGATGAGTAAAAAGGGGGGACAAAACAAATACTTTCAGTCCTGCTCATTTCCCCTTCTCTTGGCTGACAGTGGTGAAAGTTACTGACCTTCCAACTATACTGAACACAATAATATGGCAAGCACAAACCAGAAATAAAGAAAATGCTTAGCACACTGAAATGTGCTTTGGAGCCAACTTTACCCAAATAGCCACTTTTGAATTGAAACAAAGCCCAGAAAATGTTTTTGGACTATTCATTATGAAATGCCTGTAGAACATGCTGCAGAAGTTCCAAGGCCTGTCATATCTCAGCTGCCCAATAAACACTACATGGAGCTGTGCCAACTAGGGTAAAAGTAAACACCTGTGAAATAGTTAAAAAAGAAACTGACCTATGTGTCATCTAGTCAAAGGCAACAAATGAATAAGCAAGGCTACCTCCAACAAAAACCGTGTTATGAAATAAGTTCTTTGTAAAATGTTGAAATTTTAAGTTAGAGGCCACAATATCTAGTATTACTAAAAGTCACATCAGCCATACTTTGCCATAATCTCTATTTTCCTAAGAGAAAACAAACTAAAATATCCCAAACCAGCTCAAATAATTGATTTGATGTATAGTATAAATATATTTTAGTATAGTGTATGTCATTTGATTTATACAATAATTCTTTTAAATATAAAATAATTCAAGTAGTAAAATCACATTTAAGTCAAATATAACTTTAATGAATTTTAAAAACTTTTAAAGAGTAAATTCTATTAATTAAAACTCAAATTGATTCTCCTATCAATCTTTAAACAATATAAAGTTTGTTTTACTCACCTCTCTAGCCACATTGCTTGTTTTCACTTCCTGTATAACTGTGCCGAAGATGATATAATCAACAACATCCTTTGGGACACTGGTCCGATGCAACAAACCCCTGCCAGCAGAAGTCCAAAGCAAAGAAACATTTCATACATTCAAGATAGTGCCATAGATCATCACATAAAGCACTACAGTTAACTTTGGTTAAAAGGGTAACTTTGGATTTAAGAGTAGAGACTGTATCTTTTCCTTAATTTGACAAGCATGTGGCACCTTATCAAAGAAATTAAAGTCTAATTTAAAAAGTCAACCTCTGGGGCTTCCCTGGTGGCGCAGTGGTTGAGAGTCCGCCTGCCGATGCAGGGGACACGGGTTCGTGCCCCGATCCGGGAAGATCCCACATGCCGCGGAGCGGCTGGGCCCGTGAGCCATGGCCGCTGAGCCTGCGCGTCCGGAGCCTGTGCTCCGCAACGGGAGAGGCCACAGCAGTGAGAGCCCCGCGTACCGCAAAAAAAAAAAAAAAAAAAAAAAAGTCAACCTCTGATGCTCAATTGGCAATGAGAAGTTAAATGGGAAGAATCATAAATAATTCGGAATATAATCTATAAAAATTTTAAATCACTATGTTGTATGCCTGAAACTAATAAAAGATTATAAATCAACTATACCCTAATAAAAAAATTTTAAAGAAATAATTTGAAATAGGATAAAACAGATACATAAACCAAAGTTTTCAGTCAAAAATCAACGAGGGGGCTTCCCTGGTGGTGCAGTGATTAGGACTCCGAGCTCCCAATGCAGTGGGCCCAGGGTTCGATCCTTGGTCAGGGAACTAGATCCCACATGTGTGCTGCAACCAAGAGTTCGCATGCAACAACTAAGGAGCCCACCTGCTGCAACTAAGACCTGGTGCAACCAAATAAATAAATAAATATTTTTTTTTAAAAAAGAAGAAAAGAGAAACAAATAGAAAATTAAAGAGTAAAATCCCAGTTATGTTAAATTTGAAGTATCAATATAAACACAATTTAAATAGCATATATTTTTCTAGTTCTGATCACTGATAGAGACTAGAAGCAATAACACTCCAGTAGGAATGAGCACATCTTGAACTCAGACTTGGTTTCTAAATGCCATTTACTAGCAAAGGTATTAACTTTTCTTTTTTAAATTAATTAATTAATTAATTAATTTTGGTTGCATTGGGTCTCCGTTGCTGTGTGCGGGCTTTCTCCAGTTGCGGCGAGCGGGGGCTACTCTTCGTTGCGGTGCGCAGGCTTCTCACTGCGGTGGCTTCTCTTGTTGCAGAGCACGGGCTCTAGGTGCGCGGGCTTCAGTAGTTGTGGCTCGCAGGCTCTAGAGTGCAGACTCAGTAGTTGTGGCCCACGAGCCTTGTTGCTCCACAGCATGTGGGATCTTCCCGGACCAGGGCTCGAACCCGTGTCCCCTGCATTGGCAGGCGGGTTCTTAACCACTGTGCCACCATGGAAGCCTTAAAGGTATTAACTTTTTAAAAAATGACTGAGGCCAGGTCTAAGGCAAGAAAAGTACAAAGTGAACCTCTCTGATCTTTTTTGTGCCAAAAATAAGAAAGCACTCAAAGATTAATGGGACCATAGCAAAAACAGGAACAAGGGTGTACACATTTGACAAAATTCATAAAACTATATACTTAAAAATATGTGCATTTTATTGTATGCAAATTACACTCAAAAAACAATATTATACTAAAAAACAAAAGGGCCATAGGAGCCAACCTGAAGGAACTCCCACAGATAAACTATGGGATAATCTGAGCTTCAAAAAGAACAGTGACCAAGCTTGGCTTTAACACAATTAATAAATAAAAATTTATAAGTCCACATCACTTAAAAAAAAAAAAAGAAAAGCTGTTCTTTACAGAAAAATACCAACCAATAAATATAGGAGGAATAAAAGAATGATCAAAGTCATAATTTTGTAATCTCTAATCTAATAACTAATCTAGGCAAAAATTATCAATGAATGCTAAGACCATTTGGTCAAAGGTTGGGGAACAAGATGTTTACATGGTGTTAAGATATCACTTTACAGGTGACTTACTAATTGCAAAGGAAAAAAATACACCTTTATAATCAAGAGATCTAGTGGTCTGATCACCATGACCGTGTGGTTAGATTTAACATTACACATCATGCGCCTCCTAACATGATGCAATACCCATGCACTTTACCTATGAAGCATTCTTACCAAAAAATGTTTAACCTGAATCTAATCAAGCTTAGAGATCTAACTTTCAGTTTATAGGAAATTCAGAGGAAAGTTAAATATTACTACGAAGAAACATCCAGAATGTGGGACATTCTACAGGCCAGCTGGCCTGGCCTTTTCAAAAAGTCACTCTCATGGGGGGTGGAGTGGAGGGATATCCTAAATTAAAAGAGACCAAAGAGACATGTTCATTTGTAATATGAACTTTGACCAGGTCCTGGTTTGGAAAAAAAAAAAATTAAAAGAAAGGACATTCTTGGAACAAGTGAGGGGGATTTGACTATGAACTGGATATTAGAAGTTATCATACAATCATTATCATCTTAGCTATGGTAATGGTATTGTGGATAACAGAGAAGGTCCTCATTCTTAGGAGTACTAGCTGAAGAATTTAAGGCTGAAGTTATCAAGATGCCTGAAACAATGTCAAATGCTTCAAACCATACAGCTGTAGAAAACATGGCAAAATAATAACACTTATTAATGCTAAGTGAGGGGTATTTAGGTGTTCACTTTCAATTTTATTGTATAGTTGACATTTTTTAAGACAGAAAGTTGAGGAAAACCCTGTAAATCTCCAGCCTGGGACCATAATCAGAAATAGCACCATTATCAGGAATGGGAAAGTAAGCTGGCTTCAGGGAAAAGATAATTTTTATTTTTTACATGCTGAGCTTGAGATACCTAAGAAAAGAGGTCAAGTTTAGAGATCTGGAAGTCCTCTACATAAAAAAATAAAGATTAAGTAGATGAAATTTTTAGGGAAAAGCATGCATACAGAGAAATGCAAAGTTCTAAGGACTAAAACTTACAAAATACCTTTAAAAAAGAGACAGAAGAAGGGATCCAGTTTTTTAAGAAGTAGAAAAGAATCAGTCAGAAAATGGAAGGAAAACCGTAATGGCGTAACATGAAGTCAAAGGAAGACAGTTTCAAGTACAGATGACAGTCAAATGCTATAGAAGACAAAGTCATTGAGGTCTGAGAAAAAATTGGTGCGCTTAGTGATTACACAGTCATTATTAAGAGACGCTTCCAAAGTATATTACTGTAGAGCAATGGGAATGGAAGCAGTTATGGGATTAAGCAGAATAAATGGATAGTAAGAAAAGAAAAGCAACTGCTGCTTTCATTTATGCTTAAAGGCTGGCAGGAAAAGAAAAAACAGAACAAGATGGGCAGAAAGGTGCAAAGAAGGGTTTTTTCAGACTATGAAAGACCTGTAGCTGCTTAAAGACACAAAGGCAGAGCATCAATGAATGATAATGCCTTACATGTTGACTCTCATCAAATTATTCTTCCATCTCAATCTCATGCAACCACATCTAATTTTACATTTTTATTTGGTTTGCACAGGAACCTTCAGGTCTCATTCTAGGCTTTTTTCTAGATAAATAACCACATCCCCATCCCACCAGGGATACCAAAATCTGAGGATGCTCATGTCCGTTAAATAAAATGGCATAGTACAGTTGGTCCTCTGTATACACAGGTTCTGCATCTGTATTTGCATTATTTGTTCAGCTATCCTCGTACAGTATGAAGTTTCTAAGATAATCATCAAATATATGTATTGTATTTAGCCTGATCAATGTAGGACTAGCCTGATCAATCTAGCCCTACATTGTTTACAACCGGCAGCTAGCTACAGTACTCATTAAGGAATATTATCATGCCAAGAAATAGTCACGCCTACAAAATAAAGGTCGCTGACATTCACCAGCTGCTTGAATTTGTGTAGCACATATGGCTAAAATGAAGAATAAATGAATCTTGTAAAATCTACTCAGTGTTTTTTCTCACCACATAAAAGTTAACGTATCTTAGATATGGAAATTCCATTAAACATGCTATTTCAAGTGTAAAAACTGGAGAAAAGTACTTTTAATGAAGTAAGAACTAAAATGAAACTGCATTTACTTACGAAAGCGCTGCTCTAGCCAAATCATGTGGCATCAGGTCTTTATATCTAGGGAAAGAAAATAATTTAAACCAAAAGCCTAGAGCTTTAATAAAAAATGTTTTTCACTCTGTCTGAAATACCTAAAGAAATAATCTAACATATGATGCTATAAATGCACTTAACATCATTCCAGATGAAGAAATACTGTGACTTATGTATTTGTCATCCTTAAAAATCTGGCAAGCCTCGACTCCTTTTGAGCTGGCTAAGAATCGAACAAGAATCTTGCCCGCTGTCTTACTGTTCAGCATGACACATGTTAAATATTTAACATTTAATATTTTATTTAATACAATATTTTTATTTAAACCCCACCTTTTAAGTTCTCCTTTATTTTATTTTTAAAAAATTCATTAGTTTGTGATGTCTCAAGGGACATGAGCAATATATTAGGACTTTTAAGAAAATTTTGTTTTGAAGTAATTTGAGGTTTACAAGGAATTGGAAAGATAGAACAGAGTTCCCGTATACCCTTTACCCTGCTTCCTCTAAAGCTAATCTTACATAACCACGATGTACTTGTCAAAACTAAGAAATTAATACTGGCACAATACAATTCACTAAGCTAACTTTATCTGGACCTCACCAGTTTTTCCACTAATGCCTTTTTACTGCTCTGTGCCAGTAAAAGGGCATTATGCATTTTGTTGTCATGCTTCCTTAATCTATGCATTTTGTTGTCATGCTTCCTTAATCTCCTCCCATCAGTGACAGTTTCTCAGTCTTTCCTTATCTTTCTGACCTTGACACTTGGAAGACTGGGGTTATGGATATGAGGGAAGTGTATCACAGAGGTAAAGTGCCCTTCCCACTGCTTCTTATCAGAGTGTACGTGATTGCAACATGACTTATTACTGGTAATGTTAACTTGATCACTTGGTTAAAGTATGGTTTTCTTTACTATTTTTCCCTTTCTGAATTCAATTTGTTAGAAATGAGTCACTACTCTGGCCCTTACTCAAGGGGAGAAGAACTAAGCTCTACTTCCTAGTGGAAAAAGTAACAAAGAAATTATGGACACATGTTAAAATCATCACAGTAGTTAATAAATACTTGAGGGGAGAGAGTTGAGGCTATGCAAATATCTTGTTTCTTCTTAACATTTCTCACCCACTAATTTTAGCATTCATTCGTAGATCCTGGTTGCAGCAATTATTCCTGTGGTGTTCTAATGTTGATTTATTTATTTTCCTCATTCCTTCTGTATTTATTAATTGAAATTCTTCTTTAAGAAAGACTTGTCCTTTCTCTTTTATTTTTTATTCAATCATTTATTTATATCAGATTGAACTCATAGATATCTGATGTATTCTTTGGGTTATGGTATAATACCATCATAACTTATTAATTAAATTGTTCCAGGTTTTGTCATTGAAAGGTATTTTAGGATGGTCCTGTCTCTTTTTTTTTTTTTTTTGGCAGAGCCGCATGGCTTGCAGGATCTTAGTTGCCTGACCAGGGATTGAACCTGGGCCCCTGGCAACGGAAGCACCAAGTCCTAACCACTGGACTGCCAGGGAATTCCCGGTCCTGTGTCCTATTGACATGCTCCATTTTTAAAAATTTATTTATTTATTTATATTTTTGGCTGTGTTGGGTCTTCGTTTCTGTGCGAGGGCTTTCTCTAGTTGTGGCAAGCGGGGGGCCACTCTTCATCGCGGTGCGCGGGCCTCTCACTATCGCGGCCTCTCTTGTTGCGGAGCACAGGCTCCGTAGTTGTGGCTCACGGGCCTAGCTGCTCCACGGCATGTGGGATCCTCCCAGACCAGGGCTCGAACCCGTGTCCCCTGCATTAGCAGGCAGACTCTCAACCACTGCGCCACCAGGGAAGCCCTATTTTTTTTAAGCACTTCTTTACTTTCTGGCACTCCAAACTGCTCCAGGTACATCTTGTATTTTTTTTTTTGGCCCAGACCTAGTCATTCTTCTAGGAAGCCTGGTTCCTTCTATTGAAGAAGGGGTATTTAGAAACCAAGATGTGGATGTGAACTCTGTCTATTTAAATTTAAAAAATAAATTCCCTTTATTTTTAAGCCAAAGATTTAACCATTGGATTAAATAAGAATATTCATTCTTTAAATTCCTAAAAATTAAAACCTAAAAAATCCAAAAATGTTTTTATTTTTACTCTGAATCACAGAAGAATCATCAGTAGTTTTAAAAATCTTTCATAGGTAAAACCAGTTCCCTCAAATTTAGAGCAGAATAACTTGGGAAAAAGTTGTGTGTCAATTTTAAAATATCTGAACCACAATTATTTAGCATTTTACAATCTTTATCCTCATGCTCCTATACCCCTCTCTACCGGGATGCCTGATAAGACTCCCAAATGTCACTGTTGCAGTGTACTCCTAGGGGTGATTCCAAAGTGCTTTCTACCTCTAAGAAAAACCTGGTCTTTCAAATATCACTCAAGTTGAAAGCAAAGCTTCTTCAAATTAAACAGAAAAAGATCTTTTTCTACCTAGAAAATGATCTTCTATTATAGAAGACTCATTTGTCACCTGAATCATAAGATTAATAATATGACTTAACTATTTGTCTTCTTTATAAGTTCTTCCTTCTATATTATTTTTTGGTCACTTTTGTTCTGTACATGAATATTACCTTAAAATTTTTATTCTTTCTTCTCTATTAACTATATTTTCTTACGTTACTCAGGGCTCTTCTCTGTGTCGCTAAATCACTCATGAACTTTATCTTCTTTCTCAATTAGGATCCTGAATTAAACTAAAACACAATAATAAAACACAACAAAAGGAATAAACCCTATGCTAATGTGCTGAATATCTCAAACTTCACACAAATACCAATTATCAAAGCAAATGTTTAAATAATGTAAGTAAATAATATAGTTGAGCGTGTTTGTATTTTTTTTAACAGCTAGTAAAACAGTTGGAATCAAAGTTCTACACAGTATACAAACAGCCCTTACAAAAAAATGGTCTTCCTAGCCAAGAACTTTCTTCTCTTGATGGAACTTTCTTTTCCTACCCTGTTACTGCTGAGTACAAGGAGGATCCCCTCTCATCACTTCCCTGTGGCTAAAGCTTCAGATTCTTACTCTTACTGCTGTTGTGTCAGTACACGAAAGTTATAATACTATATTGAGAGAAGAGGGTGAATGAAGAAACTTCACCAGCATTCACTTACATAAGAAAATACTCTCTAGGTTCTAAACCATCGTTTAAAAATGAACACTTATTGTTTGTGTATGTATGCGCGTGCACACACACACAGGTCTGTATCTTCCACAAATGGTGGCATTATACACACTGCTCTGAACCTTGCTTTTTACACCTAACATATCTTCAAGATCTTCCCACATTAGTACAGAAAGGTCTCGTTATTTTTAGCAGATGCCTGACATTCCCTATTTTTTGACATCTCCCTATTCCAATATTTTTAAGTTAGTAACTGCTAGTTCAAAATACAAACAATGAAACAATCTAAACAGAATAGAACCAATGTTTCATTTAGTTTGCACCTAGTTCCCAAAGTCCATCGTCAACTTTTGGACAGCCTGGGCCTCATTTGGGGACAAAAAAGGAGGAGAAAAGTCTACGGAGAACAGCAGTTTGGTTCTGGGGAACTTGGGGGCTGGTCTAGGATCATTCTTATTCCATATACTTGGGGTTGTGCTGTACCAGGGTTTGGACCAGTCCATCAACTCCAATTCTGATAATTTCCAGGAAACCAAAGCCACAGATTAAAGGCCCTTCAGAATGCCCATGGGCCCACATTCTCCATATTCAAACTTCTGAAGAGGCATAGAAACAACGCACAGTACTTATCTTCAGATGAGGAAAGGATATCTCTGTTAGAAGCAAACTATCTGGTCCCACACTAGGTTTTTAAAATATGACTGGTTCAATCTAACACTACATGAGGCTTACTCAGGAGAATGGATAAAAAACAAATTTTGTCACATTATTTCACCACTGGCTTGACTTATTCTGTATTAGTTTCATGAAAATGTTTTTCATATATTAGCCCACTAGCAATAGTATTACCTACTGGGTTACACTGACAAAGATCCCTTTTGAAAGTGCCTTAAAAAAAGGAATAAATAAAGTACATGGGGTGATGGATGTGTTAATTAACTCGACTGTGGTAATCATTTCACAATGTATATACACATATATATACATATATATAAAATCATCACATTGAATGCCTTAAAAAAATCACTGTGTACAACCTAAATATATACAGTTTTTATTTGTTAACCACACCTCAATACAGCTGGAGAGAAAAAAGAAAAAGACAGAAAGAAAGAACATGTAATAAAATCATTTCATACTTACGAAGTGCCTGACAGCAAAAATGGAGTGCGGACACCATCCACCACCACAACGTTCCTTATGTTGGGTTTGGCTAAGGTTTGCTTCGATTTTGTCTGGACAGCTTTAAGAGAAAGTTCAAAGAACAGTTAACTAAAATATATGAAGTCAGGGATTTCCCTGGCAGTCCAGTGGTTAAGATTTCACCTTCCAATGCAAGGGGTGCGGATTCGATCCCTGTCAGGGAGCTACGATCCCACATGCCTCAGGGACCAAAAACAAAACAAAAACATAAAACAGAAGCAGTATTGTAACAAATTTGCTAAACACTTTAAAAATGGTCCACATCAAAAAAATCTTAAAAAAAAAAATATATGAAGTCAAATGACTTTTTACATTTTTAAAGATAGACATTCAATGCCAAGTTGCATTTGTCATTTACCAAACCACTTCAACTAAAAAAAAAAAAAAAAGGATTAAGAAATTAACTAGCATTTACAAATTTCCAAAAAATATTTAAGGTAAACACAGAGATTATACCTAATGATAAGGTTGTTTATGCCATTAACAAATTGTTTTTTGGGTTTTTTTAAATCAAATGTTTGACAATCTATTCCACTGAAAGCAACCAATTAAGTCTGCCCTTAATATTAGAAGTTACAATGACTGATATCGTTTAGTCTTCATATAGCTTAATATTCTTGCTTTTCTATGTAGAAATAAAGGCATTTGGTTGGTGACTACTGCCATTCTACAAAAACCCAGAATGCTTCCTGAATTCTGGCTCAATTTGTCTAGTTATTTTCTAACATCAAAAGAGCAACCTTGGGGCTTCCCTGGTGGCACAGTGGTTAGGAATCCGCCTGCCAATGCAAGGGACACAGATTCGAGCCCTGGTCCGGGAAGATCCCACATGCCACAAAGCAACTAAGCCCGTGCACCACAACTACTGAGCCCGTGCACCTACAGCCCACGAGCCGCAACTACTGAAGTCCATGCTCTGCAATAAGAAGCCCGTGCACCACAACGAAGAGTAGCCCCCGCTCGTCACAACTAGAGAAAGCCTGTGTGCAGCAACAAAGACCCAACACAGCCAAAAATAAATATATAAAATAAATTAAAAAAAAAAAGAGAGCAACCTTTCTCTTAATGTTTTAATTAAAAAATAAAACATGAACATATCCTGGTGGTTAAAAGAAAAGAAAAATAAACATAACTAAAATATGGAGAGTAAAACTAAAGTTCCCTCTTTATGTCCTCTGCTGCCATGTAATTTCCTTCCCAGAGGTAGATACTGCTAATTTGGTGTATATACTTTACCACTTTTTTTCTTTTTATGCATGTACATGCACACACTTGTGTATTATGTTTACTTTTCTGACTTAACAATATAGCTGGAAGATCTCTGTGTTTGTGTTATCTACATGTGTCTCATTCTTTTCTTATTGCTGTTAATGTTGAAATTCATCTCCTATCACCACTACTTCATTACCAGAGATAGAGAAAAATCCTAAGAATTGGGAATAAAATTTTAACAATCACCTTACCACACCCACTTATGTCATAGAGAGCTGTTTATGATAAATATCTACAACCAACTTTAAGAAAATAGTAGTGAAAGCTAAGAGTCATGATAAAATGGGGTACAAAGATTCTCCTCGCAGCTCTAATTGGTTGGTGAAGGAGATAAAGGCACACGGAGATTATCAAGGAGACTGTAGCAAAAACAAGCATGTGGTGCTAACGGCCAAAATAAAGGCAGTATCATTGTGAATGGAAAGGAAGGGACCAATACAAGAGATTTTATAAAGGAAGACTATGTATTTTGGTGACCAATCAGATATGGAAAGAAAGGAAAACAGGATCATAAAGGAAGCTTAGAGACTAAGAAAACCTAGCTATTCTACACAGAGTAAGAACTGGTTTTGGAAGAAAAGTGACCTCAATTTTAAACATGCTAACTTTGAGGTGATGGAGAGACACCCAGGTGGATATGTACATTTGACAGTGAGCTAGAAATGCAAAACTAAAGCTCCAAAGAGAAGTGAGGTGTAGCTGGGAGAGCCATGATACATATGCATTTTAGAACACAGAAGAGGCAGATGCCCCCTTGGTCTTGCCTGGCACTCCCTTAGGTTGTACTCAATAAATCTCGCTTTCTACCCTCACTTCTGGCTTAGTAAATTCTTTTACCACCCGTGTTGCCAGCCCCATCGCCGCACTCTGTGGGCATTTTGATGGCCAGTACAGGGACCAGACCGCTCTCTCCTCTCTGCCTTTTCTCCATCTTCCAACAGGTAGCGATCGGCCTGCTGACTCGGGGCAAATGGCCATGTCTACTCCTTGGTGGGACCCAAAGGCCTCCAGGACGAGACTCCCAACTTGCTGTCGCCCTAAGGGGTACATTCTGGAAATGGTCTTTTCTCCTCTTCAACACTGCCGATGGTCTGAGGTCCCTGGAGACCGGGGACTGCGTATCCTGGCCAAGGCGACTCTTCAGCGGACCTAAAACCCAGTCCCATACCGACCAACCGTCCCTGCCTAATCGGGTGGCAGTGTCCTTTGGCCCTAGCCTTGGTACTCCTCACTTCCAACACCTGGTGCAGTCGGCAGCAGCGGCTTGGCGAATCCAGGCATGCTGCGAGATTCCCCTTCTCTTTCCATCCTCCCTTGAGGACCGTCCATCCTGATCCACCAACATTTCCAGGTACTTCAAGTGAGTCACTACAAAAATGATTTCATTTCATCAAGCTACAAATGGAGACAAGGATTCCAACCTCTAGAATCAATATAGCTGACTATTCTTGAAAAAGGCCTCCCCAAATTTCTATTCACACTATCCCACAGCCCCATAGCTGATCAGCAAAGCCAACCGGGACCCCACATCGCCCCTTCTCAGTAGAAGTAGCATGAGATGATGTTGTCACCCAGATGTTAGTGATTTGACTTTGCTGATCTGTTGGGGGGAAATGTGGAGCTTAACAATAGAACAGCCATCTTAGGCTGGGGAGGTCCTTTCAAGATAAGACAATCACACCCTCCCCCAATGGAAATTACCAATGGTCGCAAGCAGTTGGTATACCAGGAAGATTGAGCTATGACATACACAGCCCTAACCACCATATGGGTAGAACATTAACCCAAGGGTGATCAAAAGGGACCAAAAAGAAGCCCAGTTTCTCTTCCCCCAGGGAAGACCCCCTCTTGGTCTCGCCCGCTGCTCCCTTGCAGTGTACTCAATAAATCTTGCTTTCTACCCTCAAAAAAAAAAAAAAAAAAAAACCAGAAGAAAAGCAGAGACATATTTTGCAGTGCCTGCTCACCCATAGCCCCCTCTAAATGGAGCTGCCCTGCTTAGAGTCCCTGCAAAGGGGCAATCATAGACGTCATGTCCCTAAGCCCACACCCAAAGCTGGTTAGATTCAGGGTGGGTACTACCTGACTACCTGAAGTCAATCCATAGAGTGGCCAACCAGTAACCCATGTCATCTACCTACAAGTGATAAGCTGCATCTGATTCTCTCTCACAGGAATCTAAGCAAAGCATGGAGAAAAATACCAATTAGCTGAAGCTGAAAAATGCCATGAGGAAGAACCAGGGTGATAATAAACTGAAATTATTTTTAAGTCAGAGTTATGGGGCAGCAAAAACCCTGAGTGAGCAAAGAAGCCAGCAAGAGTGAAGAAGAATATAAAGAGACGCAGGAAGGCCAGGAAAGTGACACACCATGGGGCCAGGACTGAGACAAAGTGGCTGCCCCTAGAGCTGCTTGGCTCCTAATACCTCCCTAGCTGTAGTACTCAAGCCCTCTTATCCTTAACTTGCGTGGGCCCCTTACTCACAATAAAAGACACTTGGTTTTGTGATCTCCCCACATTTAGAGGGCAGAGAGAACATGTGGGACAGAGGGTAAACTTGAGAGGTAGTAGGAGACTGAGGAGAAAACAGTACATGAAAGCAAAGGCAGGAGAGTATCGAGGAGCAGAGGATGGTCAAATATTTCAACACTCAGGAGAATGGGGACTGAAGAAAGGCCACTAAGCTTGAAGATCTGCAGATTACTTGTGACTGACCTTAGAGAGAATAAAGTGATGAGAGGAAAAGTCAGATGACATACCTTCACATCATTCCACTTTTTAAGAACTGACCGCATGTTCCTTTTACACACTTTCAGATAAAATTCAAATTCCTAACTCTTCTAACAAATTCCTTGCTTTACTTGGTTCCAACTGAATGATCCAAAAACGTTCTCCACCACTGCTCAACATGTAGCAAGATGAGCAAGCCCCCAGGCCCTCACAGCCTTGACTTCATTTCACACCCCTTGCCTTCATTCATATACCCTCCCATCTGAGTGGCTCCTTTCTGTCCATCTAATCCTTACCTACCCTTAAGGCCTAGTTCACATTCCATCTCCTAAATAAAGCCTTCCCTGATAACTACAGCTACCTGTAGTTCCTGCCTCTGAACTTCTATGGCAACCTATGGGGCAAAAATTGGCCAAACAATTTAGCATATTATAAAGTAATTAAGGTAATACTAGAAGTCACATTTAAAAATAATATTCAGGGCTTCCCTGGTGGCGCAGTGGTTGAGAATCTGCCTGCCAATGCAGGGGACACGGGTTCGAGCCCTGGTCTGGGAAGATCCCACATGCCGCGGAGCAACTGGGCCCGTGAGCCGCAATTACTGAGCCTGCGCATCTGGAGCCTGTGCTCCGCAACAACAGAGGCGGCGATAGTGAGAGGCCTGTGCACCGCGATGAAGAGTGGCCCCCGCTTGCCACAACTAGAGAAAGCCCATACACAGAAACGAAGACCCAACACAGCCAGAAATAAATAAATAAATACATTTTGTAAAAAAAGAAGAAATATTAAATAATAATAGTAATAATAATAATATTCATTATATATTGAACAGTCAGCCAAGGACTCTAATTCTGTTTCATGTGCACACTGGCTCCTAATCACATCAGAATTTTCTCAAAGGCTTTTTTTAATATATTCCACAGTGCTATGGGCACTCAGTAGCAATGTAGTGTAAGAATCTGAACAGGGGGTTAAAATATCTGGGTTCTAGTCCCTGCTCTGCCAAAAATTTCTTATTTGCAAATATGGGAGCTAGATTAGATGACCTCAAGCACTCCTCCCAACTCCAAACCTAGTATTCTATGGCTGACATATACATTCTCTATTTCACATACACAATTAAAATCAAAGCAGAGGGCTTCCCTGGTGGCGCAGTGGTTAAGAATCTGCCTGCCAATGCAGGGGACACGGGTTTGATTGCTGGCCCAGGAAGATCCCACATGCCACGGAGTAACTAAGCCTGTATGCCACTACTGGGCCTGCGCTTAGAGCCCGTGAGCCACAACTGTTGAGCCCGCATGCCACAACTACTGAAGCCCACGTGCCTAGAGCCTGTGCTCCGCAACGAGAAGCCACCACAATGAGAAGCCTGCGCGCCGCAATGAAGAGTAGCCCCCACTCGCCACAACCAGAGAAAAGCCCGCGCACAGCAACGAAGACCCAACGCAGCTAAAAAAAAAAAATCAGGGCTTCCCTGGTGGCACAGTGGTTAAGAATCCGCCTGCTAATGCAGGGGACACGGGTTCGAGCCCTGGTACAGGAAGATCCCACATGCCGCGGAGCAACTAAGCCCGTGCGCCACAACTACTGAGCCTGCACTCTAGAGCCCATGAACCACAACTACTGAGCCCGTGTGCCACAACTACCAAAGCCCGCGTGCCTAGAGCCCGTGCTCCGCAACGAGAAGCCACTGCAATGAGAAGCCCGCGCACCGCAACGAAGAGCAGCCCCGCTCACCGCAACTAGAGAAAGCCTGCGCACAGTAACAAAGACCCAATGCAGCCAAAAATAAATAAATAAATAAACAAAAAAAACTTTCATTAAAAAAAAAAAATTAATCAAAGCAGAGAGAAAACATGCCATGTATTATACCATTGTTTTATATATATGTATGTCTGTGGATATAGATATATAGATAAACAGATGGTCCTTGACCTTCCATGGTTCAACTTATGAATTTTTAACTTTACGATGGTGCAAAAGCAATACACATCAGTAGAAACCATACTTTGAATTCTGAATTTTCATTTTTCTCCCAGGCTAGCAATAGTGGTATGGTATGATACTCTCTCATGATACTGGGCAGCAGTGAGCCATAGCTCCCAGTCAGTCACACAATCACAGGGGTAAACAACCAATGCATTTACAACCATTCTATACTCATACAACCATTCTGTTTTTCACTTTCAGTACAATATTCAATAAATTACATGACATTCAATACTTTATTATAAAATAGGCCTGTGTTAGATGATTTTGCCCAATGTGTTCTGAGCACATTTAAGGTAGGCTAGGCTAAGCTATGATGTTTGATAGATTAGATGTACTAAATGCATTTTTGACTTACAATATATTCTTTTTTTTTAAACAAACTTATTTATTTATTTATTTATTTATGGCTGCATTGGGTCATCATTGCTGAGCATGGGCGTTTCTCTAGTTGTGACAAGCGGGGGCTACTCTTTGTTGTGGTGCGCAGGCTTCTCATTGCAGTGGCTTCTCTTGTTGCAGAGCACAGGCTCTAGGTGCATGGGCTTCAGTAGTTGTGGCACATGGGCTCAGTAGTTGTGGTTTGCAGGCTCTAGAGTGCAGGCTCAGTAGTTGTGGCGCACAGGCTTAGTTGCTCCACGGCAGGTGGGATCTTCCCGGACCAAGGATCAAACCCGTGTCCCCTGCATTGGCAGGTGGATTCTTAACCACTGCGCCACCAAGGAAGTCCTGACTTACAATATTTTCAACTTATGATGGATTTGTCAGGATGTAACCTTATTGTAAGTCAAGGAAGATGCATAGTATATATAGCCATTGAATAAGTCAAAATTTCCATCAGACACATTTCCAGTCAATCTGATGCCTGGAAACATCAATAAACCTGTATCCCTCTATTCTAATTCCTTCATCCTAATAGCACTGTCAAGCATATTCACATGCAATTCAAGATGAATTAGTTACAAAATTATTGCAACCTAAAACCTGTTCAGCATGGGTACATTCCCACTCCCTCCCCTCAAATCAGCTGGTCACATTCCTTTGTCTTATCATGTGCCCTCTTGCACCACTATCACCATCAATGTTAACATAAATCGCTAGGACAGTGTTAGACACCAGGGACTCTAAAAGGCTTAAGTCTCAGAAGGGCTCACAATATAGTTGGGGAGACAGAAACACAAAACACTTTAAGAGCAATATGAAGAAGAATACTCTATATGCCAGAAAAATGCCTTCCCTCTGTTGGTATTCAATGTGACCTTCTGGTTGGCAAAGAATCAGATCTATCTGTCTGACTGCAAAGTCCTGGGTGAACATCAGAATTAGGGAAAAGGTGAAATGAGATAGAAAGGAATTATTCTTTGTGAGCCTATACAAATCTATATTCTAATTAGAATTTAGAGGCCACAGAAAATTTATTTGTGACATGACAACTTGAAACTTTTCTAGGTGAGATGAGGCAACAGACCCCTGATAATATACTTATGTAAAACAATATAAAAATATCGTCTTGTACACACACATATATATATATATATATATTTTTTTTTTTTTTTGGCCGAGCCACGTGATATGCGGGATCTTAATTCCCCAACCAGAGATCGAACCCACAGAGTCCTAACCACTGGAAGCACAGAGTCCTAACCACTGGACCTCCAGGGAATTCCCATCTTGTACTTATATTGAGTTTACAGTTTTCAAAGTGCTGTGAGATATCTTCATAGCTACTTGAGGTTAACAAGACTAAAATTATTATTCTTTTTTAGATAAAGAAACTAAAGCACAGGGAAGTAAAGTGATCGGTTCAAGGCCAAACTGTCCAGAAAGAAGTAGAACTGTAACAGAGCAGAGGTCTTCTGAATCTTAGTAAGGTGCTTTTTCTATTAAGCTATTATTCAAGTAGAAACACCATAATAAAACCAAAATCAGAAGTCATAGCCAATACAGGACCCAGGCAAGGAGAACCTGTCTGGGTATTTTTAGCACTGGCCAGTGAAGATACATACCTACAGTAGGTTCTGCAAAAGTATGTATTCAACAGTGAAGAAGTCTTTACCAAGGGTCTAAAAGACCATATAAAATCAACAAATTTCCTTCCTTTTTCATTTCATATTGACTAAACAACCTTCTGTTATTAACTGGTTCCACAGTCACACCTATTTCATGTATGCATCCTCCTGCACATGGACTAAGAAGATATTCATTAACAGAGAAGCCTGTCACTGAAAGTTTAAAAAGTTACCTTTTGGCTCCACAGCAGTCTCCAAACTGTTTGTAAGCTAATCATCTCTAGGACTGACAGCCAGTAGCTGATTAAACTGACCAGTAAGATTCATGGAACCTCCGTGACTCCATCAGGCTCCACATCCCAGAACCTCCTGTCAACATCCTTGAGCCCACCCTACACCATGTGCTATCGTTACTGATTGGTCCTATATTGTTTTAATTTAAAGGCAACAGTGATGTTCATGTTGCTCAATAAAAGGGAGAGTTAGCAAACTAGTTTTGGTTTTTATTCAAAATTCACAAATTTAGATTCTAGAATCTAACTCTAAATCAGACTATTTTTTTCTTTTTTTTTTTTTTACAAATTACTGTACCTGCGGCAGCTTGTAACTGGGAGGAACAGCTCAGAGGCCTCACAGCTGGAAGACAAAATAAAGTGTTTACAAAAAGCAGTACAATTCCATGTCTGTGCAAGATGCTTACACAACCAATCTAATCTTAAAAAGAAAGAACAAATGAAACTTACAAAATCTGAGGGCCCATTGTGATGTACTGGGAAGATTTTTTAAAGTGTAAGTCAAGAGGGAAGTCATTCTTAAATCTAAAAAGAGAAGAACAAAAGGACTTTCTGGGTTATTTGAACAATTTGTAGCTTATAGTGTAGTCTATGATCTCTGATATCTCATCCATGACTACTATAAAATACTTTAAAATTTACTCTGTTACCAACTACCCTTCCTCTATTAATATAATAGCTACACTGACATAGTATGCAAACCACTAATCTAAGCATTAACCCATCTAATCCTCACAAGGACCTATGAAGTACGCATGATTATTACACCCTTCTTAAGAGGTGAGAAACGGAGGCATACAGGGATTGAAGGACTAGTAAGAGGCGGAGCTGTGATGTGAAGCCAGATAGTCTAGCTCCAGAGTTTATGCTTTTCTCTAGGGCCAAAGGAGAAGAGCCTGCTGGACATGATCATGAAGCCACCAATGTGAACTTCCTGATTTTGATGGTTGTATTGTGATTATGCAGAATGCCTTATGGAATGTTTGTATTTGAAGGGGATACACACTGAAGTATTCAGAGGTAGTGCAGTATCACATCTTAACTGCTGTAAGAAAAAAAAGTTCGTACACTGCATTTGCTACTTTTTTATAAGCTTGATATTATTTCAAAATAATAAAAATATAAACCCCTCTATATTAAAAAATATATTAAATACTTCCCTAAATTCCCAAAAATGAGTTCCTACAAATCAGTAAGAAAAAAACTGGCAAAGGATATGAACAAACTGGTCACAGAAATAGAAATATCAATACAAATAGTTCTCAGATACATGAAAAGATGTTCAATCTCATTCATAAGGGAAATACAAATTAAAACTGCACAGAGGTATAATATTTGACTTAAAGGTCTGATATTCATTATGTGGTAGTCTGCACACACACAGACTCTCTCATGTACTGCTGCTGAGGGTGTAAACTGATGCACTTCCACAGATGCATCACTATGGAGGGCAATTTAGCAATTACTGTAACTGTCAAAAAACTGCAACTGCACCTAACTTTTGATCAGTAATTCCACTTCCCTGATTTTTATTTATATAGTTGGTCTGTGTAAACAAAAGAATACATCAGAAATGATGAGATGTCACTTTTGAGATTAGGCTGTTAAGGGATCCTGCAGCTCCCGTCTTGGTCTGTCTCTCAGATCACTCGGTCTAGGGGAAGCCAGCTGGCACCTCAGGAGCAGCCCGATGAAGAGGCTCTGGTGATGAGGAACTGACGCCTCCTGCCAACAGCCATGTGACTGAGCTTGGAAGTGAATCCTCTAGCACAGACAAGCTTTCAGATGACTACAGCCCCCTCCAGCATTCTGACTGCAACCTCATGAGAAAGTCAAAGTCAGAACGATCCAGCTAATTTGCCCCCAAATTCCTGACCATCAGAAACTGTATGAGATAATCAATTTTTACTGTTTTAATCTGCTAAATTTTGGAGTAATTTGTTACACAGCAACAGCCAATATAAAAGCCTTGTTTAACTTTTCTTAGGTCCTCATTGACTAAAAAGAGATGCCCTGTGGCTTCCGAAAAGAAAAAAAAATCACATTTACCAAATATATGGATTGGAAAGAGATGGAGGAGTCCAACCTCTAGGCTTACCAGTCTAGGTATACTCAAGGGACTCTGGCCAGGGAGACACAAATTGGCCCATGAGATGGGCACCACTTTACCAGAAGCTACATTTGATGCCACTTGAGTCTGGAATATAAATCCCCATAAGTAAAGTTCCTCTTGAAATAAAATTCATGAAACTAGTCAAGAAAATACTGATTGAAAAAAAGGGGGACCTTGCTCTAACAGATATCAAAATTTTCTATAAAGTACCAGTAATTAAACAGTTCAATTCTGGCACAGGAATAAATGAAACTAATCAACAGAACAGGATGTAGCAAGTTCAGAAGCATACTCATGTGTATGAGAATTTAGTATGTAATAAAGATAACATTTCAAATAAGTGGGAGAAAGATGAATTATTCAATAGATTTGTTGAGAAAATGGCTAACCATCTGAAAAAAATTAGATCCATAGCTCACACTATAAGTACAAATTACAGATGCATTAATCTAAATATATACTTTTCTAGCTTACTACAAGAATATATCAGAGAATATTTTTATAATCTTGGGGAAAGGCTTCCAACATACGGTATAAAACCCAGAGGCCATAATGGAAAAGAATAACAAAAAGAACTGATTAAATAAGCATGTAAAATATCTACATAGCAAAAGACACTAAAATAAAGTTAAAAGGCAAACAATAGATTCAGAGAAAATATGTGTAACATGGAAAATAAAGGGTTAAATCCCATACTCCATAAAGAACTTCTACAAATTACAGGAAAAAGAGAAACAATCTATAATGGAATCTGTGGTTTTCACCCCAATATCCATTTCACCCCATTATGTAGTTGCCACATGTGGTTTACATGGGACTGAATCCAGCTCAACTCCAGGGTTTAAACCAATCAGAATAATCTCATTCTCTTTGGTTCAGGCAACCAAGGCCTAAAATAATCGTGCATGGTATTGCCTTGACCACTGGTATCGATTTGGGGATGGTCTTAGTCAGTCTGACATTCAGGTCTTCTGCCTGGAATTCTGGAACATACATCTTTCCTTCTGAGGCTTGGCATGGCTACAGCAGTTTGCAAACATGATAAAAGCTAGTGTAAAGGTAGAGCTGGTCTCAAAGGAGGACAGAGCTGAAAATTCAGAAAAAAGAAACTAGAGCCTTGATTGAATCATATCTGAAACCCACCTTCCCACTGTGCTTTTCCGTTCTGTGAGTCAACAAATCCCCTTTATTAAGCCAATTTAAGTTTAATTTTCTGTTATTTGCAGCTGAAAGGCTCCTTCCTGAAACATGACCAAAAGGAAAAATGAGCAAATGAGCAATTCACAGAAGAAAAAAATGTCAAATAAATAAAAATTTAAATGTTCAACCTCACTAACAATAAAAATTTTTTTAAATTAAAACAAGGTCATTTTGGGGTTATTAAGTGGCAAAAATTAAAAATATGGTTAGCACACAATTCTAGTGAGAATGGATCTATTTAAGCACTTCCATATACAGTTGATAAAAGTATAACTGGTAAAGCCTTTTTGGAAGGCAATTTTTATCTCTCTCTCAGATTCTGAATTGTGAATTTCTGAGCCTAGTAATTCTTCTTATTGGTCTTTAAGCAACAGAAATATTCAAGTTGTATATGTAGCAATCATAGATCTCTAGCCAATAGAAATACTCAAGATGTAGATGCACATAGCAGGAAATGGTTAAATAAATTATAGTATTACAAACATACCATGGAATACTGTTCAGCAGTTTGTAAAGAAAAATGAAACATAACAACATACATGTATATACTGACATGGAAAGATGTCCACAACATATACTAAATGAAAAAGCAGGCTGCAGAATAATATATACATAGTAAGACTCCATTTTATGACAGAAAGAGATGAAAATCCATAAAGATGAATCTATATATGGAAGAGATAAAGAGGGACTTTCATTTTATATTCTTCTGTCTTCTTAAAATTTTTTTTACAATGAGCATCTTATTTTTAATGCACAGTATAATTCTAGTTTTATAGAAAATCTGCATATACTAATATCTTTATAGGTAGATAAAAACATAAAAATGCATTTAAAAAGTCCAGAAAAATACACAGCAAATTTTAACAGTAGTTATCTTTGGGTGGTGGAGTTATTGGTATATTTATTTTCTTTAGATTTCCTGTAGTTTCTGGGGAAAAAATTAAATAGAATATACATCCCATCAAAAATTAATAAAAAGTAGAGACAGATTTCAAAAGAAAGAAGGACTAAGCAAAATATGACCTAGTTATTGTCATCTGCTTTAAGCTTTAGGAAATACATTTTGACTCAAGGATTTGGGGAGCCTGGGTAGGCTTGAGTAGGGTGTGAAACTATAGAAAGATGCATGAAGTTGCAGGAACCTAGGAGCAAGTAACATGAAGAAGGGGCTAAACAAGTAATGAAAGCAAGATGGAGTGGCTCTAACAGCTCATTATTACAGTATCATTAAGACACAATCCACAATATCCTTAAGAGCACAAACACTAAAGGCAAACCGCCCAATCCAAATCCTGGCTGTACCCTAGTTGTATGACCTTAAGCAAGCTACTTAATTTGCAAAAAGGATTCTTGATGACCTCCAAAGGCCATTTTCTTTCTCTGTTTTAGGAGTAAGATGTAGATAATTCATCTGTAAGATGAACCTGTGAACTGTAGATAATTAAAGTACCTACTTCATAGGTTGTTGTGAGGTATATATATATATATGGCACTTAGAACAGTGCCTGATACATAGTAAGGGTTATACATGTGTTTGCTATTAATTTTAGTGGGTGATGGTATAAATGTATTTAGTTCCCCTTTATGTAAGACACAGTGAGAAGCATAACATTTCTGCCCTTGATGGAGCTTATGATTTTGCTCAGAATACAGGAAACAAAAAAATCAAGAGCCAAAAGGGAGACCTGAATCAGGGGATGGCAAACTTCAACCCATGGGCCTCTAGCTAACAACAGATTTTACATTTTTAAAAGGTTGTAGAGCAAAACAAAACAAAGAATATGTGACAGAGATCAATGTGGGTTGTGAAACCTAAACTATTTACTATCTGGCCCTTTACAGAAAAAGTTTGCCACTCTTGATCTAAACAGTAAGTGCTACACCGAATTAGATGCAGAAAGAGCATTATGTCAGCAGGAGGCAAGCTTTGAACTGTAAAAACCTTATGAGATGAAGGGCCTTTGGAGGTCATCAAGAATCCTTTCTGCAAATTAAGAGATCACTGCTCATGCAGTTTCTGCTTAAGGTGTTCACAGTGATGGGGGATTCACTATTTGACCTGAACTTTAAACAGAAACCTCTCTTCTTTCTTTCCATACTCCTCAATTCGGTCTCAACTTCCCTGCCATTTCCCCTTGCCTCTTCCTTCTCCCTCTCCTGCGGAACAGGCAATCTGGTGAACAGTGAGACTTAAATTTATGGCTGAATCCTGGCTCTGCCACCTACCAGAAAATTTACATAATCTCCGAGCCTCCCAAACTTCACCTACAAAATGTAAATAACAATTTTGGGATCGTGAAGATTAAATGAGATGGCGGTGAAAGGGCCTAGAGGGCCCTCAACATTACTTTTTGTAGTCAATCACTCGATTCCAAGACTCAAGCCTATCTTTCCAGCACAAAAACAGCTTTCAGGCAATGCAGAGCTCTTGACTAGAAGTTAGCAGACCTCTAGGCCTATTTCTACCACCTGTGGCCATGGGTAAACTCACTCACCCTGATTCATGGGCTTCACCCATAAAGTGAAGGAGATGATGAATTACCAGATGATCTCCGGGTCCCCTCTGGATTAGAAAATAATCTTGAGCCCTGGATCTCGGAGCGGGACACAGGCATGTCTCAGCTCCTCCCACATTCGAGTCCCGAAAAAGCCACACGACCGAGACCCACCCTCGGTAACATAAAAGGGGTAAACCCCGGGCCCTGTACCGAATCTCTATTGCCGCCGGCCTGGCTTCAGGCAAAGCAGGTGAAACAACAACACTGGAACACAGGCCAGCGCTTTAAACCGACACAAACACAAACCAACAGTTCGTTAACATACGGTGATAAATTAAAAGACACAGGCGACACCGCTGCTCTGAGCTACAGACAGAAGGCTAGGCCAAATTACTGCCCAAATTGCACTGGTACGGGAGACGCCCATTGAGAAACTTCCTTCCGCTCCCTCCAATTCCACTGCCCCAGGTAGAGGAGGCGGCCGCGGGCGTAGTAGGTGGGAAAGGAAGTGCGGACCTCGCCGGGGAAAGGCCAGGCGGAAAGCCGAGCACCCGCGCCTTCTCACCTTAGCTCTCGTGGGGTCAGACTCCTGCTGCCGGCAAAGTTTGGACCCGAGCAACGGGCCCCGACTGGACCAAGGGGCGGGCCCTGCCTAGAAAAGACCCTTCACCCTTCCCACAGGCTCCACGGGCTTCGCAGGCCTTCCGGGCTGCCCTCCGGCTGCCTGACTGGAAAATCCGGAACTCTGTCCCCCTCTTCCCTGACCTTCCTTCCTCCCCACGGAGAAGGTGTCCTTTCCGCCCGGTTAGCCAGAAGCAAAGGGCGGGGTTAAGGAACCGGCGGCAGTTCTCCATAGCGGTTTTAGTCAGGCAGTACATCGGGCGCCTGGCCAGAGCCAGGCTATGGAAAGAAAAGTCCTCTGCTTGGCTCCCCCGACTTGAAGCGCCTTCCACTTTCGTCCTTTGCTGCTCAAGATGGTGGCCTCCCGGGCAGTTGGCAGCCTCAGCCGCTTCATTGCCTCCAGGATGCTCCGCTGCCCAGGTGAGGCCTGGTTGAGGGCGCCCACCAGCCCCGGGCAGAACTCCTACGGAGACCCGAGCTTCCCCGGAGCCTCGTCTCCCCATCGCTGCCACCTCCCTGCCCCGGCCCAGGGTCCCAGCCCTGGATAAGGGGGAGGGATGCTGCTTTGGGATCTGGTCTCTTGTTCCCTGGCGCAGGGACTGACATTTCCTCTCTCATGAGTCCTGCAGCGATTTCGGGCTCCATAAGCCCTAACGTTTCTGAGCTCTGTCCACCCGGTCTGGCACTTTCCGCTGGTCTCCTCTTATTTCATTTAATGATGGCCTTGAGCCTGTTCTTACGAGATTGGGAGGACTAGGAGGACTAGGACAGTCCAGTCTGTCACATCTTTGTGGCTCCATTGCACCTTGCCTGTAACAAGAGGCGTCTTAAAACCTTGTATGAAATTAACCAGCCTTACAAATTACTGCCATTCCCTGCCCCTTTTCCCCAAAACCTTTTCTGTACCTATTACCACACTTCAGTAGGAAGCTCAACTCTTGCAGTTCCAATAATCCCAGTATGAACGTATAATATATTGATTTTCAAGCGGCAGATTCTGCAATTTGCTAGAAGAAGCATTTTTTTAAAAAAATACGCAGATACCCTCTTTCTTAAGGAGCAAGATGTTAGATAATTTTACAACTATTTCTACCCTTGTTTCTGACGATACCCAGTTAGCTTGCATTAGCTATATTGTCTTTTTGTCTTCAAACTGGCAATGAAAGAGTTAAAGTGGGTGACTGGAAAATCAAGCATTTTCCTTCCATCTCAAATCTTAAGGTGAAATGTGACTTTTTATTGCATGTTGTACTTAATATCGGTTACTTAATTAGAAATATAATTTATAATATGCCTTCCTCCTTCTGAACCCCTGGGGTAATACCGTATGTTGTTTTTGGAGGAGTGCCTGGAATCTCCCTTTACTGTAAGGGACTAATTTCGAATGATTGAATCTCTTCTGCTTTCTTATTTCGACCAGTGTTTTTAGTCTCCACAGGACTGCTTTGTGTGTGTGTGCGCGCGCATCAATCATAAGATTACAGAAAACTGAAATGCTGTGAAGACTGGGGAAAGGGATTAAGAAAAAAAGAATCACCCATTCCCTTACTACTCACATACGTACTGTTAGCATTTGGTCATGTGACCTGACAGTTTGTCTATTTTCCACATTTTTGGTTTAACACTTTTAAAAATATCAAATGTGGGCTCCCCTGGTGGTGCAGTGGTTGAGAGTCCACCTGCCGATGCAGGGGACACGGGTTCGTGCCCCGGTCCGGGAAGATCCCACATGCCGCGGAGCAGCTGGGCCCATGAGCCATGGCCGCTGAGCCTGTGCGTCCGGAGCCTGTGCTCCGCAACGGGAGAAGCCACAGCAGTGAGAGGCCCACATACCGAAAAAAAAAAAAATCAAATGTATATTTTTGAGCTTCCCCTCCATTGATTTTGAGGTAATGCAATTAAAAGCATTAAATTTGGAGTCTGACTTCTAGGTTTGAATCTAGCTCTGCCTTTTACCCTCTGGTGACCTTGGGCAAGTAATTTCTATGTCTGTTTTCTCATTTGTGAAATGGGGAATAATATCACCTTGTGAGCTTTAAAGGAGTTATTTTAGGTGTAAAGCAGTTTTTCGTGGAGTAAGTGCTACTATTAACGTTAATAAACGTTAGCTGTTATAACTCTTTCCTGCCCTGAAGAACTATGATTCTATTGATACAGATATGAGACTTTTTAAAAGTAATTTTTACATTTTACATGTGATAAAAGGTTACAAGCCTAGTTTTTCTATGTTTTTTAATAGAAATATATATACACACGTGTGTATATATTTTGCATTGTGTTTTAACCTATAAGAAAATATGGCTTGGGGAGGGAGGGATAAACTGGGAGATTGGGATTGACACATGCACACTACCATATATAAAATAGATAACTAATAAGGACCTACTGTATAGCACAGGGAAACTCAATACTCTGTAATGACCTATATGGGAATAGAATCTAAAAAAGAGTGGATATATGTATATGTATAGCTGATTCACTTTGCTGTACAGCAGAAACTAACACAACATGGTAAATCAACTATACTCCAATAAAAATTAATTTTAAAAATTAAAAAATATGGCTTATTCTAGCGATTGCTGCTTTAGTAGCAATGTATAAATTTTGAAAAAAAGTCTAGAAAGTGAATTTAAAATTACCTGCACACCTGGATTTCCATTTAGACTCAACAGACTAACCCTAACCCTAACCCTAACTGAAAGTCTGTGCCAAGGCATTGCCAAACATTTAATGAGATTATGACGTTTAATGATGGATGATTAAAATCTCTTGATGCTGCTTTGTATTTCTTGAAGTTTTAACCCATTCCTGCCTGAGTGCTATAATTCTGAGTATGTCTATCAAATGAAAATCACATCTTGACCAAAATATCTTGTTTAATTCCCACTCTTACTCTATCCAAATTCCTGATTACCTAAGTGGTAGAATAATTTCACAGGAAATGAATTGGAGGCAAATACTTCAGTAGACGGTGTATGTTTAAATTTGACTCTCACTTCCTTAATCCTGTCCCTTCCCCCAGTACTGAATAGTGAGAAAAGCTGTTGATTGTTACAACCAAAGTAACACTTTCATATTTGAAATTTGTGTTAGCATAATCCAGCTCTCTGCACTGCTGTAGTCTTCGATCTTGTAGGTGTCTTATCGAGTTAAATTATTTAAATGATTACAAAGTAGGCCAGAGGTTTCTCTCTCTTTTGCTGGCACAGGAAATATAGGCTAAAGTTCACCCAGCTGCTCTACAGCAGGGGTCCCCAACCCCCGGGGCTGCAGGCCGGTGCCACCTGAACCATCCCCCACCCCACTGCCCCACCGGTCCGTAGAAAAATTTTCTTCCATGAAACCTGTCCCTGGTGCCCAAAAGGTTGGGGACCGCTGCTCTAAAGTAAGCTCTCCTAATTAGGAAGTGAGGAAGGCTGGATTCCAAAAGCAAAGTTACCGAGTACTTCAACTTGATTTAGTTGACTGTGGTTTGAAATTGTTTTCCAGCATGTTTGTATATTTGCTGTTTTTCTCTTTGTTTCTTGTCTCTATTGATTTAGAGGAGGTTTTGTATATGTCTATATGGGGGGGGGGAAGGTAGGTTAGTGGATGAGAGTTTATGGTTTATAAGCTAATGAGCTCAAACCTGTTGTCTCAAATATTTGGTCTTCAGAATTACAACCCACGTCCAAGCCCCTTCACCTGCTCTGTTTTCTTTTTTCCTTAGGCACTTATCTTCTAACATATTTATTAACATATTTATGTTTCTTGTCTTTTATCTGTCTTTCCACCCCATCTTCTCCCACCCTGCATTCCTGATCAGTTCCTTCTCACTAGTTCAGTTTACCCTGTTCTAGCTAGAATTGCCTATTATCTGACTCCCCTCCCACAGAATTTCTACTTTATAGGGAAACTCCTTTCTATGCCAGGCCTGTTTTCACCTCCTCCACACAGACATGGATTTTTGTCTTTCTGTTCACTCTAGGCCACACTAGATTTTTGTTGTAGAATAAATGACTATGAGATGATGTTGGAGGAGATTACAGTTTAGTTGGGGGAAACACCTGCTACAGATGCAGTGATTAGAGAACAAAACAGTGAGTAATAAAGATAAAAATTTGGGCAGGGAAGGCAAAGACCGTTGTAGACAGAATCTCAAGATAAGGCTTTGTGGAGCCATGATACGGATATAAAGAAGGAAGAGTCACAAATACAGATGACACAGATCTCAAATGATGGAAAAGCAAAGGGAAGTATATCATTAGTGAAGTAGAGGCACTGGAGATTGAGGAGATGGCTGGCTTCTCTTATCTTAATTTACTTTGGTGTAGGACTTAGACTTATAGGTACTTTTATAATCATTACATCACTTTTACTCTGTCTTTATAAGAACACTGAAATGCTCTGAGAGACTTGTACATGGTCATACAACTAGTAAATAATAAACTTGATGGTCGAACCAAAGGCTTTGGACTCTCGGGTCCTTTGTCTTTGCACCATGAGGGCTCACTTGGATTGCTTAAAGAAAAAAAAATGCAGACAGAACCAGCGATCACCCCACTCTGGTTCTGGTGCCATCTACAGTTTTTTTTTTTAAATAGTATGTTGTTTTGCCTTTGAAAGCAGTATAAAGCAGCTTTTTTCTGTGCCTTCGCTTCCCCTCCCTTAAAGAACTGCAGGATAGAGAGAAACATGGAGCCTCTAAAGCCCCTTGATTTTATTTTTCATGACACTGGAAAGTCTGTCTCCATAGAAATGCAAGAGGACCTGGCTGGAGAACATGCTTGAGATATATTTGGAACAACATTATGGATTGCTTTGTAGATTACTTATTTCTTAGTGTATTTGTTTCCTATTGTGGCCCTAAATTTCCACAAACTTAGTGTCTGAAACAATAGAAATTTATTATCTTACAGTTATGGATGTCAGAAATGAGTCTCACTGGGTTAAAATCAAAGGTGTTGGTAGGGCTGTGTTCATTCAGGATGCTCTAAGGGAAAATCCATTTCATTGCCTTTTCTAGCTTCCAGAGGCTGCCTGCATTCCTTGACTTCTTCAAAGCCAGCAAAATGAGTTCTCATGCTGCCATCCCTGGTTCTTTTGCCTTTTCCCCTCCTCTGTAATTTCATGGGGTGTACCTGAATAATCCAGGCTAATCACCCTGTATTAAGGTCAGCTAATTAGCCACCTTAATTCCATTTGCAGCCTTTATTTCCCTTTGCCATATAAGCTAACATACTCCGTTTCTGGGGACATGGGCATCCTTGAGAGGCCATTCTTCCACCTACCACATTTAGTACCCAGATAATCATTTGACCTGATCATTGAAACAAAAAGATACAGCAGTGCTCACGGTAATGGCTTAGAACACTTTGTTTTGTTGTGGTTGTTATAAAGTCCAGCTTTGTTATGTATAGCAGGTACTATGGAAATTCTGTTTTGTAAAATAACTAATTTTGAAATACTTTTTTCTTACAGGTTATATTTGCCGCAACTTTACAAGGTCCTCTGCTTTGCTGAGTAAGTTTAATTTCTCGTTGACATGCTTACATTGCTTTTTATACTTATTTAGCAATAAACATGTTTACAAATAAATTTTCCTTCTCTTTTTAGCCAGAACCCATATTAACTATGGAGTCAAAGGGGACGTAGCAGTTATTCGAATTAACTCACCCAATTCAAAGGTACCTAATTTAACTTGCTGCAGTTTATTTCTACTCACTACATTCATTAATCCAGTCCTGAATGGCAAAGAAATAAATCCACCAATTTGGCAGTAATCTTATCACATGAACTTACAGTTTTGATAGTTGCCCAAGGAATGCAGTTTTCTGCAGCAGAGATCCTTGTTTAAGAATTCCTCCTGGGCTTCCCTGGTGGCGCAGTGGTTGAGAGTCCGCCTGCAGATGCAGGGGACACGGGTTCGTGCCCCGGTCTGGGAAGATCCCACATGCCGCGGAGCGGCTGGGCCCGTGAGCCATGGCCGCTGAGCCTGCACGTCCGGAGCCTGTGCTCCGCAACGGGAGAGGCCACAGCAGTGAGAGGCCCGCGTACCGCAAAAAAAAAAAAAAGAATTCCTCCTAGTTGACTTTAGGTGTCAGATGAACATCAAGGATTAATAAAACTAGCCTTTTGTTACACTGTAGAATGATAAGGTGGTTTATTAGATAAGCAAAGTATAAACTTTGTTTATAAGAATTAAAACTGACCTACCCATCTTAACTATGAGGTTATTAAATCGGCTTCCTTAACCTGCCTGACATAAGTCATTCATAGTAAGTTGGCTGGGTTAAATGTTGTTAAGTTTCCTACGGGACCTGAATGACTCGGTGCAGTTCATATATTAGAAATCAAGTTCTGTTCAAAGTGGAGCTTCATTTGTTTTTGGCAACTTCAAAAAAGCATGCAGCATTAATCCAGTCTTTTGCCAAGAAGAGCTTTATTGCAGGAGCTCATGCTTTTCCCTCACCTAAAGTTGGTGTAACGATTTCATATTTCAGAAATCTTATTACCAGAGGCCTCAGTGAAGTAGGAGGACCTAGATGTAAGCAATTAACAACTATCACAAATTAAGGAAAGTAAGAGCCAGTCCCCCTCACTAGAGTAAATCTTAGCATTTACTGAGCAGTGATTCAAACTTAAGATATTTTTTGTAAGTTGACCATTTTTCCTGAACACAAGAATAACACATGCCTATAGTAGGACATTTTAAAGCAATAAAGAGGAGAATAACAATCATTCATACTCCAAACCCAAAGATAACCGCTTTTAACATTTAATCCAGTTTCAGCAAATAATATTCTAAAAATTAAGATCACATTATATGTCTAATTTTTTTTTTTTTTTTTTGCGGTACGTGGGCCTCTCATTGTTGTGGCCTCTGCCATTGCAGAGCACGGGCTCCGGACGCGCAAGCTCCATGGCCATGGCTCACAGGCCCAGCCGCTCCGCGGCATGTGGGATCTTCCCGGACCAGGACACGAACCCGTGTCACCTGCATCGGCAGGCGGACTCTCAACCACTGTGCCACCAGGGAAGCCCTATATGTCTAATCTTGATTTCTTTTTTTCCTTAACATTATACAAATTTTTTCCATGCTGATAAATGTTTGTACACTTAATTATAGCCTACATATGATTGAAACTTAGGAATATGACCTCCTCAGGAATACGAGTTCCTCCTTTAAGTAGAACTATTTTTAGAGGGAGGGGTGCTTACAGTTGGCCAAGGCACCTGAATAGACAGCTGCTGGGTTGTTTGTTTGTTTGTTTCCCTGTCTCTTTCTTTTAACAGTATATTTCTCCTGGATAAACGTATTTCCTATAATCAAAATAGCATTTGATGGTGATTTGCACATCTGTTACTTTGAATTTAAACCCTTAGATTTATATGTATTTCCCTTTGGTAGGTGAATACTCTGGGTCAAGAACTGCATTCAGAGTTCATAGAAGTAATGAATGAAGTCTGGTCTAGCAATCAAATCAGAAGCGTTGTCCTTATCTCATCAAAGCCAGGGTGCTTCATTGCAGGTGCCGATCTCAAGTAAGTTTTAGGAAATTTGAAGTAGTCTTTCATCTTGGCTAATGGTATATTTTTTTAGGCCTAATCATTTCTCATTTTAAAAGAAGGTAGAAGTAAATTTTCTCTGCAAGTTTTTTTAAAGTTATTTTCATGAGTATAATAAAGTTAATAAAAAAGAGGGACTTGTTGCTTAAACCTTATAAGACTGAATACAGCCTTTCTTTAAAGAAGTTGAAGTAGTAGTTCAAGGATCAATATTTGAGTAGAATGAAAATAAACCAGCAATGAGATGCCCTTTTTTTTCATCCACCAGACCAGCAAACACTTAAAAGTTTGAAAACATATTAGCAAGGACTTGAGAAAATGAGAAAGTTAAATATTCCTAGTAAGAATGCAAATTGGTATAGCCACTTTGTAGAGTAATTTGATAAAATTTAGTAAAACTGAAAATGCACGTATCATATAATCACGTGATACCTCTTCTAGGTATATATGCTAGAGAAATCCCACTCTGGTTTTAAGGACCCATGCATGCATAGGGATGTTCAGTCCTGTGTAGTTTAAAATAGTGAAGAATTTGACACAAGCTAAACGTCAGTCATGAGGGAAATAGGTAAGTAAATATGGAATATTCACAAGATAAAATACTACAAAAACAGTTCAAAGGAACTAACTAGATCTACAACATAATGTTAGAACTCAAAAACATAATGTTAAAAAAACAGCAAGTTACAGAATGTTTGATACTGTATATAGTTTATATAAACATTTTAAAACCATACATGAAATACTTCTCTGTATTATTTATGGATACAAATATGTAGTTGGTTTGAAGAATACACTACAAACATATGAAAATGGTTGTTTCAGAGTAAATGAATTGGCTGGTAGAACTTCAGGGGTCAAAGGCTACTTTACCAATACAGCTAATATTTTCTTTTTTTTTTTTCAATGATATAACGTATGTATATATAACTTCTTTAGAATTCTTTAAAGCAAAAGTAAGGAGGAGAGATGATACCTTAATATTAGTTTACTGTGTTAAAATGTTAACGGTTGTTAATTCTGTCAAAATATGGGTATTTGTTATATTTGTTGTATTATTCTTTGCAGTTTAGGCAATGATAGCCAGCATTATTAGCTTAATAATTTGTATTTATGGTGTTTGTATATTTTTAAACTTTGTTCAATATTGTATACCCTTCTTTTTTATGTATAGTAATTAGAACTTCATAAATATTCTGTTTGTTTATGTTTAGTTTTTAGAAAAAGCAGAGTTATCTCCATCAAGTGCTTTTTCTTCTAGCTTGGTTATTTAAGCCTAGTAAGACATGATGTACCTGGTAGTAGCTACCTAAATCCATAGAAAAATATTGTAGCTTGTGTGAGGCTAGCTGAACAACTCCCAGCATATAAAATGACAGAAAATTAGTTATCTTTGGTCAAAAGTAAAAAACCCACAGCTTAAATGTGTTCAGAAACAGTAAGTAGCAAATGAAACAAACTGAAATTAAAGGACATTGAGGACAACATTATTGTAATAGAAGCCTTTTTTTCTGTCATTCTGATGGATATTTAATCCGAAAGCTACCTGATAGTGAAAATGTTTAAGTTGCTTGTGAAAATATTTACCAGAAGATGATTTTCTCATGTACAGAGCTTTGTAATCTAATGATTTGTTACCAAAACAAACAAATTATTCAACATGTTTTGTTTCATATTCTCTGAATCCAGAAATTTAACACTCTTTATGAGAGATAATGTCACTGATATTAGTGCTTTCTGAGGCAAAATCATTCTTAAACTTCTGAGTGTTTGAAGATTCACTACCAAATATTGATATATGATAGGATAAGGATATGGTGGATGAAGTATTGAACAAAATAGATTATGGTTTTATCTTTGGTTTTTTTTTGGTTCTCTTCTCTCATGTTTACTGCAGCATGTTAACTGCTTGCACGACCTCTCAAGAGGTAACACAGATATCACAGGAAGCACAGAGAATGTTTGAGAAAGTTGAGAAGTCCACAAAGCCTATTGTGGCTGCCATCAATGGATCCTGCTTAGGAGGAGGACTTGAGGTACATATTTATTCCAAAGTCATTGAGACAACTGTCCAGCTCATTGTTGGGATTCACCAGCTGCAAACCTTTAGGCTACTATTTTGCCTTAAAAAAAGTTGTTGAGGGAGAATCAGCTTTGTTTTTAGTTATCAAATTTCTGGATAGGTTTTTATCCTTATTCTCATGGCACAATGCAAGTGAACCAAAGTGTCATTTTCATTTACAAACTGAGAAGATTTTGAACTAGATCTCTAAGGTCCCTATCAATTCTAAAAAAAACCTTGTTCAAGTTTGCAAGGCAAAGATTCAGAAGTGTGATTCATGCTGTTGAGCTACTGAAGTCTAGTTGAGACACATAACGCATAATGTACGTCAAGTGTTTTGTGAGTAGTAAAGATGGTAAATAACACAAGATTTGAGAGAAGAGATGCTTACCAAACTGGAGCATGTAAGAAAGAAGGAGGGGAAAAAAAATAACATTTATTGAACATTTATCACATGCTGGGTTCTATACTAGACACTTTCACATGTATTAATTAAGGAAACCTGTGTCTGGTCCTAAAAGATAGGCAGAATTTGATTAACCAGAAAGTAGTGGGAAAACATTCCACATGTGGCATGGTGTGAGCAAAGACAAGGATAAACAAAGCCTAATTAGGGCACCATAAGTAGGCCTGCTTGATTGAAGAGTCTTTACATCGTACGGGGCTTCTTAGCCTGGGGTGCATATATAATTGTGTGTGCATTTTTCTGTTGAGAGCTTCCATACCTTTCAGCAGATTTTCAAGGAGATCTGCAACCCAAAAAGAGGTTGATAACTTAGGGGAAAGGTATGAAGTAAGGCCAGAAACGTAAATTATAGAAAGCATCAAATGCCAACCTAAGTAATTTCAGTTTATTCTGGGGGCACATTCCTGCTTTATGAGTAATCTTTAGACCCTCACATATCCTAAGATGTTACAAAGTTGCATTTTTTAACACTCTGATTTTCTTTCATTTGTTTGAAGCTTGCCATTTCATGCCAATACAGAATAGCAACAAAAGATAAGAAAACAGTACTGGGTTCCCCTGAAGTCTTGCTGGGAATCCTACCAGGAGCGGGAGGCACACAAAGGCTACCCAAAATGGTGAGTTTAAGATACCCATGTGAACTTGAGAACCTCGGTCCTATGTGCCCCTTTAGATCTATTTCCTCTGTACAAAAGGTATAATGTGGGTATTCATTGTAAAATTTAGAAACTGAACTTCCCTGGTGGCACAGTGGTTAAGAATCCGCCTGCCAATGCAGGGGACACAGGTTCAAGCCCTGGTGCCGGAAGATCCCACATGCCACGGAGCAACTAATAAGCCCGTGCGCCACAACTACTGAGCCTGCGCTCTAGAGCCTGTGAGTCACAGTCACAACTACTAAGCCTGCATGCCACAACTACTGAGCCTGTGCTCTAGAGCCCGTGAGCCACAACTACTGAGCCCACATGCCACAACTACTGAAACCCGTGCACCTAGAGCCCATGCTCCGCAACAAGAGAAGCCACCGCAGTGAGAAGCCTGCGCTCGCCACAACTAGAGAAAGCCGGTGCTCAGCAACAAAGTACCAACGCAGCCAAAAATAAATAAATAAACAAATAAATTTAAAAAAAAGAAATTTAGGGCTTCCCTCGTGGCGCAGTGGTTGAGAGTCCACCTGCTGATGCAGGGGACATGGGTTCGCGCCCCAGTCCGGGAAGATCCCACATGCCGCGGAGCGGCTAGGCCCGTGAGCCATGGCCGCTGAGCCTGCGCGTCCGGAGCCTGTGCTCCGCAATGGGAGAGGCCACAACAGTGAGAGGCCCGCGTACCACACACACACACACACACACACACACACACACACACACACACACACAAAATTAGAAACCAAATACAATGTGAATATATGAGATCAATAACATTTTATTCCTGATATTTATTTTTTCAATTCTACTTTTTATTTATTTTTTCAATTCCTTGATAAAAATGATTGATCAGGGTCCTTCCCTGAGGAAGAGAAGAGATAAACATGTCTTGCCTTCTGGAACTTACAGTTTAATTTGTTCCTTCTCTGCACAGTATGATCTTACCAGTTTTTCAAATCCCTGGGTCTTATTTCATGATAACTGTTAAGAGGCAGACCTTTCCACTGATTTGGATGATCTCACTGTTGTATCTATAGACCCAAAAGAGGCCCATCAGGCTTTTGAATTCTTAAGAAGAAAGGAAGGACAGTCAGACCTGGAGGCTGCAGAACAATCTTAACATCAAACTTGAGGGCCCCCTGAACCTCATAGCCTCTGGCACTGTGGATTCTTCAGGGAAAACAACACTCCGCAGAAATACTCTTTGCAGAGAAGTTGGTATGAGTTGGACATAGAAAAATGGGAAAGTTTATGGTATTTGTTTTCTGATAATAAATAGTGTGCATTCCTTCATAGGAATTGCCAAGAGGATTTACTGAAAGAATGAATAAGCCTATATGTGTATAGAAAATATTGCTGTTTCTTTTGTTTTGTTATAGTTGGTTCTTGAATGTTGTTAGAAGCTGTTCTTCTGGCACCTACATACAAAGCCCTAGTTGAGTTCTCTTTTTGTTAAGTCTAAGATCCTTTCTAAAGACATTGTCAAAACTATGAGATTTCTCATTCTCTACTAATTCCAGTATAGGAATTTTAAATATTATACAAATAATAGAGAAGAAACTCAGAATGACATAAATGTACAATTGTAGGAAACATGACATTTTTCTCCACTTTATCAATCCATAAGACAGAAATCCTACATATTGAATTAAGAGATATAAATACATTTTTAACTTCAGGCGGAGGTTTCTAAAACTAAACTTTACCTAAATGTGTATCAGTATATAAAATTTCGTTGATGGATATATAACATAAAAATCTGGTTTGAGGGCTTCCCTGGTGGTGCAGTGGTTGAGAGTCCGCCTGTCGATGCAGGGGACACAGGTTCGTGCCCCGGTCCGGGAGGATCCCACGTGCCGTGGAGTGGCTGGGCCCATGAGCCATGGCCGCTGGGCCTGCGCGTCCGGAGCCTGTGCTCCGCGGCGGGAGAGACCACAGCAGTGGGAGGCCCGCGTACCGCAAATAAAAACAAACAAACAAACAAAAAAATCTGGTTTGACTTTTCTCATTTTAATATTTATTTTGCTCAGTTGGATGATTTGTAAATTGTAATTGTCACTCTGATTTTTTTCTACCTTTGCTCTAATCCTTGCTGGCTTGTTAGGTGGGTGTGCCTGCTGCTTTTGACATGATGCTGACTGGTAGAGGCATTCGTGCAGACAGAGCGAAGAAAATGGGACTGGTTGACCAACTGGTGGAACCGCTGGGTAAGTGCTAACATGCTTCAGAATTGAGCCTTATGAAGTTATTTATTTTTTTAAAGAGTTAATATCTTGAATATTGGTTATAGTGAAACCCAAACACTTAAGAAATGAGTCATTATTCTGAAGAGTGAAGTTTTCTAAAAATAACTAATACTAAATCATTTTCAACATCACCCCAATTTCTATTTTACGTTATTTATAATTGGGACATCAGGAGTACAGAATTGAATCGAGTCATTAGTTTTGGTTCTTAAATTACCTGTATCATTATCCATGATAACTATTCTTCAGGTTTTTGTGTCTGTTTTAATAATACAGTAAACATGTATGAAACAACCAACCTAAGGATATTAATAATTGACATCTACTAATGTGCTGCTTCCTCCCATACAATTTCCTTGCCTCTTCTCATCCAAGGAAACCACTATTCCAGATTGTATGTTCATCACCCTCTTACATTTCTTAAAAATCAGCATTATTGAGATGTTATTTACATGATAATAAATTTACCAGTGTTTAATGTACAGTTTGTATTTTGACAAACGTATATAGCTATGTAAACACCACCACAATCATACAATAGAACATTTCTAGTATGTATCTTTTTGTGTCTTTCATTTAGCATACTGCTTTTGAGATTCATCTATGTTGTTATATGTCAGCAATGTATTCCTTCTTATTGCTGAATGTCATTCCATTGTATAGGTAAACCATAATTTGTTTATCCGTTCACCAAATGATAGACATTTGAGGTGTTTCCAATTTGGGGCGATTCTGAATAAAGCTGCTATGAACATTCATTGACAAGTCTTTATGTGGACAAATATTTCATTTCTTTTGGACAAATACTGAAAAGTGGATTGGCTGGACCATATGATAGATGTGCTTAGCTTTCAAGAACCTGTCAAACTGTTTTTCCAAAGTGGTTATACCATTTTACATTCTTACCAGCAGTGTATGAGAGTTCTAGTTACAACCACTTTGCACGCTCAGTCTTTTTAATTTTAAACATTTCAATAGGAATGTAGTAATATGTCATTGGGGTTTACTTTGTATTTCCCTAAAGACCAAAGATACCGAACTTATGTCATGTATTTATTTGCCTTCTGTATATCATCTGATAAAGTGTTCAAATGTTTTGCCCATTTTGTTTGATTTAGCTGTTTTTCTTATTACTGAGTTTTCAGAGTTCTTTATATCAGGATATAAGTCCGTTATGAGACTTGTAATTTGCAAATATTTTCTCCCTGTCTGTGGCTTGTCTTTTCATTATCTAAGAGTAGAAATTCTTAATTTTGATGAAGTCCAATGTATCAAAGTCTTCTTTTATGGATCATGGTATTGGTGTTTTAGAAATCTTTTCCTAACAAGATTACAAAGATTTTCTCCTATGTTTTCTTCTGAAAGTTTTGTAGTTTAGCTCTTACATTTTGGTCTGTGCTACTTCAAGTTAATGTTTATGTATGGTGTGAGGTAAAGATTGAGTTGTTGTTGTTGTTGTTGTTGTTGTTGTGTGACTATGAATATCCAAAATGCCCTGGCACAATTTGTTGAGAAGACTCTTCTTTCCCATTGACACCTTGACACCTTGGTGGAAAATTAGTTGACCTTCTGTGTTTGGATCTATATCTAGGTTTCATATTTCCAATTATTTATATGTCTTTACTTAAGACAGTATCACACTGTCTTGATTATTGTGTTTTGTAGTAAATCTTGATATCTGATAGTGTAACCCCACCCTCCACCTTGCTTCTCTTCTTTCAATATCATTTTGCCTATTCTAGTTTCTTTGCATTTACATATGAATTTTAAATCATCTCATCCATATCTACAAAAACATCTGCTAGCATCTTGATTGGAATTCCATTGAATCAATGTATCAATTTGGGGAGAATTGACATTTTAAAAATACTGAGTGTTTTCATTATGAACATAATAGAACTTTCTGTTTACTTAGGTCATCTTTAATTTCTCTCAGTAGTGTTTTATACTTTTCGTTGAACATATCTTGCACACATTTTGTTAAATTTGTACCTAAGTATTTCATACTTTTGTGCCATTATACTTTTTTAACTTTAATTTCTCATTAATTACTAACATATATAAATACAAATGATTTTCGTATGTGGACCTTGTATTCTGTGATTTTGCTAAATTTATTTATTAGTTCTACTAGCTTTTTCTGTAGATTACTAAGGATTTTCTACATAAATAATCATGTTATCTACAAATAAAGAGAGTTTGGCTTCTTCCTTTCCCATCTGGTTGGTGTTTCTTTTTCTTGACTTACTGCAGTGGCTAAGATCTTTAGTACAATATTGATTTGAAGTGAAAGCAGATATTATTAACTTGTTCCAATCTTAAGAGAGATATTCACCCTGATGCTGTAAGGTGTATAATGTTATGTAGATTTTTCATATATACTCTTTATCAGATTGCAGATGTACCTTATTTATAGTTTGCTGAGAACTATATTGCTTTTTCTGCATCTAATGAGATGATTGTTTGGGTTCGTCCTTTTAGTTTATTAAGTAAAGTCATTTACATTGATTTTTGACTATTGAATTCATTCCTGGAATAAACTTCACTTGGTTGTGATGTATCATCCTTTTTATAAAGTGCCGGCTGAATCAGATAAAATTTTGTGAAGGATTTTTATGTCTGGTCATGAGAGATAATGGTCTCAGGAATAATTTTTTTTTTCTTGTGATATTTTTGCCTGGTGTTGATATCTGGGTAATTCTGACTTCATAAAATGAGTTGGAAATATTTCTTCCTCTTCAGTTTTCTGGAAGATTTTGTGTAGAATTGGTATTATATTTTCCTTAAATCCTTGATAAAATTCACCAGTGAAGTTATATGGACTTGGAGTTTTGCTTCTTGGGAAGGTTATAACCTGTGAATTCAATTTCCTTAGTAGATACGGGGCTATTCAGGTTGACTCTTTCTTTTTTCTCTTTTTTTTGGCCTTGCCACATGGCTTGCAGGATCTTAGTCCCCTCACCAGGGATTGAACCCAGGCCCCTGGCCATGAAAGCACTGAGTCCTAACCACTGGACCGCCAGGGAATTCCCAGGTTCACTATTTCTTTTTTCTTTCTTTCCTTTTTTTTTTTTTTTTTAAATTGGAGTGTAGTTGATTTACAATGTTGTGTTAGCTTTGGGTGCACAGCAAAGCAAATCACCATACATTTACTTACATCCACTCTTTTTTAGATTCTCTTCCCATACAGGTCACCACAGAGCAATGAGTAGAGTTCCCTGTGCTACACAGCAGCAGGTCCTTATTAGCTATCCATTCTATACATAGTAGTGCAGGTTCACCATTTCTTTTCTTTTTTTTTTAATTTAAAAAAAAATTTTATTTATTAATTTTTTTGCTGTGTTGGGTCTTCATTGCTGTGCATGGGCTTTCTCTGTTTGCAGTGAGTGGGGGCTACTCTTCGTTGAGGTGCGCAGGCCTCTCATTGTGGTGGTGTCTCTTGTTGCGGATCACGGGCTCTAGGTGTGCAGGCTTCAGTAGTTGTGGCGTGTGGGTTCAGTAGTTGTGGCTCACAGGCCCAGTAGTTGTGGCACATGGGCTTAGTTGCTCTGCGGCATGTGGGATCTTCCCAGACCAGGGCTTGAACCCGTGTCCCCTGCATTGGCAGGTGGATTCTTAACCACTGCACCACCAGGGAAGCCCCGGGTTCACCATTTCTTGAGTGAGCTGTAGTTGTTTATTTTGCAAAGATTTTGTCCATTTCATTTGACAAATTTATTTCAGTAAAGTTGTTCAGGGACTTCCCTGGTGACGCAGTGGATAAGACTCCACACTCCCAATGCAGGGGGCCTGGGTTCGATCCCTAGTCAGGGAACTAGATCCCACATGCATGCTGCAACTAAGAGTAGGCATGCCACAACTAAGGAGCCTGCCTGCTGCAACTAAGACCCAGCACAACCAAATAAATAAATAAATAATTTTTTAAAAGTTAAAAAAAATAAAGTTGTTCATAATACTTTATTATTATTCTTTTCATATCTTTACACTCTATAATGATACTCCTCTTTCATTCCTGATATTGCTAATTTGTGTCTTCTCTTTTTTCCCTGATGAGCCTGGCTAGAAATTTATCAGTTTTATTGATCTTTTCTAAGAATCAGCTTTTAATTCCATTGATTTTGTTTGCTGTTTTATTGATTTCAGCTGTCTTATTATTTATTTCTTTCTGCTTGCTTTTGGATGTAATTTGCTCTTCTTTTTCTAGTTTCTTACTAGAAACTAGTTTCTGGTTTCTTTCATTGATTTTAGGCCTTTCTTCTTTTCTAACATAAGCATTAAAGCTATACATTGAGCAAGGTTCCCTGTGCTATACAGTAGGTCCTTGTTGGTTATCTATTTTAAATATAGCAGTGTGTACATGTCAATCCCAAACTCCCCATCTATCCCTCCCACCCTCCCATTCCCCCTGGTAACCATAAGTTCATTCTCTACATCTGTGAGTCTGTTTCTGTTTTGTAAATAAGTTCATTTGTATCAATTTTTTTTTAGATTCTGAATACAAGCAATATCATATGATATTTGTCTTTCCCTGATTTACTTCATTTAGTGTGATAATCTCCAGGTCCACCCATGTTGTTGCAAATGACATTATTTCCTTCTTTTTAATGGCTAAGTAATATTCCATTGTATATATGTACCACATCTTCTTTATCCATTCATCTGTCAGTGGACATTTAGGCTGCTTCCATGTCTTGGCTATTATAAACAGTGCTGTGGTGAACATTGGGGGTGCATGTATCTTTTGAACCATGTTTTTCTCTGGATATATGCCTAGGAATGGGATTGCTGGATCATATGGTAACTCTATTTTTAGTTTTTTAAGGAACCTCCATACTGTTCTCCATAGTGGCTGTACCAATTTATGTTCCCACCAACAGTGTAGGAGGGTTCCCTTTTCTCCACACCCTCTCCAGCATTTATTGTTTGTAGATTTTTTGATGATGGCCATTCTGCTTGGTGTGAGATGATATTTCATTGCAGTCATGATTTGCATTTCTCTAATAATTAGCTATGTTGAGCATCTTTTCATGTGCCTCTTGGCCATCTGTATGTCTTCTTTGGGGAATGTCTGTTTAGGTCTTCTGCCCATTTTTTGATTGGGTTGTTTGGTTTTTTGATATTGAGCCGCATGAGCTGTTAGTAAATTTTGGAGATTAATCCCTTGTCGGTCACATCGTTTGCAAATATTTTCTCCCATTCTGTGGGTTTTTTCGTTTTGTTTATGGTTTCTTTTGCTGTGCAAAAGTTTTTGAGTTTAATTAGGTCCCATCTGTTTATTTTTGTTTTTATTTCCATTAGTCTAGGAGGTGCATCGCAAAAGATATTACTGTGATTTATGTAAAAGAGTGTTCTCCCTAAGTTTTACTCTAAGTTTTATAGTATCCAGTCTTACATTTGGGTCTTTTATCCATTTTGAGTTTATTTTTGTGTATGGTGTTAAAGAATGTTCTAATTTCATTTTTTTTACATGTAGCTGTCCAGTTTTCCCAGCACCATTTGTTGAAGAGACTGTCTTTCCACCATTGTATAGTCTTGCATCCTTCGTAGTACATTAATTGACCATGGGTGCGTGGGTTTATTTCTGGGCTTTCTATCCTGTTCTATTGATCTATATTTCTATTTTTGTGCCAGAACCATACTATTTGGATGATTATAGCTTTGTAGTATGGTCTGAAGTTAGGGAGCCTGATTCCTCCAGCTCTGTTTTCCTTTCTAAAGATTGCTTTGACTATTTGGGGTCTTTTGTTTCTCCATACAAATTGTAAGATTTTTTGTTGTAGTTCTGTGAAAATTTGATAGGAATTGCATTGAATCTGTAGATTGCCTTGGGTAGTATAGTCATTTTGACAGTACTGATTCTTCCTATCCAAGAACATGGTATATCTTCCCATCTGTTTGTGTCATCTTCGATTTCTTTCATTAGTGTCTTATAGTTTTCAGAGTACAAGTCTTTTGTCTCCTTAGTCCCCTACCCCTTTCCTGAGACTTCAGTCTCACATAGTTTAGATCACTTGATATTGTCCCAAAATGAAGCTCTGTTTCTTTTTTTCAGTCTGTTTATATTTCTCTTGCCATGTATTCAAGTTTCCTGATCTTTTCTTCTTCACAGTATAATTTGCTATTAATCCAATTGCCTATATTTTTTGTTTCAGGTATTGTTTTTTCTCATATTTAGAAATAATATTTGATTCATTGTTACATCTTCAATTTCTCTTCATTATGTTTCTGTTTTCCTCTGCCTTCTTTAACATATGGCATGAATTTACAGTAACCTTTCTAACATTGTGTCTGCTTATCCTATCTTTTCAATTCTGCATCTGTTTCTATCAGTCAGTTTGTCTCCTAGCTGTAGACCATGTTTTTTCTTGCTTCTTTTCATGCCTTTATGTTGGTTCTTTCCCTGGCCTCAGTTAGTTTCCTCTCATGCATGTGCAGAATGATACTTCGCCTGAGTTTCAAGGGGCCTCTCTGTAGATCTCTGGAGCTCTCCTTTTGTGTAGCAACTGCTCTCCAGTATTCTTCCATAATTCCAGCATTACATTATGAGTTTTGTGGACCCTGTGCACTTTTGTCATTCAGAAGTTTGGGGCTTAGTTCATTTTCTTCCTTGTCCATGGAGGCTGAAAGTAGGGCGGATGTCTTAAGGGGGAGAATGGTTGCATATTGTTGTAGGCTTCTCCCTCTACTGGGATTTTATTCCCTATACACCATAAGAAGGCACAAGATCGGCTTTTCAACCTCAGCCACCTCTCGCTCCAGTGTGGCTCTTACAAGCTTTTGATTGAGAGCCTGGTAGGTGTCTGTTTTCATAGTTGTGTGAAAACAGCCTTTGGCTTTTTTGAGTCTTTGTCTCCTGCCTCCAGCAAGTTTGGTATCAGGCTCTGCCTCAAGCGAAAAATCAGGTGCATGTTTTTCGCATGTCCCTCTTTCTATACAAGTACTGCGTGTGCTAAACATTATGACACTATAAGAGATTTCACTCTAGCTTCCAGCCTCTTGCACCACCTTAGAACTTCACAGATGTTCCATGCGGGAAAGCTAGCTTTGCGTTTGGTTTCTTCTAGTACTGACATGTTGTGTGTGACCACCAAAAACTCTGATCATTTCACTTTCCCTCAGTAGCATCCTTGCTTGAGCCAAGTCCAGTCTTCAGCCCACGCCCAAAAGCATCATGTACCCCCAGGCAAGACAATGTCCAGCAATCATCAGTTCACATTGGACAGGCTCTTCCCTCTCTGGAATTCTGTTCATATAACCTTTGTTGCTTCCACAGCTCTCCAGTGTCTTTACAAATGTGATTTTGCAATTGATTTTTTTTGTTTTCCAGTTTTGCAGCAAGAAAACAGGCCTCATGAGACATAATACATCCTACTCAGAAGTGGAGGCCAGACTTAAATAGGGCTTAAGACTTGTTTTCTACCAGGAGGAGGTTGTTGCACCTTCGCTCAGTGTGACTTCTCTTTTTGAGTCCATAGTTCATGACATTGCCACCTACCAGTCTCTAGTCAGACTTAGAAAGCTGTGCTGAAAGTGGGTGCTGGAGCCTTCGGCTTTGGCCTGCCTGGGTTTTGCCCACCTGGGACTGATCCAAGCCTGATTTACATTCCAGTCTGTTGTGTTCATCTTTACAGGACCAGGAATAAAACCTCCAGAGGAACGGACAATTGAATACCTAGAAGAAGTTGCAATTACTTTTGCTAAAGGACTAGCTGATAAAAAGATCTCTCCAAAGAGAGACAAGGGATTGGTAGAAAGTGAGTGTCATTATTCAAGAACTAAGGCAAAGCTTCTTTCCAGGGAATTTAATTTTATTTTCTATAAATCCGAAATGAGGGAAGAGGTAAGTGCATTGTTTACTCTGAAGTGTAAAGTCAGCCTTAAAGGATGCAATAACTCTGCTCAAGTCCTGGACCTTACACTGGTTAAAGACATTTTTTTAAAACTTTTTATTTTGGATAATTTTAAATAATACCAAAATAGAATAATGTAACAGTGTAATAAATACCCATGTACCCAACACCAAGCTTTAATGTTTATCAACTAATGTTTAAAGAAGTGCTTAGGTTGAAATTTAGATTGTTTATATCAGAGTAAAGAGCAGTTCTTTCAGATAGCTAGAATCACTGCATTTTTATGGAGTTTACAGAACAAACTAACAAGGGAGGCTGGGCTCTTTCCAGTAAGGATCTAAAAGCATTTTACCTTACAGAATTGACATCGTATGCCATGAGTATTCCATTTGTCAGGAAACAGATTTACAAAAAGGTGGAAGAAAAAGTACGAAAGCAGACCAAGGGCCTTTATCCTGCACCTCTGGAAATAATTGATGTGAGTCTTTACCCCATACTCCCACGTTTCTCATGTTTCTTCCCTTTGTCTAGAGCAGTACTCTTTATTGCCATTCTGCACCATGTGTGCCAGTACTAAAGTTCTTCATGCTGCTATCAAAGTACTTACCAAAAATAACACAAGAGCATAGCAAGCTATGAGGATTTATATAAATGGATATTTGGGGAAAATTAGTGCCAGGCATACTTTTTAGTTGATGAGCTTAAAATTACCAGTTACAAACCAGGAAAGGAACCTATGTCATATCAGTATAACAAAGCCAGTAACATATTGGACATTGATTAAGAGGTAGTTGAAACAAAATTAATGGCTGTATTCTGTCCTTGGTCAAAACCATTGTCATTACCTAAAATGTCTCATTGACTTTCCATTGCCATAATTATGAAAAAGATGTAATGATATAGAGAAGTTCTGGAAAAGCTCAAGGAGGATAATTAAAATGATCACAGAGTTGAAGTAACATCTGTCTAAAGGTAGACTTTAAAACTTATAAAATCTTCAATCTGGAAAGTCCAAGATCAAAAGAGCAATAATTGAAGACAAGATCAATAATCAAAGATTTCAGAATTGGAGAATGAACTAGTCAACTAGTATATTTTGAGCCGAGGACACCAAAATATATAAAATAGGAAACGTGGTCCCCTACTTCCGTTCACCTCACACAGTCTGGGTTGGGGAGATTAAACACATATATGTGGTAAGGCAGATGGCAGGATGGGGGCAGTATGCAGCTGCATAGGGTTAACGCCAGCTAACTGGGACAGAGGAAGATTGCTAAATTCACTGAGGAGGGAACGATCCCTGAAATTGTTAGAGAATACATGATGAGAAAGCCAGGTAGGATGGGCATTTTGAGCAAAGTTACAGAAGCTGGAAAGCATGAGGCTCTTCAAGGAACATCAAATCAGATCAGTTTTTGTAGGAGGATAATGCAATGTCTTCAGGAAGGAAGACCAAAGGTAGATTTTAAAAGGTAGACAGTAATTAATTGAGAAATTTGATCTTTGTCCTATACAGATCATAGAGAACCGTTTTCATGGCAGTGAGTAAAAATGGATTAGAAAGAGAGACAAAGTAGAGCAATGAACTAGGAAACTACTCTGGTAATTCAGACTTGAAGTTTGAATAAGACCCCGAAATAGAATAGTAAAAGCAAAAATATGAAGGTAGTAAGAGACTTGCCAAAGAGAGTTAGGAGTTAAGGTTTAGAAGTGTTGAGATTAGGTATTCAGGAAATTCAAGCAACAGTAGTTTAGACAGAGAAGTCAATTAAGAATATAGATTGATATATTTGGGGTTTTTTTAATCACCATTAAATTATGGTGATTGAATACAGGGTTATTTCTTTTATACTTGCTATTGTACTTAGGTTAGTGCTTACCCCAAATGTTAAATTGAATTTCATGGAGTTCATGATTAATGTGATAAACTAAATGATGTTCCTGAGGAAGAATAAATAGAGGGAGAAATGTGCTGCAAGTGGAACTTTGGGGACCTGCCCACATTTGGAGAACAGGAGAGGAGCTGGAAGAATAATTCAAGCAGGAGGGAAGGGAGTTAAGAGGAAAAGGTAGACCTATTATTGGACTCAGAAAGGGGTGATGGCAGCTCTTTCTCTGACAAAATAACAGGATTCAAAGGATAAGGAGGTGGAGTTTGAGCTGTGGAACCTCTGTGTTCTTTTCCTATTCTGACTTCTTAATTCCCTTTCCTTCTGTTTTATTTCCTTCCATTTTATGCTAGGTTGAGCAGTAGCCTCAGAGATGGAGAATTAAGTCAGTCTTAAGCAGTAAGGCCCTCAGTCCTCTTCTCTTTCTCACTCCAGTCTAGACTTTTGACTTACTCTTTGAAGACTAACAACACTAGCAATTTTTTTCAGCATTACTGTATATCTTGCCGATCCATTCCAACAAGGAACAAGTACTTTATATGTTTTTTAGGTAGTGAAGACTGGGATTGAGCAAGGGAGTGATGCTGGCTATCTCTCTGAATCTCAGGTAAAGTTATTTCCTTTCAGTGTTTTATTATTAGAGACAGAAAAAGCGAGATCCACAATGCTGTGTAAAACTGAAAAAAGGTAAAGTATTCAAAGCCTAGTAAAAAAAAGTTTTCTTCCACTGGTTGTCGTTTCTTACGATTAATCTCAGTGAGCAAGTAGGTGCTAAGAAAACCATAGTAGTCCCCAGATATTTGAACTTGCTCTCAATAATGAGGGTATAACTAGGAAAAGCAGGAGCAGAGTTAGAATCCGTTCAAAAGGAATCATTTGGACTTTTTGTTCTGTAGTTGGGCTGGTTTTGTTGTGATAAAGTGAGTACATTGATACAAAAATATGGTTCTTACTTGTTAGAGCCTGGAGATAAACCTGTGAAGCGCAGCCTCCCTTTGATGAATTAGGAAGTGAAGGGAAATGTTTTGCACCCACTAAGACAAGAAAACAGAGCAACACATGAACCAGCCTCAGCCCTTCCACTTCCTAACAAGTTGGTGGTATTGTAGATTTTAGTTGTTTGGGTTGTTTTGAAGTTTTAGGCAATCATTGAAGGATGATTGCTCTTCAATAATAGAATAAAAGGTATCTGAAGAGCTCAGGACAAGTTCCAGAGAAAACATTTCTTATACTGGGTTGCTTACTGCAGTGCACTCTGATTAATTCTTTTACATTATCACTAGATATACATACACATATGTACAGAAAGATTGAAGCATATTTCCCAAAATAATTAGCCTGTACACTGTACTCAGTATTTTCTATCTGTTCTACTTATCACAACCTCCTAAATTCATGACCACTGATAGATTTCACCCATGGTTTGAAAATCACTGGTTTATTGAATAGAACCTACTTTGCCAAGATTAGTAGAACATTGTTTCATGTTCTATTCACATATGAAGGCAACATTATTAGAGGGATTCCTTCTCTTAAGTGCTGTTTGCAACCATGTAATCGTACCAGTAAATTCTAATAATATTGATGATGGTAATAGCTAACATTGAGGCCCAGTCATTTTACTAGTGTTTTCATTTACTTCCCACAACAATACTGTAAAATAGGTATTGTTTTTCCCATTTTAAGGATGAAGAAAGGTTCACAACTGGGAAATGGCAGGGCCAGTCGTTAAACTCAGTTCTTTCAAATACAGACTCTAAATCTCATGCTGTTTCCCACTAAGTTGAGACTTGTTCTCTGTAAGTGTTAAGGTCCTTTTAAAGTGGTAGATATCACATGGGGCAGCCTGCTACCCTGGAAGGAGAACTGGAGTTGGGAGTCATACTGCCTGGGTTCAAGTTCTGTTTCTGCCCCTTTGAGGCAGTGTGGCTTTGAGCAAGGTCAAGTTCTGAGCCTCCTCTTCCCAGTCTTTAAAATGAGGGCGGTGGTTGAGATGATTGGTCCATTTTGGCTCTGACACTCTAATTCCATGAAAAAAGTTACCACAACCTCTGATGTAGAGAATCTGAGAGCTCAGTTATATCCAGAACCTTTCAAAGCAGTAGTTGGAAGTGGTACAGATGAGGGGAGTGAAAGAAAGACGCTCAGCAGAAGACCAACTTCAGCAGCTCAGGATCTGAGGCTTTGCATATGTTACCTCTGCTCTGCAGAGAAACTGACCCCAAAGAATCCACGTCTCCAAGATTGAGAAGTTCTACCTTTTCTTCTTCCCTTTTTCCAGAAATTTGGAGAGCTCGCAATGACCAAAGAATCAAAAGCCTTGATAGGACTTTACCGTGGTCAGACCCTATGCAAGAAGAATAAATTTGGAGCTTCGCAGAAGGAGGTTAAGTAAGTCAGCTCTGTATAGGAAGCCCCTGTGGATTTCAGCACATGCTATGCTTGTCAATGTCTCTGAAGATCCATAGAGCTAGATTTATGCCTTCAGTCTTGCCCTAAACCTCTTCTGTCCTGAGCACTTTAGATCCCTATTCCTACGAAGGATTTTTTTGGCTTTCAGAGTTCTGCCTGTGCTGAGTTTTCTCCTGATCTCTCTAATGTCTCCTGTAGAGGCATTTTTGTCTCACTGTTGATGTCCCCTAGAAATATGGTTTAGGTTTCCCCTTCCTAAACCAAATACACACACTATGTGCTGTTTAATGACCTTGTCTCTCTCTCTGTGACTTGAGATACCATCTCTGGGAACTCACACTTCTCCCTCATTAAAAAAAGTAAAGCCTCATTCTAGTCATTAAAGTCTTGTCCTTCGTTTAGCTTACAGCCTAAGCGTTCGAAAGTCTACTTACCTGTTTCATATCTATTCTCTTCAGCGAGCCTTTCAGTGTTATGCTGCCTAAATAGCTCTTCAGCATCTTAAGTTTAGTAATGCCCCTAAACTCACCCCCTTGCTCAGTGGTTCTTAACCTGGGCAACGTTGCCACCAGAGGACACTTGCCAGTCTCTGGAAACATTTTTAGTTGTCACAGCTGGGGAGGGAGGGATGGTACTGGCATCTGGTGGCCAGAGGCCCGGAATGCTGCTAAACATCCTACAGCGCACAGGACAGCCCCACAACAAAGAAGTATCCAGTCCAAAATGTCAGCAGTGCTGAGGTTGAGGAACACTGTCTACGTGAATTACAGAGAGGGATTTGTGAAAGCAGCTAATGTTACTACCTTCTCCAGCCGCTCACCTTTAATGAGATTGCAATCCAAAGCAGAAGAGAAAATCAATAAGAAGCCTAGGTGAGACAGACAAGATTCTTGCCAAGAGGGCTGATTTCCAAATTAGAATATGAAACACAACCGTAACTGCTTCTCCAGCATACGTGGTGATCAGTATCGGTCGGGTTGTCTGTGTACCACCTAATGTTGACAATATCTCGCATTCAGTGGGTGAGATAAATTACTTCCATGCTGCAGTGGAGTGATGATATGGCCACTTAAATCTGCATCTCTTTACACATCCTACAAAAATTACTCTTAAATTTTAAATTGGACTTCCCTGGTGGCCCAGTGGTTGAGAGTCCGCCTTCCAACGCAGGTTACACGGGTTCGAGCCCTGGTCCAGGAAGATCCCACATGCCGCGGAGCGACTAAGCCCGTGCGCCACAACTACTGAGCCCACAGGCCACAACTACTGAAGCCCGCATGCCTAAAGCCCGTCCTCCACAACAAAAGAAGTCACCGCAATGAGAAGCCTGTGCACTGCAACGAAGAGTAGCCACTGCTCACTGCAACTAGAGAAAGCCCGTGTGCAGCAACGAAGACCCAACGCAGCCATAAATTAATTAATTAATTAAAAAAATTTTTTAATTATAAAATGTTTACTCCTAAGCTAATTAGCCACTCCTGACTCCTACTCTGGTCTGCATGTAACTCTTACTGTTATATGCAGATAGCATATAATACCACCTGGAGAAGCTGTTATTGTGTACCAGTACACAGAAAAGACAGGCAGCATGCATGTGAATCTCCTGTAAGAAGAAATAAGAAAATGAGAATCAAAATACTTAAGCTTACAAAAATTCTCCCCCCAAAACAACCACAATGCAAAAGAAAACTATAGCAGGATGCTTCCAAACTTGAATTATATATCCTTAAATAAATATTTACAGATAAGAAAAGAATCACTTTGAATCAGAAGTTCAAAAACTCAGAATTAAATGGGCAGAAAAACAGGATGATATAAGAGCTGACCTAACTTGGGAAATAAATTGAAGAAAAGGTAACCTCATCTTAGAAATGAAGAATAAATTATAAGGTACGCAAGGCAGAATAGGTTGAACCGAAAATCTAATAAAGAACATTGAAGGAAGGGCATCCCCCTTCCTGCTTTCCCCCTTCCTGCTTTCCCAGTTGTCAGTAATAGTTCCACTTCTGTCTCTCTAGGCCTCTTCTCCCTTGCCTCGCATAATAATTTGAATTCCTTATGTATTTTCTCTTTTTATAAATTAATTTTTTATGCAAAGGATGCATTCTTAATCTCCTTTTTAAAAAAACTATTATAAGGAAGTTTGAATACTAGATGAATGTTTTGTGTTTATGGTTTGAATGTTTTAATATAAAAGGGATCCTTCAGTATGAATCCTATAATAATCCTTTTTAGTCAGTGGTACGACTTGGAGACTATGTATGTGGGTACATACCAGTTAACTTGTTCCTCTTCATCTTCTACTGAAAGATTGATGACTTCCAACTTTTCATTATCGTAAACATTGTATGACTGTTCATCACAGCATATTCATCTTGTGCATAAGTGCATTTCTCTAGAGTAGATAGTAGAATTACTGGGTCGTAGAAGATGCCATTTTTGGTTTTAATACATTTGACCTCCTATATAGGGCAAACTATATACTTCCTTCAACCATGCATGAAAGAACAAAATTTTTTATATCCTCACTGTTACTTTTAAAATTTTTGCCAATCTGATGGGGAGAGAATACATTCGTTTTAATTTGCATTTCCCAGATTATTAGGGAAATTGGGCATTTTATTGGCAATTTGTTTTCTTTTTCTGTGAATTGCTTTATATAAACCCCTGCCCATTTTATTGGGTTATCTTTTTTAATTGATATGTGTGTTCTTTATATTTCCCCAGTAGTAATCCTTTGTCTGCTATACCTGTTACAAATTTCTTCCTCTTCTATGGTTGTCTTAATTTTTGCGGGGTCATTTGTCAAGCAAATTTTAATTTTGATGCAGTAAATACATGAATAATTTTTTCAGCTCCTATTCTTTATGTTTTTCTACCCTATTTTCTCATGTTCTCCAGTTACTTAACACTCACCATATAAAAATGTGTATTATCACAAAGCTGCATTTGAAAGATACTCCCAGGAGTTGAAGTTAGGGTGCCTTTTCAGGTCTTGAATATGATTTTTGAACATTATAATCAGAATTGTTATGAATGAAACAACTCTAATTTAGGTCTACGGTGTTGTAAACTCGGGCTTCTTTTATGAAGGAAGTTCTGAAAATTTTTTTTAGTTACTTATGGAAAAATGGCATATTGTTCCAAAACTATGGAAAACTAAAAAGAGTCATCAGACATGATCTCTATCCCTTCAAAAGCTTAGAATTTAGTTGAGGAGACAAAAATGATATACATGAAGCTGTTCCAAAATACTGTGGGGTAAGCCAAATGGTCCTGATAAGTTCAAGAGGAATTCAGGGGTGGAAAAGGCAGTAATGTGCATGTATGGAGGTGTTTGAGGGAGGGGTAAGGTCTGGAAGCAAAGAAACCATCCAAGAGTCTTTTGAACCAATCCAGGTAAGGGGTGAGAAAGGCACAGATTTCAAGAGAAATGAAAGATGACTGGAAAATGGCAAAATCACTAGCAAGTAAGTAGTTGGAAGAAGAGAGATTAGTCTTTAGGCCTATCACTGCAAGTTGGCTTTTGTTTGAAGAAAAATACTCGTTAATTTAAGCGTAATCCATGTTGTTTTGTTTTCAGTGATCTCAGGTATGATTGAAGATCAGTATAATTCTGTCTCCTTGGGTAGACCAATTCTTTTAGACCTAACGGATTTTTGCATTTAACTTTGAAAACCAGTCATTTATGAAAGATGTCTTTTTGTAGGTAAAAATTATTTTAAATACCTTATTGTTGTCCCTGCTTTAGTTGGTTTATTGGATAACGACCTGGGCAATCTCCCACTTTTACTGAATTAATTAAGATTTATACCAAAAGTCATTTCATCCTTTCCTTTCAGGCAGCTCGCCGTTCTTGGCGCAGGGCTAATGGGGGCCGGCATTGCCCAGGTCTCCGTGGATAAGGGCCTACAGACTATACTGAAGGATGCTACGCTAGCCGCGCTGGGGCGAGGACAGCAACAAGTGTTCAAAGGGTAAGCCTGCTCTCTGCCTTTGCTGGGAGAGTAGCGTGTGTTTTGGTTTTTGCCGTCACAGTTTCCTTTCTCCTGAACATGATCTGTATTGGATACTCCATAGTTAAGTCTCATGTCCTTTGCTTTTTAGACATGCTAATTCCTTCTTTCACTTTTTTTCTTTTTTGCTGTTGTTGCAGACAATGTTATTATAAATCATTAACATCACTGGAGTCTGTAGTCTTTGAGTGCAGAAGAGAAAACCTTATCTATTAGACGTTTTTAAATGCCATATAGTTTATACTTTGGTATCAGACTAGAAAGTCTCATGTTTGTGAATTTTAATTGCTGTATTGTTATAGAATATTGAAACAGCATGACTGTGTCTAGAGAGAACTGAGATAAGGATATGAGGAAATGTGTAACTGCATCTTGAAGGTGGGGCTGGGATCAGAACTCATGAACCTCGTATTTCTTGACCGGTGTTACCATAGAGAAGCAGTTAACTGATTTGGTTCCACAATATCTGGATCTTATGGACTGTGTCTCCATCTTACTTCTGAATTAATAAACGGGGAATATTATTCTCCCTCCTGCCCGTCCCTCCCTCCTCTCCCCGACCCCACACACATACTGCCTGGTTTGCAGAGGGGAAAAATGGAGCAGCAACTTGGCCAAACTGGGAATTTGTTTCAGCTCATTTCTCTGCTCCAATGTAATAGGCTGTCTAAGGCTGGCTGAACTTTGATGTCTTGCATGTGACTTTTAGTTGAGTTAGTTTTTTGTTTCTTAAATGGATTACGTAGCTTAAGTGTGTTTTTACCCCTTTTCTGCTCATATATTGCTACCATAATACTGTGCAGGACCTGGCAGGTTTAATCATGTTGGCAGATAGCAACTATCTTAATGTAAGATAGCAAGGCATTGTAGTAAAAGATTCTGACCCCCCAAAATGGCTGTGCTCGATAACACCATTGCCCTGAGGCCAGCACGTGAGTGTTCCCAGAGTTTCATACAGCCACCAAAATGAGAAATTGCTCTAAAATAGCTTTTCCCCCTCGACCTCTTTTGGATCCAGCTGTCCCGGGTTTCCCTTTTTGCATTAGAAACATCGGGCTCTGGTGAGTGCCCCTGACTGTACTGCTGACTTGGGACATACATATTTCTTGTCCTCTCAGGAATAGTTTCATTAGGCATTAGAATTAGAGCAACTAATAATGTTTTGAACTCTCACAAGAATCTTGCTTGCTGACTGCTGACATGGTTGTCAGAAACCAAGATATTTGAATCCATACTTTTGAGACTTAAACTGACTACTTCTTTGAACTTACCTTGTGGCTTTAATTTTTCTTTTGGTTAAGGAAACTAGTGAATGGGGTGTAGCTTCATTCTTCTTTCAGAGGAAAACTCTAGGTCTTTTATTCTGAAAGTGCGGTCAGATTAAAACCTAAGAGAGCCTATTTTCCTTGGCAATAAAAAACTATCAGTTAAGTGTCTGAGTAGCAGGAATCCTTTTTAGTTCTCTGTGGGGAAGAAGAAACCTTGAGTTAATATTTTATGTAATCAATATGATGTGCTACTAGGTACTGACCAGGAAATGGATTAAGAATATATGACATAATGCTTGGTCTCTGTCCTCCGGTAGATCACAATTACAGAATAACAAAATGATATGTAAGCAAGTATACACTCGTGGTCTAGGGCCCGTGTTGGCTGTTTCCCCTATTGTAGGTAGAGAATTACTAGAGCTGCTCTCTTGTTTGCCATTTTAGTGTTCGTGTATACTCCTCTTGGCAAATTTAACTCTTTTATTAGTGATACCATTCATGCAGGTTGGGCATGTAGAGGCATCTTTTAGTAGAAAGAATATGGATGTGGGGGTCAGCCTGTTTGAACCCTAGGACCCTCCCTTAACTCGCTGTTGGACCACAGGTTCCTCTGAGTCTCCTTGAGCAGCTCAGCTCCCTCAAAGTGGGAGCTACCTCACTGAGTTGGTGAAAAACACACAGCACACTGTCTGGCCCATGGACACTCAATAAATGTTAGTTTCCTGTTCTCCTCCTCTGACTAGGAATGTGTTTTTTTCCTAGACTGAATGATAAAGTGAAGAAGAAAGCACTAACATCGTTTGAAAGGGACGCCTTTTTCAGCAACTTGACTGGGCAACTCGATTACCAGGGTTTTGAAAAGGCTGACATGGTGATTGAGGCTGTTTTTGAGGACCTCAGTCTTAAGCACAAAGTGCTCAAGGAAGTAGAAGCGGTAAGTAAGGGGCCTGCTGTACTGAATCCTGGGTTGTGAGTGGAGAACACAGAGACAGGGTTTTTTAAAGGAACTCTAGGAAACTTGCGGTTCTTTTTATGGGGCCATTCATTCCCAGATGTAAGGGGTTTTGTATGTTTGTTTGTTTGTTGGAGGGGTGAAGTAGAAAAGAACAGCTTTATTGCTTTGCCAGGCAAAAGGGGACACAGCAGGCTTGCGCCCCTCAAAACTGTGTCCCCCAAATGCAAGTTTTTATGTGAACCCATGCACACTGTGTATAAAGGTCAAATCAAAGTCCTAAGGAAAGACAAACAAGTAGCTTATTAACTTAAATTAAGCACAGGGTTCATTAGCCTTATATGGGAGTTCAGTCACCCAAACATACAAATAACCTCATGGACTGTAGCCAGACGTCTTGACATTATTGGTTGGCTGCAAGCTATAACTAAACTAATTCAGGTCTAGGCAGCAGAGGAAATAGGGAGAAACAGTTTCTCCAGGCAGGATTCAGATGCTCATTTTGTGGAAATGCTACTCTGGTCTTGAGCCCAAATGCTGTGCATAGTCAGCTCTTGAGATGGGATAATATGAACAAAACAAGTACTTGAACTGGGTGGTGTGAAGAAAGAGGAAAGGAGGAAAGAAGAGATGGCAGTAATCCAGGCAGGAGGTAGAACTGGGGCCCCGACTAGCCTACAGTTAAATAAACAGAGTGTAGGTTAGTAAATGGTGAAAATAAAATGGCACTGACTCTGCAGCATTCTGGGGTGTCTTGAGTAGTGGGCTGTACTCCTAAGACGCCCTTCCATGGGAGGACAATCTCTGCTCTACTAAAGAGGGTTTAGAAACTAAAGACAAGCAGCTCAGTTTGGGATGGATTCCACTTGTGAAACACACATTCCAAAATCTATTCTTTAGGCAGAGTGTAATGTAGATTCAGCTGAGGGAGTGAATTCAGAAGAGCTGGGTAGGTGTGTGTGCTCTCTGTGCAAGGTGGCACTGCAGCAGAGAAAGGGACACAACGTTCCCGGGGCTTTGGGGGTCCTGCTGGGCCAATGGAAGGTAGACTGAGGGGCGGCAAAAACAGACAGATTCGTTTACCACTAAAAGAGCATTTGCCACCTGACTGGGTGATGGTATTTGCTTTTGGAAAATCAGGATTTGGGAGTATCTGAGTGTAGAAAAGTTTGTTAGTTTTAGCAGTTGGGAAGCCAGTGATCAAGGAAAAGAAAGAGAAAGAAGAGGGATCAGATCAAGAGAAGTGCAGACTATGAACAAATCAATACAGTAGTTCCCATTGAAACATAAAGGTTAAGGGAGAAGAGAAGGGAAAGAAAGAAAAGAAAAGGGGTTTTATATGTCCGTGAAGTCCACGGACTGGGGGAAAGGGAGGATATTCGGGGAATCATGAATTTTTAGCAGATAGTAAGAAAAGAATAAGATTATTGCTAAAGGTAAAATCCAAAGTGTTACGTATGTTGTAGTTATTTATGTAACATGTCACAGGCCTTTACCTTTTTAGAGAAGCTAGTGAAATCATCTAAGGTGGGAGATACTCAAAGAAGTTTTTCAGAAAGGGTGGAAAAGAGCAAGGTCCAGAACAGATCTGTATTTGGAAAATCAAAGAATTTCAAGTAAAGGATCTTTAGGAGGCCATCAATTCCATCCTCTTACCTGGCCTCTCCTTTCTTTACAGGAAAATGTATCTACATGTGGTATTCCTCAGGGATTTAAAACTTCTCTTCCTCTCCACAGAACTAAAGAAACTTACTCCTTTGATATCTTCATAATTCTTGTCTCCAGACCCCTCACTGTCTTGCTTGTCGCCTTTGCTGTCTTCACCATGTCTCAGTGTTCTCTTGGCGTGTGACAAACCACCACAAAAACAATGACCTTTTCACAGTTCTGCAGTTAGGGCAGGGCTCTGAGAGGCGGCTGGCCCTTAATTCCACGTGGCTTCCCAGTGGGGGCACTCGTGGGACTGCATTCAGCTGAAAGCTTGGTTGGGGCGCCTCCCTCTCCCTGTGGCCTGTCCTCGCTTAGTGGTCGAGCCAGAGCTTCTCTGCAGCATGGCTGCTGGCTTCTAAGAAAGCAAGGCAGAAGCCAGTGGACTTCATAAGGCAAGGCCTGGAACTGGCAGAGTCATTTCTGCTACTTTCCATGGGTAAAAGCAAGTCATAGGCCAGCCCAGATTTAAGAGGAGGGGAAAGAGACTGTGCCTCTGGATGGGAGGAGAGACACACATGTACAAGAGGGGAAGGATTGTTGCCAGCCATCTTTGGAGACATTGGTTTGCTCTTCATAGAGAATTTTACCACCAACATTAGACACCATACCATTAATAATGCAGCTTGAGACTATGTTAGCTTTCTGATCATCAGGCTCTACTTTTGACTCACATTATACTTTTTTTTTTTTTTTTTCCGTACGCGGGCCTCTCACTGTTGTGGCCTCTCCCGTTGCAGAGCACAGGCTCCAGACGTGCAGGCTCAGTGGCCATGGCTCACGGGCCCAGCTGCTCTGCGGCATGTGGGATCCTCCCAGACCGGGGCACGAACCCATGTCCCCTGCATCGGCAGGTGGACTGTCAACCACTGTGCCACCAAGGAAGCCCCTATACTTTTGATTAAATAAAATCATGGGCTCTTTAACACAAGTTTACTGCCAAGCCCAGGTCTTGCCCATTAGGTGTCTACTCATTTATTTCTCTTTCTTCTCTTTCATAAAATCTTAATGCAGTACTTTACTTTTATCCTCATTATAATCTTATTTTGCACTCAGTTTTTCAGCATGTTGAATGTATCTTGAATCTTGATTCTTATCTCTGATGTTAGGATTCTGCCTGCCCAGATTTGCACAAATTTGACAGATGTGCCTTCTTTGTTTTTCATCCAAGCATCTGAATAAAAATATGAATAAGCTGAGATTGTGGGCAGAATGCTGAGAGAATCTCCATTAGACACTATTCTGCAGGTTGATAAAGCTAATAGTTAATATAGTATTCATGCACTGTAGATATAATTATAGTGGTGTACCATTTCTTAGTAACACGTGTGTAACATGAAATAGGCATGCACATTATGGTTTGTTCTCTCAAAGGTGAAGGGTGGGCAGAGCCCAAGTGTCCCTCATTGGCTTTGCTTTGGACTCCAGTCATCTCCCAGGCCTACATGACACATTCTTAAATGCTTTTCTCCTGCAGGTGATTCCAGATCACTGTGTCTTTGCCAGCAACACATCTGCTCTCCCAATCAGCGAAATTGCTGCTGTCAGTAAAAGACCTGAGAAGGTAAATTCTGAACAGAGGAAAACCCTGAAGTGTTTTACTGCTTCAGGCTCATTGATGAAGGCTTAGAATATGAGAAGGGACTGGTATGGATTATGAAGTGGATGAGGGTGATGATGTAGTCCCAGAAACTGGGCACAAAAAAGCTAGTACCGTGACCAGTGTGAGATGCAGGAACAAGGGAACTACAACTAAAATATACCTTTATAGGTGATTTGCATCCCTAATGGGTATTATTTTTCAGGTTCAGACTATAAAACCTACGTTTATTACATTTGGGTATTGAAAGATAGACCCTAAAATAAGAAGAGATGTTCCAAAATAATACTTGAGCTACAGAGCAGACTGTGGTGACTGTCTGGGATGGGTTTGGTTCCAACTCCAGATCCAGGAATGGAAGGTCTGGGGCTGTGGTGGGATGTGTCCACCCCGGTTTGCTTAGAGCTTCTGCCCAGGACATGAGAGGGGTGGATGTAGAAGCACTTACAGTGAGTATCTGGAATGATGCCTAGAAATCTATCTTTGGGCTTCTGCCCTCTACCAGGGAAATCAAGTGAAATCATTCAAGGAGAAATAAAACAGTTCGCCTCTCTGGAGGATACCAGTTAGCCTCAGCGAAGCAGAGCCAGCCAAAAGTAGGCAGGAAATATAAAAGGCCTTTAAGCAACTGAAACTGTTAATACAAAGTCCACGTACTAAAACCACGAAAGTCTTTTTATTCCCATTCTAATAGCTTGCTAACTCAAGGTCATCTTGTTCCCTAGCACGCAGCAGATTAGAAGTGGTGTGGGCCTGATAGAGGCAGGTTCAGTGATGGCAGGAGGAGGTTATGGGGAGAAGTGGCAGCTGGGGGAAGACACAGACGCGGAGTAATGGCAGATAGAGAGTCTGGCCACGTCGTGATCACTCACAGCAGCTCCTCAGCACTGGAGGGCAGCAGAGGAGACCCTGTTGCTGTGCCTTTGAGCAGAACAAGCATCACACTTAGCAGTCCTCGCCCCCAGGGATCTTGAGCAGCTTTTAGCACCTGCTTGCCTAGGTCATTCATGTAAGAGTAAGGCCACAGGGGCACAAGTAGGGCGACCAACCCTCTCGGTTTGCCCAGGACACAGGCCCTCCAGTGCTACAACTGAGAAAGTCCCAGCAGTCCAGGACACAGCTGGCCACCTTTTGGCACAGCTTTTTTGAACGATGTCAATAGGTTTTGCTTGGGGTAGTGATTACGTGGGTAGATACACAGTTGTCAGAACTCATCAAACTGAACACTTTAAGATCTTTGCATTTTATTGTATATAAATTATACATGGTAAAGGCTAATTCCTTTTGCTCAGGAGTACAGTCTGAATCAGGTCCTGTCTTTTAAAGTATTTTAGACATAAGTAGGATAATTTAGAGGTTAGAAGCAACTTTTGGATTGATAAGTTGATGTAACATGCAAGTGACCTGTGTGTTACACAACGGGAAGTGGGCAGGCTGTGGAGACAGGCCGACCTTGATGGCATCCCACTCTGCCATTTACTGACTGACCCTGAGCTACTAATTTTAACCTCCTGATGTCTTTCTTCCTCATCTAGGTAATTTGACTGACTAGTTCACAGAGTTGTAGTGGATTAAATGTGAAGGATAAATGACAAATGTGTTAATGAATAGTGGATAGTAAGCAGTGGCAGATAGTAGTTAATACCTTATAGCTAAAGTGGGGAGTGGAGGCAAAACTATAAATTAATGGATAGACTCCTTTCACAGTTCAGTTGTGAAGACTATCTAATTGTTAGCTTAATGAGGCTGTTCTCAAACTTTAGCATGTATCAGAATCACCTGGAGGGCTTCTTAAACACAGATCTGGGCCCTGCCCCTGGAGTTCCTCATTCAGTAGGTCTGGGGAGGCCCTGAGAATTTGCAGTTCTGACATTCCCAGGTGATGCTAGTGCGGCTGGTCCGGGTACTTGACTTTGAGAGTCACTGGTTTAATGAGGCTTGAGGGAATTTGAGTGTTGAGAAATGTTATTTAAACCCAGTAAGGTCGTCCCTGGGTATCCGTGGGGGATTAGTTCCAGGACCACCAGGAGATACCAAAATCCACAGAAGCTCAAGTCCCTTATATAAAATAGTGTAGAACAGTGAACACGGGCAGCCCTCTGTATCCTCAGGTTTCAGATCCAAGGAGTCAGACCAGTTGAATCTGATTCAGCCAGTTGGATCTGCGGTTGGTTGAACCTGTGTATGCGAAATCTGTGGATATGAAGGGCTGACAGTATCCTGGTGGTGAGATGCATGGACGTAAAATCCAAATATATCTCTGACAGTCCAGCATAGTAAGTAATTCTTCTGCCTGTCTCCCCCCACACCCCATAAAAAGTGGACCTTCTCACCCAAACCATCAGCATCATTAATATAAATGGAACCCTCATTCATTCTTCCCCAGTAAATCTAATTTGGCCTTTAGCTGCGATTTTGGCATTAACTGTTCATAGGATCCATTGCCCTTAGTGAAAAGCCCTAGAAGCAGATGGAAGAGAATTCCAGTTAGCTCTCCCCTGAACATACTGGACTTTTAATCAAAGAGCCATGGAACCAAACCACTTGACGGTACCAAGCAGTATTCCTATATTACAACCGCCTTTCTCTGCAGTGCTTTCCTAGCAAAAAAAAAGAATGCTGTTAGTTTCCCCTCTCAGAGTTCTTAAATCTGCCGGTGTTTTGTCCCCCTTTGCCAGGTGATTGGCATGCACTACTTCTCTCCTGTGGACAAGATGCAGCTGCTGGAGATTATCACAACTCAAAAAACTTCTAAGGACACAACTGCTTCTGCTGTAGAAGTTGGTCTCAAACAGGGGAAGGTCATCATTGTGGTTAAGGTAAGGAGCTGTGTGTCAGAGCAGCAGATTCAGAAAAGTTCTATGAAGACTCCTTATATTTCCAGGTTTGTTTGTAACTCTTCAGTTTAAATATACCAGCTTTTGATATGATTTCCCCTTGGTGGTCTATGGTATGGACAGTGGTGGACCACTGAGTCAGGGTCTGGGACATGGCGGGTTCTCCCAGCCATTCCAGACCTTTCAGATGACGGTGAGACTGTCTGCTGTGCTCCTGGATTCAAGCCAGGCTGCCCCTGGCTATGGCTTCCCCTGCAGTTTAATATTAAGGATTCTGATGGAGCTTATAAATCACCTTGAGTTTTGAAGTGGCTTCCGGGGTAGAGAGACCGCTTTCAGACCTGGGAAGTGCCCACAACTGAGGGGCCCATGAGCTCATATTCTCTCCCTTGGCAGGACGGACCTGGCTTCTATACCACCAGGTGCCTCGCACCCATGATGTCTGAAGTCATCAGAATTCTCCAGGTTGGTATCGATCTCAGAATGTTTGAGGCATCGTCCACTCTTTAAACTAGTTTTCCAAACTGGTAATGTTAAGGTGAGAAGCAGGCTTCCTTCTAAGACACTGACTCCTGGCTCTTCTCCAAGAAGGCCCTTTGGTGCCCTCTCTTTCCACACAGGGCTGGGAAGTCATAGGCTAACACTGCACTAAAATGGGCAGAATTTTAGCTCTGCTTCCTTAGCGTCCTCCCTGCTCCAATAAGCCAAAGGCCTCCGACACGCTCTGTGCGCGGTTTCTGCCTCCCCGTCCAGAACAGGGCCCATTTGGTCGGATTGGTGCTACACCCGCTTCTGCTGCACGCAGACCCCTCCAGTGGCCCTACAGGTCGGTCACTGGAGGGAAGGGCGTGGCCACTCCTCGCTGGGCTCTTTATCAGACGTGGGCATCACAGGACCCTACAGTACTGCTGCTCGGTAATGTCTCTTCTCTCAGCCTCGGGAAACTTAGCCCTGTCTGGCGTGGAATCTCGTTATTCTTGAGATCCAGGATTGCAAACAAGAAGGAAGTGAATAATTTGTTCATCTCTAGACTTCCTTAAAATTCTATAGGTTAGGAAAGGCTCAGACTTTCCCCTTGTGGCTCCCAAGCCTCTTTGTGCTTCCCTGAGTGAAACAGTCCCAGTCCTGGGCCTGGCCAGGCAGCACCCAGAAGAGAAGTGGGTGCTGCACAAGGCCATTTGTGAGGGCAGCACAAGGAGCCCTTAGGGTAATCTGGGACGGCCTTCCCCTGAGGTCCAGCTTTACTTCCCATCCAGGAAGGAGTTGGCCCTAAGAAGCTGGATTCCCTGACCACAAGCTTTGGCTTTCCTGTGGGCGCTGCTACACTGGTGGATGAAGTTGGCGTGGATGTAGCAAAACACGTAGCAGAAAATCTAGGCAAAGTGTTTGGGGAGCGGTTTGCAGGTGGAAGCCTAGAAGTGCTGAAGCAGATGATATCCAAGGGCTTCCTGGGTGAGTAGCCGCAAAGAAACATAACTAGCATCATTCGTGACAGAGTTCCTGAGACCAAAGAGTTGCAGAAGGCCCGCGTGGAAGAGTGTGTTTTCTAAACATAGAGCCCACTGTCATAGGGAATTTAAAAATGATTTCATGGCCAGCTCTTTTTAGGCTGGACCTGTAGATTATGGACAAAAGGCAGAACTCTGGCCTCCTGAGGCTCTGCCATTGCCCAAGCTACGCAAGATTGACAGGCATTTCATCCTGCCCAAGGCCTCTACTACACCTGTGATACTGCGGGAGCGTTGCGTCCAGGCTTTCCATGTTGTCTGACCACCTTTGTGGAGGAAGTAAACCTCTAAGTAGAGAATATAATTGAGGCCCACCAGAGAGGGGGCTTTCTCTCTCGGCAAAGTGGCAACAAAATCAACACTAGGACCTGGGCATCCTAGGGCCTGGTGTTGCATACCTGGACATTAAAACTCACCCACCTGGCCTTTCCTACCCAGATACACAGATTTCCAAGCTCCAGGACACACAAGCTCTTTTTTCCTTCACTGTCAACTCTTCTGACAAACACCAATTTCTAGAGTAGGCTAGATCTACAAATTCGGGAATACGGAAAAGAGGCTAGAGCTTTATAACAGACTAGCAGAGAAGAGAACTCTCAGGCCTGGGCTCTGAGAATTTGTTAACTCTCCCTTTTCTTGCTTCTTTTAGGTCGCAAGTCCGGGAAGGGCTTTTACATCTACCAGGAGGGTGTGAAGAATAAGAATTTGAATTCTGACATAGACAGTATTTTGGCAAGTCTGAAGATGGCTTCTCAGCCTGATGTGTAAGTTCATTTGAGGGGCTATTGGTGCAGAAGCGTGTTTCTCACCAGCCCGAAGCTTCTTGGACCCTCTGCCATCATTTTTGTTATGATCACCATATGTGACCAGAGAGAACATTCCTGATGCTTAACACTTTTTGCCCTTCCACATTCCACCTCGTCCTCTACCAGGCCTCAGGGTAAGGACTGCAGCCCAGCCTTGGGAAGACCCCTTGGGAAGCCTTCCCTCTGAGGGTCCCAGAGAGCAACTAGAAAGACGGTTCTCCTAGGCCTGCTCACTCTCCACCCTGTTTATTATCATTTGTAATCAGCAGCTGCTGATGTCAAGAGATGCCATCTACCCCGCCAGACCCTGTTCTCAGTGCCCAGCTTCGGGTTAATTAGGGCAAGTAGCCCTCTGCTGGCTTTTGCCAAGGGCAGCACCTTCTCTAGCACTGGAGGTTCACTAGGGCTGGCCTGGAGCTCCAGCAGCACCAGCCCTCACTCCCGTTCAGCACTGGGGCGCCTGTGTCCTCCCCTTTTACCCTCCCCCTCCCTGAATGTCCCTCTGTTGGCAGCTCCTCGGACGAAGACATCCAGTACCGCCTGATGACCAGATTTGTGAACGAGGCTGTCCTGTGCCTGCAGGAAGGGGTCTTGGCCACGCCCACAGAGGGAGACATCGGCGCCGTCTTCGGGCTTGGCTTCCCCCCCTGTCTTGGAGGTCGGTCTTGCAAGTCAGGAAGGTAGCTCGCTTCATCCCGGAGCTCGTTTCACTTCTTCAACAATGTCCTATTTCTCCCTTTAGGGCCCTTCCGCTTTGTGGATCTGTACGGTGCTCAGAAGGTAGTGGACCGGCTCCGGAAGTATGAGGCTGCCTATGGGAAACAGTTCACCCCGTGCCAGCTGCTTATGGACCACGCCAGCAGCCCTAACAAGAAGTTCTACCAGTGAGCAGGCCCTGACCCTGCTCACTCACCCACTAACGCCAATCGCGGCAGCGCTGGTTCTCGACAGAGTGGCATCTAGGTTTATCAGAGTGACCAGAAGGAAAACAAATTCTGGCATTGGGTGTGTGCCTTGATTAAAGTGCCTTCAGCTGTGAGCATCTCTCCCTCCCAGGGAAGTCTGGCTGTGAAGTCGTTTGTACTTCATGATGGAAGGTGGAACCCTCTGTGCTCACGAATTTGTAAGCCCCGAGGCCCCGAGAGGCGGCGTCTCTGGAGCCATCCTTTGCTGCCTGTTTCTCCCGGGAGACCAGTGGTGGCCAAGGGTGGTGAGGGCAATTCTGCACCCAGCCAAATACTTAACGATAAAAATCAAACACTTTGCCAGCTTCTCTGCCTGCCTACTGCTTTCTCTTCTGTCTTTGCCCTTGTGGTTTAACCCCCTTTCCTTCAGGGGGTGAGCTGGAATAAAGCCCTGTGCTTCGCGGTAGGAATGTACTGGAGCAGCACCTTAAGAGAGAAACTGCGTTGATGGAAAGTGGGATTTTATGAGCCTAAAGCCTTTTAAACCAACTGTATTTAAATGCTTTGGCTGGGCTTCTGCTTACAGTGGGGAAGAGGCCCTGGCTAAGCAGAACAGTGGGAGAGGTGTGGAGGGCCAGCATATAAAAGACTCCTTTCCGTTGCACAGTTTTACCCAGTTATTTTCTTGGTGTGACTCATTCATGTGTGCACCTCAGGATGTTTGCGGAACGTTGGCATTAAGCAGAGGAGGTGACGTTTTCCTGGCCAGTGTATCCTGCACGTCTTGGCTGCCCCAGAGCACAGAAGGTGGACGATGCCTGCACAGTGATCACAGGCATCCCGTGTGACCCACCGCCGCCTCCCCTCTGCTAGAGCCTCCACTCTTCCCCTCCCCCTGCCCTCTGTGTGGAAAGTTCCTACACTTGTGTTCTGGCAGAAGCATTGCCCAGTCCAGGTAAACAGCTTTGGGCTCCTCACTGGGTCTGGAAGGAGGATCCACGCCGTGTGCGTGCGGAATAATAATTCAAGTCCCCTCACACTGCGCAGTCTCATCTTGAGATGTCACCAGTTCCTCCCGCCTCTGCTCCAGCTGTGAGTACTTCAGATATCCCCCTGGATAGCTCTGCTGTGGGGACTGGCAGGCGGGAAGCTCAGCTCCAGTTCTACTCAACACTCACAGTTGGTTGCTAGGAAGCCAGACTCTAAAACCAAGGCGTCTCCGAGTTGGGAGTTTTCAGGTGATCCATAGAAGGTAGAGAACCGCTCCTCCACACCAAGGCCATTAACAGGCTTCCGGGGGGTGTGGGGGTGGGGGGTGTCTGAGCAGCCTCAAGGCAGGTATTTGGACAGGGCAGGAAGTTAAACCTGGGTAATGGCTTGGAGCTTTGAAGTATGACCTTTCCACTTAGCAGCACTAGGTAGGTGTGAATTATGTTGAAACATCAGTGGGAGTTGAGGGTTCTTGTAGTTGAGGGGCTGGTGAGGGCTTTTCAGAAGGGAATGAGGGCCGCTCCACCAGCTGCCTCTGAGGAACAAGTGGGCCGTGTACCCACACAGTTTCCGAAGTCCTCTCCTGCCTGCAGGCATATACATTGTGCCCGTCGGTCCCCACGGCCCTCTGAACACAGTTGACGCCCAGAATTCCACCTGCACTACTCTTCAGTGGTCTAGCATTTATTTCACTAGCCCTAGAGGATTCACTGAGTGATCGGCAAGGAAACCCAACGTCTCAGCATCCCAGTGTCTGTGCTCTAGTTCCTGACTCGACTCCCCTCAGCGCTGAGGCAGCCTGCTTGGGGCATGAGCAACAGCACGGCTTCGATCCTCTTAAGATAGAAAAACAGAGGAGATAAATATCTCGGTAAGGCAGACGAGAAGGCCGATAACCCCTGGGCCTGACACCAGGAGAATTAGTGCTTCTGGTAGGTGAGACGGGGACGAGCACGGTGGCAGGGGGTGGGGGGTCGGACACGACAGCCAACCTGCTCTGATCTGGCAGATCAGCGTGCTCGACATACAGGGCACAAAGACCTGCTTTGAAGCAGGCGAACAAGTGCGAGAGGACTGAGCTCCGGGAGGACAAAGGCAGGTTCTCCCAAGCCATCGTGCTTTCTCTTTCCTCCCCATCCCACCTGTGCCGGTGACAGAAAACCAGGAAGGGACACCGTGTGTTTGCCAGGCTCAAGTGATGGGGCAGGAGACCGCTGGGAGTGATGGGAGGCCACTTGCCTCGAGAATCAGGGAGCAGCTGCCCTCAATCCACCCGCTCCTGCACAGAGCCAGAGTCTTCGTGGACCAGACCCAATAGGCAGGATGGAGGGCTAGCTGCGGTGAGCTCGCGGCAGAAGCCAGTGCGCTGGAGACGTGGGGGAGCACCTGCCTCCCTAACTAGATAAGCAGGTCAAGAGCAGAGCTGTGCTCTTCCAAAGCCATCACCCAGGAACCAGAACCCACAGGGAGAGCCTCTGAGGTGTGGTGGCACAGGCTTGTACTTGATACACCTGTGTTCAGGGCCAGGGGCCCAACACACAGCGGAGCGGAGGGGAAAGGAGGGCACCCCCGACTCTGGGGCAGCTCGGCCAAAAGCCCACAGAGCACAGAGGAGAGCGGGCACTTGGGGAATTTGTGCTTAGATCATGGACCATCTTCTTCCCTTGTCTCCAGCCTGCACCTACAAGCTATGAAGTGCGAGCTGTCAGTGGAGCTCTACAGCAAGACAGAGGGGGCTGTTAGGTCACCATGAAGGCCTGCTTTTGAACCCCCGTGGGAATCGCAGCAGTGTGTCACCAGGCCCGGGTGTGCACTGGTGCCTCCAGCCCCTTCCCCACGTACTCTGCACACTGAAAGGCAAGATGCATGCAGGGCTCTGGCCCAGAGGACCCCATTTCCAAGTGTGTCTCCCCTGGATTCACTCTCCGTGGCTGCTTAGCAGCCTCAGTCTTGGCATAGATTCTTCCTGCAGGCAGGCCCCACTCTGGGAGTGCCGTCACCCTGCAGACCCAGGGCTGGCCCCCCAGGGCCTCCGGGCTAAAATTCCAGTTGTGCAGCCCCGAGCTGGGAAGTCAGATCTTGGGCCGCCAGCCTTTGATGAACTGCATGATCTTCTTGACCTGCAGCTTGGTGAGGTGAAAGTCATCTGCCAAGATGTCCTCACTGAGCTGCACGAAGATGCTGCCATCAATGCGCTCTCGGGCAAAGCAGCTCACCACGTCCTCCGAGAGCCCGATGAAACGCAGACTTCGCGAGACCTCCTCCAGGGAGAGTGCAGACAGGTCAGCGGGGGGCTGCCAGGAGGAGGCATCCCGGCCGCCCCAGCCTGTGGCCCCATCCCGGGGACTGGCCGGAGGCCCTTCTAGGCGCCCCTGGCTGAGAAGGAGTCGTGCTCTGCCTGCTTCGGGCCCCTGCAGGGCCACGGGGGACAGGGGGGCGGGGACCTGCCGCAGCACCACACCTTCAGGCTCAAAGGCCTTGGGGGGTCCAAGTGGCAGAAGGCCAGGCCCAGGCCCAGGCCCAGGAGCCCTCCCAGCTCTGGGCTCCTGACAGCGCAGCACCTCCGGCTCTGGAGAACTGCCCCGGCCCAGCTCAAAGGGATCAGAGGGCTCCAGGGCGGGTGTCTGCCGCTCAGAGGAAGAGGAGGAGGAGGTGGGACAGCAGGAGGAGGCAGCAGCCGAACAGGCCTGGCCTGGAGGGCCCGGGCCTGGGGAATGAGCGGGGCTGGAGGTAGCCAGGGGACCTGAGCTGGCTGTGGGCCCAGAAGAGGAGGCGGCTGAAGGGCCTGTGGGGTAGGCAGGCCCGGAAAAGGGGTTCAGAGCTCCAAGGGGAGCGAAGCGTTTCTGGGGGTGGGAGGGCTTGAATGGAGGCGGGCAGCTGTGGTAGGTCTTGACTGAGGTGTCGGCCCCCCAGAGAGAGGCAGCTCCGCTGCTCAGGGGCTCTACAAGGGCCCGGGAGGCCTGGCTGGGCTGCGTAGTCGAGGGCAGGGGTCCCGGGGGTGGGCGGCTGGGGGACTCGCCCACCTTGCAGTCTCCCCAGGTGCATGGGTAGCAATAGAGGGAGTAGGTATCCGGTGACGGAGAGCCACTGCCACTGCGGGAGCCCGCCCTGTGGGCAAAGAGACCGACACAGATGGAAGGGTAAGCACAGCAAGAGGGAAACGCCACAGGGCCACACACACGACACAGCAAACCACTGCTCCACCAGGTCCCAGAGGCCGCTGCTCCGATCTCAGCAGCGCTGGCCCACACCCCAGCCCCCGAGGCCTGAGGCCCTCTGAGATTGCTCTATTCTTTCTCCCGGCACCCCCCTCCCCAGGAAAAATTAAACTAAACTGAATTGCATAGAAAATTTTCAATAGCAAGGAGCACTCCACCCTGTGGCAGAGCCCACTCTGGAGGGAAACAGAGCAACACTCCCAACCAACTGTCATCATTTAGGAGAGGAGCGAACTGAAGCAGGAAGCCCCCAGGGCCCCCTCCCTCAGGTACTGCTCAGAACCTCAGAACCCCTGAACCCCGGGCCTGAAGTCTTCCTCTTCCTCAGCACTGGCGCCCCTCCCCACCCTCCCCTGCTTCAGTCCACCTGAGGAGGCCCAGGACCAAGAGGAGGAAGGGGCTCACCCATCCCGGAGGCCACAGGAGTAGTAGGAGAGGCTGGAGCCGGGGCAGTGGACAGGCTGCAGCTTGGGGAAGCGCGGGGGCACCGGGGGACTGCCCGAGAGCCGGCCACTGGCACTGCCACCTCGGGGGGGCACAGGAGGGGCATTGAGCAGGCGGCACTCCTCCTTCACCTGCAAGCACAGGGCCATGACGCCACCCCCGGTCCCCAGGCAGCTGGGCCAGCGCGGCGTGTGGGACTGACACTGCCCCACTTTGCCAAGAGCCTGCCCTGCCTTACACCCCGGCTCCTCACCCACCCCTTCTCGTCTCTCCAGCCCGTTTCCCTCATCGAGAGCCGACAACACATACACTGTCTCCTGTGGCCTTGGAAATCCATCTTGAATGTAAGAAAAAATAGAGAAGTAGATAAAAAACAATCAGTTAAGTAGACATATTCCCTCCTCAAGGAAAAGGAGAGAAATAAGAAGAAAAACGTGTAATGAGGAGAAGAAAGGGAAGGAAAAGTATCTGCCATCTGGCTCCCTGCCTTATAGGTCAGACACTCAAAAGTGGACTCCATGGGATGTTCATAGGTGTTGTCCATAGTCTGTGGACAAGCTCGGTTGGAAAATTCTGTGTTAAACACAGATAAACGGGCTACCTTCGTGCAGGACTTCTCAGAGCCTTTATTATACCAATACTCTGCAGCTCCAAAGTGAGGAGGGGGAAGGCTGGGCATCACAGGCTACTTCTTCTAGACTTACGTCACCATAGAAACTTCTTTACCCTGGACAACTTAAAGGACTCCTTGTTCCACTCCTTGTGGAACCTTCTGGGTAACACTGTTCTAGGCTCATCCCCAATTCTCTGAGGCTGGGGACCTGCTGGCATCTTTGTCCCCACAACTCCCAATGCCACCGTCCCTGGTATCCCTTACTACAAATGCTCCTGCGTTTCTTTCCTCCTTGTTTTCTCCCCTTTCCCCACCTCGGCCACCCTCTGTCATACACTCCGGGGGCTGGAGACCGAGATGCCAAGGCTGGGGGCCAGGAGAACGAGCTTTTCAAGCCCAAACCCTGACCCCTGGCTGGCCACCTCCCTGGAGGATGGGGCCCACAGAGCTCAGAGCCCGGCCTCCCCCCTCCTCGCCTCCACGGCGTCCACTCACCGCCTCGGATTTGGGAGGCACTGGAGGCGGGGCCGCCTCGGACTCCAGGCGGGGCGGCCCGGCGGCCCCGAAGGAGATGAGGTCGGGCCCCGGGAGCGGCCGGGTCCTGCCCTCGGCGAGGCCCTCGGCCGCCTGGTGCGTCCACAGCTCCTCGTAGGGGATCTCGGCGGGCGGCGCGGCGGGCTCGGGCGCGCTGGCCCAGTCGGGACTCACGTACTCCTGGTCGCCGTCGCCGGGCGGGCCGGGGCCGGAGGCGGGGGCGCGGGCGGGCCGGAGGGCGCGCGGGGGCGCGGGCAGGCAGAGGCGCGCACGGCGCGGGCTGGCGCAGTCTTCGGCCAGCTCGGCGGGCGCTTCGCGCACGGCGGTCGAGTACTCGTCGGGGTCGAAGCGCTCGCGGCAGTAGGAGGCGCTGTCGCGCACCAGGCGTTCGACACGCGGGTCCCCCGCCAGCAGGCCCTGCGGTAGCGCGAAGCGCGGCGTGTCGGTGAGCAGCAGGAAGTGCAGCGGCGCCGGGCCCTCGCGGCGCAGCGCCAGCCCCAGCACCACCGTCTTGGAGATGATGCTGACCAGCTTGTAGCAGTGGCCCTCCCGCACCGGGTGCAGGTCGTAGGGGTTGCGCGGCGGCCGGCTGGGCACCAGCACGTTCACCGGGAGCCGCACGCGCTCGATGATGGCGCGCACCGTGTGCTCGCCCTCCTGCATCTGCAGCTCCAGCGGGCTGCGCGTGCTGAAGCGGCCCTGGCACTGGAAGGGCAGGCTCAGGCTCTCATTGGTGCGGTGGTTCATGCAGATGAGGCAGGGCATCTTGCCTTTGATGGGCCTGGCGCCCCCGCTGCCACCCGCGGCCCCCGTGCCCCCCGGGCCGCCGCCGCCGCCCACCCCGGCGAGCGCCCCGGCCCGGCCCAGCTTGCGCAGCAGGGTGGTGAAGCGTGAGCGCTCCTTGGTGGTCTTGGCGCACAGGATCTCCGCCTGGCCCATGAGAGTGAGCTCGTCGCCGGCGTGCAGCGTGAAGTTGTACACCTCGCTGTCCTCACTGAACTCGCCTGACACCACCTGGGGATCCCAGAAACGGCGGGAGGCCTTAGCCAGAGCGCCGGGAAAGCCACCGGGACGGGACCCAGGAGGACAGCGCTCCTCTTGGGCCTTTCCCAGGGCTAAGACCAGATCAAGAGCAGTGGACTGAGGACATTCCATCCTGGAGGGGCCACGTGGTGGCTGTGCAGCCTTCAGTGAGTTACCTCTCGGGGACCTTAGTTACTCTTACTTGGAAGAATTGCTGTAAGGATTAAATAGACTATATGTACAATGAAATACTTTGAAAATACTCAGTATATGGCAACTTTTGTTATCATTTTTTACAATTAGGGCGATAACAATCCTCCACCTATTCAACAAGACTACTCTGAAAAGAAATGAATTGATGGATAAGCAGAGGGTTTATAAACAGGCAAGAACCGCCTGTACATAAGTGGGGGACCGTGTGCACTGTGTGCCCCACAGCTACACTACCACCACCAGTGGCTGAGGACGGCTGCCCTGAAAGACCTCCCAGTCAGGCCGTGACCCTCCACACACACTTCCTGCTTCCCCACCTTTTGCAGGAAGCTCCAGGAAGTTCATACACCTAGCCAGAGGCTTTCAAGGGGCTGCCAGAAGCCACAGTGTGATACTTTTACCTCTTAGAGCTCAAAGGCCACCCTCCAACCAGGGTCAGGCTTGCCCCCGAGGATAATGGAAACCTGGGGGCACCGTGCCTGGTGCAGAAAGGACTAACCTTGACACTGAAGGTGATGGCTTCCATCACAAAGATGCGATCAGGGAAGACGCTGGCCACCTCCTCCACGCTGCTGAAGTACCTCACTGGCTCCCGAACATCCCGGGCCTGCTCCAGGAGCTTGAACTTCCCTGCACAGGAAGGAATGCAGGCTGCTGCTAGGGTGGGCCTGCTCGCTGGGAGCCTAGCCTGTATCCGGAGAGGCCTCATTGTCCCCACCCCTTGTTCCCCTCATCTCAGCCAGCCTCTCTGGAACTCAGGTGGTCAGAAGGGCAGGTTTGCACCAGTGGAAGGAGCTGGTCAGCTGATTCAAGCCTCAGCAGGGAGGGGAGCACAGATTCCTAGCAACTAGAGCCCAGCCCTCACCCAGTGGACAGCTTGTGGGTGTGTGATAAGGCTAGCAGCTGCCTGCCCAGAGAAACCCAAGTGCAAACCCAAACACTTGGACACAGAGCTATCCTCGGACCAAGCGTTAGTGTGGCATTGGGGGTGCTGATTCCTAGCTTGGTCCCAGCCCCACTCTGATTTGCTATGACCCTAGACAAATCCCTTCCCTTCTCTGGGGCTTTGAGTCCTCAGCTGAGGAAGCTGGAGCAGATGCTCTTGGGCCCCACCTGGATCTGGCATTCTATGTATCTGCGTTGGATTGCTAACCCACACTGATGCAATGGGCAGACCAGGGGCCCAGCCCCAGTCTTTGGAGATCCAGGGAGAGCAACTCTGACCCCTAATCTGTTCCCAAATCCTCCTCTGATCCAACATCCAGCCCCATTGTCCCAGAGGCCTCTGATCTGAGCCCAGCAAAGCCTCCTCCCTTGGATGAGGTCTTCCCAACCTACAGTCCAGGGCTATGTTTTGGCTGGCTCAGCAGATGCCCCCAGCAGACACAGACTTTAAAGAATGATGATAATCCGTAAAGCTGACACCCCTCTGTGTAAACTGTCTAACCTCACTGGCCACACATCTTTTATGTGCCCACCTATGTGAGCACAAAGACAGGCTGTGAACCATGCTGGCATCTGGACAGATGGCCTCTTTTTAGCCCTTACACAAAAGGAAGAGAGTCTTGTATAAGCTGAGAGAAGACAAGGTGACTCTAGCTTCTGTAGTGTTTCTGGTGGTTGCTGCAGTCACAGTCCATTCATTTATTCATTCCACAAACATTTGTGGAGCACCCACTATGTGCCAGACACTAGCCTTGCCCCAACAGGGTGTGCAAACCTGGGTAAGAGAGTCTGCCCACAAGGAAATCCAGATGTAGTGTGTGATGGCAGGATGTGACAAATGCTACACCAGACTCATGACAAAAGAGTGAGAAGACCACTGAGTTGGGGGAAATCTGCCTGGCAGTCTGAGGGGATCATAAGAATGAAAAGAGTTTTACAGAATGGACATTCCACATGGAAGAAATAGCATGAGCAAAGACAGAGTCACGGAAGCAGACTGCCTGCCCCAAGTGGTGAGTGCCTGGAGGGTAGGACTTGAGAGGGGTGATGACAGGGGTGAAGCAGACAGCAACTGGGTTATGAAAGGCTCTGAATGCCACATGGTAGGACTTTATTCCGTAAGAATGAAACTCCCTGGAGTGTTCTGAGCAAGGGAAGATCAAGATCAAAGTTGAACTCTATAAAGATAACAGGGACACCATTCAGGTAAATAACTCAGTAACGAGTTCTGGAAAAGAGCCAGGGCAGCAACTGAGGGAATAACAAAAATGAGCAGAACAAGAGGTACTGTCGAGGTAGGGAGCCGCATCAGACGGTGGTGAGAAACTCAACAGACTGACGAGTAGGTGGTGGAGGAGGAAGGGACTCGGGTCACCAGCCTGGTCAGAAATGGAGACGGCAGAGCTGTTAACCAAAACTGAAACCCTGGAAGGAACGAGTTGTGGAGCACCGGCCAAACTGGGGAGGCCAAGTGAGGCCCTGCAGGGGGTGTTCCTAGGGCAGGCGAGCGTGTGGGTGCAGCGCTTGAGGCTGCCTAGTCAGAAGTAACAGACAGAAGGTCACCAGCCCACAGGAGGCAGCGTCAGCTGTGGGGCAGGCAAGATAGCTCAGGAAAGAGGAAGAACAGAGGATCTTGACCCTTTGGGGACCCTCTTCCCAGAGAAATCCCACAGTGTACCCCTAGCAGGAACACACAAAAAAGCGTTTTGTATATAGTACAGGGGGGCGGTTCTTGGAGCCCCCAAAGCCCAACCAGAAACCCGGATAGAGACACCCACTCCCTAATGCAGAGTATGAAGAGCAGAGGGCCAGGGGCAGAGCCTGCAGCATCAACATCTATGAGCAGGAAAAGTGACAACCCAGAAAGAGGGGGAAGTGCCCAGGAGAAAGCTGGAGGGAACATACCCCACGTCCCATCCCCCAGCCTTCCCCAACCACTCTGAGACCCTGGTAGGAAGAGGCCTCGGATGAGCCACAGCCCTAGAGGGCAGCAGGGATAAACTGGGGAGGGGACCTAGCAAGGAACAGTGATCTGCAGGTCAGAAAGCAGGAGTCACAGATCTGCTACCATCCAAGAAAAGTAGCCCCCGTCCCTCACCCAGTCGCCTCCCCAATATCCACACACAAACCCCCCAACCCCAAGCAGCCAGGCAGGGAGAAGTGCCCACTGCCCCCTGTGGGGAGAGCTGGAGCCAAGTCAGGGCTAGAGCCGGGGGGGAGGATGTGGCAGGGAAGATCGATGTAACCATGGTAGCCGGCACCACCCCCTCCGCCGCAGCCTGAGCCCAGCACCGGTCATCGCTGCCGGGAGGAAGGAAGGTAGACCTCCCGGGGGTGATGCTCTGGCCCCTGGAAGCCTTTTCCTCCCTCTGCAGCCCCACTGGGGGCAGCTTCCTCTCCTGCCTCCCCCTACATAAGACCCGAGGTCCCCTGCGGTTCTAGGGACCTGCCCCACCCTGGCCTGCCCCTCCCCCCTGTCCGTGACTCCCAGAGCACGTTTACGCAGCCCCGACAGGACGGGGTCTTCCAGCCTGAAGCAGGGTCTTGTTTGTCACCCCTCCCTGCCAGCACCTGACCCATACCAGACGCTCCATAAAGAATGGTGGGTAAATGCACGGACTTGGGAGTCGGACAGACCTGGCTGAATCCCAGCTCTGCCACCTACCACCTGTGTGGCCTTGAGCAAATATTTAATCCCCACGGGCTTCTGTTTTCCCATCTGTAAAGTGGAAGCATACTACTTGGCTCAAGGGACGCATCTGCCCGGTGCTCCGCAGGGTCTGCGGCCCGCGCGGGGAGAGGCACCGCGCAGAGGGCAAGGCGGGGAGCTGGCGGGGAGCTGGCGGGGTGGGGGTCGTCCCGGAGGAGTCCGGTCTCCCCGCCTCCCCGGGCGGTGGGCCTTGGCCTGGAGACCCGGCTCTCCAGCAGCGGCCCCCACGCCACTCGCCGCAGGGCATCGCCCTGAGCCCTCCTTCCCTCTCCCTCCACCGCCTCCCGCGGCTCTCTCCGCGGTCCGCCCCGCCCGCCTGCCCGCGCAATTATTAATTCATTAGGAGGAATCAGCTCGGAGCTGTGCGCTCAGAGCTTCCTCATTAACCCGCCGGCGGCCCAGCCCCTCCCCCTCCTGGGGGGCCTCGGCCACCCAGCCCCCATCCCGGCGGGGCCCGAGCGGCCCACCGGAAAGATGGAGCTGGGGATGCGACACCCCAGCTGTCACCCGCCTTACACAAGGGCACCGAAAGAGATGGGGGGAAAGGGCCAGGAGCCCCGTGAACGCGGAGTGCCCCAGGAGGCTCTGTACCTTGGTTTCCCGGATTTTTAATGACATAACCGAAATGATGCAGTAAGTCATATTTCTGTCAGTGAAGGCTTTTTCCAATCTTTGGTTTTTTTTTTTTTTTTTTGCATCGAACCTGTGCCCCCAGCAGTGCAAGCGCCGAGTCTTCACCACTGGACCGCCAGGGAAGTCCCCCAATCTTTGCTTTTTTTATCCCAAGAAGAAGACCTGGGACCTCTCCCTGGACCAAGGCCAGATACCCAGGCTGGGAAGTTTCTAGCTTGGGCAGGTCTCCCCAAGGGCTCCAGTCCAGGTCAGAAAGACACTTGAGACAGTTTCCTCATGTTTAAAATGGGCTGTGGGGCTACAGGAGTACAAGGTGCACAGGGCGCTGTAAAGAGCAGAAGCCCCGTAAAGGGTTTAGTCCTGTCCCACTGACTCCGGGGAGACCCAGGCAGCACCAGAAGGGGAACAACATACCTGTGAGGAAGGGACCGTGAGCCTTCCCAGCTCAAAGTATTCCAACCTTTGTTGGGGGGTGGGCAGCAGTTAAATACAGAACTGAGCTAACTACTAACTCCTGGAGCAGTTAGTAGTTAAACACAGAACTGGTCTAACTACTAACTCCTGGAGCAGTTAGTAGTTAAACACAGAACTGGGCTAACTACTAACTCCTGGAGCTTGATAAAACTCCCTCACAGGGCTGCTGTGAGGACGCAACGGCAACAACGCTCTGCCCAGTGTCTGAAACGCAGCACATGTTTAATGTGCAGGAGCTGTGGGATTCTGGGCTCACGTGGGGGCGTCTCCAGGATGGGGCCACCAGACTCACATCCCTCCCACACAGGGGACAACAACCCTGCATTCCTGATGTGGCAGCAAGCAAGAGCCCAGGAGTCAAGACACCTGGGTGCTAGCCCTTGCTCTGCTGCTTTCTAGCTGTGTGACCCTGGGCAAGTCACTTCCCTTCTTAGGCCCTCTGTTTCATTGTGTGTAAAATGAAAGGGCTGTACTTTCTTTTTTCAGCAGCAGAATCCTTTCTTCAAACAAAATCTTTAGGACATCAGCATCATATATATAACAGATAAAAGTAGAAATTCATTGCAGAATCTTATTAAAAGCCTAAAATGTTAACATTCACTTAGGTCAATCAGTGAAAACAATAAGTTTAACACAAAAATTGGGAAAAACAGGATTAGAGCAGGCAGATGCAGCCACATAATCAGCCTGAGCATCCCTTTGTTTCTGAAGTCTTTGGGTTGCACAGTACTGAGAGGATCCTAGCAGGAGATACTCTCTTTGAGGGTCTGTGCAAAAAGTGTTAATGAGGCAGAGATACCACCTGTATGTAATGGTACATACTGAAGGTCTCTAGTCAGGGTTAAGGTTTGATTTGTAGCAGTCGGAGGGTGTGGGTACTTTTTTTTTTTTAACATTAGTTTCAAGTCTATTTTAAAACAAAATGGGAATCAAAGGTTTGCAACCAGAAACCCAGGGCTCCACAAAACAGTATGAAAACCACTGGGCCCTAACTCTAACCCTAATCACCACCCTGCCAGCCATGACCTTGCTCACCCCTGTGGCTCTAAGGAAAAGCCAGTCACCAACAGTTTCCTCCAAGACCTCCCCACCCCTACCCCCCTGCCTACACCTCCCACCGGCTCTGTGCCATCTGTCCCTGGCTGGGCACACCTGGGTACTGCAGGGGGATGTCAATCTTGGGCCCGATGACATAGTGACCCTCCTCCAGGGTGTGGGCTGTCACCGTTGTCCACTGGCGGCAGGAGTGGATGAGCAGGATGTCTCGCTCGCTGACGCCCTCGGCGTACTCCCCTGAGAGGGGAGAGGGAGACAGAGGAGGAAGGACAGAAAAGAGAACATTACGGGGGCAGAAAGGACGGGCAGGCGGCCTGCTCACCTCCTCACCGAGACGCCACCGGGGACGGCTCCCCGTGACCCCTGCCCAGACCAGCAGCGCTCAAGGGACAGGCAGGCTGCCAGCTGTGACCTCGGGGCTGAATCAGGCCCCCTCTCTCAGGGCTCAGGCTCCCCGATGGGGCCCCAGCAACCGGCCCAGCCTCCGTCCTGCATTCATCATTCGACTGGACCGCCTGCTGTCCCAGGCCCTGTGCTGGGGCCAGGGGCTCCCAGCGGATGAGCCCAGCCTCTGCCCTCCAGGAGCCCTTAGGCCCAGGGGGAGGTGGGAAGAGATGTGAACAGAGAACACAGGCCAAGTTTGAGGCGCTGAATGGAGGCTGTCCGGGTTCTCACAGAAGGGGCAGTACACTAGCCGAGGGGGAGTGTGGGGCAGGACGGAGGATGGGAGACAGTGCCGAGCAGCAGACACCTGAGCTGGGCCTCAGAACCACCTGAACTGAGACCAGCAGAATTCTCAGCCCCCGAGTCGGCTCCTAGGCCAGGAAAGGAGGGCCTTGGTGAGGCACAGAGAGGGCCGGGAAGGGGCCGTCCACGGTGAACCCCAGGGCTCTGGGTCACTCGGCAGGGCTCACAGGAGCTGACTCCTGGCTCTCTTTTCACCCACTGCCACAGACAGTCTCCTGCCCACGAGGGACCTCAAAGGAGAGAGGAGAAAGTCTCAGATACCCCCTGATGCCACCTCAGAGAAGCTGCTTCTTGGCTCTCCCTCCCTCGGCCCTTCATCCCCCCCAGTCTTTGGAACACAGTGATGAGGGCCAGAGGGAGGGGTGGGTTTAGAAGAGTGCTGGGGGCTAGCCCTGGGGGAAGCTGCATGGGGGCCAAGCCGTCGGGAGGGGCCTGGGCCCCAGAGGCTCCAACCCCAGCACCGGTTTCCAGGAGAGCAGAAGGGCTGGCCCAGCTTCCAGGAGGCCTTTGAGCCGTCTCCTGGTTGCAGCTGGTGAGTAGGGTGGGTGAGGGATGCCTCCTTCCCAGCCCGCTCAGACGCAACTTAATAAATATCTGCCACCCAACCAAATGGGAAATGGTTTACTCTGATGGCTGGGGACTCCCTGAAGTGTGTGCATTTGGTCGGGGGAGGGGAGGATGTGTTCAGGACCTGCAGGAAGGGCCTGGCTTCCACCCTGTGTATGGGGGGGGGGGGAGGGGGGAGCCTTTCTCCTCAATTCCTCACCTGAGGCACAGGAGGCTTTCCTACTCTGTAACCTCCTCTTAGAGCTCTCCTAAGCCCCAGGCTGCCCTTCCAAGGGATGCAGGCCACAGTCACACAGGACACACACCAACAACCATGGGTCATGGTCACCAGTAGTTGAGCCAGCACAGCCACCTGGCCCACAGTGATAGGGGCTTGCTTATTACCCCAATGACACAACTCAGTCCCATGGTCCCACTAAGGGGCCCCTCCCAAATGCACAGGCACACAGGGACCTTCAACACTTCAAGACGTACTTTTGATCACATATTCACACTCACAGTTTTGATCACATAAGGTGACCACAGCCATAGCCACCATTGTCACAGAGAGACACCAGGCAACTGGGCCGTCACACCAGTTGCTCATTCCCTCATTCATTTACTCCTTCCATAATCTTTGTTAGGCAGGATGCCCTACCTCAAGGAGCCTGCAGCCCAGTAGAAGGACAATAAACTGACCATTACAACGGGTTACAGTAGGAGACAAGACAAGGGTGCCAGAGGTGTCAAGGGAGCCCAAAGGAGGCCTGCCAGATTGAGGAGCTCAAAAAGGACCCCCCGGGGGTGGGGGAGATGCCAAAGAGGATGTGTGGGAAGTGGCCAGGCACAACCTAGGGCCAGCATATTCCATTCACACGCAGACACACACAGCCTTGCTGTTGACATGGGCAGTCTCGGCATCACACGCCGACGATCCAGAAAACAAGACGTTGGACTGCCGGGCAACCCTGCCCCACGGCCCAGGCATAGACGTTCTCACCGAGCCCGCTCCTGGGACACGGTGACGCTCACTGTGCCCACTCCTCGCCGCCGCGGGTCGGAGGAGTGGCTGCTGGCCCCGCGGAGGGGAGAGGAGAGGAGCCTGTGGCCGCGGGCTCCATTAGCATTCAGGGAAGCGAGTGTGCCAACGCGGGCCAAACCCCTATTCTTCTCACACACAAAACCCCCGGCCTGGCTGCCAGCCCCGGCTCCTGCCCCTCCCCCAGCCAAGCAGCCCCTCTTCCCCCAAACGGTCCACTTGCTCGGCGCAGCCTCCAGGCGCCCCTCTCGGGCCCGCAAGCATCAGCAGAGCAGCCCGGGCCCCCGGGCACCAAGGAGAAGTGGGGCAAGATGTGGGGAGGTCCGGGGGCTCGGGGGCCCGCCCGGCGGGAGGACTCGCGCTCACTCAGGCCCAGAGGTAGTCTGCCGGCCCCCGGGGACCGGAGGCTGCTCCCCAGGCCGCGAAAGGAGGGTGCGAGAAGGGTCCCAAGAGGGACAGAGCGGGGCTGGGGGGCGGCGGCGGCGGTGGGAAGACAGAGTCCGAGGCCCAAGGGATACGGGAGGATCGAGGTGAGAGGCCGGAGACAAAAGGATGGAGGGGGGCGCGGCCCGGGCGGGGGTCTGAGGGCGGCGAGGGAAGGGGGTACACCGACGGCGCGGACTTGGCGGCTCCGCCGCGCTCCGGGCTCCAGCTGGGCCGAAGAACTCTGTCCCGGGCCCGGCCCCAGTCCCTGTCCCAGGTTTCTGTCCCTGTGCCCGTCCGTGGGGCCCAGAAGGAGGCGGCCCCTCGGTTCGTGGGCCCCGGCTCTCCGGGGAGGCGCTCCGGGAGCAGCGCGGGGCCCGCGCCGAGGAGCGGGAGGGCAGGGGTCGCATCCTCACGGCCCCGGGAGAGTCCCCGATGGCCCCCCAGTCGCCCTTCCCAACACCCCCGGTACCTGGCCCGAGGCAGGCAAGTGTGGGCAAGCGGCAGCGGCTGACGATGAGGTCGAGCGGGAAGGCGCCCATGCTCCAGCGCAGGCCCGCCAGCCCGGCCGCCAACTTCTCCATGGCATGGGCGTCCCCGGGGCCGCCGTCCCGGGGCCCCGACGGCCAGTCCCGCGCGGCCCGGGCTTCAGCGCTCGCCGCCACCTCCTGGGGCCGCCGCGGCGCTCCCCGCCTGGCGGCCCAGCCGGTGCTGCGGGCGTCACGTGGCCGGCCTCCCAGCGGGGCGCCGGCCCCCGCCCCCAGCCCCTCGCCCCACCCCCCGGCCCGCGCCCGCAGCCGCCGCCAAGGCCCGCCTCCCCGCCCGCCCGGCTCGCCCGCCCCATTCCCGAGCGTCCAGGTGACAGCCGGGGACCGAGACCCCCGGCGGGCGCCAGGAGGAAAAACGTGGACGCGAAGCGGCATCCCCAGGGTCGGTGGTGCGGGTCGGCCTCCCCTTCCCCGCCGAGTGTGTTCGGATCCCCCTTTCCTCGCCCGCTGGTGCCCCGGCCTCCGGGAATCGCCTCCGGTCCCGCTCGGGGTCCTGCTTCACTTCCCAAAGCTTCTGCTGCCGCGATCCCGGCAGCGGTTGCTGCCTCTAGGACGTATATCACCTCCAGCTTCACACATCCTGGCAACGCCGCCTAATTAACCCCATTTTACTGATGAGCAAACAGACTCAGAGAGGTCAAGTAGCAGCTTGATTTGAAGCTAGGTTTAACTTCAAATCCCACTGCCTTCCCAGCTTGTCGCCGAAGCCTAATACCGCCCCCATCTGCCCCCACTTTCCAAGTTCCCGGCGCCTTCTCACCGATTGCCATCAGTCCGTGAGCCAGACAGCTCCAGCATAGACATAGGCTGGTGCTGAAAGGGCTCCACGGACTCTCGTCCTCAGCCTCGGTACCCCAGAGAGATCCCTCCTCAACACACACACACAAGCGCTCTCTTCGGAGGTGACTGACATCCCACATCAGGTGACCTGAACCCCAAGAGAAATGGCACCAGATAAGATGGACACAACTTCTCAGAGGAAGAGAAATTTCAGATCACTGTTCAATCTCCATCTTTTGCAGAGGAAAGAAACGGAGACTCCAAGAGCAGAAATGTTTTGCTCCAAGGTCACACAGCGGGAAAGAAGCAGAGCTGTGACTGGAAGGCAGTTTGTCATCCAAACTGGGACACTTTTGAGAGTGCAGGAGGTGCTAACAGGGATAGGTTTATAGGCATAAACCAGGACAGAGGGTGTAAACCAGGACCAGACCATTCGTTCACCCTATCTCTGAGAGAGGCCTCTGAGCCCTGATGTAGATGCCACGCCTGCAGCTTCTAGTCCTCAGTATTGCTGGTTCACCTCAGCTCTAGACCTCAGTTTCCAGCTAAGCCCCTCTATCCCCACCGAGGCATTCACAGGCATTCCATTTCAACAATCACACTTGAACCCAGTCCTCTTTCCTTTTCTATCCCAGCTAAGGACATCACCTTTCACCTGGTCCCCCAACCTGGAACTCTTCTTAATCCTTACATGCAACTGGTCACCAAGTCCTGGCAATTCTGCTTCTGCCGTTTGTCATGTGGCCCTTCCTCCTCTCCAACCCTGCTGTCCCAGCCGGACTTCAGTTCCTCCTCTGATCTTTCCTCCAGGCCACACTTCATATTTCATGCCAAAACCCGTGTAACTCTGGATTTTGGCTGAGTCAGGGACCACACAGGTGTGAGAAATCAAGCAGAGCTACCTAACTGGTTGGACCCACCCCCTAATTGTTGTAGAATGTTCCAGAGCCTTTCTAGGGCTTTTTAACTGGTGGCAAATCTCCAGGGACCTCTATGTGCACATACATACATCCCTTGATTTGTTCAGGGCTCAAGAGCCATGTAGGAAGGAAGTCAGCTTCACTTTGAGTCAGAACTGCTTAGATCTTTCCTTGGGCTGAGATTGCTGGAAGAGAGCTGGCAGCACAGAGAGCACAGGAAGCAGCCGGAGGGAGGAGGATGCTTAACAGAGAGGCCAGAGGGAGCATCACCTGGGGGCCTAGGTGATGTGTGAAACTGTGCCTGAGCTTCACCCTCTGGGAGAGTCTGTGTGGGGGACAGAGAGGGCTGAGGGGTGGAGGCAAGAGCTGGGTCACTGGGATCCCAGCTGCTCTGCTGTGGCTTCCCCCTCTGACAGGGCTGGTGGTGACAAGTAGAAGGGAAGACATACAAGAGGTCAGTGGTCTGAAGGAGGAGGCAGGGAGGGGGGCACGGCCCTGGCAGAGGCCCACTGTTGGTCCAGAGACCAGGCTGTGGCAGAGGTTGGCCAAGCTGCCCGTGAGTGGGCAGAGTGGTCAATGGAGTAGAAAGATGGTGGAAGTGGCCAGCAGCAGCTCAGGTTATGTGTAAAACAAACCCACTCCACCCCACCTAGAAGGACGGATGGCCTTCTCCAAGCCCATGAACTGGAGGAGGCCAGAAAACATTTGGAAAGCACCTCTGAAAATTCTAGGAAATGTTGTATCCAATTTTTCTTTCAGAAAATTCTAAATGTAAACTAGAGGTAATAGTATTATGAATCCCCCTGTACTCATCTCCCAGCTTTAGCACTTACCAGCCTACAGCTGATCTTATTTCTGTTTATTTCCCCTCCTTATAGAATTTTTTAAAACAGCTTTATTGAGTTATAATTCACATACTATACAATCCATCCATTTAAATGTACAATTTCAGTGTTTTTAGTATACTCACCATATTGTGCAATCATCATCATGATCTAATTTTCAAACATGTTCATCTTTCCTTTAAAAGAAACCCCTACCCATTAGCAGTCAGTCCTTTCCCCAGCCCTCCTCCTATCTGTAAACAATCACCAGTCTACTTCCTGTCTATATAAATTTGTTGATTCCATACATTTTCATACAAATAATAAAATGTGTGGTCTTCTGTGACTGGCTTCTCTCATTTAGCAGAAGTTTCAAGATTCACCCATGTTGCAGCATGTATCAGTACTTCATTATTTTTATGGCTGAATAATATTCCAGTGTATGGATAACCACATTTTATTTATTCATTAATAAGTTGATGGACATTTGGGTTATTTTTGGCCTCATGAATAATGCTGCTATGAACGTTTGTGTACAAGTTTTTGTGTGGACATATGTTTTCACTTCTCTTCCTTGTGGTGGAATTGCTGAGTCAGATGGTAACTCTATGTTTAACATTTTGAGGAACTGCCAAACTGTTTTTCAAAGTGACTGCACCATTTAACATTACCACCAGAAATATATTGGGTTGGCCAAAAAGTTCGTTTGGATTTTTCCATTAACATCTTACGGAAAAACCCAAACGAACTTTTTAGCCAACCCAATATGAGAGTTCCAATTTCTCCACATCCTTGCCAAAGTGTATTGTCTGTCTTTTTAAGTCTAGCCATTCTAGTGGATATGAAGTGGTATTTCATTGTCGGTTGTTTTTGTTTTTTTTTATTTGCGGTACGCGGGCCTCTCACTGCTGTGGCCTCTCCCGTTGCGGAGCACAGGTTCCGGACGCGCAGGCTCAGCGGCCATGGCTCACGGGCCCAGCCGCTCCGCGGCATGTGGGATCTTCCCGGACCGGGGCACGAACCCGTATCCCCTGCATCGGCAGGTGGACTCTCAACCACTGCGCCACCAGGGAAGCCCTTCATTGTGGTTTTGATTTACATTTTCCTTAATGACTAATGGTTCTGGTTAACTTCTCATGTGCTTAATGGATATTTGCATTTTCTTTGGAGAAATGACTATTCAAATCCTTTGCCTTTATTTGTCTTTTTATTGTTGAGTTGCAAACATTCTTTTTATATTCTGGATGTAAGTCCTTTTTCAGAGATATGATGTGTGAATATTTTCTCCCATTTGATGGGTTGTCTTTTCACTTGATGATACTGTGTGCATCACAAAAGTCTTTGCTTTTGATGAAGTCCAATTTATCCATTTTTTTCTTTTGTTGCTTGTGCTTTTGGTGTCATATCTATGAAAACATTGTCTAACTCAAGGCCACAGAGATTTACTCCTGTATTTCTTCTAAGAATTTTATAGTTTTAGCTCTTACATTTAGGTCTATGATCTACTTTGAGTTAAGTCTTGTGTACAGTGCGAGGTAGGAGTCCAACTTCATTCTTTTGCATATGGATATCCAGGTATCCCAACGCCATTTGTTGAAAAGGTTATTCTTTATTCCATTTAATTGTCTTGGCACCCTTGTTAAAGACCAATTGAACATACATGTCCTCATAGAACTTTGAAAAGATCTTAGATATCATTTCCTCTATAAATATTTCAATATGTATATCTAAAGATAGGAACCTTTTTTTTTTTTTTTACAAAATTTAACTGCAGTGATATTATACAACTAACAAACTAACAATATTTTCTTAGTATCACAAAATATGTAGTCGGTGTTCATATTTTCCCAACTGTCTTGTTGGAGAATTTATTTACAATTTATTTAAATCAAGTTCCCAGTAGGATCCATACATTTTTTCCTTGCAATTTATTTGTAGAAGAAATTGGACTCTTTATCCTATAGTGTTTCTCACAGTCTAGATTTTGTTGATTCAGTCCCTGTAGGGTAATTTCATTTGTTACTTTGTCTTTTGATTTTCTCTAAATTGGTAGTAGACTGTAGGTAGTAAATCAAATTCAGAAGGTTTGAGTTTTGCTTTCTTGGCATTACTATGTTATAGGAGGTGGTGGTCCTTCTGTCAGGAGGCACACAGTGTCAGGTTTTCTCTGTTTTGTGATGTCAGCAGCCATTGTTGATAGTTGCCTAAGTGTCACCTTCCCTTTAAAACACCTAATTTCCCACGATAGGACTGACTCATCTTTTCTCAGTGTGCACACCACACCACCCCATAGAATGTATTGTGTTGTACTATTAAATACACCTCCCGCATTTTATCTATTCACATGTGATTCTCCACAGGGACTAATATGTATCTGGCTTACAGCAGGCATCAACAGATAAGGCAAAATGGTCCTAGAGCTGAGAGGATGACATTTGAAGTCCAATGGCTGTACAAGTGACTTAATCTCTTTTCAGTGGTGGCAAGAGCCAACTGTCAAAATTTCAAGAATTTCACAAGTGGGTTATTAAACAGAGCTATTATCAAAAATTAAATTATAAAAAGTTACAAATAAACATCTTATATTAAACCATAATAAATAATTAAAACTCATTACTTCCTCATTTTATTACATTTTACTATTTTCTATGCTCTAAAGGTTATTTTTGTCTATTGTTTCTGTATGGTGGCAAAACTATATAATGGTGTGCTACTCTTCATCTCTTCCCAACTCTGTGTTTGGTGATGTCATGCTGATAGCTCGAAATTGGCCATAGTGGGATTATTTACACCATGGAAATTGGTAAATGCTATGAATCAGGTTTTTTTCCCTAGAGAGTGGTTATAAAACATTTACCAGTACACCACTGCCTCTCATTGTTAAATGGGGATAAAAATAGTACCCACTTCATGTAAGATGTACATAAAGCACTTGGCACAGTTTCAGATACACATTTTAATAAATGGTAGTCATAAATTTTATTACTGGTATCTCATCTCATCTCTGGACTGGGGAGCTAAGGGAAGCTGTACTTTCATTAGGCATTTCTAAGGCAAATATACCATGGAGTACTACACACTCATTAAAAATTGTGCTATGAAAGTTAATAAACAGAAACCTCATTTAAAATGGAGTCGGGAAGCCAGAGGGGTAAGCTCTCACGCCCTACCGTTCCACTGTCAACTGCAGACCCAACAGGAAGAGACTGTACCTTTGTATCTCTAATGGGAAGAAGGTTACCACTTTATTACCTAGCAGAAGGAAGAATTTCTCCCTGCCAGGAAATAGCCTAGCCATTGAGAGACTGTCACAACTCAGCTAATGAAAAGCCACTACACTCTGAATTTCCAGTTTCCTCCAATGGACTCTTTATTTATAATAGCTCCTCCCAACTCCCCCTTCTCCTCTATAAAAGAGTTTTCTCTCCTTTGTTCTCCAGACTTGCCTGTGGTTCCCTGTAGATTGCATGTCCCAAATTGCAATTCTCTTTTTTCTTTTATAAATTTATTTATTTATTTATTTATTTTTGGCTGCGTTGGGTCTTCATTGCTGCTCACGGGCTTTCTTTTGTTGCCGCGAGCGGGGGCTACTCTTCCTTGCGGTGTGCAGACTTCTCATTGCATTGGCTTCTCTTGTTGCAGAGCATGGGCTCTAGGCACGCAGGCTTCAGTAGTTGTGTCTCCCCGACTCTAGAGCACAGGCTCAGTCGTTGTGGTGCACAGGCTTAGTTGCTCCGCAGCATGTGGAATCTTCCCAGACCAGGGATTGAACCCATGTCCCCTGCAATGGCAGGCAGATTCTTAACCACTGCACCACCAGGGAAGTCCCCAAATTGCAATTCTTGCCAATTCCTGAATAAACCCATTTTGCAATGAAACAGATGAATTTAATAAGGTTGAAGGTCAATATATAAAAATCAACTGCATATTCTGTTCTTAAATTCATCTATTAGTTATTATAGCTGTTTTGTAGATTCCTTGGGATTTTCTGTGTGCCAGATCATGTTGTCTACAAATAAAGACAGCTTTATTTGATCCTGTCCAATCTGTAGGCCTTTTATTTTGCATCTAACTGCATTGGCTAGGACCTCCATTCCTATGTTGAATAGGAGAAGTGGAAGTGGACATCTTTGCCTTGTCTCTGATCTTAGAAGGAAAGTCTTTGGCCTTTCACTATTGAGGACGGTGTTAGTTGTAGGTTTTTTGTAGATGACCTTTATCAGGTTGAGAAGTTCCTTTCTTACCTACTATTTTATTGTTTTCTGTTCACTTCCTCCATTTTTTGTTCTTCTGGTTCTTCCTTCCTTGCCTCTTAAAGAAGTCTATTTCATTTTTTTCTATTGGCTTTTCAGCTATACTTTTTTTTTCCACTTTTTTTTTTGGTGGTTTTTCCAGGGATTACATTATTCATTCTTAAATTTTCACAGTCTATATAGAGTTAGCAGTATACTAAATATAGAAAACTTGTAACATATAGATCCATTTATCCCTTCTCCAATATACATAGCACTGTATGTATACATTGTATGTATACATTGTATGTATGTACACACATTTACATGTATTTCATTAACCCCACAAGACAATGTTGTCATTTTTAGGTGTAAAGAGTCATACATATTATAATAAAATGAAGAAGAAAACACAGACCTTTATATTTACCCACATATTTACTTACTGATGCTCTTTATTCCTCTCTGAGGACCCAAGTTTCCATCTGTTATCATACACCTTCAGCGTGTAGGAGTTCCTTTAGCATTTATTGTACTGCAAATCTGCTGGCAATGAATTCTCTTTTTTTTTGTTTTCCCTCTTTTATCTGAGAATGTCTATTTTCCCTTTTTTCTGAAGGATGTGTTCATGGGATATAAAATTCTGGGTTGACTTTCTTTTTCTTTCAGCCTTTAGAGATATTGTTTCACTTTTATTTGGTAACAAAATAGTTCACTCTCTAGGGGCTTTATTTAGTTGATTTTTTGTATAAAGTCCAGAGTTTATCTTTTTTTAATTTTTCCCCCTGTGGAGGTTGCTTTCATAGGATTTACTCAACCATTACCAGAAGCGGAAGTGCCCCAACCTTATTTTTCTATTAAACTTTTTATTTTGAAAAGAGCTAGACCTATAGAAAGGTTGTAAAAATACTATAACAAACTCCCATGTGTCTTTCACCTCGATTCACAATATAATACATATTATTCTTTTCTCTTCTGAGCCATTTGAAAGCAAGTTCAAGATATCATGCTCCTTTGCCCATGAATACTTCAGTATGTGTTTCCTAAGAAGTAGGACATTCTCTTACACAGCCACAGTTCAATTATTAAATTCAGGAAATTTAATATTGATACATAATATTCAGTCAACATTCAATTTTTTATCCCAGTATTGTCCTTTATAGCATCTTTTCCCAAGATTTAATCTAGAATCATGCACTGTATTTAGTTACCGTCTCTAAGCTAGAACATTTTCTCAGCCTTTTCGTTTTTGTTTGCTTGTTTTTTTGCTTTTAAGACATTGGTATTTTGAAGAATATAGACCATTTGTTCTGTAGAATGACCAGTTTTGCCTGATGCATCACTGTCAGGAATACTCAGTGCATCATACCAGGAGGCAAGTGATGTCAGTTTGTCCCACTTTTTGTGATGCTAACTTGGATCACTTGGTTCAGGTTGTGTTTGCCAGGTGTCCGCACTATAAAGGCACCTTTTTTCCCTTTGTGATTAACAGAGAATTGGTGGGAAGATGTTTGTGACTGTTCACAACATCCTGTTCCCCAGCACACTTGCACCCAATGATAGCATCCATTGCTGATTCTTGCCTGAGTCAATTATTACTGTGATGTTTACTAAATGGTGATTTTCTAACTCTGTCATTCCTTAAACATGTATTAGTTGGCATTCCACTACAAAGAGGAGCTTGCCCTCAGCCCCTTATTTATTATCAATTCATGAATTCTTTTAAATTATTTAGTTTGATGCTCAAACTGTCCTATATTTGACCAAAGGGAGCATCTTTCAGCTAGTTCCTGTGTGCCATTGGCATGCAGCCATAATTCTTTGGAATTTTCCTTACTTTCTGAAACAACAGGATGTTCCAGGGTCATTCTGCCCTTTGCCTGCCCAGCTCTGGATTCAGCCATTTCTTCAAGGACTGCTTCCTTTTAGTGATTTGGGGACTGTACTCCCGGCAGCACCATCTGTAGAGTCCAGGTGATAGAGGCTTTTCAGAGTTGAAAACAACTAAGAAGTCTGTGTTGTCCTCTGAGGGAAATATGTCCACGATTCTGTCCACTTGCTACATAGCTCTGTGGTTGGAACACCATAATCACTTCCCCCTCTGCTAGCAGGCTGGATAGACCAAAGAACAGTCTGGAAGTCTTCCTGTTGATGTTTGAAGCACCATATGGATATTGTCACCGTGTGTTCTTTTTTTTTTGGCCGAGCCACGCAGCTTGTGGGATCTTAGTTCCCTGACCAGGGATCGAATCCGTGCCCTCGACAGTGAAAGCGTGGAGTCCTAACCACTGGACCACCAGGGAATTCCCATGTCATCATGTGTTCTTATAAAGGGCTGGGAATATTTATTTTAAAGCCATTCACTTTTTTCTTTTTATTTATTTATTTGTTTGTTTGTTTGTTTATTTATGGCTGCATTGGGTCTTCATTGCTGAGCGGGCTTTTCTCTAGTTGCGGTGAGCAGGAGCTACTCTTCATTACAGTGCGCGGGCTTCTCATTGCGGTGGCTTCTCTTGTTGTGGAGCACGGGCTCTAGGCACACGGGCTTCAGTAGTTGTGGCTCGTGGGCTCTAGGGCACAGGCTCAGTACTTGTGGCACACGGGCTTAGTTGTTCCGCGGCATGTGGGATCTTCCTGGACTAGGGCTCGAACTCGTGTCGCCTGCATTGGCAGGCTGATTCTTAACGACTGCACCACAAGGGAAGCCCGACATTTTTTAAATGAGCTCAATTTGTTGACTTTCAGCCCTCATTTTGTCATCGCGTAACATTGTGTTAATTTCCTTCTCATAAGTTCTCTACAATTAAGAAGAATTCATTGACGATGTTCTTTCTTATTTCTGTGGTGTGAACTAAAAAGTGTCTTAGAATCCTGCGAAGTAGGAAAGAACCACAGTTTGGTTGACCTTTGTAATTTACCTAATGTAGTTCATTAGGCAAAAAAATGTAGAAAGGAGCCTATTCAAGGGGTGTGTTTTTTTGCATGTTTATATTTTATCATAAAAGGAGACAGTGTTATAGGGATAAAGAGGAATTGGAACCCAATCCTTATCTGTAGGTTGTTCCTGAAATGCTCCTTCCAAAAAATAAATAATATTTATTTCGGGAAGTTAGAATTTTAAGTTTTGCTCAATAATGAACACAGTAAATCAAACTACACGTCTTATAAGTTGGGTATTTTGTTAGTTGATACACTTTTTTTTCAAGTAAATAATACATGTTTATCCAAAACAAATAAAACATTTTGACTCTAAATAGTATTTTAAATAATATTAGGAAAGAAGTAACAAATAATCAACATGTTTCATTATTTTCATTATTCCATATTTTTCATTTTGTAAAATTTCTTCTAATTAAGCTTCACCATCATAAGATGTTTTTAAACTGAAGCTTCATTAGCCTTTTCATCTCTTGCTTTTAAATGGTGCTGTTTATGTTCACAACATAAGCTTCAGAATTCTTTAAAAATGACTTTATTCAAATTGTTTTCTAAAAAAGAGATTTTGTGCTACTTGTTTTTCATACCATTCAGAACCACACTTGCCTGAATAAACATTTCAGATGGCCTTGGTATCATCTGGGCCCAAGCGACAGCAAATAACCAAGCAAAACTGTAGAAATTGTCCAACATCTTTTCTGTGAATCAAGTCAACAAATTAGCTGAGGCTCCTACAGCTTTGCTTTTGTCTGCTGAGACAGACTGTCCAATAATTCCACTGAAATTCCAATCTGAGCAATAAGACAAATAGATCAATGGAAGAGAATAGAGAGCCCAGAAATAGACCCAGGCAAATATGGTCAGCTGATCTTTGACAAATGAGCAAAGGCAATTAAATGGTAAAAGAAAGAATAGTCTTTTCAACAAATGGGGCTGGAACAATAGGACATCCACATGCAAAAAAGAGAGATAGAGAGAGAATATAGACCCAGACATTATACCCTTCACAAAAATTAATTCAAAATAGCCCATAGACCTAAATGTAAAATACAAAACTATAGAACTCATAGAAGATAACATAGGAGAAAACCTTAGTGACCTTATGTTGGGGGATAACTTTTTAGATGCAACACCAAAAGCGTGATCCACACTTTTGAAAAGAAAAAACTGGTAGGTTGGACTTCATTAAAATTAAAACCTCTGCTCTGCCCATCTGAGCAATAGAGTCTGGATAATATTCATGGGCCTGAAAGATGTGAGCTTCCTTCTCCAGACGTAAGATCTGACGTTTTGAAGATGGCAACACAACACGGTTGATATTTTTATAACCGGGCAAGTTGACTTATTACAGATCACAGATTTACCCTTACCACTTGCTTTGCTGCTGTTTTCACCAGTCTTCTTGCCACCAACCAGGCATCAGGGATGGAAGACAGCAACTGAGAGCCCTGGGCTTACTGTCAAGCCAAGAAGCTTCCAGAACTTGTGGGAGAGCTCCCACTCAGTCACTCACATAGCGACTGAACAGTTGGTAGGAATGCCTTCTGGGGAAGTTGGATTCTTGACCATGTATGTGAGGGTTTATTTCTGGGCTCTCTATCCTGTTACATTGGTCTTTATGTCTGTCTTTATGCCAAGACCATATTGCTTTGGGGTTTTGTTTTTGTTTTTTTACTGAGGTATAATTGACATATAACATTATTAGTTGCAGGTGTATAACATAACGATTCAATATTTGTATACACTATGACATGATCACCGCAATAAGTATCGTTAACATCCATCACCATACATAGTGGCCTATTTTTTTTTCTTGTGATGAAGACTTTTAAAGTCTAGTCTCTTAGCAACTTTCACATATACAATACAGTATTATCAACTGTAGTCACTATGCTGTACATCAACAAAATGAAAATGCAATCTACCAAATGGGAAAAAACATTTGCAAATCATATATCTGAAAACCCCAAACAACCCAATTTAAAAATTGGCAGAGGATCTGAATATATATTTTTCCAAAGAACACATACAAATGGCCAACAGGTACATGAAAACATGTTCAACATCACTAATCATCAGGGAAATACAAATCAAAACCACAGTGAGATATCACCTCACACCTGTTAGAACTGCTGTTGTAAAAAAGATAAAAAATAACATGTGTTGGCAAGGATGTGGAGAAAAGAGAACCCCCTGGGCACTGTTGGTGAGAATGTAAATTGGTGCAGTCACTGTGAAAAACAGTATGAAGGTCCCTCAAAATATTTAAAATAGAACTACCATATGATTCAGCAATTCCACATATGGGTATTTATCTGAAAGAAAGAAAAACACTAACTGGAAAAGGTATCTATGCCCCCATGTTCATTACAACATTATTTACAATAGTCAAGATATGGAAACAACCAAAGTGTCCACTGATGGACAAAGAAAATGTGAAATATGTATATATATATGATAGAAATATATACACATACATACACAATGGCATATTATTCAACCATAAAAAAAGAAGGAAATCCTGCCATTTTCAACAACATGGAGAGTATTATGCTAATTGAAAAATACCATATGATCTCACTTATATGTGGAATCTTTTTTTTTTTTTTTTGTGGTACACGGGCCTCTCACTGTTGTGGCCTCTCCCGTTGCGGAGCACAGGCTCCGGACGCGCAGGCTCAGCGACCATGGCTCACGGGCCCAGACGCTCTGCGGCATGTGGGATCTTCCTGGACCGGGGCATGAACCCGGGTCCCCTGCATCAGCAGGCGGACTCTCAACCACTGTGCCACCAGGGAAGCCCTATATGTGGAATCTAAAACAAACAAACCAAAAAACAAATGAAAAAACGAGCTCATAGATACTGAGAACACATGGGTGGTTACCAGAGGCAGGGGGCTGGGGGATGGAGTGAAATGAGTGAAGATAGTCGAAAGGTACAAACTTAGTTATAAAATAAGTCCGGGGGTGTAATGTACAGCATTGTGACTGTGGTTAATAACACTGTACTGTATATTTGAAAGTTGCTAAGAGAGTGGATCTTAAAAATTCTTATCACAAGGAAAAGAAAATCTGTAACTATGTCTGGTGATGGGTGTTAACTAGACTTATTGTAGTGATCGTTTTGCAATATATACATACATTGAATCATTATTTTGTACACCTGAAATGAATATAATGTTATATGTCAATTATACCTTCATTGAAAAAACAGTATGTTGCTTAATTTTCATATATTTGTAAAATTTCCAGTTTCTCTTCTATTATTGATTTCTAGTTTCATTCCATTGTGGTCAGAGAAGATACTTTTAAATATTTCAATCTTTTAAAATTTATTGAGACTCGTTTCATATAATGCTATTTTATAAATGACCAGAGTCTATTCTATTTGCTTTTTATGTGAGCACTTATTATTACAATATTATGGGAATTTAAATTTTAACAAAAGACATTTAATCAGTTCAAAAAAAAGGACTTGTAAACTCTAGTCAGTTGTGTATAATATACCTCTATGTGGTGCAGGGTCAAGTCCCATACTCAGTGATGATATTATAGTATACCCATGCCTCATATTATTTTCTAAAGTACTGCTCTATTTTTACAACAGAGATCAAGGAGTGAAAGTGGCCCTCCATTAGGGCATGGACTTCCAGGGAAGGTAGGTGCCCAGGTATGGGAGTCAGACCCACCTGGGAATGGGCCTGAGTTTTTCTTTCTGCTAGTATGATTCTGACAAGCTACATAATTTGCTGAGCTTGTATTTATTCACTTGCCAAATGCGGACAACAACACATACCTCATGGAGTATGTATCCTAACTCAGGATTAGCTGAAATCAGATTAGCACAGGGAACTCTACTCAATACTCTGTAATGACCTATATGGGAAAAGAATCTAAAAAAGAGTGGATATACGTATATGTATAACTGATTCACTTTGGTGTACACTTGAAACTAACACAGCATTGTAAATAAACTATACTCCATTTAAAAAAAAAGGGAAGGGCTTCCCTGGTGGCGCAGTGGTTGAGGGTCCGCCTGCCGATGCAGGGGACACGGGTTCGTGACCCGGTCCGGGAAGATCCCACATGCCGCGGAGCGGCTGGGCCCGTGAGCCATGGCTGCTGAGCCTGCGCGTCCGGAGCCTGTGCTCTGCAACAGGAGAGGCCACAACAGTGAGAGGCCTGCGTACCGCAAAAAAAAAAAAAAAAAAAAAAAAAGGGAAAATGAAGAGGACACTGGCTCTGACACTGAGGAGGGCAAGGGAGGGAGGGAGAGAGCAGTGTCCTGGGATCCAAGTGAAGGAGGTGTTTCAGGAAGGAGTGAGATTAATGAGTCAACATCTCAGATTCAGCACGGCTCTGACCTCGGCAAGAGCTTTCCTGATGGGGTGATGGGAATGCAGCCCTGATTTAATTGAGCAGAGAGGAGAAAGAGCAGAGAGGCATATAGACAGCCCTTCAGGGAGTTTTGCTATAAAAGGGAGTAGAGAAATGGGTGGGAGCTGGAGAGGATGTGGAGTTGGGAATCAAGGGAGGGTGCTTTTCTTTTTGGCAAGTATTAGAGATCTTCCAGCATGCTTCAAGTTGTTGTTTGCCCTACTCTTGTGTGAAACGTTAAAAGAGATTTCCCCTATTCTAAATAGTTCGGAACCACTTCTCTGGAAAGCATTTTCTTTCAGAATTCTCCACTCAGTTTTGTTCTCTTTAATTATTGTAACCGGTTTAAAAAGGGAAACTCAAGGGGCTGTTTCACCCCTGCTTTCTACATCCCACTGAGTGTGTGTATTTATCACAGCCCAGCAGTGGAGGTTTTAATATGGCCACAACCCCTGTACTTGGTTCCGCTAGTTCTCAAGTAAGTGGAGAGGCGCCGGGAGGGATAAAGTGGGAACAGCCTGGACTGGGAGGATGGCCACCTGGGCTCCCCGCCCACTCAGTTACTGTCAGCTGTGTGATCCTGAGCCTGCCATGTGGCATCTCTGGACATCTGTAAATTAAAGCCCTGCAATGATTTCTAAGTGACCTGTTTGTCCCTCAGTTGTCCTTGCTTTCTTGAGAATTTTGCTATGCATTTAAAATTACATTTATCCTGTATTTCTAGGTGTCTGCTGTATTGCCTGGCTCAAAGCACATACGTGAAGCTTGATCAACTCTCGTTTATGCGTTCATTCGCTCACTCCTTTAACATGATTTACTGGGCACCTTCTATGTGCCAGGAACACTTAGGCACTGGAGATCCAGTGGCAAACCAGGCAGATTTCATCCCTGCTCTCAGACAGCCTGGTCCCTAGCCTGGTCCCTTTCCTCACTCTTTTCACATGCTCCATCAGCTCTGTAATGTCCATCACCTATCAATATTATTTCTCCCACTTGCGTTTCTGGAGACCACGTCCTCCGGGTCCACTCGAGATCGGTTGCTTCCTAGGCCAGCGGCACCGCCCTGCAGGATCTCAGGTCTCCCTCTTTCCTGGTGTACTTTTTCATTTTGCTAGAATATATCCTCCAATAGATTCCTGAGAAGGCCAGTAAGGGAAGGAAACATTTACCTCTTTGCATATTTGAATACATCATTTCACACTTAACAGGTAATTTGAATGAGTATAGAATTCTACATAGAATATCCTTTTCACTCAGAATTGTTTTCGAGGTCTCAGTATTACTTTAGGAACATTTAAATCATTCAGGTCCTTGATTCTTTTGTATGTGACCTGCTTTTTCTCTTTTTTTTTTTTAAATCATTTATCTTTGGAATTCTGAAATGTCATGGTGACATTCCTGGGTGCAGGTAATTTTTTTGTTTTTCGTGCTAGGCCTTTTCAATCTGGAGACTAAAATCCCTCAATTCTAGGAAGTTTTCTTACATTCTCTCTTCGATAACCACCTTCCTTCAGCTTTCCTATTTTCTTTCTCTAGACCTCCAACTAATCAAATTTTGGCTTTTAGATTAGCCTTCTAAATTTCTTATCATTTCCTCCTGTTTTCCATTTCTCACTCTTTTTTGTGTTTTAATTTCAGGAAGATTTCCTTGACTTTTATCTTCTAATTCTCTTGAAACTTTTATTTCAGTTGACAGTTTTTATTTTAGAGAATTCTATCTCATTTTTTCTTTTTTTATGACATCCTAATCTTGCTTTTTGGATACAGTATCATCGCATATCCAAGAATATTAATGAAAGTGAGTTTGGGATTTTTCTTTGATTTTCTGCATTTTTTCCCTTTGTTTCCTTTTTCTATTTTTTGTTTGTTGTTTTATTCTCTCATGTTAATATGAGGAACTGAATATCTGATTGAATGCAAATATCTGTTAAGTCTGAGGATCAGGAACATGGATTTTTATTAATTTGTCTATAGGTTTCTGTGTTTAAATGATCTCATATATTCTAGGTAGATTGGAAACTTTATGTATATTCATCTATCTTGATGCCTGGAGACCTTCAACATAGAATAATCTGCAATGAGGCTAACTTGTAGTTGGTGAATCTCCAGTATTTGTGAGTCTTTTCTTTGGGGACAGGTTTTCCAGAGAGGACATTCCAAATCTTTGGCCTGGCTATGTGTGTCTGGCTGCCAAAATTCTGGGAAAGGGAGGGGAGAAGGAAGGAATCTGAGGAGCTCATCATTCAAGATGCAGATACTGGGACTTCCCTGGTGGCACAGTGGTTAAGAATCCACCTGCTGATGCAGGGGACATGGGTTCGAGCCCTGGTCCGGGAAGATCCCACATGCCGCGGAGCAACTAAGCCCGTGCGCCACAACTACTGAGTCTGCGTTCTAGAGCCCGCGAGCCACAACTACTGAGCCCGTGAGCCATGACTACTAAAGCCCCTGCGTGCCTCAAGCCCGTGCTCTGCAACAAGAGAAACCACTGCAGTGAGAAGCCCACGCACCTCAATGAAGAACAGCTCCAGCTCGCCGCAACTAGAGAAAGCACACACGCAGCAATAAAGACCCAATGCAGCCAATAAATAAATTATCTAAAAAAAAAAACCAATGCAGATATTCACTGAACTCCTGGTGTTCGACCCTCTGACTCACCTCCACCTTTCCCCATGCCGTGTCCTCGTCTGGAGGTTCTGTCATTCCATTTCTGCAAATAATAAGCCTCCAGGAAGAGTGGCAGCAACTCCTGGAAGCAAGAGGTGGGAGGGGACACCTGGGGATCCCATTATTTCTTACACAGACTTTCTACCCATCCCCATTTTTAACCCATCGCCACATGTTTATCTTCTCCATGGTCCCTGGTACCACTAAACTCTGGAACTCGTGGGATTCAGGGTGAATCTGCTCACTTTTTATTGGCATCCACCTTTGAAAACACTTAGATTGTAACTTCTGCTCTAGAATAGTTAGCTCTGTTTTCCATCTCCCACTTTTTAAAGACCTAGGTCAATATTTGCATAAATAAAATTTTTTATTCTTACAGATGTTTCTTGCCTTTTTTTATTTGGTTTTTGTAGGATTGATTATACTTTGTAAATTCCTTTACTCCCATCTTATTGGAGGTTGGGAGAGAGAATTTAATTTTGTGTGGCTGTGTTTACCGTAAATTCTTGATGACGGATCTCAGACTGATGGGCTCTGGAGAAGTTTCCGGTGCACAATGAAGAAATGCAGTGCCCAGGAATGGTCACAAGGTGGCTCAGTGGCTCCATTTAATTTATAATTTCTCCATAGCCATCCCTGCCAACTCACAAGAGTTAGAGTATTTTGAGTCTTGGTTAATCAGGCAGAGGGGAACCACAGAATCAGAGAATACTTACACTCCGAGGGCTCCCTAGCCAACCTCCTCCAAGGCAACGGAGATCCACGGAGTCATCCAGTTATCCTGTGTCTGGAGGTAGTCGTAGAAATAGATTGGGCTTGAATTTTAAGGTTATTTTAAATTGGTTATATTTGAAGTTGCCTTTAAATTGGAATACAAATGTGAATGCATGAAAGTCGGGGTGGGAACAAGGAGGCCAGTGCAGAGGGAGAAAAGATGGAGAAGGCTGTCACTGGTTCACTGATCACACATCCTGAGCTCCTGCCGCTTGGATGGCAGTGCGCGGAGTACTGTGAAGACACAAAGGAGATGAGACAGGGTCCCTGCCCACGAGCTTACAGTCTGGTAAGGAGATGAGCCAACAGAAGACAATTAACCCCAACCAAGGAAGTCTGCAATACATGCCCAGTGGAAATGTAGCTCAGAACTGCTACAGAATGGATGGAGAAGGGCAAGGTCACTTCCCTGCTCAGGTGTAGGGAATATCCTTGTTGGTGGGACTTGGGCTGGCCTTGGAAGAACAGTGTAGATCAGTCCTTCTCAAATTGGAATGTGCATAACAAGCATCACCTAGGGCTCGTTTCAAGATACGATTCTAATTCAGTACAGCCATATTGTGTGTGTGTGTGTGTGTGTGCGCGCGCTTGCCTGGCATTAAGATTTTACAGTTCTAACAAGCTCCCAGGTGATTCCAATGTGGCTGACCTAAAGACCACACTTTGAGTAGCAAGAGTGTAGGCACTGGTTCATGAACTTGGCTGTACATGGCAATCACACAGGAAGTCAAACAAGAAAACCACTAACAGTCTCACCCTAGAGATCCTGTGTAATTGGCCTGGGGTGCAACCTTAACATTGGTATTTTTAAAAACACTTCCCAGATATTCTAATGTGCAGTAAAGTTTGAGCATCACTGACACCAGGGGCATTTATCATTCATTTTGTCTGCCCAGCACCTGAATCCCCGACCCTTAGAGTCAGAGCCCACCCCCACTTTTGAAACTGAAAACAAGAGATACTCCCTTTCCCTCACTTGCCTGGAATTTGGGCTCCACCAACCAACCCAGACTTTGCAGCGAAAGCTACTGAAAACAAAGAAACAGAGGCTGAACTATACAGACTTAGCAAAGATTTTGCATTGGTGGCAGCTATATTGTTTTAGTGACAATTCTTTTTTTTTTTAATATTTATTTGGCTGCGAGGGATCTTTTAGTTGCGGCATGCAGGCTTTTAGTTGGGGCATGCGGGATCTAGTTCCCTGACCAGGGATCAAACCGGGGCCCCCTGCATTGGGAGTGTGGAGTCTTAACCACAGGAACACCAGGGAAGTCCCTATTTCAGTGACAATTCTTGGGGCCTGATGCTCAGCAGCAGGGACTGTAGCGCCTTAGGAGACCAATTCTGCTAAGCTTGATTTTGAGCATTGGTCTTGGCTGCAAAGCCTCTCAGACTGGTTCTATAGTCCTGAAAATTGTGATATCATTTAAACACACACACACACACACACACACACACGGAACCCTTTACGGTTAAATACAAACTTTAAAACCCACATAGGACAAATGTGTAGATTAATGTATTGCTATAAAGCAAACTCCCTTGTAAACAACATCCATGTCATAAGATAGGATTTTGCTATCCCCAAAACCCTTCATGTCCCCCTACAATGTATAACTCCTCCCTCCCTAAGAATACCCCTCCCTGACTTTTAATCGTTTCCTTAATATTCTATTATTTCTGTACTTCCCTAAACACATTAAGGTTTAGTTTTGCCTGTTTTTTTTTTTTTTTCCTTTCCATCTTTTGTTAATTTACAATCTCTCTCTCCATTGGAACTTAATTGTTGAAGAGACTGGATCAATTATCCTGTAAAATTGACCAGTCTGGATTTTGTTGACTGATGTAGTTTAATATATTCCTCTGTCCTTAGATTTCCTGTAAAATTGGTAGTTGGATCTAGATAAGTTTGACCTGAGGTTTGATCTTTTTTTTTGGCATGGCCTCAGCATATAAAGTATTGTGTTCTTTGTCAGAAGATACGTAAAATGTCTGGATTTCTCTGAACTTGCACTGGAGACATTTTCACTTTGTAGTTCAATGACAATTAATGTTAGAAGTTCCTGAATTTTTTGCTACAGATTTTTTCCTAAGCAACTGTTATTCTCCCTTTGACTAGATGCAACAGGAACACACCACCTCTTTTTATCTTGGTGCTGGAAGTTTCAGACCTAAATACGATGTCCCAGCAAAACATTTTGACTTGGAGCACTCACATCCCCCACATGGCTCTTGATCTTAGGGAATCATACTGATCTCAAATCCAGGAAGTTGGCATGAACTTATACCCAGCTGCCTTTCCCCCCGCCCCTGTATTTTGACTTACTTCACTACTATTATTCACTGCTGTGGCCATTATTAAGTAACAAAAGTCCCCCTCAAAGTACATAGCCTCAGAAAGCCAATTAAGAGAATCGTGAAAAGCAACTTCATCATCATTTACTTCTAGCCAAGAGATGGTGTGAACTAGGAGGAAACAAAATTAACAAGATGGTAAGGGGTAATATAGGTTTCAAGAAAAGAAGCAGTAAAATGTGCTAAGTACTTTTCAAGGGCATTGTTCTTTGTTCGAGGTACCAAGGTTAGGCTAAGCGGCTACATTAACTCGATAAGCTAAGGTTACACTCCAGCATTCTCTCTGTTGGCTCTGGCACATGTTTGTTTTATTACCCCCATTATAATCAGTATAACCAAACCTTAGGACCTTATCCTGAGAAACTGTGATATGCAGAAGGTGAAAATAGACTTGAGCACTGGCTTGGTTTCAAAATCCAACTCCAGCACCAACTGGCAGTACAACCTGAAGCAAATTACTGAACCCTGAGAGTTTATTTTGTACAAATGATACTACTACACCAGGTTGTTGCTGACATAACCCAAAGAACAGTGCCACAAGTACCTAATCCACTTCCTAGTAGGCAAGAGACAGTCTTTCTCTTTCACATACTCCCCTGTATATTAAGCCTGCCCTCTGCCATCATTTTAGTCTGGTCTTGTTCAAATCGCAATAATTCAGCAACCTTCTGTCTGATCTCTAGAACCCGTTTCTCCTCTTCCAGCCCACCTAGACTCGCTTTCCTCAAACACGCTGCTCCCACCACTCTGCAGGGCTCACCGGGACTCCTATTGCCTATCACATTGTCCAGCTGGACTTCTAGTCTGCCACAAAAGCAAAGCTTGTTTCTAATGTGCTCGTGGTCTCTTCTTAACCTCCCCTTAGCCCTAGCCATTCAATCCATGTATCTGAGGACCAATTCATGTCCCTCCCTCCTCTCTCAACCACCATCCCAACTACTCTCACCAACTGAACTTGCTCTTCTATTAATACAGCACTTGAATCTGGATCACAACTATTTGGCTCTTGTATATGTTTACCTGATCACTAATTCCTTTTGCTTTCTAAACTAGGTCATAAATGTAAAGGCAGAGGCCATGGTCTGTTTTCCTATGCCAATCTTAAAGGCAGAAATCATAGGCCCCACCCGAGACACAAAATTCTGTGCTGATGGGAGTGAACGGGGAAGCATTAACATCACTCTAGGTGATCCTTATAAAAACTGCACTACGAGAAAACCTCTATATATCCTTCCAGCAGAGATAATCTTGTCAACAAATATTTATCTTTATTTATTGACTAATAAGGCCTTAATACAGGATCAAACATTTCTTTCATCAATACTACATATAAAAAAAGCCAAAGTAGTTTTTTATGGTTCACAAAAAAAGTAGGAAACACTTTACATTTTTCAGGTAAGAGGACAGTCACTGCTAAAACAAGGATTCATCCTCCAGCATGGCAGCCTTACCTTGGTGCCCCCGGGTAATCAGCTGACCTCAGTTGTAGTTGGCCTCTGGCACATTCTAGCAAGTGTTAGCTGGGGAGTGACTACGGTTGTGCACTTGATGCCAGGATGATTCTGCTTTTAAAATGCAGTTTCTTCCAATGATGGCCCTTGAAATTGCCTTCCCAGCATTCCCTAGTTGAAAAAGTTATTCTCCTTCTATTTCTGCTCCTCTAATACCCAGTTTGCTATTCTGCACTATTTTCAGAAGGAATCCTCCATCTTAAACTCCATAAATAAATGAAAACCAAGCCACACAGTTGGAAATCAAGTTTTGTTTTTATATGAACAGAAATAGACCATCTAGAAATATTTCAGTTTATTTAAATTGTTAAGTAGAATATGAAACCGAATTTGTAGCTAGTACCAGAGAATGGACTTAACTGTTTGGTGTTGAATGAGAACGGCTTCTACACAGGATCCCAAGAGACTTACAGAAAAGGGGGCAAAGCCCTATTATTAAGCAAATAAAACTCATGTTTCAAACAGGTTATACAAAAATTGATTTATACTCCATTTCCCTTTTTTTGATATTTAGAAAGTGCAGATTTAACAAAAGGTAGCCATATCCTTTCTATGTACAATGCCAATTATAAGTATGCAAACAACAAAACTGTCAGTCTGTTACCCAAAAATCCCAGTGTTTAGCTCTCAAACCTTAAGTCACTGAACTGAATAAGGATTAAAGAGGGTTAAAAATAAAAAAAGCTACTGCCACATTCCAGATAAAGGAAAGCAACAAACACATTAAAATTAATCTAACAACAGTAGGTTTAACCTAAAACTTTTTGAGAAGCTTAACATCATTTCATTATTATTTTTAATGGAAAATTAAGGATTATTTGGCAATGCTGCTTTTACTAGTAGTAAACAATGATAAAGTCAAGTGAGGCAAAAAACCTAACAACAACCACCAGTGAGGCATATAAAATCACTTTTAGGGCACTATCTGAAAATTCATGGATGTTCATAGCAGATACGTCCCTATGTTGTTTATGTGAGCCAAGAGGTCATTAAAATGCTATCCACGACACAAAAAGACTTTTCAATGGAAGCTGCTGTCCTAAACTCAGCCTCTGCTAGAAATGAATCATGCTATTCACAATTATTTCAACAAAGGTATCATCTTAGGATGCTAGCAGCATAGCAAACTTAACTTACCCTATCCTAATGATAAGCAATGAAGCAAAGCTAGAAAAATGAAGTGAAAAAATGACAGGGTGAGAGAGAGCTAGAGTATCTTATCTTCACATGAAAAGCCTTTGTTGTCCTTTTTCCAAATCCATGGTGATACAAATTTTCCAAAGGGATGTGAAGATAGGACTTAAAATTAATAATATTCTAAAGTACTTCTAAATCTTAAGGTAAAGACAACTTAACACTGAAAAAATGTTCTTCAAAGGCCAAATCTCAATATATTTGGCAAACATGTTAATAAATTTCACTCCTCCTTCCCACCTTTTTGAAACAACCTTGATTGGGCTACCAAACTGCTAGAGGAGTTGCCAAAATGGAGACTATTCAAATTTAGGTTAAGAGATTTATTCTAGGAAAGTGAATAGGCTATACACCTAATTAGAAAGACAAACCACAACACCCTCCAAACACTAGTGCATGCAATTAACTCTTCCATTTCATAAACTCAGTGGAGAGACAGGAAGGGAACAAAGAGGGAAAGAGAAGAGGAACATGAAGTCGAACAGCAAATGAAGGAATCTGGGACAGAAGCTTTAGGGGAGAGAGAAAATGAGGGGAGGACACAGTTAACTGACATTTGATAACAGGCAGTTAGAATTTATCTTTCAGTTTACTTAGCAAGTTAAATCAGTGCTTTATGTTAAACTCGACAAACCTGCTAGTTTACCCCTTTCATTTTTAAATAAATCATACCACAGGGTGGTGGGGGAGAAGCAAATAAAGCAGCATGCAGGAAGAGACACAAGGAAAAAGTGGCCAAGGAAAAGAACCGGTGGCAGGAATAGTTTTAAATATAAAGGCCACTTGAAATGAGACTCCACAAACCAAAGCTATCATTTCTGCATTATCCTTTGTCCTCAGTTAACTACTTTGAAAATTACAGCCGAGCAAACCACAAACATTTTAATGCTTTATGTTTCGATGATATGTCTCCTGCACATGCTTCCACCAAAACAAAAAAAGGAAGAACCAAAGAAGTTCCTTTCCACATAAGGCACAGGACAAAATTAACCCCATTTACATACACAAGGCGAAAATGAGTGTTTTCCTGGCTTTTGTTTCTTTTGCTATCACATGTCTATAGATTATAGGGACTCAAGCACATTATCCATGACAGAAAATTCCACTGTTGTACAAAATAAAATTGTTAATTCTAACTTTTATTCTTATACAATTTGCAGAATAGAGTTGAAATGATTGCTATAGGTTTTAATGTTGATAAGAACTGGACTATAATACAACTGAAATGCAGTGGTGAGCTGAGCAAGTACATTTAAAAATGAACTCACAGACATGATTTTTCTATACATTTTTTTGTTTGAAGAAAATTATAAAGTCAGCAAGCAGTCACAGATGAAAGAACAAATAAAACAGGTGGACTAGGAGTTAAAAGATGAGGAACAAAAATATCTGTTGAAGAGTTAAAAATGGACAGAGTGGTTTATTTTGCAGCAGGAAGAGAAAACAGGGTGGTGGATGGCAACTGATGGAACAGGAGAGCGTTCAGCAACATTTGCTCTTCCAGCCTGTCACGCCTCCTCCACTGCTGATATCTACGTTTTCACTGTTGGGCTCTTTTACAGGGGTCTGGAACAAACACACAAGGAAAGCAACCCGTGAAAAAACACTGCCATGGATAAATCAAGATTTAACAGCAATATTCTCATAAATGTTAATTTATGTAACAGTGCAATTAGAGTCACATGAGATAGGTTTTCTCTCCCATGCAAAGTAAAGAAATGGAAGTTTTGTTTTTGATCTTCATTTTGCCTTTTTCTTCCAAGTTGTGAAATGTCTTGAGGCCTCCTGGCTTTCCTTGGTAGAACTTCTGAAATCTTCTCTGCCCTAACTCTTGTGAAGAGAGGTATATTATCTCCTGGCCTGACCCCTGAGTACCTAGTACTTAAAAAGCATCATCAAGCATATGTATAAAACCAATGTTGGATCATGTCTAACTTCAGAGAAGTGAAACAGCCCTTTTCTGTTTAGTTTTACTTGCCTTTTGAGATCGGAGCTTGTATTTCCATAGCATTGCTTTAAAAAGGCAATTTTAACCATGATACACTAACATTAAGTGGAGGAAATAGGGTGGGGCAGAATGCAAAGTTGTATATAATTCATGTTAAAAATGGATACAGAAAAAAATCAAAATGAGACACCAAAATGTTAATAGTAGTAACCCTTAGGTGGTGGGTTTATGAATTATTTTATTTTCCTCTTTGTATAATCCCGTATTACCCCAACATCCTAAATATTACTTGTATAATCAGAAGAATATACTATTTTACGTGGATAGCCTATACTATATGTATGAAAGCAGAATTCATTTTAGGGATAGCATACCTACAGTAACGTACACAAATCTTAACTGTGCTTGATGGATTTTTAATATATGCTGTGAAACCACCAGATCAAAATATAGAACATATATAATATCCCCCAGAAGGCTCCCTTATGTCCCTTTCCAGTCAGTACTACCCTCCTAAAGGTAACCAATACTCTGACTTCTACCACCATAGATTAGTTTTTTCTGTTTTTGACCTTCATATACATGGAACCATATTTTATGTATTCTTTTGTATCTGATTTCTTTTTCCTTTTACTCAGTATCAGCCTGTGCAATTCATCCTATGTGATTTATCCATGCTGTTGTGTGTGTAACAGTGTTCATCATGAATGGAATTTTAAAAGCTAGGATATAAGTGGGAACTTATTTTCTCATGGAAACAATATAAAGTTAAGGTAGCTCAAGGGGAAAAAATTAAAATAATTTCTAAAACTCACATAGCCCAAGAGAGGCCTGCTGAAATCATACTGAGGTGAAATTTCTACTTGCACTTTGAACTAACCCACCTAATCTCACTGCCTTATGAAATTCTTCTTTTCACTGTATGTTAAAGATGCAAGTTTTGCATTAAAAAGGTCTTTGTGAAAAATGCACAGAAGAGAAATAGGCAGCTCAGCACCTGGCCACAGCAAGAAAAGCTGCATAGGAAGTACTCTTTCTCTGGGACTCCTGGGTGTGGGTCAGTTAAAGATATATGGGTGCTTATAGCCAGGGAGGTCACTACATTTATTCAGTTAGCATATCACTCACAGTCCGTCCTTGCACAATTTAATTTAGACCCTTGAAACAGACTCTCAAAAAAAGGGCCAATAACTAAATAGAAAAAGTGGGCAAAAGAATAAAAAAGTTTACAGAAAAGGAAACACAAAGGTGCTTCTTAAACATATCTTTTAAAATGCTCATCTTATTCATAAGAGAGCTGCAAATTAAATCTGTGTTTTTCACCTGTCAGGTTGGAAAACATCTGAAAGTCTTATAATTCACTATGTTGGCCAAGAGTTTGAGTAAACAGACATTCTCATATACTGCTGGCAGGAGTATAAAAGGGTACAGCCCTCAGGCAGAAGGTGGCAAGCATATATCAGAATTATAAATGTACTGTATGCTCTTTGGCCACTTCTGGGAATCTGTCCTTCAAATATACTTGCACATGTGTAAAATAATATAAAGATTATTCACTACAACACAGTTTATGAGATCATAAGGCTGAAAATCACCTAAATGTCCCTCATTGGGAAACCTGTTTAATTATAATAGACTACTCAAAGGAGTAGCACTCAGTTATTTTAAAAATGGAACTATTTTACTTATATTAAGTGCTAAACAGTGCAGAGCATGTTGCCTTACGTGTTTTTTTTTCTTTTAAAGAAGCGGGGGGGGCTTCCCTGGTGGCGCAGTGGTTGAGAGTCCGCCTGGCGATGCAGGGGACACGGGTTCGTGCCCCGGTCCGGGAAGATCCCACATGCAGCGGAGCGGCTGGGCCCGTGAGCCATGGCTGCTGAGCCTGCGCGTCCGGAGCCTGCGCTCCGCAACGGGAGAGGCCACAGCAGCGAGAGGCCCGCGTACCACAAAAAAAAGAAAAGAAAAAAAAGAAAGGGGGGGGGGAGGATGGGAATAAAATGTATATATATTCATATTTACTCATATATTAGTAACTAAGAAATTAATTATTGGTTACCCATGGGGGAAGGATGAGGAGTTGGGGGAATATAGTGAGAAACTTCTCTGTATGTTTACTCTTTTTATTTTAAAACTCTGAATCATGGGAATGAATTATCTATTCAAAAATTAAGTTTTAAATGTTTTAAACTGCTTTCATTCTAAAGTTCTTTTTTCTTTTATCAACTCAGGAGAAAAAGCACTGCACAGAAGGTTGCTAGTCAGGAATCACTACTGTATTTTACATCTTTTAAAGCAAGTTTATGTTTGATGTTTTAACTCATAACTTTATCACACTGAAAAGTGCATGTATGTGTATGGGGAAAAAATGCTGCCTCACAATTGGGCCTGCCTACCTGGGGAAGACTCTAGACTGAGATCTTTATTTATTGGTGCATCCATACCTTTTAACCTTTAATATGATAAGGAAGATCTACCTCACTGACACACAAATTATATGCCTATATAGCACTATTTTTTTGAAATGCAAAGATTTGGAAGAAGATCAAGGGATATAATACAGAAAGAAGTCAGAAACAATGGAGAAGACCAAATTTCCAGAAAGAGAAAAAACACAGAGAACACGGGTATTTCAGTAAGTTTTGTGATAATTCCTATAAGTACTGAAATAATTTTTCACTGTAACCCACCAATCTCAGAAATACAAAGTATTATACTTCCCACCAATTAAAGTATTTTTCTATCTGTTATTCCCTTCATTTAATTAAAAATACAAATGTTTTTTCGTAGTCTACCTAGTATTTTTCTGTTCTACTTTTTGTTTCTTACAGGAATATTTTAAAATAAAAATATATTTCCTCAAGGAATTCTAATGGGTTTTTACCTATATCCAGTTGTGTAAAAATATTTTTTAAATTGTTTTTATAACTTTAAAAAGAAGCAAGTTAAAATTTCAAAATAAAACTGTACATGAGGTAAAAGTGATTCTGTCCTGTATCCCCTTCCCCTTCCCACCATCACACTAGAGTACTCACTACTTAGAGTCTGGTATATATCCTTCCAGATCCTTATTTGCTAAGCATAACCAAATGTGTGTGTGTGTGTATGTGTACATGTGTTTTTGGTATCATATATAATTTTTAAAAGATCATTTATCACACATGTTATATCCTAACTTGCTTTTTATTACTCAATATATCAATACATTATAGATATCAGACATGATATGCAGGATGTCAGCAGATGTGGACAGGCACAACTTTTGTAGTTACTCTAAACAGCAATAAGTGATAACTGTTTTTTCTAGTTTGGACACTATAGTAAACAGATAGCTCTCCCCTCAAAAAAATTAAGTTGCTTGGTTCCTCAGAAATTTCATTAGATTTACACTTGATAATACCACCTCTATTACAGCTTAGATTTATATGTGTGTGTGTATGAAATTTGAGGGGGTTTTTTTTTGGGGGGGGGAAATACTGATATCTCAAGTATAAAAACAGAAAGGTTACCAGAAGCAATTAAATTTTCCCCTATACAATGTTTGCTTCTCCTTCAGGATTGTGTCAGATTTTCTCTATTTTATTTGCATTTAAATATACCATAAGATTGAATAGAGAATTCAGGACTCATAATCTTAATTCATAACTGTGTATTTTATCTAGTCACTTGAGGGGAAAATATGAAAATCAGATTTCCCAATTTTGCTACAAGTTACTTGTACTGGCAAATTTGGGGATTCACGAATTAAACACAGAAACTAACCTCGAGGTAAAATTCCCCAAGATCAATTTTCAGCTTTTTTTTTACCTTACAGGTTGAAATGATTGGGTAAATGAAATTTGGGGGCAGACTTACTCTATTTATTCAGTATATAGTATATACATGCCCTTCACTGGCACATCTGAGAAACGACTATATAGAAGAATAGTGATTTTGTACCAATAACTACATCATAGATTCACCTCTTATCTTAATTTTTTTATCTATGGGAATGCAAAGGATATATAAGAGAAATGAAACAGAAGAGCCATAACACCAGGTACCAGACAAAAAGTTGGAAAAAGGAGTATGAAATTAGGCTAGAGACTGAGTACCGGAGCTCAGAATGTCAACTGTTACCAATGACTAGATCCTAGAGATTTCTAGATGGCTGCCTGTTCCTTCCAGTTCCTTTCTTTACTTTGGAGGATTATATATTGGTGATGGGTAAACGTTTAGAAACAATACCACCCAAACCCAATTTCTGTATGTAAATCTAGTACTTTAGAAAACATGAAATGTTCAAATGTGACACCAGGCACCTTAGCAGTTAAAAAAAAAAGAAAAGAAAAAGAAAAAAGAAATTTACCTTTCGAAGGATATCTTCAGCTAATGTGAGGAATGCCTTTTCGATGTTTATATTTGCTTTTGCACTAGTCTCAAAAAATCTAATACCATGCTCTCTTGCAATCTAAAATAGAAGCAAAATATCATCATAGAATTATCAAGTATATAGGTTACCAACTGATGACTTTAGCATCCTAAAGGAAACAGTAATATTATTCTAAAGGTAGTAATCACAACTAGGTTATCTAAAATGAACAGATTATTTCAATGGGTCAAGACTCAAATGGTCAAGCTCCTTAGAAAACAAACAAAAATTCACTCAAATGATAAGCTATCATTTTCAACAGCATTTTTAAAAGGATGCGAATAGCTCAAGTGCACTCCACTACCACTAATGTAAAAACAATCAAATGCAACACCATCTTCACAAAGAAAGGGCAGCATATTAGTCTCATTCAGAGATTTTTACCTGTTCTCCTTTTCCTTTAGGTACAACTCTTTTATCATCCATATCACACTTGTTTCCTAGTAACATTCTTTCCACATCTTCATTGGCATGCTAAAATGAAATAAAAATTTAATTTACACACTACCATGAATTATGGCTTAATAAAAATGACTTTATAGGAGGCTGTCTAGTTTCTAGAAACATTCTCAACAAGAGAGGACATGCAAAAGATCTGAAACTGTAATTTCTTACACATAGTCTAAATCCAAGCTGGATCACGATTTTAGATAATGTGTATTACCCTATAAGAAACCTTAGTTTAAAATTCTATAGAACCCTTAGAGTCTCAAAAAGTCACATTGCTAGGGGAGTCCATGCACAAAAATCAGTTAAAAATAAATGTTGCTCCACTGAAATCCTAATGAAATCTTTTGCACAAATAGGAAAATCCATCTCTAAAATTCATGTGGAATATCAAGGGACCCTGAATAGCCAAAACAATCTTGAAAAGAAGTACAAAGTTGGAAGATTCACACTTACTTCCTGATTTCAAAACTTACTACAAAGCTACAGTAATCAAAACAGTGTGCTCCTGGCATAAGGACAGACATGGACAAAAAGAACAGAATAGAGATACCCGAAATAAACTCTTGAGTACACCATCAAATGATTTTCAACAAGAGTGCCAAGACCATCCAATGGGGGAAAGGACAGTCTTCTCAACAAATGGTGTTGGGAATACCAGATATCAACATGCAAAAGAATGAAGTTGGACCTTTAACTTACAACACCATACTCAAAATTGGATCAAAGACCTAAATCTATTAAACTCTTAGAAAAAAACATAGGGAAAAAGTTTTATGACCTTGGAATTGGCAATGATTTCTCAGATATGACACCAAAAGCATAAGCAACAAAAAAGAAAAAACAGATAAATTGTACGTCATCAAAATTAAAAACTTCTGTGTGTCAAAGATCACTATCAGCAGAATGAAAAAGCAACCCATGGGATGGGGAAAATATCTCAAATTGTCTATCTTTGGCCCAATGCACCTTTCCCTGAAATATCTCTGCAGCAACACAATTATGTTCTCTGGACACCAAAAGTAATTTATGAGACTTGGTTTGTCTTAAATTTGAATCCATCATATTATTTCCACCAGCCCCATCCTCATCTGGATACCTTCTACTCATCTCTTCAGGTCTCAGCTTAAACGTCACTGCCTATTTCAAGACTGTTTGGCTATTCTGGGTACCTTGAATTTCCATATGAATTTTAGAATCAGCCTGTCAACCCCCACCACCATCCAAAAGAAGCAGCTGGGATTTTGATAGGTATTTCACTAAATCTGCAGAACACTTTGGGCAGTACTGCCATTTTAACAATATGGAATCTTCCAATTCATGGACATGGGATGTCTTCCCAATTATTTAGATATTCTTTAGTTTCTTTTAACATTCTATGGTTTTCAAAGCCTTGTGCTTCTTTGGTTAAATTTTTCTTATTTTTTCTTTTTGATGCTATTATAAATAAAATTATATTCTTAATTTCATTTTTTGATTACTTGCTGCTAATGTATATAAATACAACTGATTTTTGTATACTAATCTTGCTTCCTACAACCGTACTGAACTTATTAGTTCTAATAGTTTTATTTTTTGGTGGAAGTGTGTGGATTCCTTAGGATTTTCTATATACAAGATCACACCATTTACAAATATAATTTTACTTTCCAATCTGGGTGCTCTTTTTTTTCTTTGCCTAAATGCCCTGGCTAGAACCTCTAGTACAATGTTAAACAGTAGTGGCCAGAGCAGGCATCCTAATCATGTTGATTGTAGGGGAAAGGATGATGTTGTCTGTGGGATTTTCACATATGTCTTTTAGATTTTGCCAAATGGGTTTTTTTGCGTGTGTCTGTTGACAAGATCATATGGTTTTTGTCTTTTATTAATACGGTGTATTACATTATTTCATATGTTGCATTCCTAGGTAAATTTCTCTTGACCATGATATATATAATCTTTTCTTAAACGTTGCTGGATCAATTCAGCTGTTAAAAAAAAAAGTTTAAATTTCTACAACACATTAAAAATTAGACAAAGTCAATCTCTTATATATCAGAAAAACAGATTTTTTTTTAATGGCTGGGTTTTACGTATGTTAGTTCTCATGCTGGGAAACTTAAGCCATCCAGCCTACCAAGTTAAATGTATGAGCCTGTGGTATAATAAAAAACATATTTTTGGTCTTTGTTCCTATTCCTGGCACAGTGCTCCTAATTTCCTGAGTGATAGGAGTGTATTTTGTTATTCATAACAAGCCTCTTTCTGTTTACCTAAATTTATGCTAATAGAGGACTCTCGGCAGGGCCTTTACAGAGTTTCACAATGGAGGCTGGTCACCAGAGGAACCAAACACCGAGGGTTGAGACTTTTAACCCCCACCCACCACAAGGTGAAGGGGACTAGAGATTAGGGTCAATCACCAGAGGTCAATGATTTAATTATCATGACTATGTAACGAGGCCTGCATTAAAACCTGGAAACAATGAAGTTAGGGTATCTTCTGTGTTGGTGAACACATCAAGGTGCCAAGAGGGTTACATGTCCAGAGACAGCCTAGAAGCTCTGCATTCTCCAACCCCCATACACTGGCTATGCATTTCTTCCATTTAGCAGTTCCAGAGTTCTGTCCTTTATAATACAATTGTAAGTATAGCTCTTTCCTGAGTTCTGTGAGTCATTTTAGCAAATTACTGAACCCCAAAATGGGTCATGGGAACCTCCAAATTTGTAGCCAAGTCACAGAGAAGTGCAGGTAGCCTGGGGGGACCCAGGATTTGCATTCGAAGGAAGAGCAGTCTTGTGGGACTGAGTCCTTAAACCTGTGGAGTCTGACACTAAGGCTAATTAGTGTCAGAACAGGATTGAATTGTAGGACATCCAGTTGATGTCACAGAATTGGAAAATCGGTTGCTGCTGGAACACTGCATAGTCTCTCTACATAAATTGCTCTTATTACACATGCTACTTGGCCAAACAATAAAATAAAGGCTAAGGAAATTTTAAATGGAGGCTTTGTCTTTGGTTTCAAAATCTGTCTCATTAACAGATTATTAAATACTAACAGACTTCCTGTAGCAACGGAAAAGTCAGTAATAAGCCCTTAGGATTGTTACCATTGAAGATATTATTATCTTTGGTCTAATACTGGCTTAAGACTTGGTCTTTGTGTTTCCAGCCAAAAGTTGCTTTAAAGAGGTTTTTTATTTTTGGCCGTGCCACACAGCTTGCGGGATCTTAACTCCCGGACCAGGGATCAAACCCGGGCCCCTTGCAGTAGAAGTGCAGAGTCCTGACCACTGGACCGCCAGGGAATTCCCAAGAGTTAGTCTTAATGAAATTCAAAGCATAGAAGGTAGAAATAAGACATGAAAAATAATTCCAACAAGAAGCTACCTATGCTGCAGCACAGAAACAGACATGCTTTGACACACTACCTTATAAAAACTGACATCCTCACGTGCAATGATATGGCACTATTTTCTTGGCTAGCATTTTACTGTATTAGTACTCTGTATCTTTCAAAATGCCTAGAAGTGATACGGTATTTACATAACTTAAAAATACGTTTTTATTTATTTATTATTTATTTTTGGCATGCCACCTGGCTTGTGGGATCTTAGTTCCCTGACCAGGGATTGAACCCTGGCCACAGCAGTGAAAGTGCCAAGTCCTAATCCATGGACTGCCAGGGAATTCTCAAAAATACATTTTTAAAATTACTATTGAAAATGTAATTCATTCATTCAATAAAAATTCCCCAAGAAAGAATTCATTTAGACAGGTGCGTAAAACCACTGGTAGCTTCTACTTGGGGCCATCTTACAAGATGGCTGTATAGAGTTTCTGGGTAATCTGGTAATTGCCTTGGATGGGGTTCAAAACAGATCTGCCCAAAATCTTAAGAAAAAGGTAGGCAAAAAATAACATTACCCTGTAAACAAGTAGAAATATTCAACACTAATGATAGCAAACACTATAAGATCAACTGGAATATTTATTCTTCTTAACCAAGCACACAAATGTGTGTTTATGTAGGATTTACGCAATTTCTAGGTCTTACCTCATCTATGTTTCTAAGCCATTTGCTGATGTTTTCAAAACTTTTACCATTGGTGATGTCATATACTAGCATGATACCCATTGCTCCTCTGTAGTAGGAGGTTGTGATGGTGTGAAATCGCTCCTGGCCTGCCGTATCCCTGAAATAAACAGCCAATAATTTGCACTGAGCATTTGATATTACTAAGTTCTAGATAAAGGGCAAAACAGGAGAATAGTTTGGTAAAATAGAGATTAAAATCCACTATATGACACAGAACAAAATAAAACCACCACTCATTTAATTCTTAAATAGTAAACAATTAAGGTTATTCGTAAACATATATATGTGCAAATACTTTTTAGTCTAAGAAAATTAACAACCTACCAATACTGGATGAAAATCTGAAAGGGAAAACAGTACAAAGTGACATAAAATTCTTTTTTAAGTTATTTAAAGACAAATACCAGCAAGTGTGATAAAAACTCTTGGAATTCCATTTATTTAGTGATCTAGTTCCATAATGTAATACAAAAGCTTGTGGAATTTTTAGAACATTAAAGGACTACACCATAGTACAGCCACATTTATCTGTAGAATCGTTTACAAAAAGTTGTAAAGATAACCTCATTTATAAATAACAGGACAGAAATACGTAAATAGTAGTACTTTTCAAGCCAAAGATTTAAGATATTTTGCTCCTGTAATTTTTCCCTCATTTGGATCACCAATTTCTTTTTATGGATCATTATAATTAGCATATGTACATGTTTAAGTCTCTTCCCCCCCCTTTTTATAAATTTATTTATTTTTGGCTGCGTTGGGTCTTTGTTGCTGTGCACGGGCTTTCTCTAGTTGTGGCGAGCGGGGGCTACTCTGTTGTGGTGTGCGGGCTTCTCATTGCGGTGGCTTCCCTTGTTGTAGAGCACAGGCTCTAGGCGTATGGGCTTCAGTAGTTGTGGCATGCGGGCTCAGTAGTTGTGGCTCGCGGGCTTTAGAACACAGGCTCACTAATTGTGGCACACGGGCCCAGTTGCTCCACAGCATGCGGGATCTTCCTGGACCAGAGCTTGAACCCGAGTCCCCTGCATTGGCAGGCAGATTCTTAACCACTGTGCCACCAGGGAAGTCCCTCCCCTATCTTTTCTAAAAAAAGCAAAATTCAAACAAACAAAAAACCCCACTCGCAACCCCACATCCCTCCAACTAACACTGCATTTCTCTGTTCCCCTTCCCAGCAAACTTCTTTTTAAAACTTTTGTTTTAAAATAATTATAGCCTCACAGGAAATTTCAAAAACAGTACAAAGAAGTTCTGTGTACCCTTTACCCAGTTTTTCCCAATGATAACATCTTACATCATAGTACAAAAAGAAACTGACACTGGTACAATCTACAGACATTATGAGAGTACTGTTCTCTGCAATTTTATCACATATATAGATTTGTGTAGTCAGTGCCACAAAGAAGGCAGAAAACTGTTGTATCACTCACTCCTCTACCTCCTATATAATCCCTACACCCTGGCTAATAATCTGTTTTCCATTTCTCTACTTTTGCCATTTCCAGAATGTTATATAAATGGAATCATGCATAATGCAACCTTTTGAAACGGTTGTTTTCACTTTTCCCAGCATAATGCCCTTGAGATCTACCCAAGTTGTTGCATGTAATACTAGTCTGTTTCATTTTATTGCTGGGTAATATTCCACTGAATGGACTCATCACAATTTGTTTAATCACTCACCCATCTAAGGATATCTGGGTTGTTTTTAGTTTTTGGCTATTACAAATAAAGTTGCTATGAAGATTCATGTACCAGTTTCTGTGTGTACATAAGTTTTCATTTCTCTGGGATGAACACCCAGGAATGTTACTGCTGAGTCAGATCAGATGGTAAGTATATGTTTAACTTTATAAGAAACTGCCAGACTTCTCTAGAGTGGCTATACTACTTTAATACATTCCCACTAGCAACGTATGAGAGACCCAGTTTCTTTGCATCCTCATCAGCATTTGGTGTTCTCACTATATTTTATTTTAGTTCTTCTAATAGGGCATGCAGTGATATCTCATCATCATTTTAATTTGTATTTCTCTACGGCTAATGATGTTATGCACTTTTTCATGTAGTTATCTGTAATCCATATATCCTCTCTGGTGAAATGTCTATTCGTGTCTTTTGCCTATTTTCTTTCTTTTTTTTTTTTTAGCTGCGCAGTGCAGCATGCAGGATCTTAGTTCCCCAACCAGGGATCAAACCCATGTCCCCTGCAGTGGAAGCACAGAGTCCTAACCAGTGGACCACCAGGGAATTCCCTCTTTTGCCTATTTTCTAATTGGATGGTTCCCCCCCACCCCTTTTTTTTAAAACTATTGAGTGTTGAGAGTTCTTTTTACATGTAAGTCCTTTGTCAGGGAATATTTTCTCCAAGTCTGTAACTAGTTTTTTCATACTTTTGACAGGGTCTTTTGTAGAGCAAATATTTTTAATTTTGTTGAAATCCAATTTATTAATTTTTAAAATCTTCTATGGATTGTGGTTTAGTGTTATATCTACTCTTCACCTAATCTTAGGTCCCAAAGATTTTCTCCTATGTTTTCTTCTCAAAGTCTCATGGTTTTACATTTTACATTTAAACTGATGACAGAGTTTGAATTAATTTTGGTACAATGTGTGAATTTTGAGTAGAGGTTCACCTTTTTACTCATGGATGCCCAACTGCTCTAGCACCATTTGTTGAAAACGTTAAGGAAATATCCTTTCTTCATTGAATTGCTTTTCACCTTTGGCAAAAACCAGTAGGCCACGGTTCAATCTATTTCTGGGTTTTTTATTCTGTTACAATGATCTGTGTATCTGTGCCTCCCCCAATACTGTACTGTCTTAATTACTTTAGCTAAATAAATTCTTTAAATCAGGTAGACTGATTCCTCTCACTTCTTTTTCTGTCAGAGTTGTTTTAGCTATTCTAGCATTTTCATACACATTTTAGGACAAGCGTGTCTACACTGACAAAAAAAATCTTCCTGGCAATCTTCTTTAAAGAGTTATCTCTAGTTTCTGTCTCTCCAAATTCATTCCTCAACCAATTCTAATCCAACTGCTATTACTACTACTCTACCAAGACTGTTCTTCTTCAAAAAGTCTGATGGCCAAATCTAGTATTTAGTTCCCTTACATATACAGTAATCATTCAGTAGGATTCTACACAGTTGACCACCTTCTCTTGAAACATTTTATTCTCATGACTTTTCAGAAACCATGTTTCTGCTCAATTCACAGTATCTTTTGTTGGCATTCTAACATTTAGAGAAGTAGGAGCTGACATTCTCTACACAATAGCAGAGTGATCTTTAAATATATGTTTGATCATATCATTTTTCTGCTTAAAATTTCCAAAAGCTTCAGTGGGGAAAAAAAGGAGCTGAAACAACTGGCTATCTTTATGCAAAAAAATGAGGTTGGACCCCACCTCATACCCTATATAAAAATGAATGCAAAACAGATCTAAGACCTAAATGTTAAGAGCTAAAACTATAATACTATTACAAGAAAACATAGGAGAACATCTTCATGATTTTAGATTTGGCAACTGTTTCTTAAACATGCTGTACCAAAATCACAAGCAATGGAAAAAAGAAATAAACTGGACTTCATCAAAATTAAAAAGTTTTGTTCTTCAATGGACACTGTCAAGAAAGTGGAAAGAAAACCTACAAAATGGAAGAAAATATTTGTAGATCATATATTGATAAGGAACTTGGACATGCAGAATATATAAAGAACTCTTACAACTTAACAATGAAGGATAAATGATTTTTATCCAAAGAAGACACACAAATGCCCAATAAGCACATGAAAGGATATTCGACATCATTAGGAAGTTGCAAATTAAAACCCCTTCACAGGCACTAGGATGGGTATAATCAAAAAACCAAACAATAACACATGTTGGTGAGCATGTACATAAATTGGAACCCTCTAACATTGGTGGGAATGTAAAATGATGCAACCACTTTGGAAAACAGTCTGGCAGTTCCTCAAAATGTTAAACATACAGCTACTAAATGATCCAGCAATTTCATTCCTAGGTATATTACCAAGAGAAATGAAAACATATGCCCACCCAAAAACTTATAAAAGAATGTTCATAACAACATTATTCATAACAGTCAAAAAGTAGAAACAACCTAAATGTTCATCAACTAATGAATGGGTAAATAAAATGTAGTATATCCATACAATGGAATATTATTCAGCCATAAAAAGGAATGAAGTACTGACATATGCTACAACATGGGTGAACCCTCATAACATTATGTTCAGTGAAAGAAATCAGACACAAAGGATCACATATTGTAATATAATTCCACTTATATGAAATATCCAGAATAGGAAAATCTACAGAGACAGAAAGTAGGTTAGTGGTTACCCTGGATGAAGGGTTTGGGCAGGATGGAAAGAGGCTGCTAAAGGGTACGGGTTTCTTTCCAGAAGTATAAAAATGTTCTAAAATTGTGATCATGGTGAATATACCTTGCAAATATACTAAAGAACTATTTAACTGTATACTTTAAATGGGTGAATTATAAGGTATGTGAATTATGTCTCAATAAAGCCATTACAAAACAAGTAAACAAATGGAAAACATGACTAGGCTTAAAAAAACAAACTAAAAATTCCAATGGCTATTCATTATAACCAGAACCAATCCCAAACTCCTTACCCTGAAGTTTACAAAGTATTACAGGATTTGTACTTTTCACCAGCCCCCCATCCCATATTTTGAGGCACTCTTTTCCCTGACAGCTAGAACCACATTTTTTTCATGTCTCCAAATTCACAAGCTTGGTCTCACCAGAGAGCTTCTGTACTAGCTGTGCCCACAGTCCTGTACATGGTTGGCACCTCATCTTTGCATTTTAACCATCACCTTATCAGAAGCCTTCTCTGCCCATCCAATTTAAATAGTCATCCAGTCTCTCTCTATTCCATCTCCTTGCTTTACTTCTCTGCAAAGCACTTATTACAGATTTATTTACTGTCTCCCATGTCCTCTAAAATGTAGGTTCCATCAGATATTTGTCTGTCTTGTTCACTGCAGAATCCTCAGTATCTACATGGTGAATAAACACTCAAATGTTTGTTAATGAGTCAGTATTTCAGAATCTTACCTAGCAGTCCTTTATTGTATTTTAGAATCAAGGCATTCCAATTTAGTTACGTGACCCTTAAAAACTTACATTTTTAAAAATAGTGCTTATATGTCTAAAAATATGAGTAGCAAGGAATGTAAAAGAACTACCAATACATTAATATTCCTTACATTTAATCACAGTGTGCATTATATGTTCATATATCTGACACCTATCCATTTATCCATCAATTCTGAGGGTCTACCATATGCTAGGCATTATGCAAGAACACACACAGAACATGGGTCTGGAGTCAGATCCAACTTTATTGTCAGGTTCCAATCCTTCCAGCTGAGTGATCTTGAAGGTATTTAACCTCCCTGGATCTTTGGGGTTTTTTTTAACAAAGTAGTAGGGATAACTAAAGTAAATTTTTATAATTAATTTGTATTTATTACAGATAACCCCAAAGAATCTACAGTATAAAAATAGGCAAACATGTAATAATATCATTATATGTGACCCAAAATTTAATTGTGCTGTTTTTTTTTTTTTGCGGTACGCGGGCCTCTCACTGCTGTGGTCTCTCCTGCCGCGGAGCACAGGTTCCGGACGCACAGGCCCAGTGGCCACAGCTCAAGGGCCCAGCTGCTCCGCAGCACGTGGGATCCTCCCGCACCGGGGCACGAACCCACGTCCTCTGCATCGGCAGGCGGACTCCCAACCACTGCGCCACCAGGGAAGCCCAAATTGTGCTTTTAAAATGTCCTAAGTCAAAACCATCTCTATAGAGATGCTCTGTGTCTACGGTATTCAGAGCTCTCTCAAGTTAATAGTTGTGTGTGTTTAAGCTATAATCAAAATTGCTTCACAAGCAAAACCCTGGCTTTGCCTGAAGCCTATTTCTGTATGAAAGTAATATAATATGTTTTTTTATTTAGCCAAGTTAAAGATTTGGCTGGATTTTTCAATTTTCTTAAGAGAATCTCAGCCCTGTCATACTAATTTCTGGAATTACATTTCTTCAGAGGGTGAAAAGTGCCAAGACAAGAAGTAAAGAGACTAGGGGCTGATGCTGGGGATGGTGCAAACAAGTGAAATTTTAAACAGAGTAGAGGAAGTGAAGGGAATAAGGAAGTGAGCCATACAAATACGTGGGAGCAACGCTATTCCAAGAAGGGGAAAGAACAAGTGCAAAGGTCCTGAGGCATGATTGAGGAATAGAAAGGAGATCAATGTGACTGGAATGGAAGGAGTGAAGCCAGACTAGTAGGAGATCAGAGAGGTGGTAGGGCGGGAGTGCAGACCGTGTAGGATCTTATAGGCCTCGGCTAGCGTCGCAGCTTTTCCTCTGAGTGAGATGTGAAGTCTACTGGAGGGTTTTACGAAAAGAAATAACTTAATCTGGGTTTTAAAAAAAAATTGTTCTGTCTACTGTGTTAAAAATGGGTGTGTGTGCAAAAGCAGAGTTAGGAGGTAATGTAATACCTATCCCAAAAAATGACATTTAAGAATAACCATCTAATAGACTTGCTATCAATTCTTCTATGTTGCATCCTTAAATTAGGTTAGACTACTAAGAGGCCACACACACAGACACGCACATTTATGCATTTGTATTTATGTATTTATACACCTTCTTAGACCACAATTTTATCTCCATTATCTCAATATTATGTCAACAAATTAGAATCATTACAAATAGCTTTATGAAAACTTGTGTATTAGTTATGACCTGTTCTTTCCTGCTTTCTTTACATTATTTCTGAAAAGAATAACTTACTTTTTTTGTTGGTAGCCCTCCCTCCCTGCCCTTTTTGTGTTGGACGCCAAGAAGTTTATAGGTAAATTTTACAAATTAAGCGTAGCAAATGAGTTGTCCTTTAGAGACAGTATATTTACATTTTCCATTTTTCTCAATTCCAAATTCTTATCTTTTATTAATCTATTTAGTTACAAGTTGCCTTAAAACAGATGTAATTATAAATGTTTTCATGAAAAAACAATAAAAATTTGTCCTATCACAGTAGAAATAGTTTAGTTCTTTTGTAAATTGCAAAAAGAAGTATAAATTAACTAATAATTCTATCCCATTAGAGAGGGGTTAAAGTTTCCTACCTAAAATCCAGGCTAAAAATGTACTTATCCAAGACAAAGAACATACCGGGCTTCCAGTAGTGTCTAACAGCTATAATGCAGGAGGGATAGAAAACTTGCATTTCAATTTTTATAAGTAATAACAATTTAGGGAAAAAATCTTCCACAGCATTCTGCTATGAATACCACCCCCAGCACTGTCTAACATTCTTGGAACACTGTTATACCCAGGTATTTATATGGCTCACGTCCCCATTCATTCACACTACACAATTAGCAAATTATATACACACTTCAGTGTCAAATCTATGACTAAATTCTCCACCAAGAAAAAACACACTGCAAAGAAACTACTTAGCTAAATCTAAATCAATGGCACCTGGAGAGGAAATTTTATTTTTATATTACTATGCTGTTTAGTTATGAAATACTGATATAAAAGATATTGAAATATTAATGGCCCTTCTGAAACAGTAATCATGATTTCAAAACAAAATCGGAGTTTTTGTTTTGACTGATGGCATACTACTCCATCTGTTCTTTGAGTTTTGCCTCCTCCATCTCCCAAAACTTCTTACACCCACTCTTCCTTCCTTTTATATGCTCTCCTTGCTAAGTCTTTTAAAATTATCCTTTTCCTGGTTCCTCCTAATACCAATCCCTACCAATTGTTAATGCAATCAACAATTGATTTCAAACCAGAGAGGGAGTCCCTGCCTCACTACCTCTAGGCTAATTGGTGACCCTCTGCCCAGGGCTAAAAATAGCCACAGCTGCTAATTCATGGTCAAATTTTTTTTAGGTTTGCATAAAACCTAAAACACATACACCCAGGTCTAAAGACAGCAGGTTGACTCCAATCAGCAAAAGCAGGTGTTTATTATCTGAAGAGCAATTAAACACTGTATATATTCACATTATCTTTTTATGTCCCATATTACAGGTTTTAGAGCCTGTTTTCAAAACCACTTGGTTTTCCTCTCCTATTAAAAATTTTTTCTTCTCAGCCTATGTAGTATAATCAGATTTCTGAAATTATGAATCAATGGCAATAGAATTTTCCTTACATAAAATGACAGATGCACAGCTAAGAGAATGTTGTAAAATCCTATTTTTTCCCACTGACATATAATGAAAGGAGTGATATATTCCTAGGAACTAAAAGAGCTTATTTCCTTAATTGTTAGTCCCACACACAGGGTCAAAGAAGCCGCGTGCTCTGGCTGCTATTATGACAGTTATTTTTAGTCTGGACACTGACAGTACCAGAACAGGCCAGAGACAACATCAAGCTGCTCGGCAAGGCAGAGACCCCAAATTTCGTAACTTTGTGCTTTTGGTAACATAATGAAGTTATTTACTTTATAAATTAGGATGTTAAATTTCTCACATTGAGTTTTATTTTAACAAGGACTGGATTTCCTCACAGATATGCAACTTCTCTACACCCAAAATACCGTGAGTTTAAATTATGCTCATCTTCATCGCCCAAAACGGGTCAAAAGTCAAAAGCCTGATACCTACCCTTGCAGAGCTTACATTACAGTGGGGACAGGAACAAACAAGTAAATAAATATGTAATTCCAAATTGTGATAAATGTTAACAAGGTAAACAGGGTGGAGTGATGAAGAATGACGTAAAGGGGAGGGAGGCAGTAATCCTGATAGTATGATCAAGGAGGTCTTCTCTATAGAGGTGATGTTTAAGGTAAGTGAGAAGTGAAGTATGAACAGAAACCAATCAAACAAAGTCATTCAGTCAACAAATATTTATTCAGCATCTGTATCTGCCAGGGTCTGCTGTAGGGGGTGGTTACATAACCACAAATCAGACAGATGGCACCCCCACCCTCAAAAAGCTGACATTCTAGTGAGGGGAACAACAATGAACACATTTTTTAAATATGGTAAATTTAGATACTAAAAAAAATACTATGACAAACATAAACTAAGATAAACATGATAGTGCCTAAAGGACTGGGGTGGCTTTAGTTTGTCATCATGCAGGTCCTCTCTCAGAGGCTAACAATGAACTGAGATTGAATGAGAGAAGGCAGCAACACAAAGATCTGATAAAAAGCATTCCAAGCAGAAGGAACAGGTGAATAGCAAGGGCCCACAGATGGGAATATGCTTGGCATGTTCAGGAGAGGAAAAAATGACCACAGTGGCTGGAGCAAAGCTGGTAAGAGATGAGGTCAGAAGGGGCAGTAGCCAGAACCTGGAGTTTTCAAATTTATTTCTGTTGAAATGGGAAGCCTCTGGAATGGAGTGGTACTTCAGAATGCTTAGTCTATCTACACTTGGGTGGGTTAAGGGGTACCTACAGGGTATGTACAAAGGTCCTAAACTGGAAAAGAGCTTGCCATGTTCATGGAATTGAAAGGAGATCAGCTGTGGGTAGAGACTATATACACTGGGAGCACAAAAGGAGGTCAGAACAGCGGGCAGGAGACCACTCTGTAAACTGTGGAAAGGAGTTTGGATTTGGAATTTCGGCTTTCATTCGAAATGCAATGGAAAGTCAAAATGGTTATAAATAGGGGAAGGAATGACAACCATGATCATATTTATATTTGAAAAAGGTTACTAAGGCTATTACCTGGGAAAAGTACTGGAAGAAGGCAAAAGGGGAAGTAAGGACCTGTTAGAATATTAAAAGCCTACTGTAATGGTCCAAAGAAGAGGTAATGGTGGCTTGAACTGGGGGTAACAATGGAGACATCAGATTGTATTTGGATTCTAGACATATTTTAGAGAGAGAAAAAATAAGACTTGCTAAATTGGATGTTGGGGTTAAGGGAATGGGAAAACTCAAAGATGGCTCCCGTGTATCTGGCACTTTATGTAGGTAAATGATTAATTTCTCTACAATATGATACTAACTGGTTTCTGGTAACTGTGCAGATATTAAAATCTGCAGCTGGTACAAGATACAGATGTTGGCAGTGGCAAACATTTCTGACCACCCCCCCAAAACGAAAAAAACAGAAAGAAAAGGCAGATTTAAAGTAACTCACTATGACTGTTCTCCTGGCAGGACCCACTACTCTACAGAAAATGTAGATAGCAAAAGATACTTTGGTAGAAACCTTCTAGAGATCTGGGATTTTAAAAACCATAGCTAGCTGCTTCTCTGTCAGCCAAACAAGCTAATTTCAGGCCCACACACCTGTGCCTTGGACAGGTGAGACCCTTATGCAACAGTTAAACTAAAAGATTCCTAGAAAGAAATGAGTGAAGACCATTCGAGTAAGAAAAATAAGACAAAGCTTTAGCACAGACAAAGTTTCCAAAACTAATATTCAATCACAGAACAATTTTTCATGCTGAAACAAGAACCTGAATATATTCATTCAAACTAAAGAGAGATAAAACTCACTGTGCTTTTTAGTAGCAACTGGAAGCAAAGCACTGAAGTTGAGAATAACATTTTGAATTTTGGTATCATCATAAGTTAAGAGTAATGGGGTTTTTCATCCTAAAAGCTTTCTTGAATCACTGCAGCATATCCCAGCAGATCTCTTAACCTGGAGCTACATGACTTTTTTTCTCCCTGGAATATTAACATGCATATCAACTCAAGCAAAGAAAACAAAATCAGCTGGCATAATGCTAACCTCTTGAAAACTATTAATCACAAATTTTAACCAGGCACTCATTCCTAATCTTTATAAGAAAATGGATATTCAAAATTAAAAGCAGGGCCTCCCTGGTGGCGCAGTGGTTAAGAATCTGCCTGCCAGTGTGGGGAACGCGGGTTCGAGCCCTGGTCCGGGAAGATCCCACATACCGTGGAGCAACTACGCCCATGCGCCACAACTACTGAACCTGCGCTCTAGAGCCCGCGAGCCACAGCTACTGAACCTGCATGCCTAAGAGCCCGTGCTCTGCAACAAGAGAAGCCACCGCAGTGAGAAGCCCGCACACCAGAACGAAGAGCAGCCCCCGCTCGCCACAACTAGAGAAAGCCCGCATGCAGTGATGAAGACCCAATGTAGCCAAAAATAAATAAATAAATAAATCATAATTTTAAAAATAAATAAAAGCAGTCAATTGTATACATGAAAACCTAAACTACATCAAATTTTCCTTCTAAAGTGTTATAAACTCTAAATTATAAATGTTGCCATTTCTGTGCTATCCTTGATTTTATAGGTACACTAGAAATCTTTTCTAGATTAATCTTGAAGGCTACACTGGAGGACTTATTATTTCAAAAGAGCACTTTCTGAGGAAGGCTCTCTTTTTAAAAACAAGCGTTAGTTACGTGTTACTCTTTACTTCTAAAAGCTACAGAAACTAAAATGGTAAGAGGAGGGAAAAATGTTTAAAGCCACAGGTCAAGAAACAGAAGGGAGAGTCTGTGGAGGACAGAGTGTAGGAGGAGGAACAGGACATATTCAGTAGGGCAAAGGTTTTATATATTGTATAAAGAAAAATATATCTTAAAAAATATATTGTTTTGTATGCTCCTGTTTCTGTTACATACACACACATATACATGTACATGTGTATTGAGTCACAGAGTCACAATGTAAAATGTATCTTACCTACTGTCAAAAAAGTTTGAGAATTATTGGCTTAAGTAATAATTGTATCCCCTATACAGAGGGGATACAGTTAAGAGGAGAGCCAATCAGTCTGGCAAGGCCTAGGAGGGGGCTTGAAACACAAATGTTACATAGGGACAAGGTCGGAATAAGATGTGAGGGGCTGGCTGAAATTCAGAATAAGTAATTGACATCCTTTCCCTTGAGATCACTTTAATTATAATGAAATAGAATATGAGGCATTTTTCATTTGCTGGGTTATTGCCCAGTTAAAGAAAAGAAAAAATCAATGATCATGAAGTGGGTTGTGCTTCAAAGAGAATCACTAAATTTAGGAAATGCTTTAAAATGTCTAGATTTTATTTAAATTTGTATTAAATTTTAAAGATGTTATAAAGACTGTACTTCTAATTACATGGTCAGGTAATGAAGACATTCTGGTTAGACATACCCGACTTCTAATTATACCTAACTTTTTGAAACTGTCTTTTGGATTCTGGGACATTGTTCTCTCCTAATTCTCCTTTCTAACTCTCCAACTATGGGTTTGCAATTTCCTTTGCTAACTTGTTCCTCTGCTCAAATATGTTACCATTCTTAGGGCTCTAGCCTCAACATGGGAGATCCCCAAATAATAATACCTATGATTTCTTGAACATTAATTATGCACTGGAGACTGCTCTAAGTGCTTTACCTGTATCACTAATCCTCATAACCACTCTATGATATGTCCTATTACAGTAAAACCAAAGATTAACATGAATTCATATTTACCACAACTGTTGACTGGCAATGAAGAAAGAAAAATGATAGTTACTGGAAAGAGCAGCAAAATCAATTGACAAACTACTATTTATACGAGGCAGTATAGCAATTAAGAATGTCACTCTCAACCCTACATTCTGAGCATGTAATGCATCCCAGCTCTGCTATTTACATGCTGTATGACCTTGGTTAAATTATTCCAAAATGCCGCCATTTCATTATCTATAAAATAGGAATAACCCAAGAGAAAAGAAAGCATTTGCCTATACAAAGATCTGTAGCAGCTTTATGGTGAATAAACAAGTTGTGATTTATCTTAACAATGGAAAACTACTTAGCAATAAAAAGTAATGAACTTATTGATATACATAAAATCACTGATAGTTTTCAAAATAACTATGCTAGGTAAAGAAGCCAGACCCCTCCCCTCAAAAAAGACAAAGAAAAATAACACATTATATGACTGCATTTGTATATAGTACTAGAAAATGGAAACAGGTCTATAGTGACAGAAGGCAGAAAAGTGGTCACCTGGGGACTGGAGATAGGAAGGCAAATTACAAAGAGGCTTAAGGAAACTTCTGAGGTGATGAATATGTTCATTATCTTGACTGTGGTGATGGTTTCACAGATTTATATATATGTCAAAGCTTACCAATCTGTATACTTTAAATATGTGTAGTTTATTGTATGCCAGTTATACCTCAATAAGGCTGTTTAGGAAAAGAAAAAAAAAGGAATAATATATCTCTCACGGTCATTGTGATCACCTAATATTCACTGAAAAATGCTGCTATTATAATTTTAAAGTCTATGATTCATACCTGGATACAAATTTAAAGAATTTTATTGTGCTTCTATGGGGCAAATCCTATACAAACTAATGAAACTAATAATGCCTATAAAAAGTTATAAACACATTAAATACATTTTTAGCTTAAGACTCTCCAAACAACAAAAAGATTATATTAATTTTTATATAGTGTTTCTGAGCAAAATATTGTGCTAAAAGCATTACCTAGATTATTTCATGTAATCCTTCTAACAATCTTTTGAGATAGGTGATATTATCTCCATTTTACATATGAAGATATAAGGGCCTCACGGTGGTATGTAACTTACCCAAGTTCATACTGTAAGTAGAAAAGGTAAAACACTCAAGCCAGATCTCACGGACTCCGAAGTCCATGGCAACAATTTTTTTTTACATCACTGAAAGAAGGTCACCTGACTACTGGCTTAGAATGGGAAGTTTCCTAGAATTTAAACAGTTGACAAGGAAGGATTTCACTGCCTAACCTTCAGGAACTTAACGTTCTACTACATAAAGTGAATAAATTAGCATTACTTACCATATCTGTAGCTTGATCTTCTTTCCTTGTAATTCAACTGTTTTGATCTTAAAGTCTATTCCTACAACATAGAAAAAAAAAGGTAAGTTGTATCTATGGCTCTGAACATGGCTATACTAAAATTAATTGGTGTAAAAACACACTTTCAAAATTTGTTTGTTTGGTTCTGGAAATTTACTATGTATGCAATTCTGAGCAAAAGTGTCCAACTGTAAACCTGTGTGATATAAGATCCAAGACAGTAGAAGAAACAGTTATATACAGAGAGATTTTACAATTAGGAAATGAAAAAAAAATTTTTAATATCTAATATTTTAATGCAAAAGAATAAAAAGATGTTTCCTATTAGCAAAAAACATAGGCTTCACTAGCTTGCGGAAAAGAATACTACCAGGGATAAAGAGGGTCATTTCATAATGATGAACAGGTCAATGAATTAGAAAGTGTAAAAGTACTAGATGTTTATGCATCTAGTAACACAGTGTGTCACAGTACATGAAGCAAAAGTATTATAGGTTCCCCAGGATCTGTCTGCTCTTTAACTAACTAAAATCTTCAACTTGGCCCTTTCAGTTTGTTTCCCGTACCCGATTAAAAGAAAAAAAGAGGGCCATTTGTCTGACACTTACAAACCTCAGACTATGTCTACAGCCCATATTTTTGTTTCTCTAGGAATTACTGAGAAAATCATCCTAAAATGACCTGGTTGTCAAGAACAACTCTGAACAGGACTGAACAATCCCAGTTAGGCATAGAATTTGTTAATTAATCTTAATGACAAACTTGACAACCAATACTATTTCAGAAAACTTTCCTGAATAGAAGTGAAATTAGGACAGCCTGAAAGCTCTAAACCCTTTGTGATGGAAACCAGGTAACACTGGAAAACTTCCAAGAATTTAGACCGTTTTAAGCCATCCACCTAACTGTTCAAGACAGAAACCTCATCCTAGACTCCATGAGTTTCCCTCTCCATCTCATGTTGTCTATCCTCAAAAGAATTAGCAGCAGTTGAAGCAGTTCTTCATTCTTTTCTGCACAAAAACTCTGCTAGTGTTTCTACCTCTCCAGCCACTCGTCAATCGTCATTATTGGTTTCTCCTCATCTAACTTTTCTAAAAATTAGAGTGAACTTCTTTTCCCTGATTTTATGGCTTTAAATTCCATGTACACACTGGCAACTCTCAAATTTTATATCATAGCCCAGACTGCTCCCCTTAACTCCAAACTTAAGATACCGAACTGCTTATTGGCTATCTGCAAATCTCATCTTTCACAAAGACTAAAAGCAAAAGTCCCTAAAATAGTCCATAAGGTCTTACACATTCTGCCCACCTCCCCCTGTTCACTCTGACCTCAGCATTTTCTATATCATCTTTTTTAAAAAAATATTTACTTATTTATTTTTAAATTTTTGGCTACACTGGGCCTTCACTGCGGCATGCGAGATCTTTAGTTGCAGCATGTGGGCTCCTCAGTTGTGGCAGGCGGCATGCATGCAAGATCTAGTTATCCAACCAGGGATCAAACCTGGGCTCCCTGCATTGGGAGTGTGGAGTCTTACCCACTGGACAACCAGGGGAGTCCCAGCCTTTTCTATATCATCTTACTCTGATCTAGCTAACGGTACTGGTTTCCACAAGTTGTTCCACACACAGGTCAGGCAGATTCCCACCTCAAGGCCTCTGTATATACTGTCCTCCCATCCTGGAATACTTTCTTCTCCATCAGAGCTCCTTCCCCTAGTTAACATATCTTAAGCTGCAACTTTTCCTCATGCCCCTTACCCCATGTCCATTATCTGTTAATACTCCCTTAACCCTATTCCTTACTTTTTAATCTTTAACATTCCTTAAATATACTGTACATATTTACTTATTCCTTTTCTTTTTCTGCCTCCCTTTGCCAAATATAAGATCCAACAAGGGTAGGGAGTTTTAGCTGTTCAATTCTATTAAATTCCCAGCACCTAGAGCTATGCCTGACATATAAGCAGGCATTCAAGAAATCACTGTTGAATAAACAGATAAATGACATTTTCTAGAGAAAATAAAAGGGTCCCTGAGAAAAGACACAGATACTTCACCTTTAGGGTGAAACTCACCACTTGACAAGCTCCACACTTGCCTACTTAGCTTCCAGTCAGCTTTTTAGAGCTTCAGGCAAAAGCATGAAGGACAAAGTTCCAATGAGATATCAAAATAAAAAAGCAAAAACAAACAAAAAAGGAAACCTGGAGGAAACAGGGGCAATACAAAGGAAAAGATATAGTTCTTTTTATTTTCTCAGAATGAGATGGGGGGGTAGGGGGAAGAAACAGTAATCTGAACTAGAAAACTCCTGGAAATTAAAAAGGCAGAAATAATATACTCAACAGAAAGGCTGTAAGGGAAAATTAAGATCCCTCAAAAAATACAACAAAATGACAAAGAATGGAATATATGTGAGATATGATAAGTCAAAAGATCATACCAGGAGATCTGACATCTAACTCATAGAAGTTCAAGAAAGAACAGAGAAAATGACACACAGAAAATAGTAATCTAAAAATTATGCAAGAAAACTTAACAGAATCAAAGGAATCTATTTTAGACTGAAAGACTCACCTAGTGCCTAGCATAATGAATAAAATAAGATCTATACCAAATTATATCATCATGAAATTTCAGGGCTAAAGATAAATTCCAGGAATAAAGATAATATTATAAAAGCTTGCAGAGAAACAAACCAGGCCATATTAAACAATCAGGAATAACAACTCTGAACTACTCAATGGCAACACTAGAATCCAGAATACAAAAAGGTAAATAAAAAGTATTCTTGGGCTTCCCTGGTGGCACAGTGGTTAAGAATCCGCCTGCCAACGCAGGGGACATGGGTTCGAGCCCTGGTCCGGGAAGACCCCACATGCCGTGAAGCAACTAAGCCCGTGTGCCACAACCACTGAGCCCGCACACCTAGAGCCGGTGCTCTGCAACGAGAGAAGCCACTGCAATGAGAAGCCCGTGAACTGCAACAAAGAGTAGCCCCGCTCACTGCAGCTAGAGAAAGCCCACGTGCAGCAACGAAGACCCAACGCAGCCAAAAATAAATTAATTAAAAAAAAAAAAATTCTCAACCTATATCCAGCCAAAATCAAATAAGAGTAAAAAAAAAAGGCATTTCTAAAGATGAAAGATCTCAAAATATTTAGCTCTCGTGCATCTTTTCTAAGACAGCTACTAGGAGAGATTGCTTTACCAAGAAGAGGAAGAAAAAAAGTCCAGCAAAGAGAGTGATACAGGGAATTCCCTAGTGGTCCACTGGTTAGGACTCAGTGCTTTCACTGCCGTAGCCTGGGTTCAATCCCTGATCGGGAAACTAAGATCCCGCAAGCGGGTTTCCCTGGTGGCACAGTGGTTGGGAGTCCACCTGCCGATGCAGGGGACACGGGTTCGTGCCCCGGTCCGGGAGGATCCCACATGCCGCGGAGCGGCTGGGCCCATGAGGCATGGCCGCTGAGCCTGCGCTCCGCAATGGGAGAGGCCACGGCAGTGAGAGGCCCGCGTACTGCAAAAAAAAAAAAAAAAAAAAAAATATCCCGCAAGCCATGCAGCACACCCCTCCACCCCCCAAAAAAGAGTGATGTAAAGGGCAGTTCAAACTGGCCTAGAGAAGCAACCAGTTCAGGAGAGAATTGAGGACAGAAAACAACAGGACAGAATAAAATGCTTAAATGCAGAGAAAGTGCCAAGAGGTATGCCTCCTAAGAGAGGGAGGGGATGAAATGGTGTTAATGGAATTTAAATGAAAAGAAGAGTTCAGAGGGTCTGGCGATTCTGTTGTAGAGTTTGGGATAAAGTATGAATAGCACCTTGAAATCTAAGCATATGTAACAATGAAGGGACTGTAAACTCAGTAAAAACAGAGAGCTGTCCAAGAAAGGAAATGCAATTATAGTACGCTACTTGGTTTAGCAGTTAACAAAACGTGTTATAACTATTTGAGAAGATGAAGGGAGAGGCACCAAGAATGCCTCATGGTATTAGAGTATTCCAATTCTCATCTTCCATAACAACAAGAGAAAATTTCTCAAATTAGCCTTTTTAAAAGTTAAAAACATATGACTAGGGAATATGGGGTTGAATATCAGAAGTAAAGGCCAAAAAGTGTTTGGGAAAGGTAACACACAAGTGAGCATGGGGCAAGGATTTATTGTTGCTGCTGCTGTGGTCATAGGCCTTAAAGTACTAACTTCTAAAACTCTGTAGCTATTACATTAATAGAAACAAAAATTAGGTTAAGAGAGGAGGAGGTATGTTTACAAATGTTCTCTCCATGACACAAACACTCACTTGATCACCGGACTTCTAGCATGGCCCCAAGCCACCCCTACAGTCTCATTCCTTCCAGCCTTCTTTCTACAGTCACTCTCAAAAACAACTTTTACAACTGTGCACCTTCCCAAGTAAATACCTTAGTCACTCCAGCATGTACTTTCCACACCCTCAAACATAGGTTGGAAAAACCTATATTTAAGATAGAGTAGAAAAGTTTTTGATACAATTTAAAGATTAGGGCAAAATCAATAACTCAGCTGCCAAGAGAAGCTAGGAGAACCTATCACCCTTTAAGATTCTGCCAGGAAGAATCAGATTCTCCTGCAACACTATCATTTGTTAAATTACCACAGACTAGAGCAAAATCACAGGGTTTGATCCAACCAGCGATTCTTTTCCAGCTTTTGCTTATGTAAAAATATACTAGAGGAAATCCCCACTTTTTACAGATTCCTGGGACCCAGTTCAAACGAGTATTTCAATTTACCACAGTCTAACTCATTTATCAATTTTCAGTTGCTCAGGAAAGTGAGAAACAATATCAGGCAAAACATTTGCCTTAATGATGTTGCACCATCCAGTGGCAAGAAAAGTAACTGCGACTTCTAGTCACTATAAATATCAGTTCGCCAAAGCTTGACTTCTGAAGACACACCAATAGTAATTAATGCAGGCAGAAACAACCTATATAATAAACTCCAGACAACCAAAGTTCAACAACTTATAGCTAAATGATCAATATCTGTGGTTTTTAACAGGTGAAAATCAAGTGTTTTCACCACACCAGGAGAGGAAATAGGAATCGCATACCTACAATCCTTTGCATGTAGCTTAGTCTGAAATTTAAAAGACCAGGTCTAGTCTTAGCTCTGTCATTAACAGCACAAATTTTGAAAAGGCCATTTCCCATAATGGACATCTCCATATGGATGTGAAAATGGAGAATGCAAGAAAGTTCCCTCTGAAGATCCTTTCATTTAATAGTAATAGCTTAGTAAACACTTTGAGAATTTACAATGTGCCAGGAACTGTTTTTTTTTGTTTTTTGGGGGTTTTTTGCGGTACGCAGGCCTCCCACTGCTGTGGCCTCTCCCGTTGCGGAGCACAGGCTCCAGACGCGCAGGCTCAGCGGCCATGGCTCACGGGCCCAGCCGCTCCGCAGCATGTGGGATCTTCCCGGACCGGGGCACGAACCCGTGTCCCCTGCACTGGCAGGCGGACTCTCAACCACTGCGCCACCAGGGAAGCCCCCAGGCACTGTTTTAAGCCCTTTGCATAGATAACTCATTAAGTCATCTGAACAATCCTAGTCCATACTATTATTTCCGTTCTACAAATGAAGAGTGAAATAAAAACCAATAGCAGCAGCAAAAGAAAAATCAATTAACACTAATATTCACTGGATAATTAAATATTGTGAGCATTTCACATATACTATCTCATTTAATATTAACAAAAATCCTCTGAGAAAGTACTAATATGCCTATTTTATTTTATTTTTTATTTTATTTTATTTTACTTTGGCCACACAGCTTGCAGGATCTTAGTCAGATCAAGGATCCCACCCAGGCCCCGGCAATGAGAGTGCCAAGGCCTAACCACTGGATCACCAGGGAATTCCCCTAATATGCCTATTTTATAGAAGACAAAATATACAGTAATTTACTTAAGGTCACAGAATTAATAGGCGGCAAAAACCAGGACTCAATTCCATGTCTGTTTGATTGCAAACCATACATGCTCTTAACCTATTTTCTACTGAGGTAAAATTCACATAACATAAAATTTACCATTTTAAAGTGAACAATTCAGTATATTCGCAATATTGTACAACCAGCACCTCTATCCAGCTCCAAAACATGTTCATCATCTCAAAAGGAAACTCCATACCCATTAATCAGTGGCTTTCCATTTCCCCTCCCACCACTCCCCTGGAAACCACCAGTCTGCATTCTGTCTCTATAGATTTACCTATTTTGGATATTTCATATAAATGAAAGCAAGTAACATGTGACCTTTTGTGTCTGGCTTCTTTCACTTAGCATAATGTTTTCAAGGTCCATCCACATTGTAGCATGTATCAGTCAGTACCTCATTCCATTTTATGACTGAGTAATATTCCATCATATGTATATACACCATTATCTGCTTATCCACTCATCTGTTGACGGACATTTCGGCTGTTTTCGCCTTTTGGCCTTGGTAAAGTGTTGCTATGAATATGCATGTACATGTGTTTATATGAGTACCTGTTTTTAATTCTTTGGGGTATATACAAGAAGTGGAATTGCTGGGTCATATGGTAATTTTGTTTAACTTTTTGAGGAACCACTGTTTTCCACAGCAGCTGCACCATTTACATTTCCACTAGCAATGTATGAGGGTTCAATTTTTCTACATCCTAACCAATGTTTATTACTTTCCTTTTTGTAAGTCATTCTAGGGGATGCATATGAAGTGGTGCCTCACTGTAGTTTTGATTTGCATTTCCCTAATGACTACTGATACTAAACATCAGTTCACATGCTTGTTGGCCATTTGTATACCTTCTCTGGAGAAATGTCTATTCCAGTCCTTTGCCCATTTTTATTTTTATTTTTATATATATATTTTTTGTGGTATGCGGGCCTCTCACTGCTGTGGCCTCTCCCGTTGCGGAGCACAGGCTCCAGACGCGCAGGCTCAGAAGCCATGGCTCAGGGCCCAGCCGCTCCACGGCATGTGGGATCTTCCCGGACCGGGGCACGAACCCGCGTCCCCTGCATCGGCAGGCGGACTCTCAACCACTGCGCCACCAGGGAAGCCCGAGCTCTCTTTACTTGGGTCTTCTTTAAGTTCTCTCAACAGTATTTTGTAGTTTTCAGTGCCTAGGTCTTGCACATATTTTGTTAAATTTATCCCTACTTCATTTTGTGGATAATACCGTAAAGGATAATTTTAAGTTTCATTTTCCAATTGTTTTTTTTTTTGCTAAATATAGAATACAATTTATTTTTGTATTGACCTTGTAGCCTGCAAACTTGCTACATTCACTTATTAATTACAATTGCTCTTTTTTTTCGGGGGGGGGTGATGGTGGCTTAGAATTTCAATGTATATAATCAGGTAGTCTGTATAAAGGCACTTCCATATCATCTTCCTTTTCAAGCTCTATGACTTGCTTCTTTCCCTTGCCTTATTGTACTAGCTAGGACCTCTAATATATTGTTGTTTTGTACTGGATCCTCAAAAGAGAAAGCTTAGACTGAAAGTTTCACCATTAAAGTATCGTGTTAACTGTACATCATTTAGTTGGTTGAGGAAATGTCCTATTCCTAGTTTGCTGAGGTATCATGATGCAAAATGAGGTTGCATTTTGTCAAAGGGTTTTCTATACTTATTAAAGATGTTCATGATTTTTCTTCTTTATTCCATTAAGGTGGATAATTAAAATTGATTTTGAATGTGAAGTCAACATTGGATTCCTGAAATAAATCCCACTTGGTTGTGACATATTATTCGTTTTATAAGTTCCTGGAATTGATTTGCAAGTTAGATAAGAGTTCTTATATACATGTTCATGAAAGACATGTCAATGATCATTAGGAATAGGTCTCATCTTTATATGGTTTTAGTATCCAAGAAAAAGCTGGTCCCATAAATGATTTGGAAGTGTGCCCTCCTCCTATATTTATTGAAGTAGTTTAAGATTGGTATTTTCTCCCTTAAACATTAGATAAAATGCACCAGTGAAGCCATCTGGGCCTTGAGGCTTCTTTCAGGGAATTTTAAACTAAGATTCAGTTTCTTTTTATTTTTTTTACTATTTTAATTTTTAAAAAAATTTTGGCCACACCACACAGCATGCGGGATCTTAGTTCCTGGACCAGAGATCAAACCCGTGTCCCCTGCAGTGAAAGCGTGGAGTCTTAACCACTGGACCGCCAGGTTAAGTTCCTCAATTTCTTTAATATATGTCTACCTAATCAATTACTAAAGAGGAATGTTGAAACATCCAGCTATGTAATTGTACATTGTCTATTTCTCCTTCCAATTCTGTCAGGTTTTGCTTCAGGTATTTTGAAACTGTTATTAGGTATATAAATATGATAAATTGACAACTTTATTGTTCTGAAAAGTCTGTATTACTGTAAAGTCTGTATTTATCCCTCACTCTGATATCTATTTCGTCAAATATTAAGTCATTTGAGCTTTTTTATGATTAATAGCTTATTAGATATACCTAATTTTTTTAAGTGGTTGCACTAGCATTTATAATATACATTTTTAACTTAGGACAGTCTACCTTCAAACAGTATTATACCACTTCTGGTATTAATATAAGACACTTATAGCAGTATACTTCCATTTTCGCCTATTACTGGGCTATTTAAAAAACCTTTTTTCTTCTACATGTTACACTTCTACATTTTCTAAATATTATGAATCCTATAAAACATAAAAATCTTTGCTTTAAATAGTCAATTGTCTTCGAAATAAACTAAAATGAGAAAAAAGTGTTTTATATTTCCCCACATATTTACCATTTCTTAATCTCTTCCTTCCTTTGTGCAGATCTGAGTTTCCATCTGGAATGATTTTCTTCAACCTGAAAAATTTCCTTTAACATTTGTAATAGTGCAAGACTGCTGGCAAGAAATTGTCTCAGCTTTTGTATGGAAAATGTCTTTATTTTGACTTCATTTTTGAAAGATATTTTTGTTAGGATTAAATTCTAACTTGATAGTTTTTTCCTTTCAGAACTTTAACTATGTAATTTCACTGTCTTCTGGCTTGCATTGTTTCTTTCTCCAACTCCCCAATTTGGGGAAAACTGTAGATTTAAGAAATTTTTTACTTTGAAATTATTTTACAAAAAAGTTGCAAAAATAGCTCAGAGTTCACATATACCTTTCATCCAAGCTTCTCCTAATGTTAACACTTACATAACCATAGTACATTTATCAGAAACAAGAAAGTAACACTGGTACAATGCCAACTACAGACCTAATCCACCAGTTTTTTGTTTTTTTTGTTTTTTTGTTTTTTTTTTACTAATGTCACTGTATTCCAGAATCCAATCCAGATTCCCACTTTGTATTTAGCTGTCATCCATCCTAGTCTCCTCAAATCTGTGACAGTTACTCAGTTTTTTCTTGTCTTTCATGACCTTGATACTTTCGAAGAATACTTGTCAGGTATTTTGTAGAATTCTCCCTCAATTTGGGTTTGTCTGCTGTCTTCTCATAATTAGAGTAAGGTTTTGCATTTTTTGGTAAGAATACCACAAAACACCCCAGATGTCATGTTTTGCCTTTCTTGGTTCATTATATCAAGTATATATTGTGGATGTCTTGTTTCTATATTAACCTTAATAACTTAGTTAAGGTGGTATCTACAGAGCTTCTCTCCACTGTAAATTTGCTGTTTTTCCCTTTGTAATCAATAATTTCTAGGAGAAAATACTTTGAGACTATGCAAGCGTTTCTCATCGTACCTTCACCCACTGATTTTACCTTCCACCACTGGACTGCCTGTGACAACTATTACTGCAGTATTTGCCTAATGGTGATTTTGTTTCAGTCACGGTTTTACACTTATTAATTGGAATTCTTCATTTATGATTTGTCCCTTCTACCTACCAACCTACCTGTTTGTTTTATACATACCAATATGGACTAATGGCTATTTTATTCTATTGGTAGCAATGCAATATTATAATTATTTCATTACAGCTTTGGACATTAGAAGCTCTTTCAGGTTGGTTCTTACAAACTTTTTTTAAATTAATTAATTTATTTTTGGCTGTGTTGGCTCTTCGTTGCTGTACACAGGCTTTCTCTAGTTGCAGCGAGTGGGGGCTACTCTTCATCGCGGTGTGCGGGCTTCTCACTGTGGTGGCTTCTCTTGTTGCAGAGCACGGCTCTAGGCACGTGGACTTCAGTAGTTGTGGCCCGCGGGCTCAATAGTTCTGGCTCGAGGGCTCTAGAGCGCAGGCTCAGTAGTTGTGGCTCACAGGCTCTAGAGCATAGGCTCAGTAGTTGTGGCGCACAGGCTTAGCTGCTCCGCTGCATGTGGGATCTTCCCTGACCAAGGCTCGAACCTGTGTCCCCTGCATTGGCAGGCGGATTCTTAACCACTGAACCACCAGGGAAGCCCGGTTCTTACATACTTTTGACACATCCCATCCCTTTCTGAGCACTTCTTCATTTTCTGGCACCAAAGATGCTCCCATATATCCCAGTTCTGGAATCAGTCAGTTCTTTTTAAGAGTCCTGGTTCCTTTTGTTGAAAAACTGAATGTAGAGTCCAAGATCTGGGCACTAGGCATGCTCACTGGTTCTTCTAGGCATTCCCAGAGGACAGAGTGAGAAAATATATTTATGTACACTAATCCATGCATATACACACACCTGTATTTCCACAACCATCTGCACGTATAATATATAAAACCATGAGTTCATACTGATAATTCTGATTCCAATTCAACATCACAGAGTTCCTTCTAGTCTTCTTCCTTTCCTTAACCTCTCTAACAATAGAAACCTGGCTCTCATTATCTAAAATATATTTACTTACATGTTCATTCCTAGTATATACATAGTTTCCAACTTGCTAACCCATACCCTTGTGAGAAATCAGATTCACCAAAATGCATGTTTACAGTCCCTTTTATCTTTAGTCTTACAATAGCTAATCAAATACTGTTTTCAAAAGGTATTTTGATTATTCTTTTCTTCCTCCTCAGTGTGGTTATTTGCTCATTTGTTGGCTTATATTGTTTCATGAAAAGTCAACAGCTGTTCTTACCTTTGTCCCTCTGTATATGTAATGTGGTCTTTTTTCCCTCTGGCTTCTCTTAAGATTTCTCTTTGTTACTGGTTTTTAGCCACTGGATTAGCACGTGTCTCAGTGTGATTTTCTCTATGTTCATCCTACCTAGGTTCATAAAGTCTATGGGATTATAGTTCTCATCATTACTTGGAAATTTTTCAGCCATTATTTCTTCAAATACTTCTGCAACCACAGGACCCCCACCTACCGTCCTGGAGTCCAAATGCACATGCATGAAACTACTTGATAATGTCCACACATCACTGAGGCTCTCTCCCTTTTTTCCCCAGACTTCTCCCCCTGTGTTTCATTTTGCACAGTTTCTATTACCTTACACTGATCTTTTCTTCTGCAGTGTCTTTTCTTCTTTTAATCTGCTGTTAAGCCCATCAGCTGAATTTTTCATTTCAGATACTGTGTTTTTCTGTTCTAGGAGTTCTAATAGGTCTTTTTTACATCTTACATTTCTCTCACGTTCATGCTTCCTTTAAATGCTTCAATGGGTTTCTTACATGTTGAGTTTTGTTCAGGTGGGCAGCTAAATTAGTTGAGAATCAGCTTAATCCTTTTGAGGCCTCTTTTTCAGCACCGTTTTAAGGTAGGACTTGAGTAGCCTCTTTTCTAAAGTTACTTGGGCCCTACTCCTGAGGAGCACCATATCTGGGGACTCTCCCAAATGGTTCTGATATTCCACAAGGTCTCTCCATTCTGGCTGGTCAAAACTAGAAATGTCTCACAACCCAACGTTAAGTCCCAATAATTCTCCCAAGTCTCTGGTAGGTGTTCTTCCTCTAACAGTTAGTTGTTCTTTGCCCAGCCTATGGAGCACCACCCCGCTTAGTATCCAGCCAAAGAGTCAAAGGAACTCCTCTGCAGATTTCTGGGTTTCACTGTCTGTGTAACCCCATCTTCTGTGGTAATCACCCCTGCAAATTCCAGCCTCCCAAGTCTATTCTCTGACTTCTACCTCCTTGGCCCAACAAGACTGCCTCACCCTGCTTAGATTCTGATTAACTTAGATTCTAACTGGAATCTAGTTTCAGAAAGAAAGCCTGTGAGATTCGCAGGGCTGAATTTTATTTTCCTTCTCTCAGGGAATGCAGTCCTGCCCTGCCTGTTGTATGTGTTTTGTCCAGGTTCCTCCTTATTTACGGCCAGAGGGCTAATCTGGTACCAGTAAATTACTCTGTAATGTCCAGAAGTAAAAGTTCTCAACAGCTTTATTGTCTTTTAAAGGTTTAAGCAATCCTTAATCTTTTCTGGGATACATTCCAAATCATTTGAGAACCTAATGAAAATCACGGATCCTTTGCACATGCCCTCACACCAATGTGCGTACATACAAGATCTGTAAAAGGAGAACTTCAGGGAGTTCACAGCCTCTGCCCCAGTCCCTCCACCTTCTATTGTTCCAGAGGGTTGTAACTTATAGTACTGGTACACTACACGATCATTCTTTCCAGGTTTTAGGGCCAATTTTTATTTACTGAAAACTTACTAAGTCTGAAATTAAAGTATTTGAGCCAAGGAATTTTTTTTAAATCAAATGAGGCGCTTTTTTTTTTTAAGTTTATTACAAAGTTCAGAAACAATCCAGCTATTATTCTTTCTCCACCTGTGACAGACAATATTTCTCACGTACCTTCATGATGATATACTGGCAGTCTGACACTACAGAGTGAAGAAACAAAGCCAGAGTAATCTGGATTTTGTACCCGATTTCCTAATTAGCTTTCTTTCATTATATAATTATTAAAAAGCAAATTATTTTCTTTTACTATCCCAAATCTAGCCACCAGCAAAGGCAACACTGATACTGAATTATAAATATATATATTTCATATACATACTTATTCACCATTCTTCTCTAACTGCTGTTAAAAGCTGGCATTCTTCTAGCATACAAGTCCTTAGAGTACAAGCCAGCTCTGTCAGGCCAGATGTATGTGAATAAATCACCTCAGAAGTCACCCTAGTCCTATGCACTCACAATAAACACCTGTTGATTTAAGTAATGGAAGAAAGTTGAGGGGGTAGAGACAGAAGGGTGAATCGGAAAGGACAGTATTTTGGGGTACTTAACATCTAATTAAGAAAAATCAATTGACCAGAATGTAAGGGCTTATTTCTGAACTCTCCACTCTAGTCCATTGATCTGTATGTCTGTCTTTACACTAGTACCACACTGTCTTGATTACTGTAGCTTTGCTTTAAGTTTTGAAATCAGGTAGTGTGTCTTCCAACTTTGTACTTCTTTTCAAGGTAATTTTGGCTACTCTGGGTCCTTTCTATTTCCACATGACTCTTAGGGGCCACCTGTCAACTTCTGCAAACAAGCTAGCTAGGATTTTGATAGGAATTGCACTGAATGTGTAGGTCAATTTGGGTAGTACTGCCATCTTAACATTGTCTTCCAGTCCATGAACAGTGGGGTAGTCTTTCCATTTACTTAGATCTTCTTTAAGCTCTTTCAACAGTGTTTTCAGTGTGCAAGTCTTGCAGTTCTTTTGTCAAATTTATTCCTAAATACTGGTTTCTTTTGATGCCACTGTAAATGGAATTATTGTCTTAAATTCATTTTTGGATGTTTCATTGCCAGTGTATATAAATACATTTCATTTCTGCATATTGCTCTTATATCTCATTCACAGACTTTTAAAAACCAAAGTAGCTAAAGTATCTGTACATTATATTACCTTAAAATTACATTACAAATGCCAACAAAAGTCATTCTAACAAAAAATAATTTCATCCAAGTAAACCAAAGAAGCTGACATCACACGGTAACATATAATAAAGCCCAAGAACTGCTGTATCTGTAAGTCAGGATGAAGAAAGTCCTATTTTGGGCTTCCCTGGTGGCGCAGTGGTTGAGAGTCCGCCTGCCGATGCAGGGGAGATGGGTTCGTGCCCCGGTCTGGGAAGATCCCACATGCCGTGGAGTGGCTGGGCCCGTGAGCCATGGCCGCTGGGCCTGTGCGTCCGGAGCCTGTGCTCCGCGACGGGAGAGGCCACAACGGTGAGAGGCCCACATACCGGAAAAAAAAAAAAAAAAAAAAAAGAAAGTCTTATTTGTTATGCACTAATTTTAGAGACACTCCTCTAATTCATAAAGCCATTAGGATTCTCACAAGTAATATAGTTGGAAAAGTCAGCTGGGAAATCTGACAAATTCCACATCAGTTAACAGACAGTAATATCAAAGCAAGAGAAGCAATACCACAAAAACAGAAAATTAACATGTTTCTCTATGAACAAAAGATGTGATGCCTTTCTCGACCTGCCAGAATAAGTTTTCCTATTTGAAAATTTAAAGTTTCCTCTAATACCTATATTTGTAATACCCATGTGGCATTTTAAATATTTACTTAGAATTTGCATTTTACCACCTACCAAATTGGGTAAAAATGAAAAAAATATAACCAATTCACACGTACATCTCACACAATTTCTGAAAACTCAAACGCTCTGAAAAAGTAGAACACAACCCACTTACTATGTCTTAATTATTTTGAATTCAAAATTGGTGTAGTAGAAATTAATAAGCTTTGCTCTGTTTCACAGAAGTCATAAGATTTGTTTCATTGGAGTCATACATTTCCAGAGGTAGTTTTAAATTTGGCCTGTGTAGTTAACTCCTTGAGTCCCTAATGAACTTCCTCCATTCCTTTATTCCTAAGCTTCTTCTTTTTTTTTTTTTTTTTTGCTGTACGTGGGCCTCTCACTGTTGTGGCCTCTCCCGTTGCGGAGCACAGGCTCTGGACGCACAGGCTCAGCGGCCACGGCTCACGGGCCCAGCCTCTCTGCGGCATGTGGGATCTTCCCGGACCGGGGCACGAACACTGCATCGGCAGGCGGACTCTCAACCACTGCGCCACCAGGGAAGCCCCTAAGCTTCTTTTATAATGCTCCTTTGACACTTTTCTAAAAAGGAAAGAGAAACTTTTTTCATGTCAAAGAACTGAGCAAGTAGATTCTGTGATAAAACACCATTAGCTGCTTTTGTTGCTACTTCCACTACTCAAAACTTTGGAGGCACCTTCCAGAAGGTAGTGTTCTCTAGAACATGGCGGTATCTTCATATGTTCTTATTTGGTACCACAGCATCAAGAGTAACTCTGCCTCAAATAACCATCAATGATCCCTCCAAAACTACTCCAATCATACTGATGATCTGTTAGGTTGTACACTACACATCAATAAGCAAGTATAAAGTTAGGGCTGACAGTGAATTAACTTTAGGAATTAAGAAAGGCAGTATGGACCACAGTGATTAAGAGGATATAGACAAACATGCTCTCTGACTCTGCCATGTACTAGCTGTGTTGCACTGGGTGAAACTTTAACCTCTCTAGACCTGTTTCCCTCATCCACAACAGGAATTAAAATTTCTATCACCAGTATGCTGTGAGGATTACATGAGGATTACATGAGGATTAATGTGTAAAAAGTCTAGGATGGCACATAAAAAGCCCTCAATTAAGCTATTACATTGGTTCTGAACATTACTCTAGCTAACCAATTTCAGCCTTCTCCCAGTCTTAACGCTTCGCCATTACTGAGTCAAACTGTCTATCTTCTTTTTGGCCTGCCCTTATCTTATTCTCCTGATACCTCCTTGATCCAGACCAAACTGTATTCCAAGCAGCATCTCAAGTCAGCAACATTGTTCTCAATTTTTCCAGAACTTGCTCACTCATCTTCTAACCCTTTGTTGCTTTCTATCTTCCTTCCCCTTTTATGGATATTTGCAACTTTTCAAGTATTAAAAGGTTTTCTAAATCATTAAAATGAGTTCATATGCTATCTTTAAAGGCCACCAAATCTTCAGAATCTAGGACTTGTTGATCAACTGTTTCAAACTTATTAATGCATAATGCTTATTAATGCATAATACTTACTCTCTAAGTAATATGACAACTTGTTATTTAGTCACGAAATTTTTACATCAGAATAATACTTTGCAATGGCATTTGTTTATTCTGTATTAGATAAAACATAGCCACTTTAAATTCCTGCTAATTCACTTGACTTCCCCAAATCTTTAAGTCCTCCTCCCTTTTAGATTTCAGATGAGGTTTTATTTAATGTTTTTCGTTTTTTAGTCTTTTTTTTTTAATGGATTTATTTTTGGCCGCATTGGGTCTTTGCTGTTGCGCGCGGGCTTTCTCTAGTTGCGGCAAGCAGGGGCTACTCTTCCTTGCGGTGTACAGGCTTCTTACTGCGGTAGCTTCTCTTGTTGCAATAGCTTCTCTTGTTGCGGTAGCTTCTCTTGTTGCGGAGCACGGGCTCTAGGCGCACAGGCTCAGTAGTTGTGGCGCACGGGCTTAGCTGCTCCGCAGCATGTGGGATCTTCCCAGAGCAGGGCTCGAACCCATGTCCCCTGCATTGGCAGGCGGATTCTTAACCACTGCGTCACCAGGGAAGTCCTCCTTTTTTTAGTCTTAAGAAACAAAAACAAAAAAAACTTTCAAGCAACCCTCTTCTCTAGTTTATTTATCAGAGAGACAAAAACATCTGCTTAAACAAGTTAAATCTGTGCTGATCCACTCAGGACACTGCCAGCCAAAGCACAAAACCACTTCAATTCCAACAGAGAACCGGGAGGAGGTGAATGGGAAGGGCCTTCAAATGGCATCAGGCAATAAATGACTTAATGGAGGGGATGAGGACTGTTTTCCCTACTGGAAAATAAAGGATAGTTCTACTGTTGGCACTTAAGAATTTAGGAGACATGGTTTGTTACGAATGTTTGATGTGGGGAAAGGGGATGTACTAATAAAATTTAAGCATAATGTTCTCTAATTCCTTAGCAATATTCCACTTTCAATTATCTCATCTTGGCATCTTTTTTCTTCTACTGTCTAGGAAGCCTGTACTCTCACGATGCTGCATGTATCTGCTTCAAAATTGAGAACCAGGCATGCCTCTTCAAGACCTCCAAATTAATCTCAGTTTCCACTCACAACAAATATGGGAGAAGAACCTCTGCCTTTGGCCCCAACTTCTTATTCCTCCCAGAGGTCCCTGGCTTTTGTTACTACTTTTGTTTTATCTAACATTTATATACTGCTTACTATGTGCCAGACACAAGCACTTTACACCCATTGACTCATTTAATCCTCATAGTAGCTCTTAGGGTTTTGTGGTTGAGAAAAACTAAGGCACAAGGAGGATAAGTAATTTACCCAAGGCTAGTTTACACATGGCTACTAAGACTGGCTTTTTAACTCCGTCAGTTTGACTCCAAAGTCCACGCTCTTAACTATGAATGCCATCGCTTCCGTTTTTTACCTTGAAAAATAAAATCTGTAACTTACAGAACGCCTGTGCAAGAAATCAGACCAATGGTTCTCCCTCCTTTATAGGACCAATCTTATGTTGTTTCCAGAGGTGACAGATGACAAAGAAAAGGTGGAAAGATTTAAGAGTCCTCAAGATCCAATCAATGTAACATTACCATTGCTACCACAGCCTTTCACTTTACTGCTCCCTTTTGAAGCCCCAAAGTAGTATATAAGTTATTTTGCATATCAGTTAAGTCACTTTCCTCCAAATCTCTTAAAGAAATGTTGCTTTATTCTCTCACAGAGGCACTACTGCTGGTACACTGCTATTCCTCTATATGTAGGACTGCACAAACCATCTCTCAGACCATGCTAATACAGGAACCACAAAGACAATCCATATAAACCCCTTAGTACAGTTCCCAGCACATTAGTTAGTCTAAGTGTTAGATCATATCACTTTTATTACAGACAGGAAACGAAGGCCAAGATATGAAGTCATTTGCCTATTAAAAAAATGTGTTACCAAAGCTAGTTTTCTGTCTCCAGTACAAAGTTCTGTCTACTACTATACTACCAAAAGATTACCTCCCATTAATTGGTTACCTTGGTTCTCTTTCACTGCAAACACAGAATAAGGAATTGTTTTTCTATTTGAGGGTTCCTAGACTGCTAAAAACATTCTACTAATACACTGTTAAAATTAACTATTTCTAAATCAAACAGAAATTAACAATTGTAATAACAATATAGAAAGCATTAATTCCAAACTTCCTGAAAGGAGTACCCTCATTTGCTCTTTACATTTCCTGAAACATGTGTGATTCCATGCATGCCTACGGAAGTCTTCCTTATCTACTGATAGATTCCAAGTCACAAGGCTGTAAAAAGAAGCTAAAGTTATAACACCATGAAAATACTAATAAATGTACAACTTACTAGCATCTATCCCTCAGCCATCACATAGACATCGTTGGTATGTCTCTTACAAGATGTTCTAATAATATAGTGTAAACTTAATTATAAAGAGAGACTGGAAATCCAGTAAAAGATGCACTGAAAAATGATAGGGAAGAAATAAGTCACTGACAAACAAAGGAGTGGATAGTTAACATATGAACAGAAATAGATAAGGATGGCAGCACAAGTGGGCCTAAAATTAAAATTATATGAACAGGGACTTCCATGGTGGCGCAGTGGTAACGAATCCACCTGCCAATGCAGGGGACACGGGTTCGAGCCCTGGTCTGGGAAGATCCCACATGCCGTGGAGCAACTAAGCCCGTGCACCACAACTACTGAGCCCACGTGCCACAACTACTGAAGCCCACGTGCCTAGAGCCCATGCTCTGCAACAAGAGAAGCCACCGCGATTAGAAGCCCACACACCGCAATGAAGAGTAGCCCCCGCTCACCGCAACTAGAGAAAGCCCGTGGGCAGCAACGAAGACCCAACGCAGCCAAAAATAAATAAATTAAATAAATTTATATTTAAAAAATTATATGAACAAAGGATTAAGAGAGTCCCTTGAAGAAATGAGTAAGACTCAAACTTTTTTGTTTTTGAAGGTGTTATGTATGTTTACTTTTTAAACAAATTGTAATCATAACAGTATGCTATTGTGTTACTTTTTTGGGCGAATTGAGGTAATATCACTTCAAAATAAAACAGTTTGAGATACTTCCATGGGCTTAATGTATTTTTCATAGTTAGAATAGCTTCTTTGTTGGAGCCTTCTGCCCTATTTTAATCTCCTGTTATTCCATATTGTTTAAATGTGTTTTTAATGGCTTTTTATGTTCATACTATAAAAGTCAAAAGATTCAAGGATTTTATTTATATAATTTTGTCAGAAAAAGTATGCCAACACTTCCAACGTTAGATTCTTTTTCTCAGTGCTAAATAGTAACAAGGATTCAAAATTATAATCTAAATTTTGTCAAATACAAGACAAAACAAACTAGGTTTCATAAGTTTTAATTTTATTTCTCAGCAATTTCCCAACATTTTTGTCTGTTTTCCATTACTTGTTAGGAACTTTCTTTTACTGTTTTGAATGGATTCCCTTTAAGTGACTTTCCTCAGTACCATTATTTCATACATTATCCTACCATCTGACTTTTCATTTTGTGTCAGTCTATCCTACTAGATTATAAACTGAGTTAGGGTAGATGATACATAGAAGCAATGAAAGAGGTAGACCACCATGACTCAAACTTTTTGTGCTGAGGAACCCTTTATAATTCTAAAATTACTAAAGAGCCCAACAAGCTTTTGTTTATGTGGATTACATCAATTTATATTTACCACATTAGATATTAAAACTAAGAAACATTTAAAAATATTTAGTAATATATTTTAAAATAACAACAAACCCATAAATAACATATTTATGAAAAATAACTATATTCTCCAAAACAAAAATAAACTGTGAGAAGAGTGGCATGATTTTATAGATTTGTAACTTTAATGTCCAGCTTAACAGACCACAATTTTCACAACTACTTCGGCATTCAGTCTGCTGCAATATGTTCTTCTGATTGAAATGCATGAAGAATATGAAGTATATGAAGAAAGTCTAGTTGCATGCAGATATGTAGCTGGAAAAAGGAAGAATATTTTAAGAGCCTTCTCAGATCACCCTAAATATTCTTCTTTGACATTACCAAACTCAACAAGTGGTACTTTCTTAAAGATTAGTTGCGGGCTTCCCTGGTGGCGCAGTGGTTGAGAGTCCGCCTGCCGATGCAGGGGACACGGGTTCGTGCCCCGGTCTGGGAAGATCCCACATGCCGCGGAGCGGCTGGGCCCGTGAGCCATGGCCACTGAGCCTGTGCTCCGGAGCCTGTGCTCCGCAAGGGGAGAGGCCACAACAGTGAGAGGCCCGCCTACCGCAAAAAAAAAAAAAAAAAAAAAAAAAAAAAAGATTAGTTGCAATGTGGAACCTAAAACCATGTCAATGAATTTTTCATATTCTATTACATTAAATCCATCAGTTGCTTTACACTTTGAGTGGATCTTTTTATCCATGCATGATTTTATAACATATAAAACATTAATTTTTTGGAAAACATCAGTTCACTAAGCTTAAGAACGTAAGTTCCAAATGTTGACACATCTCATTACACAATATAAAAAAATCATATTCATTAATATCACCCCGGACTTCATCAGGAGAATCTCTAAGAACTGGAAAGCTGTCAAGCTCATGGAGGCAGACCCAAGTTTTCCAAAATTCTGATTTTCATTTAAAAGCATGAATTTATCATTGGCAACAAATACTATCATTTCATTCATTTGAGAAAGTATCTGCCAAATCCTCGTTTGAATAACCATACGATGCCAGTTTTCTTTCAAGTATGAATCGAGTTCCTGAAAAAGGTCGCCAATTTAAACAATTTCACAAGTGCTTTTCCTTGAGACAACCATCACTGTCACAGAATGAGGCAGAAGTATTTTACATTTACTTCCCATTTTGTCACAGAAAAAAGATGTGTGCTCATGCGTCAAGATTTAATAAAACTGAAAATTCTTTCCGCTTCATCAAGGACATTTTTAAGTGAAATTAAGCTTTGTTTTCTCCTGTTTGAGTCCATGGTGGTGAAGAATACAATAACTAACTAGGCCAGCTTGGTGCCACTGTCTTAGTTCACACTAAGACCAGCAATTTTACATACCATTGTTTCTGTACCATGATGAAAATGGCAAATAACATCTTAGAATTAATATGAAAATCGTTTTGACTATCTGTCAAAAAAGATCCCCAGGTGGGGTCAGTGGAGATCCAAATTTTGAGAACCATGGAGGTACACTAACATTTGTTGATAATTTACATGCCATACGATGTTAAACGCTTTCATTATGTATTTCACTGGTTCCTTTTTTTTAAAAAACAGATGAGGAGGACTTCCCTGGTGCACAGTGATTAAGAATCCGCCTGCCAATGTAAGGGACATGGGCTCGAGCCTTGGTCTGGGAAGATCCCACATGCTGCAGAGCAACTAAGCCCGTGCGCCACAACTACTGAGCCTGCACTCTAGAGCCCGTGAGCCACAACTACTGAAGCCTGTGTGCCACAACTACTGAAGCCCGCAAGCCTAGAGCCCATGCTCCGCAACAAGAGAAGCCACCGCAATGAGAAGCCTGTGCACTGCAAGAGTAGCCCCCCGCTCACCGTAACTAAAGAAAGCCCGCGTGCAGCAATGAAGACCCAATGCAGCCAAAAATAAATAAATAAAATAAATAAATTTATATATAAAAAAATTAATTCCAAAAAGGAAAAAATAAATCCTTGAGGTTCAAAAAGATGCACAGTCACTCTATTAAGTGACTGTGAAAACTTAACATTTTTTAAAATGGTAAAACACAAACAGATAAAACCAGATTTAATACTGTTTTGCTCAAATCACAACTTCATGATTTGATCTAGTCTTCCCCACCATATCTTATTGAGCTCTTTAGCCTAGCCTTCTGAAGCAAGCTCGAATTTCTGAACTTCTCAGAAGAGCCAAAAACAAGTCCTCTACACTCTGTGAAAAAGCCAGGAAGTCAAACACAGAAAAAGAGAAACTTAAAGCCAAGAAGACCAACTTCCATGATAAAGCCCAGGATGCGTAGCTTCAAGTTCAAGGGCCCAAGCATTAAAAATCAAGGAGCTCTCATAGAATACTTGTAGCTTACACGTCCACTATGGCTCAATATAACAGGCAATGAAAAGTAAAGAGAAATCTAAGACTAACACGCAATGAAGTACAATGCTCCACACCAAGGCTGTTACCAACAAAGCTATCTGAGCACTCAAAGTTGTTTGCTATCTAATACATTAATATCTTCAAGATATACCTCAGAAAGTTTAAATTATGGAAAAACATAAATCTGTAAATCCTGGAACACTGCAATCCAACAGTTCCAGGGACAGTTAGGATTATGTTTTTTATTTACAGAGGCAAAGATGCAGTTTTACTGATGCTACTAGGTAGGTTCTTGCTACTGGTGACAGGACCACTAGCTTCAACCACGGTCCTGCTGCAGAAAATTTAAACCACTTCTATTAAAGCCAATTTTGGGGGCAAACAAATTCCAAAGCATCTCAATGCTGTTTAGAGGGAAAAAGAGGCTGTATTAGACACTATGAATGTATTAGCAGCTCAATTTTTAAAAAAAATATATGAGATTATAGACATAATAGGCATAAGGCAAATGAGAAATTCTTAAATTTAAAATACAAGGAGCTGCCTCAGTAGTCCTGTTCCCTAGCTATAGTGTCCTGTATTCTCTCTCCTCAACAATGAATCTGCATGAATTGATATGCTAACTGCTCTGCAAAAAACCCTTCTATTAAAAAACAGTAAATAAAACATACACACAACGACTCTTTCTTTCCCCTGACTTCTACAGATGAGATATGAGATATCATTAAGTTTAACTGGCCTTTATTAAGCCTTGCCCACATAGTCAGTCTGAGAAAATGACTCAGCAAGACTCAGCCCATATGAGTTAAGCGATTAACACAATTAGGTTAAACACACATTTCTCTAACATGCCCAATTTACAGATAAAGAAAGAGGCTCAGAGGTTAAATTACTTGCTCAAGCTCACAAAGCAAATTAACCATGATTAGAATTCTGTCCGCCGGCTCAATATTCTGTCACATATACTTGGGCACTAAAAGATTATTTCCAAAAAATTAAAGGCTCATTGTCAGCCACCAATAGGCACGTTCACATATACTCTCTCATGATCCTTAAAGATTAAATCACTTAATATACAAACGAGTTTAAACACACCTATGTTAAGTCTTTCACTAGAAAATTCCAACTCCAATACATTTTGCACATTGTTTGGGCCAATCATCCTTTTAAGGCTGAATCTGACCACATCACATACCTGCTTAGACCTTCACTGGAATTCAAATCGTTAGCATGGACTACCAGGCTCCGGATGATCTGGCCAATGCCTACCTCTTCAACATCTACTGCTCTGCTCAGCTTACCTGACTCATACCTGCAACACAGACCTTTTCGTTCTTTGAACTAGATAAGCTTCTTTACTCACCAAGGACCTTTTCCTATTTCCTCTGTCTGGAATGTTCTTCCTTCTCTCCTCACTCTTTTCTCCTACCTAACTTCTAATAATATCTCAGATAACAGCATAAATTCCAATTCCTCAGGACCGAATTCCATGAGCTGCCTCCCCATTCCCTGAAACAGATTAAGAACCTGTTTATTCTGATTTCACAATATATTTTGTATTCATAGTAATTATCTAATTAGAGATTACTCTGGTTTGGTGTTTATGTGTGATGAATATGCATCACATCACCCCCACCAAATTGCTGCAAGTATGGTGATCATTAAGTCTGTTTGACCAAAACAGTCTTCATTTGTCATGTTTCCCAATGTCCTGTCCAAATTTACTATGTCTCAGATTTCATATTTTTAACAAAACTGCATTAAAGTATGTGGAGAGGGTTTGGCAGACCTTGAATTGGTACTAACTTCTGCCAAGGTCTTACCAAGTAGTTATGTGAGACTAATGTCCAGTGTAACCAGTTATCACTTTTTTTGCAGTACATGGGCCTCTCACTGTTGTGGCCTCTCCCATTGCGGAGCACAGCCTCCGGACACGCAGTCTCAGCGGCCATGGCTCACGGGCCCAGCCGCTCCGCAGCATGTGGGATCTTCCCAGACCGGGGCACGAACCCCTGTTCCCTGCATCGGCAGGCAGACTCTCAACCACTGCGCCACCAGGGAAGCCCCAGTTATCACTTTTTTTTTTTTTTTTTTGGCGGTACGCGGGCCTCTCACTGCTGTGGCCTCTCCCGTGCGGAGCACAGGCTCCGGACACGCAGGCTCAGCGGCCATGGCTCACGGGCCCAGCCGTTTCACGGCATGTGGGATCCTCCCTGCCCGGGGCACGAACCCATGTCCCCTGCATCGGCAGGCGGACTCCCAAACACTGCGCCACCAGGGAAGCCCAGTTATCACTTTTTAACACATGGTTGCATCTAAAAAGATAACCAGTGATAACCTGTTGCTCTTTCCCAGCCCTTTACAAATGCAAAATAACTGACATTTCCCTTTCCAGCATAGCAAGCTGACAAAGTAATAAAAGTAATAAAAGGCAGCCAGTTCCCTGTTTTGTTTTGGGTTTTTTTTTGGGGGGGGGGGTGGCACACCGCTCTGCTTGCAGGATCTTAGTTCCCAGATCAGGGACTGAACCCAGGACCATGGAAGTGAAAGTGCCAAGTCCTAACCACTGGACCACCTAGGAAGTCCTCAATTCCCTCTGGTTCTAACAGATGCTGGGAAGAGAATGTTTGAAGCTGCTGCCTCAACAAGATGCAAGAAGTCATCAGGTCACCAGTCAGTGGGATAAATGGGAAACATGGAAAGTTATATGTATATGTGAAATGTTCTTTTATAAAGTATACAGAGAGTAAAAATGTTTTTGCTACGATAATTTTATATTATACAATGTATATATACAATCAATATATATATTTTGCAGTAAGCCCTCTAGGCAGCAATTTACTCAGAAAAAGTTTATGTTTAAAGTGATAATACTGACAAGAAGAAACAAATCTGACGCAGCATCAGCATTTAATTCATAAGGTAGTAGTTACTGTAACACTGTATCTGAAGATGACAATAACACATGCAGCTACAAAAGATGCCATTACAAACATTCTGTGAAGCACGACTTAATTTAGGTCAAATGACTGTTCCTCTAAATTAATTTTTCATTTTTTCAATTCCAAGTTTCTTGTCACTCAAAAAAAATTTTAATGAATCAATAATTATTAATCTGTTGTCTTCATTAGCAGAATAACTTGACAAAGAGATAGTCATGTTTCAAATAGAAAAACCATCATCCTATTAATGGCATGTTTTACTTCGTCCAATTTATGGAATGAAAATTAAGCTTTTGGCACTGAAAACAGAATAATGTAATTTGAAAACTACGTTAAGAAGTTAGTTATATAGGAACACTATGGCAAAATGGTTATTTGTACTTTTTTAAAATTTGAAAATACTGTATTTTCAAAGTCAGTCCCAGGGTCATTACAAGTGCTTTCTAAAAACACCAAATAAGCCTTTACGTGAGCAACAAACAAGAATAGAAATCACTTTAAGGCACATGGTAAAAAACTGGAGACTTTATTCTAAAGAGGTTTTGTTTCACAAGTGGACTCATCATGAAAACACTAGAGAATTAGAACTTGAACAACTATTGGTTTTGCCATACTCCCATTTACTAGGCACACCTCTCCCCTATAAAGTATTGTGGGTAAATAAATAATAGTAAGAGTAAAGCTTCTGTAGGTTCGTTCTGTTGAAGGTGAAACATCTGATATTACCGTGAATGCTACTGTGAATTGAGTTAAAAATATATGCAACATTGAAGACAATTTTTTTTCTCTTAGTAATAATGAGGATACAAATTCCAGTGGAGTACAGATGTCATGGTAAGACAGTATTTCCACTAAGCTTAAAAAAAAAAAACAAAAAAACCTATACAACAAAAAATATACTTGGAATGATTGTGGAACACATTATTCATAACTGCAGGGACTTCCCTGGTGGCGCAGTGGTTAAGAATCCGCCTGCCAATGCAGGCGACACGGGTTTGAGCCCTGCTCCAGGAAGATCCCACATGCCGCGGAGCAACTAAGCCTGTGCGCCACAACTACTGAGCCTGAGCTCTAGAGCTGGCGAGCCACAACTACTGAGCCCATGTGCTACAACTACTGAAGCCCTCGCGCCTAGAGCCTGTGCTCCACAACAACAGAAGCCACCACAATGAGAGGCACGCGCACCGCAACAAAGAATAGCCCCTGCTCAAAGCAACTAGAGAAAGCCTGTGCACAGCAACAAAGACCCAACACAGCCAAAAATAAATTAATTTTTTAAAAAATAAAATAAATAAATAACTGCATACAAAAAGGCTACAATATTCTACCAACTGAAAGACAAGCCTTAGATGTTAAACCTTAGAAATACACAGTGACTCGACTAAAACCTGTGATCAAGCTGTTAATAATACATATGAATGAACAGGCAGCATGTGATTTGTTACATGTCCTCAATCATATTTTAGAAGTGTCTGAGCCTTTAAAGAACTACTTCATGAATCTAAGTATCCTACAATGGTATTGAACTTTTTTTAAATAAATGAGTCTTCTAAATTTAGGTTGCATTTTTAAAAATCAGCTGGAGGTATTTAATCAAAGTATTTAATGAAGTGAAATGCCAAAAACATCTTAAGGTTTTTTTTTTTCCCGGTATGCGGGCCTCTCACTACCGTGGCTTCTCCTTAGCGGAGCACAGGCTCCGGACGTGCAGGCTCAGCGGCCATGGCTCACGGGCCCAGCCGCTCCGCGGCATGTGGGATCCTCCCAGACCGGGGCACGAACCCATGTCCCCTGCATCAGCAGGAGGACTCTCAACCACTGCGCCACCAGGGAAGCCCCATCTTAAGGCTTTGAAGCCTTTGGCAAATTGCAGTTCTTGAAAATAAGAGGTTGCAAACAGGGAAGTGCCAAATGAAATTTCCAATTATGTATTTGCAATATATAAACCCTAAAATACAACTCAGAGAACTGCAGAAAACTCTATTTAAAAACACAACCATGCTGGAAAAAACACATTCTTCACAGAAATACAAGGGACATGGCATTAGAGACACAGTTAATAGTTAATAAAGGTATATGACTATGACACAAAGACTATTCTGCCTTGATCATGTTTTTAACAATCAAATATTTGATACTAAAAAAAAGTTTACTTTCATGAATACATTCATTTTTAAGAATTAAAAATTCTTATTTTTAAAAATAGTTTTGGAATAAATAAAAACAGTGTCAAATATTTCAACAAATTATGTAACTATTTTCAGCACCCCTTTTACTCTCAAGACTTCAGTCTGGATGATAAATTACATGGTCACTCCAGCCACTAGGCATACTCAATTTTGTTCACTCTCCACCAACCTAGCACAGTGCCCGTAGTGAGTACTGAATACATGTTTGCCAACTTATTGAAGAGCTCATCCCTTTGATCTTTCCAATAGAGTTTATATGGATTAGTAGAGACCTCACATAAATGAATTCACAAATAAGGGGAGGAAATCCCCATCCCCGCCCTACCATTAACTACTTCAGTTCAAGATATCAGTTACTAGTTACCTAAGTTAGGTCCCTTGATCTCACCAATCTTGTCCCCAACACGAATCACACCAAATCTTTAATATCTTAATTCTCACCTTCCCAGCTCGGACTCTCATCATCTCTCTCTCTTGGATTCTACCTAGCATTTTGCAAATCTGTCTCTCTGCCTCCATTAATTCCCATGTTAATATTTTGGTATATATCTCTTTGTATTCTTTTTTTTTTTTTTTTTTTTTTTTTGCGGTACGCGGGCCTCTTCACTGTCGTGGCCTCTCCCGTCGCGGAGCACAGGCTCCGGACGTGCAGGCTCAGCGGCCATGGCTCACAGGCCCAGCTGCTCCGCGGCATGTGGGATCTTCCCGGATCGGGGCACGAACCCGTGTCCCCTGCATCGGCAGGCGGACTCTCAACCACTGCGCCACCAGGGAAGCCCCTCTTTGTGTTCTTTTTAACACACACATCAAAGTATATATACAGTCATCCCTCGGCATCAGTGGACGCTCAAGTCCCTTATGGCTGGCCCTCTGTACCTCGGATACAGAGGGCCAACTACAGCACACTTTTTAAAGAGAGAAAAATGTCATATTTTAAATCTGAAGTCATTCCCCTACTTGATGATATCTTAGAAAATCCAAACTCCTTAACAAGACTTTTGAGGTCTTCTACAATCTAGCCCCAATTTATGTTCTGTCATGCCTCGAATTCTAGCCTCTACGTACTACCTGCAGTCCCCAAACACACCATGTACCAATGACTCCTCCATTCCTATATTCCTATAAATTCTGGCTCCAGAATGTCTGGACTCAAACTCTCATATTCCACAATAGGAAATCAACAAATAATGTCTAAAATTAATAAATAAACAGAAGTATAATCATATGATTTAGAAATATGACTTTTAAAAAAAAATCAGGAAAATGCTTGCTTAATCATGGCCATGTTAACACAATTCTAACTAATGAAATGTGAAAGTAAGCCGGCCAAAGGGCTTCTGGTCAGAGATTTTATGCTCCTAAAAGAAGATAAAGTGGGGGAATTCCCTGGTGGTCCAGTGGTTAGGACTCGGCAATTTCACTGCCGGGGGCCCAGGTTCAATCCCTGCTCAGGGAACTAATTTCCTGCAAGCTGCGAGGTATATCCCACAAGCTGCAAGGTGTGCCCCCCGCCCAAAAAAAAAGAGAAAAAGAAATGAGAGAAAGACAAACAGTTTCTGCAACCAAAAATGTAATAACTGATTCATTCATAGATCAAACCAACAGGTAAAACGTTACTAGAGAATAAGATAGTTGCACCATCTCAAAGCATCACTCTACCTATCATTTATTAATTACAAAGGGGGAAAGTACCTTTAATGGAGAAATCCGGCAGGCTCTATCTTACCCAAGGGCTCAAACTTAGTATCTCCAATAATAGGAAAAAATGACATTATGCACTGAGATGTGATGCACTGAGAAAGACACATCACCTAGTAGTATTTTTGCCAAAATGTTTAATTTGAATCTATTCATGAGGAAACAAATCCAAAATGTGGGCCATTCTTAATAAAATATGTAGACTCATTCAAAAAAGTCAAGGTCAAAAAAAAAAAGTCAATGTCACTATCTTATTTATTCTAGATTAACAAAAGTAAAGAGACAAGACAACTAAATTCAATGCATAATCTTGAATTGGACTCTGGACACCTACACCACCAACCACTCCCCAAAAAAGGCAAAAATGTTGAGGCAGTTTGAGTAAGAACTATAAAGCATATATTACTGACTAATATTAAATTTCTTGGGTGTAACTATGAGATTGTAGTTATATAAGAGAACATTCTTGTTCTGAGGAGATACGTACTAGAGTATTTAGGGGATGAAGTGTCATGATATCTGTAGCTTACTTACAAATTTTCAAATGGCTTAGCAAATAAAAGAAATACAAATACAAATGGTATGAGTGCACAAATGCAGCAAAATGTTAATAATATAGGGCTTCCCTGGTGGCGCAGTGGTTGAGAGTCCGCCTGCCGATGCAGGGGATACGGGTTCGTGCCCCGGTCTGGGAAGATCCCACATGCCGCAGAGCACCTGGGCCCGTGAGCCACGGCCGCTGAGCCTGTGCGTCCGGAGCCTGTGCTCCGCAACGGGAGAGGCCACAACAGTGAGAGGCCCTCGTAACACAAAAAAATAAAAAAATAAAATAAAATAAAATAAAAAGCTGGAAGGGAAAAAAAGAGACACGAGGAAGAACTTGTCCCTTTTCCTCTGGATGATGTTATGACTCAGTATGTGTGGAGCCTAAAATTGCTGCATGTATCTCTATACCAATGAAGAGAACTAGCCTGAGGACAAACTAACTGACTGAGTGGCAGGATGTAAAGATAACTTGGGTTCTTGGTGAGGATGCTGAGCATTTAACAAACTAACCCTAAAAGTGACACATCTTCAAACATTTTGTTGTTGTTTAAGCCAGCTGGGTTGGGGGGCGGGGGGGCAGGGAAAAGCAAGCAGCTGTCACCTCCTAATACATAAATGTACTGAAAAAAAGTATTGCCATCAATATTACATTAAGGATGAGGAACAAAGAATTAGCAGCAAAGAAGAGGGACATCACAATACTTATCCTTTCTATGCTACACATTCTAATGCTATGTTTTTAAGCTAATAGGCATTACTTTAAATATAATATTTAAAAATATATATTATTCAAATAAAAACAGATGCACCTGTCATTGGAAATCACTTTCCTGACCCAGGAGTAAAGACACTTACTACAGTGATTTACCACACGATAAAAACATTCTAAACCAAAGAAAATGTCATATATAGAAACCAACTCCATCCCTTTTCTGAAAGCTCCTAGAACCTTAGGCTGGTGGTAGTTAGATTTTGACATTCCAGTGAGTCCCATTTAAGGGGTATGATGTTTGATGCTGGGAAGAGCAATGGCTGCTTAAAATTATCAACAAAAGAGATAAATGGGAAAACAAATCTCAACTACGTATCAGCTCTTTCAACCTAAAAATATGAAAAGCAAGTCAAATTCTTTGTCTATAAAGAAACTACATCTAATCTGTTTATAACCATCCCCAAAATTATGTACCCAAAGAAATTACTCTTGTAAAAGATATTTTTCTTCTCATTTGTGTGTGTGTGTGTTTTGATAACTACTTCTATTTTTTATTTATTTATTTTTTGCCTGCGTTGGGTCTTCGTTGCTGCGTGCGGGCTTTCTCTAGTTGCGGCAAGCAGGGGCTACTCTTCATTGCGGTGCGTGGGTTTCTCATTGCAGTGGCTTCTCTTGTTGCAGAGCACAGGTTCTAGGCGCATGGGCTTCAGTAGTTGTGGTGCACAGGCTCAGCAGTTTTGGCTTGCAGGCTCTGGAGCACAAGCTCAGCAGTTGTGGCACGTGGGCTTAGCTGCTCCGTGGTATGTGGGATCTTCCCAGACCAGGGATCAAACCTGTGTCCCCTGCACTGGTAGGTGGATTCTTAACCACGGCGCCACCAGGGAAGTCCAAAAAGATACTTTTCAGTAAATTTTTATGAGTCACAAAATGGTAGCCCTTGTACCAATATTTCAGGTCTGGCCAGTATTGTTTTGTTCTAGGTTTTTTAAAATGATTTCACTTTTGTAAAAGTCTGTATTTCCAGCTTCTCTGGTATAATGTACTGGAAAGAATATGGGCTTTAGAGTCTGAGAGACCAGGATTAACAATTCTACTTTCACCACTTACTAGCTGGGTGACCTTCTTGGCTCAATTACTTAATGTTCCTAATCCTCAACTTTCTCATTAACAAAATGGGGATAATACAAATTTCCTCAGAGGATTAGTGTGAGAATGAACTGAAATAATGTACAGGCATACCTCATTTTATTGCATTTCACTTCACTGTGCTTCAAAGACGTTGCACATTTTTACAGATTGAAGGGTTTGTGGCAACCCTGTGTCGAGGATGTCTGTTGGCATCATTTTTCCAACAGCACTGCTCACTTCCTCCTGTCTGTGTCACATTTTGATAATTCTCGAAATATTTCAAAGTACTGGAGGTTTGTTCCAGACCACCACAATAAGGCAAATGCCACAATAAAGCAAGTCACATGAATCTTCTGGTTTCCCAGTGCATGTAAAAGTTATGTTTATACAACGCTGTAGTCTATTCAGTAATAGCATTCGGTCTAAAAAAATGTACATACCTTAAAGATATTTTATTGCTAAGAAATACTAACCATCATGTGAGCCTTCAGTAAGTCATAGTAACATCAAAGATCGCTGATCACAGATCACTATAACAAACACAGTAATAATGAAAAAGTTTTTGAAATATTATGAGAATTACCAAAATATGACAGAGACACGAAGTGAGCAAATGCTGTTGGAAAAGCAGACTTGCTCAATGCAGGGTTGCCACAAACCTTCAGTTCGTAAAAAGTTAAGAATCTGTGAAGAACAATAAAGCAAAGCACAGTAAAATGAGGTACGCCTGTACTGAGTGCACTTTGGACATGACCATGCTGGTATGGCCTGAACTATGTATGCTATACAATCCCAACCTAGCTGTGATGTGGTTTTTTTTTTTTATTGTGGTAAAAACAAGTACCAGGGCTTCCCTGGTGGTGCAGTGGTTAAGAATCCACCTGCCAATGCAGGGGACAGGGGTTCGAGCCCTGCTCTGGGAAGGTCCCACATGCCGCGGATCCACGGATCAACTAAGCCCACGCACCACAACTACTGAGCCTGTGCTCTAGAGCCCATGAGCCACAACTACTGAGCCTGTGTGCCACAACTACTGAAGCCCGCATGCCTAGAGCCCATGCTCCACAACAAGAGAAGCCATCACAATGAGAAGCCAGCGCACTGCAACGAAGAGTAGCCCCCAGCGCACCGCAACTAGAGAAAGCCGCAGCAACAAAAGACCCAACGTAGCCAAAATAAATAAATAAATAATAAAATTAATTAATTAATTAATTTTTTTTAAGTACCATAAAATTTACCATCTTGGGCTTCCCTGGTGGCGCAGTGGTTGAGAGTCCGCCTGCCGATGCAGGGGATACGGGTTCGTGCCCCGGTCTGGGAAGATCCCACATGCCGCGGAGCGGTTGGGCCCGTGAGCCATGGCCGCTGAGCCTGCGCGTCCAGAGCCTGTGCTCCGCAACGGGAGAGACCACAACAGTGAGAGGCCCGCGTACCACAAAAAAAAAAAAAAAAAAAAATTTACCATCTTAACCATTTTTAAGTGTACTGTTCAGTAGTGTTAAGTATATTCACACTGTAGTGCCACAGATCTCCAGAACTTTTTCATCTTGCAGAACTACGTGCATTAAACAACGCTCCTTTGCCCCTTTTCCCCCAGCTCCTGATAAGCACAAATGGACTTTGGGTTCCTTCCACCTCATGGCTACTGTAACAAGTGCTACTATGAACACGAATGTGCAAAATCTCTTCAAGACTCTGCTTTCAATTCCTCAGGATCTATATCCAAAGGTGGGACTGCTGAACCATACAGTAGTTCTATTTTTTAAATTATCTGACTAGTTATGATAATCGTAATCCTAAAGTACTCACGGTTTTTGCCCCAATAAACCTCTGGAATATTTACCATGTACTTCTCAAATTTCGCATTTTGGTTAAAAAAACTTATCATCATGCCTGTGAGACATGCTCCTAACTAGCATACTCCGTAAGTTAGTGGCACCGATTCGCCCAGCCAGTGGTAGCATCAGGATTATGTGACATGGATCTAATCCTGCCACTCACTACCCCATCTATAGGACGAAGTACAAGCTTACTGTCAGATCATATAAGGCCCTTCACAGTCGGCACCACATAATTTCTAAACACTTTATGCTCCAGACCCAAAAGGTTGATAAACAGGGAACTGGTTAACTAAATCGTGATACATCTAATGGAACACTATGCAGCAGTTTTTAAAAAATGAAGAAACTAATCATGAGGAATGATCTCCAAGATACACTGTGGAGGGCGGAAAAAAAGTAAAATACAACTATTTCTGTGATGTATTTAATAGTACAACCTTGGTTCTCAAACTTCAGCTTGTATGCAAATCATCTGGACGGCTCTGTCAAAACACAGATGGCTGAGTCCTATCCAAGGAATTTCTGATTCAACAGCTGACAGGTAGAACGTGAGAATTTGCATTTCCAGCAAGTTTCCCAGTGATGCTGGTGCTGCCGTGAAGAGGTCCACACTTTGGAACCAGTGTCTTCACAGTCACTGCGTATTTCAAAAAATGGATCATTCTTTGTTCATTGCAGCACTATTTACAATAGCCAGGACATGGAAGAAACCTAAATGTCCATTAACAGATGAATGGATAAAGATGTGGCACATATATTCAATGGAATATTACTCAGCCATAAAAAGGAACGAAATTGAGTTATTTGTAATGAGGTGGATGGACCTAGAGTCTGTCATACAGAGTGAAGAAAGTCAGAAAGAGAAAAACAAATACCAGATGCTAACGCACATATATGGAATCTAAAAAAAACGGTACTGATGAACCTAGTGGCAGGACAGGAATAAAGATGCAGACATAGTGAATGGACTTGACGACATGGTGGGGAAGGGGACAAGGTGAGAGAGTAACACTGACATATATACACTACCAAATGTAAAATGGATGGCTAGTGGGAAGCTGTTGCATAGCACAGGGAGATCAGCTCGGTGCTTTGTTGATGACCTAGAGGGGTGGGATAGGGAGGGTGGGAGGGAGGCTCAAGAGAGATGGGATATGGGGATATATGTATATGTATAGCTGACTCACTTTGTTGTACAGCAGAAACTAACACAACATTGTAAAGCAATTATACTCCAATAAAGGTATTTTTTTAAAAAGGATAATTCTTTATCATCTTTAAAGAAAATCAACCCACCACAGATTGTTCAAATTCAATGGTTCAGGAAAGCGAAATATGGTCTTAAAAGAAAATCATCCACTGAAGCAGATGATGGCAGGTATGTGAGAAAATTTAACTGACAAACAGCAAGGAGGATGAGCCAAGCTTTAATAGTACTCCATGGTACATTTCAAAATCTACAGAACAACATATGTACAATTGCATTGCATATATCATACAAAATCAAGCAGGCACACTGACACCATAGCTTTCAGGAAGATGTCTTTTACAGTAGAAGAGTCAAGAACAAACTAACAAAAATTTTTAATTACTTACTCTTGAAATTAAGTCACCTATAATGCTTTCCTTAAAATTAATGTTTTAAGACCTCCATTTCTTCCCTTCTAGCCACTCATTTCCATCAACCAACAAATGCACCTAACAACAGATGATAAAACAAACTGTATTTGAAAATACAGTTCCCTAAAAAACTCTCACTAAATTGAAGCAATTTTAAACTCAGTAGATTTGCTAAAATTCAATAGACGATCAGGAAAAAAGGCAAATGTTTGAAGAAACAAATCCATTCGGCAGGGGCTAAAGTATTCCAGGGGGCTCACGCATTCCAAGGGAGACAGAATGTCAAGGATGAGGATGTTATCTGAGACTGAGGCAAGTTTTAAAAGGCAAAACTGTGCTTAACTAAATCACTGCTGGAGTTGGAAATCATCATTTAATAGAAAGACCACAACCTTGGGCAAAGAGTAAGAGCATTCATATATATATGTATCTTCATCACCAATGACTTAAACAGTGCCTGCTAAAAAGCATAACGTAGAAAAAAAGTAAATATCAGCTCAAGAAAATGTGTTGGGGGCTAAAGAAGAAAGTTTAAAAAAAGTCCTGTAATCTGTGGCACCTACATGTAGACATCCTATTAAAGAAAGTTTTTCAGAAGAGAAATTGAAGAAAAATTAGAGGGGGAAGGGGCTTCCCTGGTGGCACAGTGGTTAAGAATCCGCCTGCCAATGCAGGGGACAGGCGTTCAAGCCCTGGTCCAGGAAGATCCCATATGCCGCGGAGCAACTAAAGCCTGTGCGCCACAACTACTGAGCCTGCGCTCTAGAGCCCGTGAGCCACAACTACTGAGCCCACCCACCACAACTACTGAAGCCCGCGTGCCTAGAGCCCGTGCTCCACAATAAGAGAAACCACCGCAATGAGATGTCCAAGCACTGCAATGAAGAGTAGCCCCCTCACTGCAACTAGAGAAAGCCCACGCGCAGCAATGCAGGCCCAAGGCAGCCAAAAATAAATACATTAAAATAAATTAAAAAAAAAAAAGATGAACCAAAATTGATAGGACCACCTTGTAAAATTGTTCAATACTATCTGTGAAAGCTAGTACCTACCAAAGCTAAAATATATGTGTACACCATGACCCAGCAATCCCACCCCTAACTACACACCCAAGAGGACTGTGTGCGTATTTTTAAAAAAAGAAAAAGAAAAAAAAAAGTTATAGGGGGAAGTCGTGATAGTGTAGTGTAAAAATTAGTCATTTGAGTATATCAGGTTAACAATGAAATTATTTTTATTCCTTTAAGCACCCATTGATCATCAGTCACAAATACCCCACAAAGGAAACTGTCCACCTGTTGTTTAATTTATAGTTACCTGTGTTATATAAGATATTACTATTAAATACTTTTATTAGAATATTTTATTGTACAGAGAAATACAAACTGCTAAACCCTGTCTGACTTATCCAAAAAGCCCACTATTCTTGAGGGAGGCATATTAAGTTAAGAGCATGGCTGACTTCCTGGAAGTCCATCTTAGAGTTTAGGTTTAAGCCAGTCTCATTAAGATGCTATTTATGGTCCTGACATTCACAAAACTGTGCAGACCCTTTTTGAATCCATTTAAAATAGAGAAATTACTTCTGTAAATGTTTCATTCAATATGAAAAAAAAATCCTTATGTTTATCCCCCAAAACTGGTTCACTCACATTTTAAAGGATAATCCTCCAACAATCCTAATACTTGAGAACTAGTGAGTAAATCTTAAATTTACCTCATCCAAGCTCATAATTTTGTTTGGATTATATTCACCCTCAGGCTTCACTTTTCCATCAATGCATCCCAATTTCTAAAATTCTTTCTGAATACAAGAAATAATTTCATTTTATTATAATAAAGCATTTATCCAGCATCTTGTGGAAAAATTATTCCACAAAAGTTAAACTCTGATTATACATACATAAGGCACCAAAACTCATTTTTTATTATGTCTCCAAAATATATCAAACTTTCTACCTCAACAGAGACTACTGAAAATAAAAGAACTTCTTCTAGGGAATTCCCTGGCGGTCCAGTGGTTAGGACTCAATGCTTTCACTGCCACAGCCGGGATTCAATCCCTGGTCAGGGAACTAAGACCTCGCAAGCCGTGCAGCACGGCCAAAAAAAAAAAAGGAACTTCTCACTGGCCATAATCATCAATTCATAAACCTGTAACTGTATCATATGGTAATACAATCTTTAATCTTTGTCTTAGTTTTCAGGTCTCCTACCTAAATGTCTATCTCGTCTCATTTCTGCTGGCTGGACATGTCACCTGCATAAAAACAAAAGTCTGCTGCTTCTTCAGGGTCTAATAAAATGGAATTAAAAAACAAAGTCAGTAAGGCACTAAGAAAACACTAAGTACTATGTGTGGCTTTAATTTAGGTGATTTGTGAATATACTATTTGTTTTCATTTGGATTATGTTCAGAGGTTAATGGAAGACTAATCTCTAGATACATGTAAGTGTTACCACCTGACTGTCTAAAATTCTGTATCTTAAAAAAAAAACAAAAAAACTTTCTTTCATGAGGTATAGCAAACATAACTTTGTAAGACAAGAAAACAGAACAGAAAAATAAGGTGTCTTAAAGGGCATAAAAGCTTGTATTTCCCACAAATATGAAATGTCTTAGAAGAGCAGCAAAGATATTGAGAATCAGATTCTAACTTAGGTGCTAAGAAAGTAGTGGTATTTTGGTGCACTTTTCAAAATTCTCCACTAGAACTTAAACTCCACAAGGACAGGCACCAAGTTGTACTACTCACCACTGCATCTCTGGTGCTCACAGAGAGTGCCTGACACATTGTAAAACCTCAACGGCAAGTGCAAAGTCTTATAGCTTAATTTCCTACTTTATTTTTGAAAAATGACTATGGCATACAAATCTTTAATCTATTTTGAATCAGACACCACTTCATACACAAAATTAACTATCTAAAGAGACATAAAAGCAAATGTAGCAAAATATTGGCAATTGGTGACTCTAGAGGAAGGATATAAGAGGATTCATTATAATAAGTATCTTTTCTGTAGGTCTGAAACTTTCCAAAAGAAGAAAAAAGTTTTCAGAATTCTTACTCACTTAAGCAAAGAGCTAACACTTGAACAGTTATTTTGATATTATATTTACCTTCCACAGCACTCTTGTCCATTTATTATGCTGAGTATATATTCCCACACACAAAAATATGCAAAAAGACACTACTGGATTTTTAAAAATTCACACGTATCCATTAATGTCTAATTTAAGGAAGGCAAAGTTAGTAAGACTGAGAATATACAAAGAGGTAGAATAACTCTACTCACACTTTGTAAGGAAAAATGTTTACTAGTAGGTTTCAAACCAGCTAAAAATCAAGCAGGCGATACCTTATCATTCAATGCCAAGTGCTATAATATATAGGACCCACTGCAATCCTCTGACAGATTATGAGTTTGCTGAATCATTTGTGGTCAGTATTCTATAAAATAGTATACATCGAGAGCAAAAGACTTAAATTTAAGACTACAGTCATACTTTGTTCAAAAAGCAAAAAATACTCTCCCTTCCCCCCAAGTAAATCAGCCAAGAATTATCCATCTAAATTAAAGCTCTTTCCTTTAAATGGTGCTGTTGTGAATACTCTGATTCCCTACTACATTCATTTGACTATCCTAAATAACAAAAGTATCAGTATTTTGAAGATGGACTAGATATTTACAAGAACAGTAGCAAAGTATCATCCATCCCTAATCCTACTGGATGTTATTTATGAGTTAAAAAGTGGAGTCAAAAATCATTTGGAGGGCCTTCCCTGGTGGCGCAGTGGTTGAGAATCTGCCTGCTAATGCAGGGGACACGGGTTCAAGCCCTGGTCTGGGAAGATCCCACATGCCGCGGAGCAACTAGGTCCGTGAGCCACAACTACTGAGCCTGCGCGTCTGGAGCCTGTGCTCCACCAACGAAAGAGGCCACGACAGTGAGAGGCCCGCGCACCGCGATGAAGAGTGGCCCCCACTTGCCACAACTAGAGAAAGCCCTCGCACAGAAATGAAGACCCAACACAGCCATAAATAAATAAATTAATTTTTAAAAAAATCATTTGGAGTCAAAAATTACTTCAAATTCCAGTTAAACTAGAAGAGAAAAATCTTTCTGATCCCTTCTCTCCAAAATCACACCAAAACTTTAAGGAAAACAAGAAATATAAAGAGTTTACCCTCATTGCAATGGATAGACATTGTAACTAACCACAATAGATGAAGAAGTTGATGACCTCAGAACCACTGAAGAAGATACCAATGAGGAGCAAGTCAATTCACATCTAAATAGGAGGTTTAGCAACAGGAGGTATTAGGTACCAGGCAGAAAGTAAAGGCTTGATTGAAGGTTTATATAAGGACACCCCAAGACCTAGCCCCCATTTCACATACCCAGATATTACCACTCCTCAAGACCTAGCAGGAGTCTAAAGATTTATTCTCTAGAAAATCTAAAACTGACACACTCTGAATTTAGAAACAAAAGGTTCAGTGGAGTGTGGAGATGAAACTAAAACCAGGGAGATTAAAAAGCCCCACCCATGTTTACAAAGCTCACGAACATCTTTTCAAAGACCCATTCTTCTCTTTTCTTTTTTCTTTTTGGCACTTTAAAAAAATCTTATTGAAGTCCAGCTGATTCAACGACCCATTCTTAATTATGAACGTATGTCCTGAAATCACCAATCATTTGAGAAAGGCCTCTAAAATAAAATACAGAATAAAACAAACATGGGTATGGAAAACTTGAAGGAAAAAGAGAGTCAAGAAAATGTCAAAAAAGCTATCTTCCAAGAAAGACTGTATTTATAAAACAAGAAAAAAATGCTTAAAAAACCAATTTTAAGGAATAAACCAGAAAAAGCACTAGAAATTTAAACATACTACAGCTGAAATAAAAACTTCAATAGAAAAGTTAAAAGATAAAGTCAAAGAAATCTCCCAGAAAGAACGAATTAGCAAAGCTAGAAAATAGAAAATTATACAATCAATCCAGGAAGTCGAACATCCAACTAAAAACAGAAAATAAAGGGAAGAAAATCACAGGAGGGAAAAATGTAAGAAAACATGAAGAAGTTAAGGACCTGGAAAGGCCCACCAAGTATCGAGAACGATAGATTTATTTTTAAAAAGACCCACCCACTGAGGTACATGATCTGTTACCAGGAATTCAAAAAAATTAAAAATCTAAAAACTTCCAGAGACAAACTAGGTCATAAACGATGGATAAAGAATCAGAACGGGGGCTTCCCTGGTGGCGCAGTGGTTGAGAGTCCACCTGCCGATGCAGGGGACACAGGTTCGTGCCCCGGTCCGGTAGGATCCCACATGCCGCGGAGTGGCTGGGCCCGTGAGCCATGGCCACTGAGCCTGCACGTCCGGAGCCTGTGCTCTGCAACGGGAGAGGCCACAACAGTGAGAGGCCCGCGTACCGCGCAAAAAAAAAAAAGAATCAGAATGGTATTGTACCTGCCAACAACATCAGAAGCTAAAAGACAAAAGTAATACTTTCAAAATCCTAAGGGAAAATTATTTTCAAAACAGAACCCTAGGCCCAGTCAAACTTTTAATTGAGTGAAAGGAAAGAATTTAGACATTGTCAAATATGGAAAGTCTCAAAAAGTTTCCTTTGCCATGTACTCTTTTTGCAAGAAGCTACTAGAGAATGATATGATCCAAGGCAATAAATTAACAACAGTATCTCACATGAGAGAGGCTAATGGAACAGAAGCAAGAAGGAGAAAGACCTAGAAGAGAGGTATCCAGGAAGAAATATATATATATCTGTAATGGCTTGACTGCGTAGAAATTCATTCTGAGAGGTTATTGGAGGATGTAGGAAGACTTGATAATGGGTAAAGGAAATTAATCAAATAAAGAGAACTTTCAACTTCAGAGAATAGGAGACAGAGTCATAACAGACTATTTGGCTTGATAGGGAATATTCACATGGGCATATTAATGTAACCACTGGATATCAATTTAACAAAAAAACCTGGGATAAAAGTGGGGTGAGATTATAACAGGTTAAAATTTTCATCTAATATTGAATTAATACTCAAGAGATGGCTGTATACCTTATCTTTTGAAAATATAGGAGTATATAACAGAAGAGGTAGAAGATGCTTCTAAAGAAAAGGACTGAAGAGGGAGAGGAAATGAGTCAGGAAACTGCTTTTTTTGTTACTATAAATCTTTTAGCAGTTTATTTAACTTCAAATATGTGTACATATCACTGATAAAAATTAACTTTAAAAAGCTTTCAAGGGACTTCCCTGGTGGTGCAGTGGTTCAGAATTCGCCTGCCAGTGCAGGGGACACAGGTTCAAGCCCTGGTCCGGGAAGATCCCACATGCCGCAGAGCAACTAAGCCTGTGCGCCACAACTACTGAAGCCCAGCTACTGAAGCCCACGTGCCTAGAGCCCATGCTCCGCAAGAAGAGAAGCCACTGCAATGAGAAGCCCACGCACTGCAACGAAGAGTAGCCTCCGCTCACCGCAACTCGCATGCAGCAACGAAGACCCAACGCAGACAAATAAATAAAATAAAATGTATAAAGATCTCATAAAACTCAATAGTAAAAAAAAAAAAAAAAGAAAAAAGAATGCAATTAGAAAATGGACAACTGACGTGAACAGATATTTCACCAGAGAACACACAGATGGCAAATAAGAACATAAAAAGATTTTTCAACACCTCTGGCTATCAAGGAAATGCGATTTAAAACAACAATGAGATTATTACTACACACTTATCAGAATAGCTAAAACACAAAATAGTAAAACCACCAAATGCTGGTGAAGATGCAGAGAAACAAGATCACTCACACACTATTGAAGGAATATAAAATAGTACAGCCACTCGAGAAACAGTTCGGTAGTTTCTTATAAAACTAAACATGCAATTACCATGTGACCCAGTAATTGCACTATTAGGCATTTATCCCAGAGAAACAAAAATTTATGATCATACAAAACCTTCTACACAAAAATTCATAGCAGCTTTATTTATAACAGCCAAAAACTGGAATCAGCCCAGGTGTTCCCCAATGGGTGAGTCGTTAACCAAACTGTGGGGAATGCATACCATGAAATACTACTCAATAATAAAAAAGGAACTACTGATGCATACAACTTGGATGAATCTCCAGGGAATTAAGCCGACTGAATAAAAGCAAATCCCAAAAGGTTACATCGTATATGGTTCCATTTATATTACATTTGTGAACGACAAAATTTTATAAATGGAGGACAAAGTTTTGGAGGAGAGAAGGCGGGGTGGAGGGAGGAAAGAGGTATAGTTAAAAAAGAACACAAGGGATCCTTGTCCCTTAGAACTGTTCAGTATCTTGACTGTGGTGGTGGCTACATGAACCTACAGAAATGACAAAACTGTAGTGAATTTCATACACACACACACACAAATGAGTACAAGTAAAACTAGAGAAATTTGAGTAAGACTGGTGTGCTGTAACAGATGACAATATCCTGGTTGTGATATTATACTACAGTTTCACAAAATGTTACCATTAGGAGAAACTGGGCAAAGTGTACAAGGGGTCCTTCTGTATTGTTTTTTACAACTGCATGTGAATCTACAACTGCCTTAATAAAAATGTCAATTAAAAAAACACTGCATAAGCATTGCTACTGGTATGAAAGAAACAAATCAATACTGTCCTCTGTTCTGATTTTGCTACACTGTACTTTTTGGGTCTCCAGAATAATGTTTTTTTCCATTTTCTAATGTTTTACAACCTTGGATGCTCTGTTTCTGAGTCATGCTGGAAACTTAAATGTTCCATCACCAGTTGCTGCTTTCCCCAAAAATATGATTTTTCATCTCTGGAAAGAAGGATAAACATCAAGCAATCACTTTTGCTTGTAACTCAAAATATATGGTACTACTATCTTCAAATATAATGTTTTTTCTCATTTGAGATTTACCTTCAGATGAGTTTTCTTCATCAAAATTTTACTCTAGTCATATTTTCAAATTCCTTTTCTTATAACTCAAATTTAAAGGACTTAATCCATTAACCCCCAATATTCACCTCTTTGAAGGAAGCAAATCCATGACCTTTTCAAGACTTTTATCAGTCTTTGGGTTCAGACAATGGTCTCAACACTCTCTATAGCTCTCTTACACTCTACCTTTATGACTGAACCATCTCCATAAGCAGTCTTCCCATGCAGATCTCTTAGCTATTCACAAATTTATATTTTGTGCTAAATAACGGTCTCTTATTTGTAAATCAACTCAACAAGCCCCCATTTCTCTGTTAATCACAATTGCTATCCCAGCACTGGCTGGGCAACTCTGTACTGTTAAAAGTTGAAACAGGGGGCTTCCCTGGTGGCGCAGTGGTTGAGAGTCCGCCTGCCGATGCAGGGGACACGGGTTCGTGCTCCAGTCTGGGAGGATCCCACATGCCGCGGAGCGGCTGGGCCCGTGAGCCATGGCCGCTGAGCCTGCGTGTCCGGAGCCTGTGCTCCACAACGGGAGAGGCCACAGCAGTGAGAGGCCCGCGTACCGCAAAAAAAAAAAAAAAAAAAAAAAAAAAAAAAAGTTGAAACAGATTGACAGTATTTCTCCTATCATTCTTTCCCTTTACAAACCAAACAGGAATATCAGTATTTCCTTTGCCACATCTCGTATACCATTATACACCATAATTCTTGAAAATAAAATAATTATTTCTAACATCATCAGCTCAGCTCTGCTGTGTTACACTCTGTTTGCAAAAGACAAGTAACCTGAACAAACCCCTTGGTATTTGGTGCTGAGACTTGTTACTTTCCCACTTCTGTCAAAACAAAGACAAAACAACAATAAACCACTGTAACTCCACTTTTCAAATTAAAATTGATGAGTAGGAGAATGATCCTATCATTAATTTTTTCAAACAAAACAATGAAGTTCTCAGGATGAGAAACACAGCCATGAACAGGATTGGATGTGGATTTTAGTCAAAACTCTTTCACTAATTAGCCATATAATTTTCTGCAAATTACTTCCCCTCATCAGTCTCAGTTTCCTGACTCAGTTTCCCTGGTGGTGCAGTGCCACCGCCTGCCAATGCAGGGGACACGGGTTTGATCCTTGGTCCAGGAAGATCCTACATGCCGCGCAGCAACAAAGCCCATGCACCACAACTACTGAGCCTGAGCTCTACAGCCCACGAGCCACAACTACTGAGCCCACGTGCCACAACTACTGAGGCCTGCCCGCCTAGAGCCTGTGCTCTGTAACAAGAGAAGCCACTGCAATGAGAAGCCCGCGCACCGCAACGAAGAGAAGCCCCCCGCTCCGCTCACTGCAACTAGAGAAAGCCTGTGCGCAGCAACTAAGACCCAACGCACTAAAAAAAAAAAAAGGAAAAAAAAATTCATATTAGGGTACTTTCTTGTATTAATATTCCAAGGAGATCCATGCAGATACACACAACAAAAAGAAAAACCTGCCTTCAGTATCTGAAAGTACAGACAGGTAATAATAAAGCATGGGAAAGTACCTTAAAGGATCCTCTTGACTCAATGACCACTGGTTAACAGTAGCTATCACATGAAACAGTGAGGGGCTGACTGTGATTAAATGCTCTTTTAGAGAGCTGTGTCAAGTGGCAGAGTTTTTTTGGGGGGCTTTTTGGTAGTAAAATATACATAACATAAAACTGACCATTTAAACCATTTTTTAATTGCAGTAAAAAAAAAACACATAACATAAAAATATACCAACTTAACCAGTTTTAAGTGTATAGTGCAGTAGTGTTAAGTGTATTTGCATTGATACACAACAGATCTCCAAAACTTCTTCATCTCATAAAACTAAAACTATACTATAATCCATTAAACAACTCCCCATTTCCCCTTTCCCCCAGTCCCTGGGAGACTATCATTCTACTTTCTACTATTCTACTTTCTGTTTCTATGAATTTGACAACTTTAAATACCTCATATAAATGGAATCATGCAGTATTTGTCCTTCTGTGCATGTTAACCATTTCTAAGTATACAATTCAGTGGTATTAAATATATTCACACTGCTGTGCAAGCATCACCACTATCCATCTCCAAAACTTTTTCATCTTCCCAAACTGAAACTCTGTACCCTTTAAGCAATAATTCCCCACTAACTGAAATTCTGTACACATTAGCCAATAACTTCCCATTACCCAGTCCCCAGGCCCTGGTAACCACTATTCTTTCTCTGTGAATTGACCTATTCTAGGTACCTCACATAAATGATTTTATGCAGTATTTGTCTATTTGTGTCTGGCTTGTTTCACTTAGCATAGTGTTTTCAGTGTTTATCCATGTTGTAAAATCTATCAGAACTTCACTCCTTTTTAAGGTTGAATAATATTCCATTGTATGTATATACTACATCTTGTGTATCCATTCATTGGTCTATGGACATTTGGGTTGTTTCCACCTTTCAGCTACTGTGAATAATGCTGCTGAACAGACAATAACAAGTGCTGATGAGGATGTGGAGAAATAAAACCTTGGTGCAGTGTTATGGGAACATAAAACTGTGCAGCCACTGTGGAAAACAATATGGTGGTTTCCCAAAAACTTAAAAATAGAACTATGGTATGATCTAGCAATGCCACTTCCAGGTATATACCCAAAAGAACTGAAAGCAGGGACTCGAACAGATAAGTCTATGACAAAGTTCTTTTTCTTTCCCAAAGTTAATTTTTGATGTCAGTCATCCTAATGAATGTGAAGTAACGTCACACAGTGGTTTTGATTTGCATTTCCCTAATGATTAGTGATGTTGAACATCTTTCCATGTGTTTACTGGCCCTTTGTGTATCTTCTTTGGGAAAATCTCGGGATAGTTCTTAATCAGTCTAAAAATACAGGTTCAAATGAAAGAAATTGCTTAGGCGGGCTTCCCTGGTGGTGCAGTAGTTGGGAATGCGGGGGACACAGGTTCGAGCCCTGGTCCAGGAAGATCCCATGTGCCGCAGAGCAAGTAAACCCGTACGCCACAACTACTGAGCCTGCGCTCTAGAGCCCGTGAGCCACAACTACTGAGCCCGTGTGCCACAACTACTGAGCTTGAGCGCCTAGAGCCGGAGCTCTGCAACAAGATAAGCCACCTCAATGAGAAGCCCGCGCACCGCAGCGAAGACCCAACACAGTCAAAAATAAATAAATAAATAAATAATTTTTTTTAAAAAAAGAAAGAAATTCCTTAGGCACGCTGGCATTCCTGCAGCATGAGCCACTGCCTGGGTGTCACAGCAAAGTCCTGTCACATTTAATATGAAAAAGGTTTTGCTCAATTCTCTAAAAAGCAGCCTCTCCATATAAAATGGGCTCATTTCAATTAAATAAACCAATTCTTAACTGCATGTTAGTGGAACCATCCTACTCTTCCAACGCTTAGTAAAAACACTCAGAAGGACAACAAAAAGGGTGTGTTCATTATACCTCTCCCAGAGGCAAGAGCCTTTACCAATTTAATTTTTTTTTTTTTTTTTTTTTTGGTGGTATGCAGGCCTCTCACTCTTGTGGCCTCTCTCGTTGCGGAGCACAGGCTCCAGACGCGCAGGCTCAGTGGTAATGGCTCATGGGCCTAGCCGCTCCGCAGCATGTGGGATCCTCCCGGACCGGGGCACGAACCCATGTCTCCTGCATCGGCAGGCGGACTCTCAACCACTGCGCCACCAGGGAAGTCCACCAATTTAATTTTTTACATGGAACCCAGAGACTCCATTTCCCAGTGAAAGACAGTCCTAACAGAAAAAGTAATATGAAGTCGAGGGGTGGAGGGAGGATTAACAACACCAAAAGATAGCACTTTCAGTAAAACAGCCCACTAAAAATTTCTGCTTTGGGACGAGTCCAAGTAACTACCATATCACGAAAAGGGTAATGCTTTCCTGAGCTCATACTGCCAACGGGGTTATAGCCAAATAAACCAATGAAATCTGCTCATCCAAAACCAGTAACTCTCTTTAGCAAATACTTCAACAATCTCAATTTCCAAGACCAGTTTTACCCTAAAATTACTCTATTAACCAAACAGCTGATTTTCTTAAGTAAAATCTGACCTCAATCTACTTCACATATTTAATGCTCAGAAAGTAGGTAGACAAGAAATGTTAAAATAAAACTAGCCAATTCTAGAGGATGCTGATTACACTTACTACCTGTCTGTCTGCCTGCCTTCATTCACTATTTACCATGCACCCATTAAATGCAGGCACTCTTCTAGGTGCTTAGCATCTATCAGCTAAAAACAAAAGACAAAGCCCTCTGCCCTTGTGCAGCTTATATTCTAGTGCCCTTGGATTCACTTTGCGATTGGTGAGTGTGGAACATACCAGTCATTTGTTTTTACAACTCTGTCTGCAATAAATCTGACCATAAACATCATACACAATTTCTGACACAGATGTGTGGGAAGTGAAAATATACAGAAAAATTTAAATACGGTAGTCTGTGTAAGCACTGTAAGTAAGCACCATAAGCCTATAAAAATTATTTCTTCCAAGAATCAAGAACCAGTAAGTAACTGAAATGACTGTGCCTAAAATAATGAGGGCCAGCGTTGTACTGGCAGTTTGGCCCTCCTGAACACCTGCAAGGTAACTACTTCTGTCCAAACCTCAAGAGGTTTTAACAATCAAGTGACAACTCAAATTTCAGTCTCATTCATAATTAGAGAGTGCTGGAGATTTTTTAAAAAGCAAAGCAGAACAAAAAAACATCCTAGTCAACTGATGAAATTTAAAATGTCCTAAAAGTAGTACACATTCCAAGTATCTCTAATCATCTGCACATTAGCCAACTGGCGAGTTTATACGGTTTAAACATGCATTGTCCAATAGGGTAGCACTAGCCACACTCAGCACCTGAAATGTGCCTAATCTAAATTGAGATGAGCTGTAAATGTAACATACACTCTGGAGAAAAAGAAGGTAAAATGTCTCAACTATATTTTAATCTTGATTACATAATAAAATTATAAGACTGGATAACATGAGTTAAAATATAGTATTAAATACTTCTTTTACTTTTTAAATGTGGCTACTAAAAAATATTATCTATGTGACTCACATTATATTTCTTTTGGATGCCAGGAGACTTCTAAACCTGCACACAGAGCTAATACATGCAATGTGTTGGAGCTGTACTCAGAATTTTACACCCATGTATTTATCCATTTCTCAGCTTACACTGTTCAATGTATCTTATATATCAAAATATCACACATATCCAACACTTTTATATCAAAATATGAAAGTTTCAGAATCTAAAGTGACATTGTTTAGTAGAGTACTAACAAATATTTGTGTGAACACTGCACGCAGGGCATTCAATCCATAAAGGAACTTGTTCTGCCTCACTTCAGCAGCAGAAGGGTCACAAGTTCCATATACAGCTAATATGCATGCACTGTGCTCCTACAGTGTGCCTGGCACCATGCTAGGTGCTTTGCTCTCAATGACCCATAAAATCATCACAACTACCTTATGTGATAGGTACTATTATTAACACTATTTAAAGAAGAAACAAACAGACAGAGATTAATTAACTTGCCAAAGTTCCATGACTAGCAACCTGTGGAACTAGGATTCCAACCCAGCAGGTTTGATCCCAAATTACTATACATTTTCCCTAGTAAAAAGACTACACAAGGGAATTCCCTGGCGGTTCAGTGGTTAGGACTTCCAGCTTTCACTGCAGAGGGCACAGGTTCAATCCTTGGTCAGGGAACTAAGGTCCCCGCAAGTCTTGCGGGGCAGCCAAAAAAAAAAAAAAAAGTAAAAAAGAAAGACTACACAAGAAGATTATGTCATTATCTTACAGGATTGGGCTTTAGTTGAGGGTATGCACTCATTACAAAAGACAAGAGTAGATGGAGTTAATGTTTTGCTTCCTACCCTCCACCCCCTACCCTTCTCAACGACAGGTTAAAGTTGACCACGTGAATTAAATCCCTGATCTTACTACAGGTTTATTTTATGCTCCCTTTTCCAGAAAGGCCCTACCCCACCCCTGTGGTCCAATTCCTATTTGTCCTTCAGACTTCATTTTAGACATCATCTCCATGCAAGCGCCTAATTTAGGCTAGTCACCCCTCCTTCCCATGCTTACCCCCATTGGAGCACTTTCCACACTCTATTGTGATTGTCCTCACTAGACTGCTCCTTAAGAGGTCTATTGTGTTCACTTATCTATCCCCAGTGCCTAAAACAGTGCCTAGCATTAGGTGCTCAATAAATATTTACTGATCTAACTTAACTACCTGACCCACCCAGATACAGCTAAAAGTGGAATATTAAAAGTAAACATAGTGGTAGGAATTGCTAACCCACAGGCAGAGAACAAGTTCTAAGTTTCGTGAAATTTATGACAGGTCTAGAGAGCAGTATGACACTCAGGAAATGATGATTACAATGACCCCCTCCCCCCAAAAAAGGGAGTAAAATCAAAACGTAGTTAAAATGATCACTTGCCCAATTTAAATTCAGTAAAATTTGTTTTATGAGAATGAATTAAGTAGCTGACAAATATTTATCACAAGAAATCCAAATCAACGATTCCAAATGCTATAAACTGTTTGAAATCAGCTTAATTGTGACAATTGCCAGAGTTCAAAGACTACAGTTGCTTTTTAAAAAAATCATCTTAATATAAAACTAGTTACACTTAAAAATGGGTTTCGTTGCACTGCCCCAACGCTGTGTTCTGGGCCCCAAGTGACAGAGACAACTATGTGTCCTTTAAGATATTTATTGTGTGTGGGGGCAAAAACGGATTTCACATACAACCCATTTAACACAATTCGTGTTAATGCACTAAATTGTCTCAGCAGAGTCAAATGGGACTTTCCTAGAGCGTTCTCTTTTCTTTTCCTAAACGGGAAACCGATTTAAAAGGTCAATCTTTAGCTCTTACTTTCACACTAAATAATTCTGAAACATGAGGTGAAAAGTACATTAGAAGTCCCAAGGCTATGACTGGCAAGACACTTCCCTGTAAATTCTAGCATAAAACAGAAGGGAGAACTTCATTCTTTCGGGTTCGAGGACAGAAGCTGATCGTCTCCATTAGATTACTGCTTCTGTTGATGTCTCGAACAGCTCTGTGAGCAAACATGCCAGAGAGTCCCACCCCAAGCACGAAGAGCCTCCGATTGTTTGACACATCAATGGATTAGTCAACGCCGAGCAACTCACTTTTCCCTTCTAATTTGCCTTAATTATTCCTCACACAAATCCTCAAGTTTACTTTAAGACCATATGGAATCTTCTCTTTGCCCTGAAGTATGAATCCAGGCCTTTACCAAATGACTCCTAGTGCTTCAGTCCCAACCACCAGAATAAATCCCTTACAAATATCGTACCGCTAGTAACGCCACACAAACATGGAAAAAGCCAATCCAGACGCTTAAAGAAATAGGATTCTGGAACGCTGTTAATGCTGCATATTTTGTAACAGCAGGCACTGAGCAGAGTGAGAGACTTGAAAGCAAAAGACCGGATGCAAAGCTTGGGAAGACCCCGCCCCAGAAAGCTCGATGCCGATTCAAACAGTAACTTGGGTCTGTCGCCTGGAATCAGAATCACTGAAACAAAGGCGTATATTACTGGAAGCAAGATGTCTGGAATAAAAGAAACGGTTTGCAAATGCAGAGACCGCACACCACCCTCCCACAGGTCTTACCTATGGTGGAAATAAAGGTGGTATTGAAGGCATCATCCGAAAAACGAAAAAGGACGCAGGTCTTCCCCACTCCCGAGTCCCCGATCAGGAGCAGCTTGAAAAGCAGGTCGTACGTCTTCTTCGCCATTGGGAGGAGCGGCACAGGCTCTCGCCGCCGGCGGCCCCAAGGGATCGGTCCCTCTCACTACGGCCAACTCCTCCTCTCTCGGGCGTTCTCAGGCCGGAGGACCGGGAAAGCGTGGGAAAAAGGAGGGCTCGAGAAGGCGCGGGCGACCTAGGAACGGCCTCGTCGAGGAAGCCCCGACGGTGGCTGCGTCCGGTGCCTCCGAGGGCGGCGACCGCGGCTCCGCAGCCTCTCCCAGCCGCTCCGCCCGGTTCCGGGGAGTCGGTCGGGACAAAATGGCCTCCCCTCCCCCCTCAGGGCTGCTCGGCCGGGACGCTCCCACGGGCGAGCAAGCAAGCTCGACCGTCGAGGGAGAGCGGCGGGCGTGAAGACAGTATCCCTCGCGAGCAGCCGCTCCGAGCTAGGACGCGGCGATGGCAGCGAAGGAGGACTCGGAGCCGACGAGCTCAGCTACATAGCCACAGGAAGCCGAGCCGCCCCGGCCAGAGCCACCTTTTCCCCGTGCCCTCTCACGCCGGCGTGCGCGCTGCCTGAGACGCACGCAAGGACGTACGCCCGCCCTCCCCTCGCGCCCTCGCCCTGCGGGCCGCCTCTGCGCACGCGCGCCAGAGGGCGTGGGGGCCCGCGGGGGCGCGGAGTGGAGCTCTAGGTCTCCGAGCCTCAGTCTAAGCCCCGACGGAGACTAGAGAGGGGAGGGGCGAGAGAGGGCGAGGCCGCGGGCGCGCTCCCTGCGGCCGTCTGATAGGGTGCGCGGCGTTACGAGCACGCCCCGCGGGGGGGCGCTGCCTAGTGACTGCGCAGGCGCGGCATGCTGGAGTAGCCCTTTGACACTCAACGTTTTCCTCCTCGGGTTGCTCTCCGGGCTCAGCTGAGGATGCTTCGGGCCGCGTTTGGTGCGTGTGTTTCGCTGAGAGTCTTGGCGCAGCCAAGAGCTTGGGTCGCCGTGTGTTCCTGTGTAGCTGTAACTCGTAAATGCGAGAAAAAGTAGCGCCCTGGGTCATTTAATAGCCTCTTTGCTAAAATGAGGCGCATCCTGAGTGCCCTCTCTCGTGGCTAGTCGGGGCGGGGGAAATATTAAGCTCCGTCCCGGTTTACTTAAGGAACCAGAGTTGGCGTTCAAGAGAGCAGGAGTTTGAAATGGGAAAAACTGGCCACGCTGCTCAAGTTGGATGATGTAATCTGCCCTGCAGGGCGAGGAGTAGAGGGCCGAGGAACACTTGGGTGCAGGGCCAACCTCCCCGCCAAGTGGAAGCGCCGATGCTGTGCTCTACGTGGAGAACCGGCTCCAGAACTTGGACACTTTTTTTTTTATTAATTAATTTTTTTATTTTTTATTTTTTATTTTTGGCTGCGTTGGGTCTTCGTTGCTGCACGCGGGCTTTCTCTGGTTGCGGCGAGCTGGGGCTACTCTTCGTTGCGGTGCGCAGGCTGCTCTTTGCGGTGGCTTCTCTTGTTGCAGAGCACAGGCTTTAGGCGCATGGGCTTCAGTAGTTGTAGCACTCGGGCTCAGTTGTTGTAGCACGCAGGCTCAGTAGTTGTGGCTCGCGGGCTTTAGAGCGCAGGCTCTGTAGTTGTGGCACACAGGCTTAGTTGCCCCGCGGCATGTGGGATCTTCCCAGACCAGGGCTCGAACCCGTGTCCCCTGCATTGGCAGGCAGAGTCTTAACTACTGTGCCACCGGAGAAGCCCTTGGCCGCCCTTTCGCAATAGGGAGAGCCCAAGAGCACCATGCTGAGGAAGCGGGGCCCCTCCCTGCTGCCAGAATTGAACCACCAATGTACCAAATTGAGAGATAGTGAAGCCAACCCCAACCCCGCTGCCTTTTCCTTGCACTTTCTTTTAATATGCTTAGCACTCTTCCTTCCCTCTCTTTCCTTTCTTCTTCCTTTTTGTAGTTTAAATGTTCATACTCCTGCCCTACCTTTCTAAGTGTGCGTCATGGCTCCGAAGCCCACCTAGGATGTGATGGCAGAGTAGTATACCTTCCCTTTCTTCCTCCTTTTTGTAGTTTAAATGTTCATACTCCTGCCCTACCTTTCTTAGTGTGCGTCATGGCTCCGAAGCACACCTAGGATGTGATGGCAGAGTAGTTGAACCTGGTGGGCTGGTTCAACCCGATACAGGAGAAAACCCTGAGACATCTGGAAAGCAAGAAACAGGGATCGGGGCTTCCCTGGTGGCGCAGTGGTTGAGAGTCCGCCTGCCGATGCAGAGGACGCGGGTCCTGTGCCCCGGTCTGGGAAGATCCCACATACCGCAGAGCGGCTGGGCCCGTGAGCCATGGCCGCTGAGCCTGCGCGTCTGGAGCCTGTGCTCCGCAACAGGAGAGGCCACAACAGTGAGAGGCCAAGAAACAGGGATTGTGAGAGAAGTAAAAACTACATTTTTACGCCCCACCACCACCAAAATGTTTATGTATTTAATATGTAATTAAAATTACTCTTTAGGCAGTAGGGTAATCGTATTTCAGTCTCCCATTCTTTGGAGACTTGTCTTACATTCTTCTTTTCCAACTACCCCTAAAGCTTCGTTTCTGAAGATGCCTGTCTTCTCTAATCTCACTCTCCAGTTTGTTTCTGGGATTGCTCTTGTCATTTAAACCTTATCCTCTAAGAATCATTCTTTCTCCAATTGGGAATGCCTTATTAGGAATAATGCCACAATTCTAAAATAGCCTAGCCATGCAAATCACAAAATGAGCTATGATCAGTGCTTCACAGGTTTGTCATCAATTCAGAGTCATAACATTCAGGAAAATCAACAGTATTAATGTGATTCTTCCTTTCAAAAGAACTACGATTAACTCAAGCCCTAATGTTGTGAAGCATTTTAGAAAGTTATGATTTTTAAACATAGAAAGCCTAATTAGTTCTACTACATAAATGTTGGGGACAGTGGGCAACTAAAAATGAAAAATAATTTTTTTCACTTCTTTGTTTATCCCAGTTGTTTCCAACAGTTTTATCAGTTAGAGCCTTTTCTCCATGCACTCAATATTCTGGAACTTTAGTAATTAATTATACTATTAATGAAGTTTATTTAGTATTGGATCAGGATCCTAGAAGTTTAGAGCTGTAATATCTTTTAAGTCATAATTCAACTCCTGCACATAATTTACAGATGAGTCTAAGGCTCAGGGAGGTTAGGGTCTTGCCAGAGGTCACACTGTCAGTGGCAGAGCCAGCCACTATATGCGCAAGGGAAAAGGGAAGAACACCTCCACAGGACATCATACTGCAAGAAGGTGAGAATTGGAAGGCTCAGCCAGTACTTAATGTTTGGATTCCCTAAAATTAATTAAAGGTTTTGCTGCAGTGAGGCCTAAACCTCAAGCCCTGTCTACCACTGAAGGCCACTAGAGTGATCAGGCATGATCTCTGACTCTAGAAAATAAGAATAAAATGGGAGTCTATGTAAGCCTAAAGGTATACCTAGAGTTGCGAAGTAATATTTGATAATAATTGAAGCAGTGAAAGAAAATGCCGATTTAGTAGTAGTAGCTTGGAGCTTATACCTGTTTTTAAAAATTGCTCTGTACAGAATCTAGTCCAAATATTTGCAAAGCCAAGAAAGAAAATAGGTATATATATATGTTCATACCAGTAATTAAGGTATTGTCTCTATATTTTTCTAGAAAGTGCACAGCTGGCCAGTTCATGGTTCCAGTCTTCAGCTTCAACTTTCAGGACCCGCCTCTACAACATGTAAGAAATCCCTGCATGAAAAGATACTGACTCAGGATTGTCTTTATCATTCTTCCCACATATATTTCCCAGTCTCTCTCCCTGATTTCTTCCTCTTTAATCTCTCTGCCCCTTGCTCTCTCTGTTCTTGTTAAGAATGAAGCCTTCCCAGGGACTTCCCTGGTGGCACAGTTGTTAAGAATCTGCCTGCCAATGCAGGGGACACGGGTTTGATCCCTGGTCCGGGAAGATCCCACATGCTGCGGAACAACTAAGCCTGTGTGCCACAACTACTGAGTCTGTGCTCTAGAGCCCCTGAGCCATAACTACTGAGCCCGCGTGCCATGACTACTGAAGCCCGCGCACCTACAGCCTGTGCTACGCAACAAGAGAAGCCACTGCAATGAGAAGCCTGCGCACCGCAACGAAGAGTAGCCCCTGCTCGCCGCAACTAGAGAAAGCCCGCGTGCAGCAATGAAGACCCAACGTAACCAAAAATAAATTAATTAATTTAAAAAAAATAAAGAATGAAGCCTTCCCTTGAATGGCAGCCCCACTGCTAAGTCATCACCTTGCTGTAAAACCTACCCCTCCAGTTCCTGGGACTTTGCCTATTTACTACTGCCTAGTTCCTGTGTTCACACTCTCATTCTTCCCCAGGGCCTTCTTACAGGAAGGTCTTTGTTTGACCTTCCTGATGCTAAGTACTGATTGCCCAGAGGCTACCAGTGTTCTTATCACCATAGCCTGCCAATATTCTGCTCTGCCTTCATATCTTGATTTAGTCCTATCTCCTGTTAGAGAATTACTGCCCCATGAGCCTTCCCCAGCACATTGGATGTGTTTGTTCTAGTCTCCAGGAATATCTCAGTTCTGAAATGCTGGCCTCCTCACCTGGCACTTAAGGAGCTCCAGTCCCTAGCCAATGAACTTTATTTCCTACCCTATCTATCTTCCACATACTAGTCTCTAGACAGGCTGAACTACTCATCTTTCTCACAGTTACTCTGTATCTTCTTGATTTCATGCTTAGTTTACTGTGGTTCTCTCCATGCAAAATGCACACTGCTCCCCACCCCACCCACATCCCTTCAACTTAAATGTCCTCACCATAGCCTGTCTTCCCCAGCACACTTTCTAAGAAGGAACTTGTTCCTCCTTTGAACTCCCTAGCACTAAAAAATCAAGTATGTTTCCTCCTTTTTATTTCCACAAATAATACATATTTACTTTTAGAAACTTAAAACCTGCAGATAAGCAAAACAAAAATTTTAATTCTTAAAAATTCTACCCCAGAGATAACCACTATTAACATTTTGGTGAATAGCTATGTGGATATTCTTCTTCCCACACTCTTTTTTTTTTTTTTTTTTGTTTTGCGGTACGCGGACCTCTCACTGTTGTGGCCTCTCCCGTTGCGGAGCACAGGCTCCGGACGCGCAGGCTCAGCGGCCATGGCTCATGGGCCCAGCCGCTCCGCGGCATGTGGGATCTTCCCGGACCAGGGCACGAACCCGTGTCCCCTGCATTGGCAGGTGGACTCTCAACCACTGCGCCACCAGGGAAGCCCCCCACACTCTTTATTTAGACATTTCTTATGACCCATTTTCTACATTTTCTGAAAGACATTTATGTACATATCTTATTTTCTCAAACTGGAATATCCTTGAGGGCTGTGACTATTGCATACATCACTTTGCACAGTGCCTTGAATATATCAGAACATCAAAACATGTTTAGTGAAGGAAAAAGCAAATGAAATTCAGAGATAGATTCACTTTTTGTTTTTTTTTCCTGGAAAACAGTACTAATTTGGAGAAACTTTCAAAATGCTGGGGGTTGGGGGGGGAATTGAAAATTCAAAAGAAGTGAATGGGAAGATAACACCTTTGGAGCAATATTTTATTAATTTTAGAAAATACATGAAGAACTCACCTAACTCCATTTTAGAGTTTTATTTCTATGAACAAGAAATACTGTTAGGACTAATGGAGCAACTGTGATATAGTGGAATGAACGCTTAACTTGGAATCAGATAACATAGACTCAAGAACCAATTGTGTGGGCTTCCCTAGTGGCACAGTGGTTAAGAATCAGCCTGCCAATGCAGGGGACACAGGTTCGAGCCCTGGTCCAGGAGGATCCCACATGCCGCAGAGCAACTGGGCCTGTGCGCCACAAATACTGAGCCTGCGCTCTAGAGCCCACAAGCCACAAGTACTGAGTCTGCAAACCACACCTACTGAAGCCCACGCGTCTAGAGTCCGTGTTCCCAGCAAGAGAAGCCACCGCAATGGGAAGCCCATGCACCACAACAAAGAGTAGCCCCCACTCGCCGCAACTAGAGAAAGCCAGAGATCCCACATGCCACAGAGCAACTGGGCCTGTGCGCCACAAATACTGATCCTGCGTTCTAGAGCCTGCAAGCCACAAGTACTGAGTCTGTGAACCACAACTACTGAAGCCCACGTGTCTAGAGTCCATGCTCCCAGCAAGAGAAGCCACTGCAATGGGAAGCCCGTGCACCACAACAAAGAGTATCCCCCGCTCACCGCAACTAGAGAAAGCCGGAGCACAACAAGGAAGACCCAACACAGCCAAAAATAAATAAAATTTTTTTTTAAAAACCCAACTGTGGGCTTCCCTGGTGGCGCAGTGGTTGAGAGTCCGCCTGCCGATGCAGGGGTTACGGGTTCGTGCCCCGGTCCGGGAAGATCCCACATGCAGCGGAGCGGCTGGGCCCGCGAGCCATGGCCGCTGAGCCTGCGCGTCCGGAGCCTGTGCTCCGCAACAGGAGAGGCCACAACAGTGAGAGGCCCGCATACAGCAAAAAAACCCAAAAAACAAAACAAAACAAAAAAAAACCCAACTGTGCTACTGACTAGCTCTGTGATCATTTAACCTCACTAAGCCTCATACATCAAAAGAATATAGTACCTCATGAAACTGTTTTAAAAATTAAATAAGATAATGCAAGTAAATGTACTTTATATAGTGTAAAACACTATGCAAATATAAATGATTACTATTATTACTAAGAGATAAGAGCAATGAATTACACCATAAGGAAAAAGAAAGCAGAAAATTACAAGTAAACTTAGAATACTTATAAATGATCAAAGCAACAAGCCATCCTGGACAAAAAATGGTGCCAAAGGAAGTTGAACTAAGAACAGGAATAGGTCAGAAGGAGAATGAAAGATTAAAACAGGGAGAAACAAGAATTGGAACTGACAAGCTGTGAAGATTTAATGGAATCATCAAAAGGAGACCAAAAGAAAGAAATACAATGGCTGAAGGCAGCAGACACCTTCCCCCGATAAAAAAAAAAATCTTCCCACCATCAATTACAGCAGATGAATCTCTACTCACTTCCGTTGGAGCAACTGGTCCAGCACAGTGGTTATAAACATGGGCCTTGAGGTGGCTGGACCTAAGATTCTATATCTGTCACTTTGTTAGAGACCTTGGGTAAGTTACTTAATCTCTCTAAACCTGTTTCCTCATCTGTAAAGTAGGAGCAAGATAAAAACTACTATAGGGTTGAGTGAGGATGAAATAAGACATAATGTTTGGCCTTTAGTTAATGTCCAGAAATGTTATTACCACCACAAGAACTGAGAAAACTTTTTCCATTTGGGGATCATTGGCTTGTTGAAAAAAGCAAATCTAGAGGGACATAAGTTAAAAAAAAAAATCACATATTTTTGAGACAAGTAATGCATTCTGTTAATCTATAGGGATCTCCTAGAAGGGAAAAACTTCCCCTAAATCCATCTTTGCAACTCTATGCCTCTTCTAAAAGTGATTATAGGTCAAGCAGGAACCCTAACCACACTAGGAACTGTATATTTACATTTACATATTAAAATGTAAATATGTAAGTTAATCTCTTTTTTTAATGTCTAAAGGAAAACAAAAGAATCATCTAAGGCAAAGGATGATTATTTGCTAATAATTGGCTATTAACTATATATTAAAGTAATAACTGTGCATTCATTTTTTACTTAGAAAATGGAGAGCACCAAGAAATGAACAAACATAGTGGTTCTCTTTTAACATGAAGAGGTGCATAGTAAACCCCCAGATGGATCAATACAAAAGAGGGCTATAAGGCACACTTCCACTGTCAAAGGAAAACTGGGATATTTATTGTAGCAGCGGTCAGAGCTCTGAAGAGCAAAAAAGGCTTTAGGTAAACTGAGAGAGAGAAAAGGGCAGAGAGCACAGGTTATGGCAACTTGACCTGCATGAGACGATTGGAAAAAACCCTAGAAGCCACTAAAAGTTAGGACAGAATAGAGTTGGAGAAAAAAGGCACTTCCTAAAGGCAGAACCCAGGGGAGCATTGGCAAAGTGAGGAAAGAGGTCTGCTCAAGGAAAGACTTGGAACCCCAATGGAACAGAAACTTAGATATCTCTCCAGAAAACTGTATCTCAAGCATCAAGACCTAGAGGATTCATCAGACTTAAAAAGACAATGACAAGAGGGGAATGCTTTAACCCTTTGCCAGGACAAGAAGTATGAAGCTACACTTAACATAAATTCGTAGATTCATGGCATGGTATAATGGAGGCACAATGATCTGATTTTTTTTTTTTTTTTTTTTTTTTTTTTTTTTTTTTTTGGCTGTGTTGGGTCTTCGTTGCTGCACACGGGCTTTCTCTAGTTACGGCGAGCAGGGGCTAGTCTTCGTTGCAGTGAGCGGGCTTCTCATTGAGGTGGCTTCTCTTGTTGTGGAGCACGAGCTCTAGGCACGTGGGCCTCAGTAGTTGTGGCATGCAGGCTCAGTAGTCGTGGCACACAGGCTTAGTTGCTCCACGGCATGTGGGATCTTCCCGGACCAGGGCTTGAACCCATGTCCCCTGCATTGGCAAGTGGACTCTTAACCACTTAACCACTTTCACCACCATGGAAGTCCCCACAGTGATCTGATCTTGAATCGTTGTTCTGTCTCATTTTAGCTGGGTCATCTTAGACCATTTCTTAGCATTCCAAACATCAGTTTCCTCATCTGGAAACTGAGGTTATCAGAGCTACCAAATTCAAGCTATTGTAAAGATTAAACTAATCTATGCAAAGAACCTGGCAGGAGAACAAGTGGTTCATTAAATACTGATTCTCTTCCCCCATAAGATGTAAACCATCTAAGGAAGCACTGTTGTATCTCCTATAATACCCAGCCCAGTATCTTGCATGTAATAGGGGCTCAATAAATATTAATTAGGTTGAATTGTGTCTGCATTAGAAAAAAGCTTGGAAGTCGTCTAAACTGATTTCTGCTCTGTGAAGAAATGCCGAAACCAACCTATGGCCTGTCCAGCCTCTGTGTGAACACTGCCAGTGAGCTTGCTGATGCCAAGAAGGCTGATTGCAGGACTGATTGCTGATTGCAGGGCTGGATATTTCTGACAGAAGAGTGTACTGAGTCTAAGTGTGCTTCCATGTTATATCATCAGTTTGTTTTAATTCTGTCCTCTGGAGCAACACAGAATAAACCTTCCCCTATATTCACTTGACAACTCTTCAACTATTTAAAGATAGCATTGGTATTTTCCTCTAAACTGCTCCAAACTAACCCTCTTCAAATTAGATGACCCTCAGATAACTGTTAGTGCCACCATTCTGATATGCACATGTCCCTTTTCGAACGTGGCATCCATAATTGAACACTGTGCTTGAGTTGATAATGTAACCCTGTGAAAATGCCCAGATCAGGCTATTACCTTATTATAGTAGTAAGGGCCAGTTGGGATACTCTGTAAGGCTGAGGTGGTTTGGTACCTGACTGAGAGGAAACTGCCTTCCCCGGGGAATTCCCTGGTGGTCCAGTGGTTAGCACTCCTCACTTTCACTGCCTGCATTCAATCTCTGGTGGGGGAACTAAGGTCCCACAAGCTGCAAGATGCGGCCAAAAAAAAAAGAAAAAAGAAACTGCCTTCCAGATCAACCTTGCATTGTAACCATTAAGTTACTAAAGCCATTCAGTAAATTATCATATAAATTACATTTTACATATACAGATCTAAAATAGACAAAGGAGAGGAACAGGCAATTCACAGATGTAAGAAAAGAATATATTTTTTAAAAAGTTCAAATTTGCATGTAATCAGAGAAATTCAAATTAAAACAACAATAAGGTAAAATTTTCTGCCCATCAGAATGGCAAAAATTAGAAAGATGGATAATACCAAGTGTTGGTGAGGGTGTAGAGAGACAAGAACTCTCACGTATAGCTGATGTGAGTGCAATTTGGTCCAGCCATTCTGGAAAGCAATCAAGCAATATTTACTAAATGATATACATGCCTGTGATTCAACAATACCACTCTTGGGTGTGTCCAAGAGAAATTCTCACATAGATTCATCACCGGCTTTCTCTGTGGCAGCTAGATGTTGGAATCAATCTAAGTGTCTTTTGCTAGGGGGATGAGTAGATAAAACATTGTGGATGCAAATTGAGTTAGTCCAGATGATAAAGAGTTGGCTTGGGTTTGAAAATTGGCTAATATGACAACTCAGACCCAAGTCAAGTTTGTTATCACTTCAGTTTACTAATAAATTAGCAAACTTGCAAAGAACAATGCCTTCCTAGTTCCCCACAGAAACATGCCCCAATTCTGGTGATCAGAGCAGGCTTTTCAGAGGGAAAAAACTTGTCTAATGAGTTCAGTCAGGACTAAGTTTTTGTAAGATTAGGCTTGGGGCGGGGCTGGGTCAGCATTCAAGGGTCTACCATCTACCATGTAAGAAAACTCCTGTTGGGGACTTCCCTGGTGGTCCAGTGGTTAAGACTCCGTGCTCCCAATGCAGGGGGCCTGGGTTCGATCCCTGGTCGGGGAGCTGGATCCCGCATGCCACAACTAAGGCCCTGCATGCCACAACTAAGAGCCCGCATGCCGCAACTAAGACCTGGCACAGCCAAATAAATAAATACATATATACACAAATTTTTTTTAAATAATACTTTAAAAGAAAAGAAAATTCCTGTCGTACTATTGGGCCTATAGCAGGCCTGCCCATGGCTTACCCCACATGCTATTGAATACCTTATAGCAATATTAAACTACTAACTAGCTACACATTCAGCAACATAGAAAAGTGAAACAAAGGAAACAAACTGATTTATAGTACAATGCCATTCATGTAAATTAAAAACATGCAAAACTATATTTTATGAAGTTTCATAGGTATTTAATAACACCCATCCAACATTAGAGAGGGAACCTGTGGAGGGAGAGGACATTGAGAAGGGAAGAAGGGAAAAATATAAAATGAGATAAAACAAGGGGGAATTCCCTGGTGGTCCAGTGGTTAGGATTCAGCGCTTTCACTGCCATGGCCCAAGTTCAATCCCTGGTTGGGGACCTAAGATCCCACAAGCCGCACAGAACGGCCAAAAAATAAATCTAAATTAAAAAATTAAAAATGTCTCTTCAGATCATTTCATGTCAGAAAATGTCTTTTCAGACATTTTTTCAAAGAAGATGTACAAATGACCAACAAGTATGTGAAAAGATGCTCAACATCATTAGTCATTAAGAAATACAAATTTAAACCACAGTGAGATACTACTTCACATCCACCTGGATAGCTCTAGTAATAAAGGGAAAATAACAAGTGTTGACAAGGATGTGGAGAAATTGGAACTCTTATTCATTGCTGGTGGAAATGTTAAATAGTACAGACACTGTGGAAAACAGTTTAACAGTTCCTTAGTAAATTAATATAAAATTACCATATGACCTCATAATTTCATTCCTGGGTATACATCCAAAAGAAGTGAAAGCAGGTGTTCAACAAAAACTTGTACATAAATGTTCTTAGCAGGACTATTCACAATAGCTAAAAGATGGAAACAACACAAATGTCCATTAACTGACAAATGGATAAACAAAATATTATTTGAATACAGTACTGATACATGCTACAACACAGATGAACCGTAACATTACACTACGTGAAAGAAGCCAGTCACAAAAGGCCATATTATATGATTCATAAGTATGAAAATATTTTATTTTCACATGTATGAAAAGGAATAAAGTGTGATTCCATTTACATGAAATATCCAGAATATGCAATCTCACAGAAACACAAAGCAGATTAATGATTGCTGGGGGAAATGGGAGCAGCTGCTTAGTGGGCATGGATTTCTTTTTGTGGTGATAAAAATGTTCTGGAAATAAATGGTGGTGATGTTTGCACAGCAAAAATAATAATAATATTAAATAAACAAGGACTTTAAAAAAAAGTGAGGAAGGGATTAACATTGTACATGGAGATAGAGGAAACTGATATTGATACTCCTTATAGATATCAGAATAATAGTAAAGTGAGGGGAAAAAACCCTAAATATTTGGTTTGGTTTGATAAAAAGAACACAGATTCTGGCTGTTTGCTTTTATGCCTGACACATAGCATAACAATAGTCATGCAGATTTTAAAATTTGTGGCAGATTGATTTGAGCACGGAAGCTCAGACTTCATGGAATTGCCTGTTCACAAAGCTTGTAGTCTGCTCTCAGCTGTCCCTTGTCAGACCTTGCCCAGCCCTGTCTGGTCCCAGCTTTTCAGACTAAGCACCCAGTTATTTGCAGGCTGCCTCACCTCTTTCCCAGAGCCAGAGAGAGGGTAGAAGCGCAGGGTATCAAAAGCCCTCATGCTACATACCAATTGAATTAGACACTGCCAAGATAATATCTGAGCTCAGCCATCTCTTTTGTCCAAAATACCCCCAGGAGGAAGCGAGGCTCTCTCCCATGTAGCTTGTGCATCCAGCATTTCGCTACCCTTTGCCCTCCCTCAGGGCTCTGGTGTCCCTGACAGCCACATGGAGATCCTGTTTCTTTGCCTTGTTCTTACCAGCGCCAGTCCGCCACCCCTCACCCATATTCACACTCCCTTCCTTGTGTAATGGACATTTGACAGGTCTTTGGCTGCCCAGCGTTGAACCCCCTTCTTTGACTAAGAAACTCTCCACGTGAGTTTTCAGTATGCAGAGCCCTCCTCCCACTATCTTCTCCTCCCCAGCACCCACCCCCACTCCACCCCCAAACACACACCTAGGCTGTGGGGACATGAGTGGGGCTCTACCAGTCTCAAGCGCCAGCCCAAAACCTTGACACAGGGGCTTAGGACACAAAGAAGCAGGCACAGTGGGGTGTGTACTGAGAAGGCAGTGGGGTACAGCAGGAGCACCTGCTTTCTAGAGCACCTGTGGGCCCCAGAGCTAGGTGTATCCTCTGTCCAATGCTGGCCCTGCTGCCGGCTGCAGAATCTCTTTAGTGTCTAGAGAGGGCAGTGATGACCTCATTGTCTGGCCTCAACAGACTGCATGTGTGGCCTGTTTCTGCGCCCCAATTCCTTAGCCTGGTTCTCCAGCCTCCCCAGTAATTCTGAGAGCTTCCCAATAGCCCTTCAGTAAATTTATTTTCTGCTTCTATTTGCCAAAGTCAGTCTGTGCTGCAACCAAGATTCCTGACGGACACACTTGTTTCTGGTAGAACTCCTAGGGTGACTCCAACTTTGCCTGACATTCTCACCATGTCCACTTTCTCTTTCCTATCTTCTGCTGCCCTTGCCACTTGGACCTGCTCAAACTTTGCCCCTGTCTGCCGGTCTCTCTCCCAAGGCTGCTGTACTTTTTTTTTTTTTTTTTCTGGCTGCACAGCACAGCTTGTGGGATCTTAGTTCCCCGACCAGGGATTGAGCCCTGACCCTCAGCAGTGAGAGCACAGAGTCCTAACCACTGGGCCTCCAGAGAATTCCCAGCCTGCTGAACTTTTGATCCCTCCTTCCTGTGTCTCCACTGCCTTCCTCCAGCTCCCTCCCTAGGGCTCAAGCACCCTGTGCTCCCAGCCCATCCTGAGGCCTGGACAGCTGGGCAGTCATCCTAACCCTTCTGTGATGTCAGCACTGGACCTAGTACTGACCAGGGGAGAGAGTCCTCAGATAGAAGAAAGGGTCACCAAGGGGAAGAAGGGCACAGGCAGAGAGATGAGAGGGTAGCAGAGACGTTTCTTATTTTTATATTTTAATCTAATACTATAAGTTGTCATTTACTGAGTTCCTACATTGTGCTGGCATAACCTCACATTAATACTCTGAGGTGGGGATTATTATAATCCCCATTTTCAAATGAGGAAACAAGAGTTTAAAGGAATAAAGAGGGATGGAATGAGATGATGCCTGGGATCTCCTTTAAAATAATTGGAGGGAGGTAGATGAGTAGGATGTGGATGAGACAAGTTGCCCATGGGTCGATAATTGTTCAAGCTGGATAACAGGTATATGGAAATTCATACTGTTATGTCTAACTTGTATATATTTGAATTTTTCCGTAATTAAAAGTATGTTTTGTTTTAAGTTAAGAAACCTGATCAAAGTCATACAAATAATAAGTGATAAAGTTGGATTTTGATCCCAGGCCCTCCTGACTTCTGCACCTGCTCTCTTAACCTCTGCACTGGATTCCTGGTAAGGTACCTAAAAAGATCTAAGGGGAACAGATTAGTGATTTTCAAAGGATTCAGAGGGAATTCAGAAGACTCGACTAATTTCTGCTCCTGTTCTCTAGGTACATTAAAGCAAGAATCAACAGGGTATGGTCGGGTTATTAATTCCCCATGCCTACAGCTTATTATAAAGAAGATGCCCCCGTTTTCTATGCCTGCTTCTGAGTAGGTGCAGAAGCAGCCCATGAGAGAGCCTTTGGCAGCCAGTTTTCTAAAAACACCCAGGCAACAGCTGTCCTTGGCTGTCACCTGACTTGCCAGGCCCTGAGTCAGCACCACGCCCCCACCCAGTCCCCCCTTGCTGAGCCAGATCTGACTTGCCCTTTCCTGGCTGGGCTGAACCGGTTGGGCCAGCCCAGCCCTGCCCCGTCCCAGCATCCTCTTCAGTGGGTGGCTTCTTGCTCCCTTACTCTCACCTGGGGTTCCCACCCTTGCACTGCCCCTGTCAGCTCTGAAGGGAGCTGAAGACCACCCCCCGAGATGTTGGAGATACGGACAGGGCTCAGGAATCTATCCCTGGGTAGAAAGGATGAGCTGGGCCTCAGCATCTCCCACCATCTACCAAAGATAGTCTTCCTTTGCTTGGTGACTGGGATTTGCTTTAGGAGGAAAGCGGAGAAAAATACAAAGACACCTCCCCTCTCCTATAGAGGAGGATTCCACGCCTAGGCTCAAACCCAGAAGAGACCAGGGCTGGGGCAATATGGAGACCAAATTCTTGGTCTGTGTTTTTGTGGAGAATGCTCATTGTCCTCTTTTTTTTTTTAATTAATTTTTTAAATTCATATATATTCGATTTACAGTGTTGTGTTAATTTCTGCTGTACAGTAAAGTGTCTCAATTATACATATATATACATTTTTTTATATTCTTTTCCCTTATGGTTTGTCCCAGGATATTGAATATAGTTCCCTGTGCTATACAGTAGGACCTTGTTGTTTATCCATTCTATATATGGCAGTTTGCATCTATTAACCCCAAAATCCCAGCCCATCCCTCCCCATTGTCCTCTTACTATACCCATTTCTTGGTCTAGATGTGAAGCTACAGCAAGTGCTGACACGATACATTCCCCAGGTGTTGGTGCCCTGGCACCGCGACTGGAGGATCCAGACATTGACCCCATGGCTAAGTCACTAAGGGTACCTTTTCCCCCATGTCAGCTCTATCCTTCTGGCCTCCAGGCCACCTGTTCTGAATCCTGGCCCTGCCACTTAGTCATTCATGACCTTGGGCTAGTAACTGACCTCTATGAGCCTCAGTTTTTTGTTTTTTTAAAATGTTTATTTATTTGTTTCTTTTTGGCTGCGTCGGGTCTTAGTTGCAGCTCATGGGCTCTTAGTTGCTGTGCGTGGGCTTCTCTCTAGGTGTGACACCCAGGCTCCAGGGCCCGTGGGCTCAGTAGTTACGGTCTACGGGCTCAGTAGTTGCGACATGCAGGCTCTCTAGTTGTGGTGCATGGGCTCTGTAGTTACGGCACAGGCTTAGTTGCCCCGTGGCATGTGGGATCTTAGTTCCCCGACCAGGGATTGAACCTGCGTCCCCTGAATTGGAAGGTGGATTCTTTTTAAAATTTATTTATTTTATTCGTTTACTTTTGGCTGCGATGGGTTTTCGTTGCTGCCTGCGTGCTTTCAGTAGTTGCGATGAGCGGGAGCTACTCTTCGTTGCGGTGCACGGGCGTCTCATTGTAGTGGTTTCTCTTGTTGCAGAGCATGGGCTCTAGGTGCGTGGGCTTCAGTAGTTGTGGCTCACTGGCTTAGTTGCTCCACGGCATGTGGATCTTCCCAGACCGGGGATCAAACCCGTGTCCCCTGCATTGGCAGGCAGATTCTGAACCACTGCGCCACCAGGGAAATCCTGGAAGGTGGATTCTTAACCACTGGACCACCAAGGAAGTCCCAAGCCTCAGTTTTTATGTCTGTAAAGTAGGAATAAATTCCTACCTTGCAGGTTTATTGTGAGGGTCAGACAATGTTCTGTATGTATAGCACTTAGTAGGTGCACAACACCCATCAGTTTCCTTCACTCTGCCTGGGGATTGGCTTCTGCTCAAATTGGACTGACATCAAAGTTTTCAGGCCTGAAACCAAGTGCTGCCCCAGCTCTTGTGTCTCAATTCTGGGTACTCAGACCTACTTTCCCATAATTCCCACATGGGCCAGTCGTTTTCTGATCATCTGCCAGCCCAGACCACACTACACCACTGTCCTGACGCCATGATTCTACACACTCAATTTGTTCCCTTGGCTACCACCATGCAGTCACACCTGATTATTTCTGTGTCGCCCACTAACTAATGAGCTTCTTCTTCCCTTTCTTTAGCTTCAAAACTCCTGAATGTGAATGTTCCAGAAGAATGTTCCTTCTCCCAGCACCATCTCCTTGTGGATACCCAGTTTCTTTTTTTTTTTTTTTTGTGGTACGTGGGCCTCTCACTGTTGTGGCCTCTCCTGTTGTGGAGCACAGGCTCCGGACGCACAGGCTCAGTGGCCATGGCTCACGGGCCCAGCCGCTCCACGGCACGTGGGATCTTCCCGGACCAGGGCACGAACCCGTGTCCCCTGCATCGGCAGGTGGACTCTCAACCACTGCGCCACCAGGGAAGCCCACCCAGTTTCTAATGACCCTCTCTTCCTTGAGTCACACACCCAAATAAACAGCTAGCTCTCCCACTCCCTTCTCCCCTTGCTGCTCTCTGGCCAAAGGAAGTGTGTTTCAGCTCTCTCACCAGGATCAGGGCTCTGTCTAAGTGCGCCAGTTTTCAGTCCCTCTGAAAAACTGGGTTGGGAGCAACAATCAGGACAATATTCCAGGCAGGATTTGACCTGGTATGGTAGAAAAGACCCACCACATCTTGTGGTGTGCATATATATTGGGGTTAATGTAACCTAAGTATATATTGGGACTTTGACAACTATATCATAGTGTTGACTATTTTAGGTTTGTGGCCAACTGAAAATCCTAGACCTTTATTCACGAACTGCAGGTGTCTCCAGCATTTTGTACTGTTACAGCTGACTTTATAAGATTTAATTTTAGTATTACATCTGTTTATCTCTACTAACTGTCATTTTGTTATCAAGATTATCTTGGTTCATTAACAAATAAATTGCAAGGTAAAAAGTGGTAGAGAGGGCAACTGGTAGAATAAAAGAGACCTAACATATCAACCAATTACAGTGTATAGACTTTGTTTAGATCCTGATTTGAACAAATAAACTGCAAAAAATACTTTTTTTAAATATTTGTGAGACAACTGGAAATTTGAAAAATGGATATTTTATTATGTTAAGGAATTATTGAGTTTTCTTTTTAAGTGTGATAATAGTGTTAGAGTTTTGTTTTTAACAAATAAGATGTCTGGGATTTGCTTCAAAATAAAATGAGGGAAGAGAAGTTGGAGTGGGAGAATAGGAGAAACAAGATGGACCATGAGTTGAAAATTGTTGAAGCTGGATGATTGGTAAATGGGGTTTATTATACTATAATGTCTAAATCTGTGAATGTTTGAAATTATCCTAAAGAAAAATTAAAAGAAAATTATTTAGAATCTTGCCTCTGTCATCGAACGTATTAACTGCTCTTAGTCCTGTAACCTCTCTCCATCTAATAGGCATGATTTCTGTATCTGTATCTAAGTAGTTAATAAACAGGTCAACCAGGTCAGCACTAAGGGCAGATCTCTGTGACCCACCAAGATCTACTAGGTTGACTCATTCGTCAGTCCTTTTTGGAAATGGCTGATCAATGAAACATGACTCCAACTAACTCAATTATCCAGTCTTTGTTTACAAAGATATCATGAAAAACTTGTCTTGGACTTCCCTGGTGGCGCAGTGGTTGGGAGTCCGCCTGCCGATGCAGGGGACGCGGGTTCATGCCCCGGTCCGGGAAGATCCCGCATGCCGTGGAGCGGCTGGACCCATGAGCCATGGCCGCTGAGCCTGTGCGTCCGGAGCCTGCGCTCTGCAACGGGAGAGGCCACAACAGTGAGAGGCCCGCGTACCGCAAAACAAACAAACAAACAAACAAAACTTGTCTAGTGCCTTGCAATAATCAAAATGCAAAATGCCAAGCATTACCCTTATCTGCCACTTTAGCAATTTATTTTTTTTAATTAAGAGTTTTGATCCATTTGTTTAAGTGAATTAATGTTAGTTCCAAGTATCCATCTTTCTTTTCCAAAACGCCCAAAGGTGACTTGTTCTAAATAATCCAATTCTGAAATTGAAAGCATCAACAATAACTCACTATAGTTTGTCCCCTACCATAACGCTGGGCCAATATGTCCCCCTTTCCACACACATGACCCAGGCCACAACAGTCAAAGTCTAATTCTGGATTTTTGTTGGGAAACACATTTTCTTTCCCTGCTAAATTAGGTTGTAATCCCATATTCACTGGTGGCCATCCTGCCATCACTTGGGGAGAGTCTGCCTGAGAATGAAGCCAACACAGAGGAAAGCAGAGCTGAGGGATGGAAAGATGGATTATATCATTTGAGTCTCTAGATTTGGCTATGCCTAAAGCCAGCAACCCCTGTAATTTTCAGCTACATGAGCCAATACATTCTATTCTTTTCTTAAACCAGTTTAAACTGGATTTCTGTCACTTGCAAAAGAAGTCCTGACTAATAGAGTGTGTGTTGTTGGTTGAGCAATGGAATGCATAATCTAAAATGTTCCATTTTGTATAAGAACTTTTTGTATGGTCATATGTTATAGGCAACATTTTTTAAAAAATCTTTATTGAGATATCATTCATACACCACAAAATTCATCTATTAACATATACAATTCAGTGGTTTTTAGTATAGTCACAGAGTTGTGCAACTATTGCCACCATCTTATTTTAAACCATCTTCATCACCCCCAAAGAAACTGTATCCATTAAGCATCACTTCCCAGCCCCAATTCCCCCCACAACCTTCCCTTAACCCCTACCATCCACTAATCTACTTTCTGTCTCTATGAATTTGCCTATTCTGGACATTTCATATAAATAGAATCATACAATATGTGGACTTTTGTGACTGGCTTCTTTCACTTAACACAGGATTTTTAAGGTTTTTGCATGTTGTAGCAGATGAATAATATTTCATTCTATGGAAATAACCACATTTTATTTATATATTCATCATTGATGTACCTTTGTGTTGTTTCTACTTTTGGTTATTATGAGTTATGCTGCTGTGAACATTTACGTACAAGTTTTTGTGGGACGTGTGTTTCAGTTATCTTGGGTACATACCTGGGAATGGAACGGTTGAGCCATATGGTAACTTCCTGTTTAACTTTTTGAGGAATTGCCAAACTATTTTCCAAAGTAGCCACACCATTTAAATTCCTACTAGCAGCATATAAGCATTCTAGTTTCTCCACATCCTCAGCAACACGTTATTTTGTCTTTCTTATTTTAGCTATGCTAATGGGTTAAGTAATATCTTACAGTGGTTTTCATTGGTGTTTCCCTAGTTATTAATGATGTTGAGCATCTTTTCATGTATTTATTGCCATTTATGTATCTTCTTTGGAGAAATGTATATTCAAAACCTTTGCCTAGTTTTGACTTGTGTTGTCCTTTTAAATTGTAAGAGTTATTTATGCAGTCTCTTATCAGATATATGATTTGCAAATATTTTCTCCTATTTTCTATTTTCTTTTCACTTTTTTTTTTTTTTTTTTTTTTTTTGCGGTACACGGGCCTCTCACTGTTGTGGCCTCTCCCATTGCGGAGCACAGGCTCCAGACGAGCAGGCTCAGCGGCCATGGCTCACGGGCCCAGCCACTCCACGCCATGTGGGATCTTCCTGGACCAGGGCACGAACCCATGTCCCCTGCATCAGCAGGTGGACTCTCAACCGCTGCGCCACCAGGGAAGCACTCTTTTCACTTTCTTGATGGTATCCACTGAAGCACAAACATTTTAAATTTTGATAGAGTCAGATTTCCCTTTTTTCCCCCCTCTCACTTATGCTTTTAGTATCATGTCTAAAAAAAGGATCGCCTAATACAAGGTCAAGAAGATTTACTCCTATTTTGTCTTTGAAGTGCTTTATAGTTCTGGCTCCTGCATTTAAGTCTATGGTCCATTTTATTTATTTATTTTTTAACATCTTTATTGGAGTATAATTGCTTTACAATGTGTGTTATATGATCCATTTTAAGTTAATTTTTTAATATGGTGTGAGGTGGGGGTCCAACAGCATTCTTTTGTGTGTGGCTATCCAATTGTCCCAGCGCCATTTGTTATATGCTTTCCTCCATGGATACAACATTGTTTTTGTAAACATGTTTTACTTAGAGCAATATTAATGTAAATTTATATTCTCTGATCACACCCCAATTGCTTTTGTCAGCAATGTGACATGCTGGAGATTGGGGATGAGGGTGATTTTTCTGTGGGTGATTAAACATTTGACTAGAAGATGATGAGCATGTGTACAATGATACCCAATGCTGGTGTGCATCATAATCACCTGAGGAAATTTTTTTTAATGGGAATGCCCAAGCCCCACCCCAACCTACTGCATCAGAATTTCCTGGGAACGTTCTGTCTCTTACACGTATAGAATCATAGAACATTAGACATGGAAGAGCCCATAGGGTCATAAATTCACCTCCTCATTTTTATTTATTTTTATTATTATTATTATTTTTTATTTTTGCGGTATGTGGGCCTCTCACTGTTGTGGCCTCTCCCCTTGCGGAGCACAGGCTCCGGACGCGCAGGCTCAGCGGCCATGGCTCACGGGCCCAGCCGCTCCGCGGCATGTGGGATCTTCCCAGACCGGGGCATGAACCCGTGTCCCCTGCATCGGCAGGCGGACTCTCAACCACTGCGCCACCAGGGAAGCCCACCTCCTCATTTTTAAATTGATGATTGGCTTTGCTCTCACTCCCTCTAAACATCAAGGCCAGCCTGAGCACTTTGTTTGTATCCTCCCCAATACATTCAAATTCAACAATACTTATGATTAATAAGATTTTACTGAAGGCTTCATGGGAAGATGTAGAAGAGGATTACTTCACACACCACAATGAAAAACTTAATTATATCCCTCCATTTGACTAGCTAGACCTGTTCTTCTGCCCAAAGTTTCCTCCCTTGCTACCCTATTGTCAGGTCTCTTCTCTGCATCTCTCCCACTATACAACTTAATTTGAAATTCCTCCTTTTTTCCCAAACCATTCAACTATGGTCTCAAGGTTTTTTGTTTTGGGTTTTGGTTTTTAAATTATTTATTTATTTATTTGGCTGTGCCAGATCTTAGTTGCCGCAGGTGCGATCTTCGTTGCCGTGTGTGGGCTCTTCGTTGCGGCCTGTGGGATCCTTAGTTGTGGCATGCAGGAACTAGTTCCCTGACCAGGGATCAAATCTGGGCCCCCTGCATTGGGAGCAAGGAGTCTTAACCACCGGATCACGAGGGAAGTCCCTGGTTTCAAGTTTATACACACTCAACAAAGCAATAGTACAATAGCTACCTGAAAAGCAACCGACTGCTTTTCCTCAAGCATTCTCCTTGGGAAAGCGGGAGGTGTCTCAGTTCATCCCATGGTCATAGAGCCATGTGATATGATTTATCATATCATATCTCATGAAGGCTTATTAAGAACATGACACTGGGCTAAGTACCTCATAAAAATGACTTAATGTCATGTAGCTCATTAACGGCAAATCTGGTATAGAACTTTAATTGCAAGGGTCAAAGCACAACTTCTAAGCCTCTCATATTCATAGTCTTCAATTTCTTTGGCTTCACAGCTCTGTGAGATACATGAAAATTTTCTATTATTTTCATCTTTTAAAAATAGGGAAACTGAGGTCCAGTGACTATGCAGCTCAGTTAGTGGAAAGTTTTGATCTGGGGTCTAGGATTGTTTATCTTGAGCAGGATATGTGAAATTGTGGCTGAAATCTCCCTGGGAAGCCACAATGGAAAATGTAACCAATAAGGGACACTGTGTAATCCTCAACACTGTAACATGAGGTCAAGCCTAAAGGACTGAGGCATTATTACTGACAAGGAACACGGAGAAGGAAGAATGGGGGAGGACAGACTGTCAGTGTTTCCCCTACAGTGACAGGAAAGGGATGGCAGCATTGGGCAAGGCAGGATCCTGTTTGGCAAGGGAGGTCTGTCCCCGTGTGGGAAAGCATGACTCATCGGGGTGCCACAGCACAGTGACACAATCTCTTAAGATCTTCCAAGTCACTTTGTCCGACTCTGTATTTACCAAGCAACTCTCAGATCTACTTTTGGCTTCTAAACTACGCCTTCCCACAGAGTAAAGAACGTGCTGACTGGGGTTTCTTCAGGCCTATTGTCAATTATATTTTACAGGATGAATGAATAATGCTGTATCTGGTCTCTCCCTCATGAGTCTGGTTTAGAGTGAGTTTATTCATTCAATATTAATTCAACAAATATTTATTGAGTGCCATCCATGCAGCAGGCGTTGGTCCAAGCCCTTGTGATACAAGTCAGGTAAGATCCCTATCCTCATGGAGTGCACACACTAATGAGGGCTACCATGTAACTGAAAAGCAAACAAATCAATAGATCATTTCAAACTGTGACACTCCCCACCTAGGATTACTGAATTCCTTCCCACAGGCTCAACTATACCTCAAGTTCTATAAACCTCCTCCTCCCGTACTCACTTGGAAGACTTAAGAGGCTTTAGCCCCATCTCAGAGGGTTCAACATCAAATTTCCTTTCTAGTCTGACCTGGACCCTGAGAGGGTGTGTTTCAGTGAGATCCATTGCCTCCTTCACTGCTGGAGGTCTAGCCCCTGGACCTCAGTGGTGTTTCCTAGGCCATGACTTGATAACCTCATCCATTTGTTCACTGAATAGATATTTTCTGCACTCCTCCTGGGCACCAATAATTTGGGGCTGGGGACTCAGAAATGAATAAGACGTGGTCCCTGCCCTTCAGTTCACAGTCCAAGGGAGGAGGCACACACTAATGATCCCTGTGCTTCTCCTGTGGGTGAGGAGAGAGGGAAGAGCAGGGTGCTGTGTGTCCAGAAGAGGGTTCCTAAGTCATAGTGGAGAGATGGGTGATCAGGAAAGTGTCTCTGAGGAGGGGATATTTAAACTGAGGTTTCGTTTGTTTTAAAGTAACTTCTATTATTTTTTTCTTTACAAAAATAACAATTGTTGAAATTTGAGAAAATACAGAAATAAAGGGCGTTTAAAGCCACCCATAAAGACACCATTGATAACAATTTGCTGGTGTGTACCTTCCGATCTCTTTGCTATTTGAACTTAGTTTTGGAGGGCAAAGACTTACCTTGACAGTGAACACAGGGAGGAGAAAATATTTGGTAAAGGCAATTGTCCTTAGGTTGTTTTAAAAACCTGATGTAGGGCTTCCCTGGTGGCGCATTGGTTGCGAGTCCGCCTGCCGACGCAGGGGACACAGGTTCGTGCCCCGGTCCGGGAGGATCCCACATGCCGTGGAGCGGCTGGGCCCGTGAGCCATGGCCGCTGAGCCTGCGCATCCGGAGCCTGTGCTCCGCAACGGGAGAGGCCACAACAGTGAGAGGCCCGCGTACCGCAAAAAACAAAAACAAAAACAAAAAACCCTGATGTAATAGATAAAGACATGAAAATATATATATATATATATATATTTTTTTTTTTTTTTCTGCATTGTGTCTTCGTTGCTGCCCACGGGCTTTCTCTAGTTGCGGCGAGCGGGGGCTACTCTTCATTGTGGTGTGCAGGCTTCTCATCGCAGTGGCTTCTCTTGTTGCGGAGCACGGGACTGTAGGCCCGCGGGCTTCAGTAGTTGCAGCACGTGGGCTCAGTAATTGTGGCTCACAGGCTCCGTAGTTGTGGCGTGTGGGCCCTAGAACATGTGGGCTTCAGTAGTTGTGGCGTGTGGGCTCAGTAGTTTTGCCTTACGGGCTCTAGAGTGCAGGCTCAGTAGTTGTGGTGCACAGGCTTAGTTGCTCTGCAGCATGTGGGATCTTCCCGAACCAGGGCTCAAACCCGTATCCCCTGCATTGGTAGGCGTATTCTTAACCACTGTGCCACCGGGGAAGTCCAGTATATATTTATATGTATCTTTTGTTCATTGAAACATTGCTGACATCTAGCCAGCACATGACAGACAGTAGTTGCTCAACATAGATTTGTTAGTTAAAAAAATAAAGGAACAAGATGTAATGGAAAGATGAGCCTTTGAATATTAAAGCATAAAAGGCAGTTCCTTCTTTGAGGCCCAACATCTGCACCATGGAAAAGAGAGGGTCCTAGGAAGGGGCTGCGCTAGGCTGAGGTCTCCTGTCACTTGTTAGCAACAGTGTGAACTATACAAAGACTGAGGACTGTGCTACCCTGGGAGAGAAGGTGTCAGAAGGAAGAAGGAGGCTTCTGGGTAGTCAGGTATGAGGGACGGAGGAGGCTCCGACTGCTGTAGGAGGTGGCCTGGCCGCAGGGATGTAGGTAGCCAGTAGGGGTTGCTCATCTACGCCCACAGAGCTCCTCCTGGTGCCGTGTGGAAAAGTTGGCAGGGAGACTTTGAGACATGTATCATATAACTAGCATTCAGGAAGGTGTGGAAAGAAAATAGATTTGATACCTCTACCTATTGTTTCTCAGGTGACTGGGAGGGGGTTTTCCTCAGGAAGAAGGAGAGGTTTTTTGTTTGTTTTTTTGTTTGTTTGTTTTTGCGGTACGCGGGGCCTCTCACTGTTGTGGCCTCTCCCGTTGCGGAGCACAGGCTCAGCGGCCATGGCTCACAGGCCCAGCCGCTCCGCGGCATGTGGGATCTTCCCGGACCGGGGCACGAACCCGCGTCCCCTGCATCGGCAGGCGGACTCTCAACCACTGCGCCACCGGGGAAGCCCAAAGGAGAGGTTTTAGGAATCTTTACCCAGGGCCACCAGGTACAGTGGTTCAGATAGTGCACTCCACAAAGGCACCGCATTGAAGGAGGCAACTTTCATGGCCAGACACCAACCTGAATGAGAATAGGCAAGCAGTTGCAGACATTCTAGGCCTCCTGGCTGGAGCAACCCAGGAGGGTTGCTGTGTAAACCCCGACTTGCATACACAGCCATGCACAGACTTGACAGCAAACGCTTGCACATACAGCCAGTGCCCAGCCATGTCTGTCTCAAGTGCATGGTGGGTGGACCTGAGGTCTCTTTTCTCACCACTCGCTGCTCTCAGAGGCCCAACTTCTAATACTCACTCCTCCCCCAACTCTAAACTTGACATAGTTCACCTAGGAAGCTGGGGGAAGGATGAAGTTGTGGTGGGCTCACAAGTTGACAAAGGGAAAGAAGTAGCATTAGATTATGAGTGAAAGAGCAAGGGTGTGAGTAGGCCTGAATGCAGCCACGGATGCTTCATGCTAGGACCCTGACCGGCTGCCTGGGCCAAGCCCAGGATTTGAGCCAGCACACGCTACTGCATGGCTTGTGCAAACAATGTGCTAGCTTAAAATGTTTTTAACTTGAGGAAGGGGACACTTTTCCTAACTTGCAGAACCTAGGGGCAGCCCTGGCCTTGCCCTATGTATTTCCTCCCCTCTTTTTACATCTTAACAAGTTGTATAACTTTTGCTTCCTCTTGGGTTCCAAGGAGACAAGTTCTGAAAGGCAAATTCTGGTGTTTCTAAAGCACGTGAAAGAGCTTTGAAAACATAAAGTACTAGTCAGGGATTGCAAACTCGTATGCATGCTGGAGACAGGAGGCAAGGAGTTAATCTACGTGTATAACGTGGGCCTTTATGTATCTAATTCTGGGGGGTAAGCTTCATGGAGGTGTAATTTACATACAATAAAATTTACCAATTCAATGACTTTTGACAAGTGCATACAGATATGTAACCACCACCATAATCATGATATAGAATATCTCTATTACACCAAAAGTTCCCTTGTGGCCCTTAGCAGTCAATCCTTTCCCCCTAAATTCTGGCCCCTGGCAACTACTTATCTACTTCCCTCACTGTTGTTTTGCCTTTTCCAGAATTTCATATAAATGGATCCATACGTTCTGTAGTCTTTTGTGTCTGGCTTCTTTCTCTTGGCATAATGCTTGTAAGATTCATTCTATTGGGCATGTATCAGTTGTATTTCTTGAATTGCATACCATTGAATGGGCATACCACCAATTGCTTATCCCTCCATTAATAATGGACTTTTTGTGTTGTTTCTGGGTTTTGGCTATTTTAACTAAAGTTTCTACAAACCTTCATGTACATGTTTCTGTAAGACACACTTTTCCATTTCTCTAGGGTAAATGTGTGTTTAATTTTATAAGAAACAGCAAAACTCTTTTCCAAAGTGGCTGTATGATTTTTGCATTTCCACCAGCAAAAACTGAGAGTTGCTCCACAGTCCTGCCAACACTCGGTATTGTCAGCCTTTTTATTTTTAACATTTCTAGTGAGTCATAATGACGCAGTATGTCCTTATGGTTTTAACTTACATTTCCCTAATGACTAATGAGGTTAAGTATCTTTCCATGTACTTATTGGCCATTGCATATCTTCTTTTATGAAGTGTCTGTTCAATAGACACTGCACACACATGCATGCACACACAGTTGGTTCTGTTTCTCTGGAGAGCCCTGACTGGTACAGTTATTTTTCTCCAATGAGTATATTTCCTTTGTTTTAGCAGGGAATTTTCTTGACTGGGCTGGAATGGCAAATCCTGTTTCTTGTGCAGCATCTTCATCCTTTGTTCATGTCATTTGTCTTTAGCTGAGCTACTTTGAGTCTGTTCCATGCATATGTGGTTCAAGAATCAGTAAGAGATATGAGTAGAGAGAGTTTGGAGATCTCCTCTCTGGTTCTCTTTCTTCTTTCTGAAGTTCTACTGTCTTCAGTCTTCACTGTTTTCCTGGCTTCTTTTTTCTGGTTTCCCAGGCCATAAGAACTGTGTGTTTTTCCTTGTGAACCCATCTGCCCTTTGTGTGCAACCTGGGACACACTTGGCCTTGGGCTCAGTCTATCTGCTTCTGTTTACTCTCCACTAACGGCAGAGTACCAGCTCCAGCCTCAGTTCAGTTTGCCTTTAGCTGGGCTACTTTGTGTGCTCCATTCATGAGTCAGCGAGGTGGGTCTGAGAGGTAGGTAGAGAGTCTCCAGTATCTTCAGGTAGTTCCTTTTGGTATTGAGCCCAGATTTTACCACTGTTTTCTGTAGGGAAGATTCATGTGGTAGAATCTTAATCTGTCACACCTGGAAGCAGAGTCACAGCTTTTGTATTTCTATTTCACCTTCATTTTTGAAAGATATTTTTGTTCTTGGTTGGCAGTTTTTCTCTCAGTGCTTCATTTTTTTAAAAATTTATTTATTTATTTATTTATTTATTTATTTATTTTGGCTGCGCTGGGTCTGCGTTGCTGCATGTGGGCTTTCTCTAGTTGTGGTGAGCGGGGGCTACTCTTCATTGTGGTGCACAGGCTTCTCATTGCAGTAGCTTCTCTTGTTGCAGAGCATAGGCTCTAGGCACGTGGGCTTCAGTAGTTGTGGCTCGCGGGCTCTAGAGTGCAGACTCAGTAGTTGTGGCGCACGGGCTTAGTTGCTCTGAGGCATGTGGGGTCTTCCTGGACCAGAGCTCGAACCCATGTCCCCTGCATTGGCAGGCGTATTCTTAACCACTGAGCCACCAGGGAAGTCCTCTCTCAGTGCTTTAAAGATGTCTCTCCACTACCTCCTGGTCTGCATCAAGGCCAACAAGATGTCTGCTACCATCCTTATTTTGTTCCTCTGCACATCATCTGTTTTCCCCCTCTGGTTGCTTTCAACATTTTTGTCTTTATCATTGGTTTTTTAGCAATTTGATTATGATGTGCCTTGACGTGGTTTTCTTCATGTTTTCTCTGCTTGGAGTTTGTTGAGCTTCTTTGATTTGTGAGTTTTTAGTTTTCATCAAATTTGGAAAATTTTCAGTCATTATTTCTTCAAATATCTTTTCTGTCCTCTCCCCCACCCCACCCTCTCTTCCTGGGACTCCAGTTATATGTATGTAAGGCTGCTTAAAGCTATATCAGCTCACTGATGTTCTGTTCATTTTTTTAACCAGTCTTTTTTTTTTTCTATCTGTGTTTTATTTTGGATTGTTTCTATTGCTATGTTTTCACAGTCAATAATCTTTTCTTATTTAATGTTTAATCTGCTATCAATCCCATTTGGTGTATTCTTCATCTCTAGAATTTTGATCTCGGCCTCTTTTATATCTTCTACTTCACTCTCATGATGCTCATGCTCTCCTCTACCTTCTTGAACATCTGAAATGTATTAATAGTAGCTGTTTTAATGTCCTTATCTCCAATTAGCAGTATAATTTCTGGATCTGTTTCTATTGGTTGATTTTTCTTCTGCTTGTTTGAATGATAGGTAATTTTTTAATTGGATGCCAGATATTTTGAATCTTATGTTGTTGGGTACTAGTATTTTTTTTTGTTTTAGGATTTTTTCTTTTAGATATTTGGGTAGTTAATATGGGATGCAGTTGTTACTTGGAAACAATTTAATCCTTTTACTGTGTGCTTTTAAGCTTTGTTAGGTGAGTCCAAAACACCTCTTAGATGGGAGCTAATTTGGCTTGGTATCTATGCCCAGTGTGTTGGGAGGTCTTTCTATTCCGGCTGGTGGGAACACCAACTCTTCAAGAGTTCTCTCTCTCTCTGTGGTAGTCTGGAAACTCTCTCCAGACAGTGAGTGGGGACATTGGTAGGACTCATCTCATTTGTTTTCATTCTCTCTGGGATCACTGTCCCGCCTGTTATCCAAAGTCTTAAAACCATTGTTTTATATCTTTTGTTCAATTTTATAATTGACTAAGGCAGAGGATAAATCTAGGCCCTGCTACTTCATCATAGCCAAAAGTAGACATTGCTTTTATTCTTTTAAGTGATCCTTTTTATTGAAACATAGCAAACATACATAAAAATGTACAAATCCTAAGTGAATGGCTCCATAAACTTCCACAAAATAAACACACCTGTGTAACCACCTCCCATATTAATAAATAGGACATCACTAGCACCCCAGAAACTTCATGTTCCTTTCCAGTCATTACCTCTCTTCCCAGAATAACCACTGTTCTAATTTGTAGCACCACAGTGCATGTTTTTGAACTTTATATAAACGGAATCCTGTAGTATTTACTTTATGTCTGGCTTCTTTCACTCAACATGTTTGTCAGATTCATCCATGTTGTTATGTGAAGCAATAATTAATTCATTTCCGTTGCTGTGTAACATTCCATTTTATGAATATACCACATTATTTATTCTACTGTTGATGGGCATTTGAGTTATTTTGAGTTTGGGGGCTATTATGAATAGTGCTGCTATGATCATGTTTGCACATATTTTTTGTGTACATATGTATGTATTTTCAGGAGTAGAACTGCTGCATCATAAGCTAGGCATCTTTTCTACTTTAGTGGATACCACCAAATAATTTTCCAAAGTAGTTATCCCAATTTACATTCCTTCTAGGTTTATATGAGAATTCCAGTTGCTCCATATCCTCACCAATACTTGCTATTATGTCTTTTTCTTTTTAGCCATTCTGATGGATTTTACTTACACTGCCTTTCAGAACACGCTACAGACATATTAAAACTACCAGGTGGAATGAGCTAACAGTGCGCCAGTTTGAGACTCCTGTATATAAGGTTTTCTTCTCAATGGCTTTGAGCATTCCTAAAAGCATTCGGTTGTTACATTTGTGTTCATCAACATTATTTGAGTGGAATTTGAAAGCTAAGTGTTTGATGATTCACCAGGTGAAAATATGGTGGGAGGGAAGGCAAACAGGGGCATTCTTGGCAGAGAAAGCAATACATGGAAAGGAAGTCATGAAAGGACCTGGCTCAGGGCTACCTGGTACAATTGTACATGATTCTTAGAATTGCTTTTCACCCTTTGTCTGTGGGAATGGCCCCTCCAGGAATTATGCAGTGCACAACTCATCAATCTGTACACAGCAGCCATGCCTATAATGGTCAGGGATGATACGAAATTTGCTGTGATTGGAGGGCAGGGTGGGTGGGGTAGAGAATCAGGAGAAGCAGATCCAGAACTGGGACAATATAACTGACTCAGATTTTGACAGAGGCTTACTTTAAAACTCCACCCTGCCCCCACCCCTACTAGATGAGGGATTGTACAAGCTTCCTCCTCTTGGATCCCTCAGCCTCTGAGCCAACAGGGCTGCCACTGAAGTGGGGCCGGGGTGAAACCCAAGCCAGGAAGGAGAAATGCTGAGTGTGCTCCAGCTTGTCTTGCTACACGACTCTGGTCTCAGCAAGTTGAGGAACCAACGCCCTGTCCTTCCTCTATGTTGGGCTTCCTCTCTTGCCTGCAGCCTCAGCACACTCCCGTGCCTGGGAAAATTGGTAACTCTGGATGGGACGCTGTGCCCACCTACCTAACACCTTTGTTTGTGTCATTGAGGCACTGGAAGTGGTTTCTGAAGGCACAAGAAAGTGAAAGGAACATCCCAGGTCCCCCACATACCTCCCCATGACCTGCCAGAGTGAAGGGTATCCCTCTGAAAGAATGATACTTTTTGGGTCGACACTCGGTCTATAAGCCCTCATTACACTTTGTGTGTGTGTGTGTGTGTGTGTGTGTGTGTGTGTGTGGTATGCTTGTTAAGGGCATTAAATGGTTAAAGTAGGGCTACCTGTTGGTTTAGAAGGAACTATCCACCGTCTGTCAGAGAGGGCAGGGTCTCTTCTGGAAGGAGAGGTTCATGTTCAAGCTCTGCCTTTCTTCCAGTTACTCGGACAAAAAGTACTTGGACAATATATCCCTTAAAGTAGAAACTGGGACTGATGGAAGGGTTCCAGGGAATGACAGAGCGAGACTCTCTCTTGGCTCCGGCAAAAAAGGGAGTAGCTCTAGAGAAGTAAGTGGTAAGGTTAGGGAGTTTGGGATTGACATGTACACACTGCTATATTTAAAATGGATAACCAACAAGGACCTACTGTATAGCACAGGGAACTCTGCTCAATATTATGTAGTAACCTAAACGGGAAAAGAATTTGAAAAAGAATAGATACATTTATATGTATAACTGAATCACTTTACTGTACACCTGAAATTATCACAACATTGTTAATCAACTCTACTCCAATATAAAATAAAAAGTTTAAAAAATAAAATAAAAATAAATTGAATTAGAAGAATAGCAAAAACTAATGATAATGTTATTAGAAATTAATCAGGCAAAAAAGATGGAACATCCCCAGTAAAGCAGTATAAAAAAAAAAAAAGAAGAGGGCCTTCCCTGGTGGCGCAGTGGTTGAGAGTCCACCCACTGATGCTAGGGGACACGGGTTCGTGCCCCGGTCCGGGAAGATCCCACATGCCGCGGAGCGGCTGGGCCCGTGAGCCATGGCCGCTGAGCCTGCGCGTCCGGAGCCTGCGCATCTGGAGCCTGTGCTCCACAACGGGAGAGGCCACAACAGTGAGAGGCCCGCGTACCACAAAAAAAAAAAAAAAAAGAAAGAAAGAAAGATGTGGTAAGATGGCACCTCCTCAGAAGGAGACAAAAACCAAAGCAAGGAACCTGGGAAAGGTTCCATGGTTGCACCAGAACTCTGGGACTAGAGTGTACATGGTGAGATCAGACGTCAACTGGAGATTTGGCCCTGGGACTAAGTTAACTATGATATGAATAGATACCTTTCCAACCTAGCTTTTTGGCTTATTTTTCTGCTTCTTCACGAGGTCAACTTTTTTGTTTTTGGCCACGCTGTGTGGCATGCGGGATCTTAGTTCCCCGACCAGGGATTGAACCCATGCCTCCTGCAGTGGAAGTGTGGAGTCCTAACCACTGGACAGCTAGGGAATTCCCACAAGGTGAAATTTTTTTTTTTTTTTTTTTTTGCGGTACGTGGGCCTCTCACTGTTGTGGCCTCTCCCGTTGCGGAGCACAGGCTCCAGACGCGCAGGCCCAGCGGCCATGGCTCACGGGCCCAGCCACTCCGCGGCATGTGGGATCTTCCCGGACCGGGGCACGAACCCATGTCCCCTGCATCGGCAGGCGGACTGTCAACCACTGCGCCACCAGGGAAGCCCAAGGTCAACTTTTAAATCAATCAACAGGGGTACACACTTAAAATGTGTTCCCTGTGTCTTGAGGCTTATGAGGAACAGAGAACAAGAGACACAGGGTCTCTCCTCAAAGAGGCTACTAAGTAATCAGAGAGAGGAGAATAAGGCATGTGAAACGCCTAAGGAATAGTACAACTGATATGATTTTGTGTTTCTATTTTAAGCCAAAATGAAAATTAGCATGAACTCCCTGAGCAGACACCAGCTGGGCAACAGTGAGCGTGTGAAGCATCCCAGGAGGCAGGGAGGAGCTGTCCTGATCCTGGGACTCAGAACTGTTTCCAGTTCATCCATAAGTGTTGATGATCCATGTGTGAACTGTCAAATAAACTGTAATATCCCTAAAAAAATGAATAAACAAGATAATGAAAGCCCATATCTAATTAAATGCTAATCTGTGTGGGCTGAGGGGATCCACATGTGCCCAAGAGGCTCCCGCTGCTAGGAAATGTACAATTCTTGCTGGACAGAGCCTGAAGGAAGGGTAGGCTTGGGATAAACAAACAAAGGGCATTCCGGACAGATGAACAGTGTGAGGAAAAGGCAAAGAAATATTCACCCTCAAAGTCACTCCCATTTCCATTGAATTTTAAAGTTTTCAAAGAAACTTAATAGCCCTGCTCTTTTTTGGATCTTCTCAGCAGCCTCACGCATTTGACAGAACAGAGATTCCCACTCACAAAACAGTGAAAACTGGAGAGAGTCTGTTGATTTTGTTTGCCCAGCCTCCCTCACTCCCATTTTCTGCATCTAGCATCCTGGTTTTCCTTGGAAAAACATCTCTCTCCACTCAGGCCAACCAGTGTTCTGACTCCACCCCTGAATCCGGGGTGGACCTAACCAGACCTGGTCTACTACTGAACTACCACCACAGTAGTTCAGGGCATGTGACCCAAGTAGGCCAATGAGACTCACATCGAGAACCTTTGCTGGAAAACTGGGGAAGAGAATAAAGCCAATGCAGAGGAAAGCAGAGCCAAGAGACCATTTTCTGTTGACGTTGTTTGGGTGTTTGGGTGTTTAGATCCAGCTGTGCCTGAAGCCAGCATTATCCTAGGATTTTTCTGAGAGGTAAGCCATTACATTCCCTTCTTGTTCTAAGCCAGTTTGAATCTGATTTCTGTTACTTGCTACTAACAGAGTCCTGGCTGATTCAGAAAGCTTAGACCATATATTTAAATTCTGATCCTGTGCTCTTAAACTAAGTATAATAACTGGAGTGATGGTAGTGTGGGAAAGGATTATTATGCATGGTGTGGTCAGCCTGGTAGGGCCTGACTGAAAGACATGCTAGGAAGTTAGACAAGGAATAGGGAGCCTCAGAAGATTCTTGAGAGAAATATCATATGATATCGCTTATATGTGGAATCTAAAAAAATGATACAAATGAACTTAATTATGAAACAGAAATAGAGTCACAGATGTAGAAAACAAACTTATGGTTACCAGCAGGGAAAGGGGTTGCGGAGGGATAAATTGGGAGACTGGGATTGACATACACACACTACTATATATAAAATAGATAACTAATAAAGACCTACTGTACAGCGCAGGGAACTCTACTCAATACTCTGTGATGGCCTATATGGGAAAAGAATCTAAAAAAGAGTGGATATATGTATATGTATACATATATACAAAGTGATTCACTTTGCTGTGAAACTAACACAATGTTGTAAATCAACCCTTCTCCAATAAATTTTTTTTTAATGCTACAAAAAAAAAGATTCTTGAACAATTGAAAAGAGACATTTAAAGAAAATACTGGTACAGTCAATGTTCTGTTTCTTAAAATGGGAAATGGTTATAGTCCACATACGTTCACTCTAAATTATGCATATGTGTTTTTTACTCTCTTCTGTATAAAAACATGATATAATGTGTACCTTTGAAAAATGAAAAAGAAAATAAATAATGTGGAGGTGATGATTACAGAATGGAATGGAGAAGAGAGACCTTGACATCAGAGATGCAGGAAGGAAGCTGGTAGAGAGATGGAGGCTTAGGGTAAGGAAGGATGGCATAGAGCAGTAGGGATACGGATGGAGGCGGGTGGAGAGGTGAGAGATGCTTCCTGCGTGAATGAGGGCACGAGAAAAATATAGCTCCAAATACTGGTACTGATGACAGAGACAGGGTGGTTGAGAGGGAAGGACCTGGTTGGGAATATTAAGGGGGCGTGTATGTGGTTACATTTTGAACTTGTTCAGGTGGGAACATCCAAACTGTGGGTCTGGGGACTTCCCTGGCAGTCCAGTGGTTAAGACTCTGCACTTCCACTACAGGGGGCACGGGTTCGATTCCTGGTTGGGGAACTAAGATCCAGCATGCCATGAGGTGAGGCCAAAGAAAAGGAAACAAACTGTGGGTTGGTAATATCATTTGGTTGGAAGGAACAGAAGCTTCGTTGAGTTAGCTCGAGTGGGGAACTGGGAAGTCAAAAATGGAGGCTCCTCCCTCTGTATCTCTGGGGCACATGTGGTCTTTCCTCTGCTCTTCTCTGCATCTGCCGACAAGGTCCTTCTGCTTCCTCGGAGGGAGGGCCCACCTGGCAGAAGCTGGAGTGCCCTGCGAACCCCACGGGGAGGCAAGGCCACTGTCAAAGAAGCTGAGTAAAGGCACCAATGGAAATTATGTCAAATACGTCTAGAAGTGACCAACCGGGTGACGAACAGTTCCTGATGTGGACAAGGTGTAAGGTCTGTGTTCAAGGAAAGCCACAGAAAAGAGAGCTTGGTTTTAGCCTGGGAAAGGGAAGCAGCAAGGTTAAGATCTGATGTGTCCAAGGGTGCTAGAAGGCCTTGCGGCCAGTAACATTCTCTACCGGACTCTTCCTTTCAGCTCAAGCGGACTCTCCCATCCCCAGCCCACCTCCAGGTCCCCTCCACCTCCCTTCCTTCAGTTCAAACTCCTTAAAAGCTGCCCATGCTTCCTGGCTCACCTCCTCCGCACTCCTCCACCCTCAGCACCATGCCTGCCCTGTTGGCTCTCCTTAGAAGTGTGCTAGCAAGGTCTCCAAGGACTTTCTGCTCGCCGTATCCAGGCAGCAGATACTCCCCAGCTCTAATCTTGTTTCATTCATTTGTTGTTCAGTCATTCATTGATTCAAAGAATATTTGTTAAGAGCCAACTACTTTGCCTGTGCTGGAGGTACGATCCTGAGCAAGATCTATTAGGCAGAAGTTCTCTACAGAGACAGTGTCCACTTCTTCCTCCCAAACGCCACATGCTCATATATGCACACATGCACACGCACACGCACGCAGGCAAACGCACTTGCTTTTTCTGCTTACATCCTCCCCAGAGCTTCCCACTAGGGACTCAGCTGCCAGGCATGTGAGCTTTGAGGGACACAGACAAATGGGAAGGAAGTTAGGCCAGTAGCCTAAGGAAGCTGGGGAGTAAGAGGGGCCAGACGGCCTGGAGGGGCACCCCAGGATGTACACATCATCACCTGGCCATTTGCTAGTGGCCTGGGGAGTGTGTAACTCTGAATGGCAGGTACCCAGTAGAGAAGGGCACATGGCCAGGATCTCAGGTTCTGGCCACTCCAGGCAGTTCTCGAAGCAAGACCCTTCCCAGAGGGCCAGGGAGGCACCCAAGGGACTGGTTGCAGCCTTTGGGGAGACAAGCAGTCTGGGCACGTGCCCGCTACATCATACTCCTTCACTGAATCCTGGCCTTGCTCCTGGAGTATGAAACTCCTAGAACTGTCCCCATGAGGAAGGGAGTCTCTGGGCGGGGCCCTGAGTTCTGGGCTGAACACTGGCACCCTATAAAGTCGAAGAGCCAGCCCGTCAGGGAACCCCAAGGGTTCTGGTGATGGAAGGTCCCAGAATGTTCCTTTCTTTCTCTTCCTAGGGAATTATATAAAGTAAATGAAGAATAAAGAGGAGAAGGAGAAAGAAGATGGGGGAGGGAGAAAAGGAGTAGGAAAGGAAGGAGGAGGTGGAGAAGGAAAGCATTTTTTTTTTAAAGCACAGCCCTGGGCTTCCCTGGTGGCGCAGTGGTTGAGAGTCCGCCTGCCGATGCAAGGGACACGGGTTCGTGCCCCGGTCCGGGAGGATCCCACGTGCCGCGGAGCAGCTGGGCCCGTGAGCCATGGCTGCTGAGCCTGCGCGTCCAGAGCCTGTGCTCCACAACGGGAGAGGCCACAACAGTGAGAGGCCCGTGTACAGCAAAAAAAAAAAAAAAAAAGCACAGCCCTGATCATAGTATTTCTCTGCTTAAAACGTTTTAATAACTTCGCATCGCTCATTGGATAACCACATCCCCCTCCCTCTTCTCCCCCTCCCTCCTCACCCCTTCCAGTCATAGGAGGCCTGAGAGGATGTGTTCACACAGCTCTTGTGGGAAATTGCCCCATGGGGTTGCAGCAAGCGAAACAGAGGGAGCACCACAACGGGCCCATCATAAGGAGCATTGAGAGCTACAAGGAGGGGGTTTAAGGGGAATTCATGGCTGTCCAGTGGTTAGGACTCTGCCCTTTCACTGCCGAGGGTAGGGGATCAATCCCTGGTCGGGGAGCTAAGATCCTCCAAACTGAGTGGCCAAATAAATAATTAATTTTTAAAAAGGGGGGGCGGGGTTTATTCCTAGGTCTGTGACTATAGGACCATGGGAAAATCATGGTCTAAGCCTCCTTTTCTTCACCTGGTCAGTGGTCAGGGAGGATAAAACCTGCCCTGCCTCACTGGGTTCCTGGGAGGCTCAGGTGAGATAAAGAGCCTAGAAACCTTTGTGAATTATCAAGCACTGAACAAATAAGGGATTGTTCCTCCTATTGAGGAAACTACCTTGAGAAGTGTCAGAGGGCCCCTCCTTTCATCTCTCAGCGCTTTTCTTTCTAATAATCCTTTATGTCATTATAACACCTTACGCTTTTCAAAGTACTTTAATATATATTGTGTCATTTGTTCTGACACCATCCCTGTGCAGGGGCCGGGCAGGGCTGCCCCTCGCTGGGCATATAAGGGCAGAGGCTCAGAGGGGTGAAGTCACCAGAAGGTCCGGTGTCACCAGGCAGGCATGATGTGGCCGAGCCAGGCCTGAGCTCAGGTTTCCTGACCTCAGCGTGGGGCCCGCTCCACTTCCAGCACGTACTGATGTTGTTCCTTTAGATTCTAAACCTACAGAGGGTCCAGGCAGGGTCTTCTTAGGGGATGAACTTCCCCATGGCGGGCATCGTGGCCTTTGGGTGGGGCTATATCAGGGGACACTTGAGCTTTTGCCAGTGAGACAGGCTTGGTCTTTGAAGATCTACTCGCCCTGGGCCCTTGGGAGTTTGCCCAGGCTCCTTTGTCACTCCTCTGTGTCAGTGGTCAGCCAACCACCAGGACAGAGGTGGGTCTTTTGGCTCATTTTGGAACCCTTCCTCCAGGTGTGATTCTAACCACAAAGTGTGCTGATGACCTAGTGCCACACAAACATCGTCTGATGGCTCATTCTCACAGCCAGGGAGTGTCAGCCCCGTCCAGCCTCTGGGGTAGGGCAAGCACAGAAACACAGGCCTGCTCCCTGACCGGGAGTTGCTCACAGCTGGAGAAACAGCAGCGCTCGGGAAATAACAGCAAAGAGGACGGCGTGAATACCCTCTCAAGGGGGCGACACGATGACCCTCCTGGATAAAAGACAGTATGAGCACAGAAAGACAGAGACCTCTGGGGACTGGGAGGCTCTGAGGCAGCTTCCTGACTGAGGACACCCGGTCCCCCTCCCCTAAGTCGGTCTCCAGTCAGACTGAAGCATTCTTGCTGTTCGTGAATCACACCAGGAAAGCGCCTCTGCAGCATTCCAGGATGCGAAAGCCAGGCGCTCGGTCTGACTGCTGATTGGTGGTGTGTGAGTCAGGGGAAAGGGCACCAGACGGGCAGTCTCGAGATGCGGGACTCTGCGCCTTGATCTACACCAGAGCCCGAGGAGGCAAAGAGATTCGGTTGTTTTTCCTGTCAAGGTAAAATGCCCGGGTGGTCCCAGTTTGGCCTCAACTCAGGTGTCCCGAGTTTCTGTTGTAGGCGCCTCCCCTCAAGTCGGTGATGATGGCGAGCATTCCAGAGGGAAGGCGGCAGGCAGTGGGAGATGCGACCTGAAATTTAAGAAGGAGAGCAAAGCTAGAAGGATAGCCCACCAGGTGGGCAATACCTCCCACCCCAACACAACCTCCACTTCCTTTCCCTGAGTCCCCGAGGGGCTGAATGAGACGGAGGAGAGTGATGGGAGTTGTTCCCACGACATTTATAATAGTTAAAAAAAAAAAAAAATCAGAGACATCCTAACTGTTCAGTACAGAGAGTGACCTGAAATAAATCATAAACTCAAGTAGCCATTCAAAACAATAAAGCTTTTAGAAAATAATATAGAATGTCTTAGTGATCTTGGGGTAGAGGAAGAGTTTTTAAGTAAAATGCAAAAAGTGCTAATCGAAGAAAAAATTTGATAAATGTGTCTATGTGAAAATTAAGGAATCCTGGTTATAAAAAGTTACCACCAAAAGAATGAAATGGGCTTCCCTGGTGGCGCAGTGGTTGGGAGTCCACCTGCCGATGCAGGGGACACAGGTTCGTGCCCCAGTCCAGGAGGATCCCACGTGCCGTGGAGCAGCTGGGCCCGTGAGCCATGGTCGCTGAGCCTGCACGTCCGGAGCCTGTGCTCCGCAACGGGAGAGGCCACAGCAATGAGAGGCCCACGTACTGCAAAAAAATTTTGAAAATTAAAAAATAAATAAATAAATAAAATAAAATAAGAAGAATGAAATGGGGACTTCCCTCATGCCGCAGTGGTTAAGAATCTGCCTGCTGTGAAGGGGACACGGGTTTGATCCCTGGTCTGGGAAGATCCCACATGCCGCGGAACAACTAAGCTTGCGAGTCACAACTACTGAAGCCTGTGCACCCTAGAGCCCACGTGCCATGACTACTGAGCCCGCGTGCGGCAATTACCGAAGCCCATGAGCCTAGAGCCGGTGCTCCGCAACAAGAGAAGACACCACATGAGAAACCCACGCGCCACAACGAAGAGTAGCCCCCTGCTCGCAGCAACGAAGACCCAACACAGCCAAAAATAAATTAAAAAAAAAAAATGAATGAAATGGCAAGCCACAGAGAAAATGCTTGCAATGCATGGAAGCAATAAAAGGCTCAAAGCCAAAATATAAAACAACTCTTATAAAGCAGTAAGAAAAAAGTGACCCAGTAGAGAAATGACCAAGAGACTTGAAGGGGCAATTCACAAAATAAGACACAGAAGTGCCATGTCATAAGCATGTGAAAAGGTGTTCAACTTTATTTGTTGTCAGGGAAGTCCAAATCAAAACCACATTGAGGGCTTCCCTGGTGGCGCAGTGGTTGAGAGTCCGCCTGCCGATGCAGGGGACATGGGTTCGTGCCCCGGTCTGGGAAGATCCCACATGCCGCAGAGCGGCTGGGCCCGTGAGCCATGGCCGCTGAGCCTGCGTGTCCGGAGCCTGTGCTCCGCGGCGGGAGATGCCACAGCAGTGAGAGGCCTGCGTGCTGCAAAAAAAAAAAAAAAGAAAGGCTTCTCTGAGGAGATGACATTTGAAAACGCAGCTGAATGAAGTGAGAGAGAGAAACCATGTGTAGCCATGGGAGAAAAAGCCTGTGGCAGAGGAAAGAGCAAGTGCACAGGCCCCACGACTGGAATGTGCATGGCAGGATTAAGGAACAAGGAGACCAGTGTTACTAGTTCAGAGTGAGGGAGGGGGAGAAGATGAAGACACGAAACGGGAGAAGTAACGAGGGACCCATCACAGAAGGCCAATGCAGCTTTGCAAGGGACTTCAGATTTTACTCTGAGAGTGATGAGAGGCCATTGGAAGGTTGAGAGCCAGAAGTGGTAGGATTTGGTATCTAGTTTAGAAGGAAGACTCTGGCTGTCCCGTGGAGGAGGTAGTCTAGGCAGGGTGGAATTACAGATTCCTGTTAAAATGCTACCACAGTGTCCAGGCAAGAGGTGAGGTGGCATGGACTAGAATGGCCATTTTGGAGACAGAATCAATAGATTTTGCAGATAGAACCCAGATAGGATTTTTTTTGATGGATGGCATAGAGGGGAAGAGGAAGAGGAGTCAATAATAAGTATAATATTTTTCTTAAAAATAGGTTGCGCAATTCTATATTTGATCAAAGCTCTTCAAAACGTGTTCTTAAATTACTTCTGTGATGAGAAACTTAAATACAGCAGAGCCTAAGAAATGCAATTGGGGAGACAGGATATTTTCATAGATGGACTGATAACACCATAAAAAAAGCAGAAGCTAATTGCCACAGGAGATAAGGAAAGGAAGAGACCCCAGAGGCCTGGAGGAGGCAGGAAAGTCTTTACTGAGGAGGCTGGAGTTGAAAGAAGAAGGTGGAGCTAGTCCAGGTGAGAAGCAGATTGAGAGCTGCGCCTGGGGGCCCAGTACAGGGTGGTAGAAAAAGCAGGGGCTTTGGAGTTTGAGAAATTAGGCTCAAGTTCAAGTATTGCCACTTACCACTTGGGTTAGTGTAAAGGTTAGATAAAACAACTGTAACTCACCTATTAGGTGCTCAGTACAGGGTAGCTTCTAAGGAAAGCTCTTTTTTAATATTTAGATTTTAAAATTTTTCAGATTTTTCTATTTTTTATTTTGGGGGTTGGGAGTGGGGAGTTAACTCCCCATTCACCAGAAATTACAGCAGAGACAGGAGAAAATAAGCTACTGGGAAAAGAGGAGCTATTAGTAATCTAGACTTGGACATAGCTGGGAACCCTTGAGTGAGATAATCTCACACTGATTGAGAGCCCAGAAACTTCCTGTTCATCTAGGGATGGTGTCACATAGTCATGTCTCCCTCTGCTGGTAGAATTTGGTGTTGCAAGGTAAACCCAAATCTTGAATTACTTGCATCTGGAAATTTGCAGGCCCCTGGGAATATTGAAGTGCTAACTCTGCGTTCTTGGTATGGTCTCACCCAGACTGTTACTGCGACCATACTGGAAGAAGATGCTGGTATGGGAATCCCCCTGGAAAAAAGAACTTTCATTGTCAAAGGAAATGAAGCAAAGGGAGCTTCTTCCTCCTACCAAGCCAACGATGGGTCTGGACTGTTAGGAAACTGTCATTCAAACCAGGACTGAGCAGCAACTGTTCTGCCATCTTCACGGTAAGCTGTCCCCATGGCATAGGGGAAAGACCGCCAGGGTTTCAGTTTTGGGGTCTGAAGACTGAGTATGCCACTTGGTGACTGCATTTCCTTCCTTAGTCACTTAATTAGCCTAACGCTTAGAGTCCTCACAATATGGGGATATTAATATTTTCCCCTTTTCTGGGGTTGGTGTGAGGGTAAAGTAATAGAGATGATCACACTCTATTAACTGTAAATCACTCTACAAATATAAGAGTTTATTACTGTCACTTCTTTGTCTTGCCTCTCCATTTTCTTGCCCTGAAGGTCGTGGAGCATTCGTTCATTTGCTTAGCAGCTGATACTGATTACCTAAAGTATACAGAGTTCTGTGCTAGATATGGGGAAAGGAGATACAAAGACAAAAATCACAACTTCTGTCTTCAGGGGGGCACACATATGGTGAGGGAGACAGATTCAGTTAACCACGTTACTAGTCAGACTATGAGTACTATAAGACTAGTTAAACAACGAGCTATAGAATCATGAGGAAAGGAAAGATTAATTAGAAAGTAGAATCAGGGGAGTCAAAGAAGGTTTCCCAGAAGAGGTGATATTCATATGAAGCACGAATTCATATTCATTCATTCATATTTATTTTGTTTATTTATAAAAATATTTATTGAGCATATCTATGTGCCAGGAATTAGACTACAGATGGTCCCCAACTTATGATGGCTCAAATAATGACTTTTTGACTTTACAATGGTGAGAAAATGATATGTATTCAATAGAAACAATGCTTCAATTTTTGAAGTTTGATCTTTTCCTGGGCTAGTGACATGCAGTATGATATTCTCTCCTGGCTGGGCAGTGGCAGTGAGCCAGTCAGCCACGCGATCATGATGGTAAACAACTGATACACTTACGACCATTCTGTACCCACACAACCTTTCTGTTTTGCACTTTCAGTACAGTATTCAATAAATTCCATGAGATATGCAACACCTTATTATAAAATAGGCTTTGTGTTAGATGATTTTGCCCAACTGTAGGCTAATGTAAGTGTGCCAAGCATGTTTAAGGTAGGCTAAGCCATGGTGTCTGGTAGGTTAGGTGTATTAACTGCATTTTTGACTTAAGATATTTTCAATTTACGGTGGGTTTATCGGGATGTAACCCCATCATAAGTCAAGGAAGATCTGTAGTAATTGTGGATACAAAAATGAATGAAACAGATATGTATTGTCTTCACAGAACAACAGAGGAGGTAGATGAATAATTATTTAATTACAATTATGCTGAGTTCTATAAAAGAAATACAGGGAACAATGAGAACATTGTTCTCAAAGGGACATAACAGCTCTGTAAACAGCTGTTATGTAATACAAAGGGACATAACCTAGGTGGGGAACTCAAGAAAGGTACCCTAAGGAAGTGACATTCAAGCTGGGAGCTGAAGGATGAAGATCAGGTATCTAGGCAAAGATGGTGAGGGTAAATGTTCTATGCAGCAGAAACAGAATGTGTAAAGGCCCCGTGGTAGGAGTTGGAAAGGAGGTGAAGAAGGCCATTGGAACTAGAATACAGGGAGCAAGGAGGAAAGTGGCCTGAGATGAGACAGGAGATATTGGGTAGGTACCAGGTCATGTAGGGCTTTGGGGGCTGCATTAATGGTTTGGACTTTAAGAACAACGAGAAACAATGAAAGTTTTAAAGCAAAGGGTGACATGATCAGACATGTGTTTTTAAAAGAATACGTTGCAGAGAATGGATGGGTGGACGTAAGAGTAGACCTAGGGAGACCAGATTGGAGGCTATAGTGGGAGGCCAGGCTAGAGAAGATGATGGCTTGGATTATGATATTGGCTGTGGAAATGGAGAAGTTGATAGATCTGAGAAATATTTATGAAGTTGAATTGATAGGGTTTGGCGTTTGAATAGATATGTTGAGGGTGGGAGAAGAGCTGTTTACAGAGCTAGGGACCATTCTTGGAGCAGCAAGTTTGGAGGGGAGGACGATGAGTTTGGTGTTAACAAGTCGAATTTCAGGTACTTGGGAGCTATCCAAGTGGCTATATCAATTAGAGAACTGAATATATAGAACTGGAGCACAGAGAAGTCTGGACTGGAAATACAAATTTAGGAATCATTTAGACACTAAGTGAAGCCAGAAGCTGTAGGGATCACTAGAGGGTGGCACTGGAAGAAAAGGAAGACTTAGGACCATTCAATGGTTAGAGTTGAAAGAGGTCAGTTGGTTAAGGATTGCTGAAAAGGGAGACACAGGATGTGAACAACCTTAAATGCAAAGGACAAAAGGAAGGAAAACTACTATTTCTTGAATGTCTTTTATGTTCTGGGAATTTTCACATGCATTATCTTACTTAATCCTCATGTAAACGCTGTGAGCCAGGTAAGCATTCCTATCCTCACTTTTTCCACTGAGGAAATAGCTGGTCAGAGAAGTTGAATAATTTACTTACTGTCACACATCTTGTAAGCAATGGGATTCCAATAGGATTCCCTCCCGTGCTGGAGGATCTGGGCAAGTGCCTTGCCAGGTAGTGACATTGGGTGGGGAGAACAGGGCCAGAATCCCTTTTACCCAGCACTATAGTGCCAAGCAGGTAAGCCAAAGCAGAGAAAGAGTAGTCCAAAAAGCAAAGCCAAGTGCAACAGGAAAACAGTTCAAGAGCCAAATGGTCCAGTCAGAAGTCAGGTTGCCAGAGCCAAGAAAGGTTAGTCTACAGAGCCAAAACTTCACCCAGTAATTGGTCCAAAAATCAAGTTAATCACAAGCAGTAGAACTTGATCAAAGAGAAGGCTAAGGAAGACCAGGAAACTTCAGAACTGGGGAAGCCATCAGCTAAGCCTCAAGCTTCCAGTTGAGCTGGCATTTGGGTCCTGGGTATTCGAAGATAGGGAAGAGGTGAGGAGACAGATTTTGTAGAGTTGAAGAACTAAACAAATAGGCCCTCGAGAGAATAACATGACTGGAAATGTTTTGTGGAAAGATTCTTCTGGTGCCTCTGTGAAGAAGGGCCTCAAGGTGGGAGAATATGGACAACTTGGATGCAATGCATAGACTCAACTCCCCTCTGCAGAGTGGAACATGGGTAGGACACTGGCTTGGCCCCTGGGCTTGAGGAATTATACTTGATTTGTATCCCAGAGGAAAAAATATGAAGACCCCAAAGTGGAACACCAAACACAGGCCTGGTCTGTCCAGGATTCTCAAGGAAGCAGAAGCTGTCAGGCAAGCCAAGCCAGGACACATGCATGTATTAAGGGCTTGCTTAAAAATGAGTCTTCTCATTGGTACAGAATTTCAGGAGGATCAATGGTTTCATCTGAGCCTCAAAACCACTTTAAAACTAATTGTTTTAAATAGATGAGGAAACTAAGGCTAGGGCAAGGTAAGTGACTGCCCAAAGTCACACAGTTGGATGGAGATTAGAACTGCAACTTGAGTCCAAGTTTTGTTTTATGCAAATTCTGTGTCTCTCTCTGTTAAGGAAAAGAGATTGGTCAGGGAAGGCTTCACAGAGGAGGAGGTGCTTGAACTGCCCACGCAGCAGGGCACCAAGTACAGAAGAGTAACAGGGTCCTCCTGGCAAAGTCACAAAGATGCAACACAGCACAGCCAGAAGGAAACGCAAAATGGTTCCTAGAATTGTGAGCTCCTTGAGGACAGGAAGGTCCAGCTCCTAGAATGAGGCCTGAGGTTTAGCAGGTGCTGGATGACTGTTTGAAGGAATGAATGTGTGGAACACAGGGTCTCTCTAGGAGAGTAGCTGGAAGTGAGGCTGGGAAGTGGCAGGAGTCGGAAGACGGAGAGGCTTTTATACAATATGGAAGGCTGGTGTTGGAGGAGGGGAGGGGACGAGGGTGCCTGTGCGGAGAGCATGTGAGGAGAGAATCAGCTGGAAGCTGGTTCCAGTGGAGAGAAAAGGAAGGCCAGAAGCAAACCAGGGTGGGGAGAGGAAAGGACAGAGTCAAGAAACATTTAGGAGTTAGAACGCCTGGCAACACCCTTAAGGGGAAGGGTGACATGTACGAGTCTGCCGGCAGAAAGGCAGGAGCAGAAGAGAAACAGGGGATGCTGGTTGTGGAGGAAACAGGTGTGGGTAGCGGATACCCCGCATCCCCCCCACCCCCAGCTAGGCTGCAACCTCAACAGTCACTCCTGGGGCAGAACGCCAGAGAGGGAGGGGCCTCCCGGACTGGAGAAGTCATCAGCAACCTGCCAGAACCGGGTTAACAAAGGCAGGACTACAACTCCCAGCATGCTCCGGCCCAGTGGGGTGACGGCGGGCGGTGGCTGCGCTGCACCCGTCTGGTGCGCACAGGACCTGGGTCGGCACCGGAGCCTGTCATTCCGGAGGGGTCTATGGGGGTGCGAGCGGGCATGCACCCGGGTCCCCAGCGCACTGGCGGCGCAGGGCTCGCGATTCCCGCCCCACGGCCCCGCCCCTTGCCCCACCCCAGCCGGGCGGCTTAGCTGGGGCCGCAGCGCGGCGGCAACATCACTCTCGCTGCCGCTGCTCCGCCCCATCGCCTTCTGTTTTTCTCTCTCATTCTCCGGTGGCGACGGCGGGGAAGGAGGAGGCAGGGGCAGCAGCAGCCGCGCTGGCTGCAATGAATGATCCCCCAGCTGGGGGAGAGGACTCCAGGTGAGCCTCTGCCCTCGGGAGGGCCGGGACCCCCGGTCGCCCAGGACCTGCAGCCCCCCCGCCATGGATCCCTAGAGGAGGAGGAGGACAAGGAGAAGACAGCTCTGCCGCCCACCCCCATCCCATTTTCCTCTTCCTTTATCTCATTGTTGCCGTAGCTGTTTACGGCAGGGCTCCCGCTGCCCCAGCATGGGGCGGGCTCCGGGTACTGCCATTCGGCCGGCGCTGCTCCCGCGGCTGCCCGGCGATTCTGCCTAATTCTCCCTCCGCAGCCGGTGCAGCGAGGACCGGAGAGCGGTGGAGGCCCGGACTGCAGCAGCGACGGGGCCACCTCCCAGCATCCCCACCCTAGGAGGCTACAGGCGGATTGAAGAACGGCGCCTGGGGGCTGGGCCGGCCCCGCCGATCCGGACCTAGGGAGGACAGCAGGACCGCCTAGGCTGCGGAGAGGGGTGGGGGTGGGGGGTCAGGAAGGACAGAGCAGCAAGATGGCCAGTAAAACCAAGGCCAGTGAGGCCCTGAAGGTGGTGGCCCGGTGCCGCCCCCTCAGCCGGAAGGAGGAGGCTTCTGGTCACGAGCAGATCCTGACCATGGACGTGAAACTGGGCCAGGTGACACTGCGAAACCCCCGCGCTGCCCTAGGGGAGCTGCCCAAGACCTTCACCTTTGATGCCGTGTATGATGCCAGCTCCAAGCAGGCAGACTTGTATGATGAAACCGTGAGGCCCCTGGTAGACTCGGTGCTTCAAGGTTTCAATGGCACCGTGTTTGCCTATGGACAGACCGGCACGGGCAAGACCTACACCATGCAGGGGACCTGGGTGGAGCCCGAGCAGCGCGGGGTCATCCCCAATGCCTTTGAGCATATCTTCACCCACATCTCGCGCTCCCAGAACCAGCAGTACTTGGTCCGGGCCTCCTACCTGGAGATCTACCAGGAGGAGATTCGGGACCTGCTCTCCAAGGAGCCTGGCAAGAGGCTAGAGCTGAAGGAGAACCCTGAGACAGGCGTCTACATCAAGGACCTGTCCTCCTTCGTCACCAAGAATGTCAAGGAGATTGAGCACGTGATGAACCTGGGGAACCAGACCCGGGCGGTGGGTAGTACACACATGAATGAGGTCAGCTCCCGCTCCCATGCCATCTTTGTCATCACCGTGGAGTGCAGTGAGCGTGGCTTGGACGGCCAGGACCACATCCGTGTGGGCAAGCTCAACCTCGTGGACCTGGCTGGAAGTGAGAGGCAGAACAAGGCAGGCCCCAACGCGGCTGGAGGGACGGCCACGCAGCCCACGGGTGGTGGCGGCGGTGGAGGTGGTGGTGGTAGTGGAGAGAGGCCTAAGGAAGCCTCCAAAATCAACCTCTCGCTGTCTGCCCTGGGCAACGTGATCGCTGCTCTGGCAGGCAACAGGAGCACCCATATCCCCTACCGGGACTCCAAGCTGACACGGCTGCTCCAGGACTCTCTGGGGGGGAATGCCAAGACCATCATGGTGGCCACCCTGGGGCCAGCCTCTCACAGCTACGATGAGAGCCTCTCCACCCTGCGCTTTGCCAACCGGGCCAAGAACATCAAGAACAAGCCCCGGGTGAATGAGGACCCCAAGGACACACTGCTACGGGAATTCCAGGAGGAGATCGCCCGCCTGAAGGCCCAGCTGGAGAAGAAGGGGATGCTGGGAAAGCGGCTCCGGAGGAAGAGCAGCCGCAGGAAGAAGACCGTGTCAGCCCCGCCTGGGTACCCTGAGGGGCCGCTGATGGAGGCCTGGGTGGCCGAAGAGGAGGATGACAACAACAACTACCGCCCGCCCCAGCCCACCCTGGAGTCGGCCTTGGACAAGAACATGGAGAATTACCTGCAGGAGCAGAGGGAGCAGCTGGAGGAGGAGAAGGCGGCCATCCAGGATGACCGCAGCCTGGTGAGCGAGGAGAAGCAGAAGCTGCTGGAGGAGAAGGAGAAGATGCTGGAAGACCTGCGGCGGGAGCAGCAGGCCACAGAGCTGCTTGCAGCCAAGTACAAGGTAAGAGCCCCCGAGGGAGCAGGGGCTCTCCAGAGGTCCCCAGAGGGATCTGGGCTGGCAGGCTTTTCTTTGAGGGTGTGTGACCTGGCTGGAAGCAAAGCGTCCTGCCCTCCTGCCAAGAGCGCCCCTGGAGAAGGCAGGCGAATTTCTGCGACTCCGGACTGCCAGGCAGAGCCTCCCTGGAGCACCTAGGAGGACACACGCACACACACACACACGCACACACACACACAGCAAAGCAGCAGGCAGTCTCTCAAGCCAGTGAGCTGGGGCTGGTCTGACCTGCTGCCTGTCAGTCTTTGCTGGTGGCCCCCAGTACTGGTCAGGTCCATGGACAGCCGGGCAGGCACTCAGCCTCGTCTGGGTGTGGGTTCTCACTCTTGCCTGGCTGCCTCCCTTGTGATGTCCTCCCTTTGCAGGACCATCAAACCTCACACCATTTTAATATCTGACGTTTGGACACTTCACAGTTTACAAAATGCCCCACATACATGATCTCATTTGATACTTACGGTAGCTCTCCAGGGTCCTGCTTCTTAAACCCCCATTTTACAGGTGAGGGACTAAGGCTCAGAAAAGTGACATGACTGAGGTTCCATCCTACAAAGTGGCAGAGCTGAGCTGGAACCAGTGGCCCTTGGGCTCTTTCAGTTCTTGGATGGCGAGGCAGGGTTATACATGGGTCCTGCTCCCTATGAAAGGGGTCCAGTGGTCCCCTGGACCCATTGCTTAGAATCTTAGGAAGGAGATCACGCAGAAGGTTGGAAAGAGCACTGGGTTCTACACTGGAGACCTGGCGTCTTGGCCTTGCTCTGCTACAGCTCATTGAGTGACCTTGCGTACGTTGCTTCTTCCCTTCCTCAAGCCTCAGTTTCCCTTTTTGTAAAATAGAGCGTTGGCCTGGGTGATCTCTGAGGTTCTTCTGATCTGAGAAACAGACCAACTGGCCCTCACACCCAGGCCTCATCCTAGTGAGATCCAGTTCCCCATTGCCCTGAGAGATATCAGGGCCTCGGTGTCCTTCCTGAGCTGCTCCCTTCCCTGGGGAAGCCTCCAGGCCCCGTTGGAACTAAGCTGCAGAGGCCCCCTGCCTGGCCAACCACAGACCTGTTAAGTTTCAATGCTGCAGATGCCATGACTCAATGTTCCAGGCATTTCCAGGTCCCTGGAGTCCTTAACACTGAGGGTTGGAGGAAGAACGCAAGGAACCGTGAGCTGATGACTTGCTGGGGGGAGCAAAACAATACCAGCTCTTAGTCCTTCCCAGGAGTGTGGGCTGGGGTGCAGGGAAGCCCTGCCTGGGAGGGAGAATGGCAATGGCTGGAAGAGGGACAGATGAGCTACAGGCCATTGTCTGTGTTATGGGAATGTGCTGCTACACCAGGGGCTCTGGCCTTGCTTATTTAGCATTTAATTTACCTCCAGGAGCTCAGCAAGGGTTATGCTGAGCCGCTTCCTCAAAGGGATTGGTACATTTGGGGTCCTCCTGGGAGAAGCAGGATGTTAAAGGCAGGACAGTTAGACTCAGCTCTCCCAGGAGGAAGGGAATCCAGGCAGTCTAGTGCTTCCCACCAGGAAATCTTCCATGGGTAATCTGTCATCAGTTTCATCACCAAGAGCCCCTTACTCCTTTTCCCCACCCACCCTTAAAGCTGGGGAGCAACGGAGGCTAAGAGAGTGCACTTCAGCCCTGAGCAAATGGGTAGAAGGGATGAAGTGAAGGATCCAATGGGATCTCCCATTGTTGGCCACTCCCTGGCTCCCTCAGTAAGGTTCTTGGATCTAAGGCAATGTGGAGCATGGATAATGGGGCTGTCAAGAGATCAGGGCGGCCAGAGCCAGAATTCTTGTACCAGAGGCATAGCCCACAGAACCCCCCATCTTACAGCTGCCAGGGGCCTTGGAAAACTGAGGCCTAGACTTGCCCAGGGCCACACAGGTGAGTTAAGGAGAACCAGACTCTTTATACTTGGTCCGGCTTCTTTCCGTTACACCAGAGTCCTGATGTTGTTACCTGTGCTCCTTGATAATCAGAGTAATTCATTTTTATGTAACTCTTTTATGTTTTAATCTCATGGAATCCTCCCAGCAACCTCAAGAGATGGGCATTACTATCTCCATTTGACAGTGATGAAAACCAAGGCTGGCGACTGTCTCCGTGACCTGGGCTAATAGACAGGTGGAGCCAGGACTGGAACCCAGGTCTTCTGATGGCCCCAGACCTGTGCTCTTTCTAAGTCTTCACGGATTCCTCCACATTTGATCTCTGTGTGACTCAGGGCAGAGGCCTTTGCCTCTCTAGGCCTCAGGTTTCCATTGGCCTGAGGAGGGGAAGTCTGACACAGCTCCCTAGGGACTGGGTGAAATGGTCATTATGTGCCAGGCTTTCAGATATAAGTGAAGGGGGAGGGTCGCCTGGGAAATTCCAGGCGGGGAATGATTCCACATTCTGTGACTTCTTGTCACACCCAGCCCTGGACGAACAGCAGCCAGCAAGCCCTGAATGGAGCCTGTATAGAGGACCGTGACCTCCCTATAGTCCTTAAGGCACTTCTGGTTCAGTGTTGGATGTTTCTAGGATAGAGGAAGCAATTTGAGGGCTCTTGAGGGATCCACTGGGTAATGAGAGGAGGAGCATGTGAGAGAGAATCCCAGGCCTGCCCATTTCACAGGGTTGCGCTGAGAATTAAATGAGATCATTAGTGTGAGGGCATCTGAAATATGTTGAAAGCACTACATCAGTGGAGGGCATTAGCAGCCACTGGTCTGTCTGCCAGGCAGGGGTCCAGTGATCTCTAGGACTGACATCTTTGTCGTTGGCTTAACGCTTTCCTTCCCCTGCCATCCCGGCTGCCTTGCCATAACCCTGCAGCCCCGGGAACAGAGCCAGGCGAGAAAGATCTAGGAGCCCTCCGAAGGCGGGAGCTCCGGTCCCTCCTGGAAATTAGCTGAGCTTCCGCTCCCCATCTGCAACACACTCCGGCTCCCACTTTCTGAGTTTCGACAACTCCCCTTGTCGCCTCCCTCATTCCCTTCTTCCAGTTCACACCACCCCTGGGGGCAGCTGAGCGGTAGCTGACGCGACCCAGTGCCCTCATTCACTCTCTCTGACTCATCTTACAGTCTGTCTTGCCTGTTTTCCCTGCCCGCCACCTCTAGGCTCTCCGTTCCCTTTGTTCTCCCCTCACTGTGTACAAACACCATGCCTGTCTCCTTGGAGTCTCCTTTCATATTTACCTCGGGCCTCAGGGGATGGGAGGGTGCGCAAATGTCTGGGTGTTTGTGATTGTCATCAGTGCCCTGTTCATCAGTAGTCATTAGCCATCCATACTTACCTCGTGTCTCCGGGAGGGGGGGCTTGATAGTATACTAGACCTGAGAGGTAGGGAGAGTTGGTAAAGTCACAGGCCGACCCACAGCCGAGGTTATGCCTCTGCACAATGGCAACTCCAGTGTTTGTGCACAATGCACGTACTGCAGTGAGGACTGGGATGCCCGTAGCTTGATCGGGAGAAGGCCCACTTTAATTGTGCAAGGAACATTTTTTAATGACTGTTTTAATTTTGAGCTTAGGTTTTTGAGGGCTCAGGTTAGATGATTTCTAAAGCTTTGATTCTAGATCTTTAGAGGGAAAGAAGAGTATGTAGGGGAGGCAAGGGCTGCAGATGAGACAATATGCAGGCTGGAAGTGACAGGGGGACTGAAGAGGTAGAAACAACAGCACTGCTTGTTGATCCCCAAGTAAGTAGGTCTGGAGGGAGGGGGCGGGGTACTGCTTGGCTAGAGCCCAACTCTCTCTGTGGTGGGTATGGGAAAGAGACCCTGCAGAAGCTGCCCCCAAAGCCGGAGGGATGAGGTCACTACAGAGAGTACAGACAGCATTGAATTTTTACTGTCCATTTGTGGGTCCCTCTTCTTCCTCCCATTTCTCAGCATTGGCATTAACCATAAATAGTTATGCAAGAGGAGTTTCAAGCTCGAGAAACAACAATAATAGCAAGAATAATGCCATTTACTTAACACTTGCCACGAGCCAAGCCCTATACCATATATTGTGTACAAATTATCTCATGTAATCCCTACAAGCACCTTCCATGAAAGGTGTTATTACTGTTCCCATTTTATACATGAGAAAACTGAGGTTTTATGACTTGCCCAAGGCCTTATGGTTTGTATATGGCAAATCTAGTTGAGCCCAGGTTGGTTTGACACAAACCTGGATCCTCTTTTATGCTTAAAGAATCAGGAATATTGGGCTGGGAACTGATTGCTGGGGAGGTCGTGAAAAATGACAGGAGCTGGTGTAAACGTGTTGAATTTTTTTTTTTTCTGTGTGTGGTACACGGGCCTCTCACTGTGGTGGACTCTCCCGTTGCGGAGCACAGGCTCGGGACGCGCAGGCTCCGCGGCCATGCCTCACGGGCCCAGTCGCTCCGCGGCATGTGGGATCTTCCCGGACCGGGGCGCCAACCCGCGTCCCCTGCATCGGCAGGCGGACTCTCAACCACCGCGCCACCAGGGAAGCCCCAAACGTGTTGAATTTAAGGTGACAAGAGTCCCGTAGGCAGCAGGAGGCGGAGCAGGGGCGTTTAGAAGCAAGCACAGGACTGGACGTGGAGTTTGGGGGCTGCTCTGTAGACGAGGGCTCGAATGAGACCCCTGGCCCTCTGCTCTGGACCCTCTCTCCCGTTATGTACGTGCCTCCCAAATCAAGGTCTCCTGTCCAGGTCTGTGCTGACCTTGTTTTGTAGAGTGCCGTTTTCAGAGCATGGATATCAGAGTCAGGCAGGCCTGGGTTTAGTGATTTACTAGTTCTGAGACCTCAGTTTCCTCATCTATAAAATGGGATAGTAACACTACCTATGTCATAGTTCTATGGAGAGGATGATAATCGACATTAAAGCACTTTGCACAGTTCCTGGCATGTAATTGTTCGTAAATAATAACTTTATTACTGTTATCTTCGACTGCTTAATGGATGTTTTCACTTGACTACCTTCCTGATGTGTTAAACACATCACACTTTAGTCTGGCGTTCAAGGCCTACCAGAGTCTGGCTGTAATATATGTCATCAATCTCGCCTGCCTAAGCAAGAGATAGGAGAACCTAACAGCCAACTCGTCTACCCCATACTTTGAACTCAGGATGCACCTCACTGCCCTTCTGCTGATTGCACTGTTTTTGTATCCTCGATTATCCTGGTAACCAGGGAGTGGGAGTTATGGGAGCGGGTTAAGCTCAATGTAAAGAACTTCTTAAGAGTTAGAATTGATCTACTTCTAGAGATAATGGGCTCCAATCCCTGGAAGTGTCCGAGGAGAAACTGAATGTCACCGTTGCTCTAAAGGGATTCAAGTACCAGAAAAGCCATTGAACTAGGTGATCTTTAAAGTCCCCTCCTCTTCAAAGTCCTTAATTGTTAAAAGTAGTATTTTTTAAAGCAAAATATAAAATGTTCGGTTCATCTTTTTGAAAATTAAGGTGACAGGATTTAAGTGTTAATGTAGGAATTTAACCAATAATAGAGATATTTCCAGCTCTCTATCATGGCCAATGAGAGAAAGACAATGAGAAGAAGAAACTAGAAGAAAATGGGAGGAAAGACAGGAAAGAAGTAGAGGGAGACAGTGAAGAGGGGAAAGAGAAATGTAGTCACAGAGTCGGGAAGAAAGAAGGAGAGAGAGTGCGTAAGGGGTGGACAGCAGTGTTTCTGGGGAGAAGAAACCCCAACTGGGAGAGAAAATGCTCTGGAGGAGAGAGTGAAATAGTACCGTTCCACTCTCCTGATCTTGAGGTTAGTCTCCACATAGGGCTGTGTCCAGTCTCTAGAGACTCCCCAATAATCTGGGGAGCGTCTACGATCCGAAAACTGGCCTGGTTCCTTCCACATGTCCCCAAGGACACCAGCCCCATGCCAGACAGTCTGAGACCTACAGGGCTGGGTCATCAGGGAACTGTGTGCACCCGCACCTCCATCCCAGCTGAGTCCTCCATGATCCTTAAGAGAAGAAGCCTCACCATAGCAAGTGACCAGAGCTCCAGGCTGGGTCTGGTATCTAGGTCAGAGTCCATGGCCTCTTGGCGCTGTTAGGAGCAATAACTTTCATTCCTTCGTCTCCCTGGTGGGTGTGGTCAGTTAACAGAATTTCCATGCGCTGGGGGCATTTGGTAATATAAAGATTGGACCTGGGCTTCCCTGGTGGCGCAGTGGTTGGGAGTCCGCCTGCCGATGCAGGGGACGCGGGTTCGTGCCCCGGTCCGGGAAGATCCCACATGCCGTGGAGCGGCTGGGCCTGTGAGCCATGGCCGCTGGGCCTGCGCATCCGGAGCCTGTGCTCCACAAAGGGAGAGGCCACAACAGTGAGAGGCCCGCGTACCGAAAAAAAGAAAAAACAAAAAAAAGATTGGACCTGCAGGAAGCGTTTAAGACTAATACATTTACATCAGAGGTTCTGGGATTCAAGTTAGGTTGGGGCTCAGCAGGCCTCTGGTCCAGTGTTGGGTGTCTCTTGCTGTGTGTTGGCTGGCGGAGTGTATTATATTGCCCTTAGTCATCTCCAGCCCCCGGATAGCGCAAGATTGGATGAAGTGGCTATGATAATGTTCTCATTGTGCTCTGAGGACTAGGAGGAAGGGCCTGGAATTCAGCGGGAGAAGGGTACCCCCTCCCATCTGTGCCCTGCCAGCCTGCTGTCCCTAGCCAGTCTGGGGCACTTCTGGGGCCAGCTGGGCCTGAGAGCTGCTGAATCAGGTAGCCTGAGTAGATAAGAAAATGGTCTCGCTTCCCACCAATCCAGCCCTTCAGACATGGTAGCTGCACAAGGCAGACTCCTGTGTTCAGAGCTTATGGGGCACCTGTACTGGTGCTTCAGAGTATATCTAGAATTTTTAATACCCCGAGGAATTCCTGGGCATTAAATCCTGGTCAGACTAAAGACTTACTTTCTAGTTGTCTCCTTTTCCGCTCAGATGTACTTAACCGAGGGGTGCCGGGCCCTGGGTTGCACTGTTTCTGCGGTGGTAGGTAATGGACCTGCAGACTTTCTCCTTTCTTCAAGTGAGCGAGCAGAATAATAATAACAACAACAATTGGAATAATAACGGTAGCTACCATTTCTTTAGTGCATGTTTAATGCCAAGTACTCGCTGTATTCTCGCGTTGTTTTATTCAGTCTTCACAATAGAACCATGAAGTAGTAGTGTTTTAATCTCCATGTGACAAATGAGGATACTAAGGCACAGTAGCAACGAGGGAACAATCCAAGGTCACATGCCTGTGAAGTGTTAGCACCAGCACATGAGCCTATGTCTGCTTGACTCCAAAGCCCACGATCTTCCCCTCCACACTGTATCACCAACTCAGAAAGGAAGGCTTCATGCCAGATCCCTGGCTGATAGGCCCCAGTGGGAGCGCTTGTCTGCTGAGATGCTTAACTCAGCTCTGTCCTTCCACATGATGCAAACCCCCAGCCTGTGACCTCAGCCTAGAGCCGTTCGTTCATATAATCGACAAGTCTTTTTTAACACTATGACCAAGAATACAAATCAGTAGATAGGGTTAACTTTGTCTTTAAATTGTTTAAGTTTCTGAATGAATCACAAGAACTCACTAATAATGGTTATCTCTAGGGATTTTAATAGGAAGGGGGCTTTTATTTTTCACTTTATAGTTTTTTTACAACAGCATATATTACTTTGTTAATTAAACAAAAACAAATCTAAAATTTTTAAAGGAGAAAAATATATAAAAGAAATGTGTTAATACATGGTTGGAAGATTGGCTTAAATGAATAACTGAGGGGAATCCAGAGTTGATAATAATTTTTAATGATACCCAATTATTGGTAATCCTGTGACTTTGGACAAGTCACTTCCCCTCCCAGGGACTGTAAGAAATGATCAGTAGATGATTCCTTGCTTTCTGCACCATTTGCCTATTCATCTTGGAAGCAGCGGGTCAGGAGCCCAGGGTGAGAGAGCAGCCTGGAAGAGGGGCAGTGAGGGCTGGAGAGGAATGACCAAGCACTACCTGGAAGCTGGAGGCTGAATGACCCAGGATCTGTAAAATACTGAGTGTGCACTTTATGGATCCTTAGGTCTCATCCATTGCTGGCTTTGTTGTGTTCTGTTGTCTGGCTGGGTTTGCATCCCTGGTGCTGGAGAGAAACCCTTTAGCACAACACAAATAAGTGAGGGAAGTAGGGGAGAAAGACAAGGTAAGGATCAGATCTGAAGTGCTCATAGTTTTCTTTTTTTTTTTTTTCTACTTTTTTTTTTTTTTTTTTTTTGCGGTACGCGGGCCTCTCACTGTTGTGGCCTCTCCCGTTGCGGAGCACAGGCTCCGGACGCGCAGGCTCAGCGGCCATGCCTCACGGGCCCAGCCGCTCCGCGGCATGTGGGATCCTCCCAGACCGGGGCACAAACCCGTATCCCCTGCATCGGCAGGCGGACTCTCAACCACTGCACCACCAGGGAAGCCCCTAGTTTTCTTACTCAAGTAGATGGGCTGATTTTTTTCTTCCTGCTTGTCTCCAAGGTGGACTGAAGCATTTCTGGGCATCCGTACCCTGTCCAGGGCAAGGCTGGAGGTAGAGTCCAGCTTACCTCACTCCCCAGCCAATATGTTTCCTGATCTCTAATTGTTCCTTCTTCTTGATGAGAGAATTACTAACATTTGAAAGACCATTTATGTAGGTTTTTTTTTTTTGTTTTTTTTTTTTTTTTGCTGTACGCGGGCCTCTCACTGTTGTGGCCTCCCCCATTGCGGAGCACAGACTCCGGACGCACAGGCCCAGCGGCCATGGCTCACGGGCCCAGCCTCTCCGCGGCATGTGGGATCTTCCCAGACCGGGGCACGAACCCGTATCCCCTGCATCGGCAGGCAGACTCTCAACCACTGCGCCACCAGGGAAGCCCCCATTTATGTAGTTTTTTGAGCCATCCAAGGAGACTCAAGGCAGGAAACTTGGACTTGGTTTCCTGATTTATGTTCCCCAAGGCAGAGAACCACTGAAAATAGCACTATTCTTCCCCTCACCATTGTCTCTTTCATTTCTTCTTCCCTTACTGCTGGTTCCTTGAGATCTGTAACCAGTGGCCACAAAAGGAGAAACAGGTCTATGGTGGTAGGCATGGGCGTATTTCCTAAGAGGTGGGAGCCAGGATTGTTGCAGTAGTTATTTTGTTTTGCTCTTTGTGATGAGTGGTGGGTAAATGTCAATCAGGTACTGAAACAGCAAGTAACCACTGACATTTGATTGTACATTATCATTTACCAGGTAGTTCCACATCTATAATGCAACTTACCATTCTTACCCAAAGCCTGCAAGGTTAGTGGATATTTGCCCCATTTTACAGATGAGAAAACTGAGGTCCAGGAGCTGATGCCCTAGATTTCTTAGCAAATAGGATGGTAGAGTGTGTACCAGGATTCAAGTTCTCTGACTGACATGCCCAGTGCCCTTTACATCTTTCCACCATGGAACTTGTGAGGTGGCCCTTCCCGTGAGCATTCGGGTTTCAACCTCTCTGGGGAACCCTAGTATTACTGATGACCTCCCCACACACACGCAGTTAAGAGCTCTAACCCGTTTATCTCAGAGGCCCCTATAAGAACTTCACACAGGCAGAAGCATCTTCAGCAGAACCCTGCCTGTTTCATCTGGAAGAGAAAGAAATGGTGCCCTGAGCTTTCCTGATGGTTCCTGAGTTGGCAAAGGTGCTAAGACCAAATGTTGCTTTTCTCCAAGGCACCTTTCTGCCTGAACCCAGGAGAAAGCTGTGGAACAAGAGAAAGGGCACTGGACTTGGAATTAGGAGGCTGGTGTTTAAATACTACTTCTGCCGCTTACTGGCTCCATAACCTCTAGCAAGTCACTTCACCTGTCTGAGCCTTAGTTTCCTTTTATGTCAAATGGGGATCATACTCGTTATCTCATAAGGTTCTTGTGATGATGAAATAGGATGATTAATGCAAAAAGGACCTAGCCCAGCCACAGGCACATGGCAAGTTGCATCTGAGACTCCTGTCTCCTGCAGAATGTCATAGATTAGCTGGCAGTGGCAGCGCAGAGAGTGTTTGGCTTCTCTGTAAAATCATCCTTGATGATATCTCCTCAGAAGGGTGGCTGTCTGGGCCTGGCTGTCTCCATTCTGGCTTTCCCGATCAGCACTTAATGAGTGCTGGGGTCTCCTTTCTCCTCCTGATTTTGCACTTCAATTGCTCCTGGAATGGGAAAAGGTGAGCCTCTGAATATCCCAAGCTGTATCTACAAGCTGACATGGTCCCTGTGGTGATCTTGGCTGTTAATTGTCACAACAGCTGACCTGCCTCTCATACCTGGAATCAAGGACCCTAATCGAATTGGGAAATTATTTGGAGAGTGCATAGTCAATATAGGAGCAGACATACATACCAATTCCGTAATTATGAGACTCCATGCTTAGAATTCTCCATCTCTGGGCCTCAGTTTTGTCATCTGTAAAGCAAAGGGGGTTGGGGTGATTCCCTGAGGTCACCTTAGTTATCCGGTGATTCATTTCCCTCTTGCAAGAGTCAGACCGTGTCCTTGGAGCTCCCAGCCATGTCTTTTCCACCCCACAGCCTCTGCTGGCCTTTTAGTTACAATGGACATATTTAGAACCAGTAGAACCAAACCCAGCCCTGTCCACAGGCCCCACCCACCTGGACTCTTTTGCCCTGAGACATCACAAGGGCAGCATTAACTGGGGCAGCTAAGAGCTCTAGGGAACTTTTCCTGGGGAACCCCATAGAAACCCCATATTCTGCTTAGTACCCTCCCAGCCTGAAGTGGGCCCAGGGCTTTGAGGCATCCCTGTCCCTCCCTGCCTTCCTTAGGTGATTAAAGTTAAAGACAGAGATCTCTGAGGAAAAGGAGGAGACGGCCACTGGTATCCTCCGAGAAATGGGGAAAAGCAAAAGCAAAAGCAAAAAAGCTGTTTCTAAGCAAAGGACTGCATCCATGCATGACATATTTCAGAGTGGGGGGGTGAAACAGGCAGCAATGAACTGAGACTGGGGAGAAGGGGGCACTGAGGCCCTGCACCTGGATTGGGGCCCACCCCCAGATTTCGTGCCAGGACCAGCCCCGTCTTCTAGCACAAGGCAGGTTCTGTCAGGCAGGCTTGGCTGACAGTGTGGGCTGGGCCGGTGGGCAAGACTTGGCGAGAAACCGATAAGGCACCTTCGGTTGTCATTTAAATCACATGTGTCGGGGCAGGGTTAGGCAGAGAAGCATAGGGGCAGTGGACAAATGGAATGGGTGATACAGGCAGTCAGGCATCGTCCAGGGAACTCTCTTCATGGAGCCCAGGGCCCGGCCAGAAGGAGACATCCTGAAGCGAGATTTCCAGGTCCAAGGAGGAGGTTTAACACGAAGCCTGATGAGCAAGAATCAGCACAGAAACCAGTCCTGGGAATCATGTCATGGGGGTGGCAGTGGGAGGAGGGTTGGAACTTGGAGGCCCTGGTAGTCTTGGCTGATGCATCAGATTCCAGGCCTGATTGGCAGCTGAAATTCTGCCTGACAATGTCCAAATGGGTTTCTTGAGCTAGGTGTGGGCAGCTGGAGAAGGTGTGGGGCGAACAAACAAAGAATTGTTTTGAATCAGGTCCATCTCCACACTTTAAAATCACCACACACACACACAAAAAAAACCATAAAGGAGCATTTCGTAAAAGGAGAGATCAGACCTTTGCAAGCCTACCGCAAAGGTATAGAGAAGATAAAATAAATGGGAGGCCCAATTTTATATCTCTTATTAAGTAAAACTGAAAATCATGATAATACTTCATGACTATGATATTGTAATAAAAATGGTTTCATTATTTATTGCTGGCAGTGGTTTAGAAAGGTAACTTGACAGTATGTTCTAAGATATACGAAATGTTTATAACCCTTTGTCCACTCCTGAAATTTCCTTCTAAGAAAGTCACCTAAAAAAGCACAAAATTGGGAATTCCCTGTCAGCCCAGTGGTTAGGACTCGGCGCTCTCACTGCCGAGGGCCTGGGTTCAATCCTTGGTCCGGGAACTAAGATCCCACAAGCTACGCTGCTCGGCCAAAAAAATTATGTGCACAAGAGTGTTTATTGTAAACATTAACCAAACAACCAAATATCTTATAATGGGGGTTAATTAAATATATTATAAATCATCCACTCTAAATGTTATGCAGTCCTTAAACATATAATCATAAACCTTATGGAAGTAACAGGAAATTCTTGAGATATTTGATGAAATGGAAATAGCAGGACATAAACTTATATTTATACCATGTCTATAGATGTGAAAAAATGATGTGTGCATATGGAAAAATCTGGGGGAAAAAGCTAATTAATTAGCTATGAGGAGGAATACATGAATTTTTTCCCATTTTGTTTTATTTCTGTGGTTATTTGATGTTAGTGCAATTTTCTTTTCTGACAGCGGAGAAAGACAATAAAAGGTTAAAAATGTGTCCCCAGAATCCTTTAATGAACTGTGAGGCGTTTAATCCAGTACCCCTGAGATAATACATTCCATAAATTTATTACCTTCTGTAAACAGAACTTCTCTTTGTTCTAAAACTCAAGGTACAAGCTCTTACTCTCTGTACCAGGGATTGATTGGAAAAGCCTAGAGCTTTCCTTTTCACACCTGTTTTGATGGTATAATTTCCAGGTCCATCCTCTTAACCTTTCTTTGTCTTTGCCAACTAAAGAGTCCTATTTTTTTTTTACGTCTCTTATAATAGCCCTTGCATGGTTTTAGCCGCCCTTCTCTGGATCTTCTCTCTCCTTCAAGTCCCCGGAGATGCAGCAAGGGACTACACACAGTACTCCAGATTCAGCTGCATCATAGTTTTATATTAGGGTAGAATGATTTTTGTTTTGTTTCCAAAAAGCCTTGGTGATGGTGCCTGGTCAGATGCTATTAGCTTTTTTAGCTGTGGCAGCATATTAAGCCAACGTCTTCTGGGAACAATAGAGAATTACTCCCCCTCTTTTCCCTCTGTTTTGGTTTATAACTGATCGCTCACAGCTATCATTTAATGAGTAGAGCGAAGATTACTTTTTCCCCGAATGTGAAACTCTAACTGAAGCTCATCTGCCATTTTTTGGTCAGCTCACACGGCCTAGAAATTCTCCTGCTTTTTACCACCTGCAAGAATCTGGGGGCATCTGTGAAGTTGGTATTTTACCTGTACACCCTTTCTTGCATGATTTCTGATGGAAATCAGTACCCGCATTTAACATTTGGACATTTTTCCACCTAGAGAAGTGCCTCTTTATTTCTGTTTCCTTTCCCTCATCCCCGTCCCCTTTCTCTGTCTCCTCACCCCCTCCCCCATGTAACTTTGAGTAACCTCTGATGTAGGACCTTGCCAGGAGCATTTTAACCTCTAAAGTTCTGGCCACTGGCTTCCCCATGGACTGAAATAATCTATTTTGTCCCTGAAAGAACTCTTGGAGATTAGTCAGACATGATTTCCTCTTGCTGGAAACATGTTGCTTTTCTTTTAGCAGGTTCTGCTTCCTAAAGCACACCACACATTGTCTGCAGTAGGAAGAGCATGGGCTTTGGAGCCAGGCAGACCTGGGTCTGGATTCTCCATTTCAACTGAACAGCTGTGATGTGACCTTGGATGGATTACTTAACCTCTTTGAGCTTTCAGCAGAAAAATGATGGTGTTAATAGTATGCCACTTAAAACATGTTGCACAAGTCACCTGGGGGTCTCGGATGCTGATTCACTAGGTCTGCGTAGGGCCTGAGATTCTGCATTTCTAACAAGTCCTCAGATAATGCTGATTCTGGGGACTGCTGAAAGCAGTGATTCCCAAATTTGCACACTGAAATCCCCTGGGAACCTTTAAAACCCACCGATGCCTGCACCTCACCACCTGCCCCCTCCATTTCCAGTTTAACTGGCAGTGGGATGTAGCCTGGGCACTGAGTCTTTTAAAAGCTCCCCAGGTGATTCTACTGTACATCAAAGTTTGAGACTCAATGCCTAAAGGGTTATTAGCAGAAGTAAGTGTGAGACACTTGGCACATAGCAGGTGCAAAGCAAAGAATGGTTTTCTTTCTCTTGGTGCCTTGCCCTGTGCTGCTCTCTCCATCCTTATCCCCAGTCTTTACATCAGGTAGGAAAAAGCAGGGCATCAGCTGTCACCCTGTGTCTTCCTTACTAGAGTCTCCTCTAGAGCATCTGGCTTGGGAGTTCTCACTGCCAGTTGTAAGGGGAAGGGACCAAGATAACCCTGCCATGTGGCCTGGCACTGGGAGTTTTAAAAGCTCCCCAGGCAATTCTAACATGCAATCTATTTTGAGAACTAGTGTCTTTCTATTCGGTGGCAAAGAGTGAAGAACACTAGGGCCATATAACATGCCAAGGGAAGTGTGAGGACTCAGGGCTGGAGCGGGCAGGTGTGTCCTAGAATGGGGGACCAGGCCAGATACCAGGTCCCCCCAAATGCCATTACAGTTAGAGGGATCAATTATCCAGGGCCTGCAGCAGTCGGGGGCTTCCTCTGTGGACAAGCAGAGCTGCTGCCTTCCTCCTTCCTCCCTCTTCACACCCAGCCCATCCCTCCTGCCAGGCTTCCCAGATGCCCAGACCCTGCTTCTCTGCCCCTTAGCCAGTGCATGTGGGTTGACCAATTGAAGGAGAAGCTGAGGTGAAGATCCAGTTCTGCTCTGGATGAGTGAGCCCAGAGAAAGAACCTGGAAGCCCCCCTCTGAGGCTACCCCAAGGAGTTCTTTCTGTTCATCAAACATATTGAGCATTTACTATGTGCCATGCACTGTGCTAAGTCCCAAAACTCAGATCTGAGTAAGACATGATTCCTGACCTGAAGGAGCACACAGAGGAGACAGGATGTAAACAAATGATGGGACAATATGGGAAAATAGTAGGAAAGTGTCCTAGCTATTGAGGAGGCCTAAGGGAGGAAATGTGCAGAGTTGAGGGAATCAGAGAAAACTTCCCAAGATGCTCAAGCTGTGTCTTGCAGGGGAAGTAGCCATTTTCCAGGTGGATGTGAAGCAGGGAGAGAAGCCTGGTCTTGTGAAAAGGCACAGCCCACTCAGGGGGCTGGGATTCTTTTTGCAAAGCTGGAGCACAGAGCACATGTGGGGGGTAAGTGAGACCAGCCCACGGGGCCAGTAACTGCTACAGACTTTGTGGTTCATCCTGCAAGGAATGGAGGCCCTTTCAATAGTTTGCAGCAGAGGAGAGGCACGTTCAGACTTGTGTGGTTGGCGGATCCCCCTGGGTGTCATGTGGAGAGGGCTGGAAGGGGAAACTGAGGTGGGGGGAGATCCTGGCAATGATCCAGGTGAGTCATGGGGACCGCAGTGAAGTGAGCCATTGTGATGCGGATGAAAAGGAGGGAAGGAGGTGAGCTGTAGCAAGAAGACAGACTTGATGGGATTTAATGACTGGCCAGATGAAGGGGGTGAGTGAGCTGCAGGGTGGGGACTCAGGTGAGGCGGGTAAGGTGTCTGGGGCACACAATTCAAGGAGTCACTCATGCAAAGGGTGGACAAGTGTGACCGTGAGAGAGAAGGAGTCTGTGCTGTGGAGGTGGGTGGATGGTGAGATGGTAGCCAGGAGCAGGGTCTGGGGGAGGTACTAGTGCAGCCCTAGCTACGCTGCCATGGGGAGGGTGCCTTGCTTGGCAACAGCTCCCTCAGGCTGCGTGGGGCGGCTCTGACTGGCCCTGCTTCACTCAGTGTCCTCTGTCACCCTGACACAGCCCAACCTCTGACCCCACAAAAGCAACCTTCGACCCCTGTCCTGCTCTGTCCTCCGTGACGGATGGTACAGGGACCCCCTGCTCCCCTATTCTGCCAGCACACCCTGCTTGGAGAGCACTCAGGCAGGTCAGTGGCTCAAGGTGATTTCAACCTTCCAGGAGGCCTGGGATGAAATCAGAGGACAGCTGGCGTGCCCCGAGCAGCACCCTCTGACTAGCAATAATGAAAATGAATTTTTTAAATTAATTAATTTATTTATTTTTGGCTGCTTTGGGTCTTTGTTGCTGCTCGTGGGCTTTCTCTAGTTGCGGCGAGTGGGGGCTACTCTTCGGTTGCGGTGCACGGGCTTCTCATTGCGGTGGCTTCTCTTGTTGCAGAGCGCGGGCTCTAGGCACGTGGGCTTCAGTGGTTGCAACACGTAGGCTCAGTAGTTGTGGCTCGCGGGCTCTAGAGCACAGGCTCAGTAGCTGTGGTGCACGGGCTTAGTTGCGGGTGTATTCTCTGAGGGATTCCCTCTCTTTGTCTCACCTAATGGTCCTGCTGAGAACGGGAGCCTTGTGCTGGGGCCCAGGAGGCTGGAGGGGAAAACTTCATTCTTGGTAAGGGTCATGAGGCTCCTTCTGGGACACATCCTCTGTCCCCTCCTGGAAGGACCACAAAACAGAGAAGCCAAACCTCTCAAGCTGGGGCTGCTGTGGCCCTTTGAAAAGCCCCAAAGCCCATCTCTTCACCCACACTCCCTTCGCGGCCTGTGGGATCCTCCCGGACCAGGGCTTGAACCTGTGTCCCCTGCGTTGGGAGGTGGATTCTTAACCACTGCGCCACCAGGGAAGTCCCTGAAAATGCATTTTAATGTAGTCACAACTTACACAGTTTCCCCTAGTCCTTTATTATTTAAGCTTCAGATTCAACCAGCACCTATGGAATGTCTGTGCCAAGCGCTGGGTCGGGCTGGGGGTGCTGCACACAGCGCAGGGGCTCAGTGGGGAGACTGGCGTGGAGCTCAGATCTCACCTCTGTTAACTAGCTGCATGGCCTGAGGCTAGCTCCTCTCAGTTTCTTTACTTGTTGCCTGGGGTCTCTCTGGGGGTGAAGATGGAGACACCTGGCAGGTAGCAGTAGCACTCAGCAGATGTTTGCTGTGGCTTTCCTTCCGGGAGCAGAGGCGGCTCCAGGGTTATGGACGTGAGAGGTGACGGATGAGTCGGCCCAGACCTTGCAATTGGTGGGTAAAGCCCAAGTCTTTCTGGCCATCTCCAAAGCTCGTGCTTCTCCTGGGGCCCCATGTGCCCCTTAGTGCTGCAGAGTCTTCTCCCTTTGGCTTTTCTTCTGTTTTCCAGCTGAAGATTAGAGCCTTTCCTGCTGCCTGTGTGAGAACCCCCTTCCTGAGTCAGGAGCCAGTTACCTAAAGGGCCGGGCTGCCCAGTGACTGTATCGGGTGTCTCCCCGCCTCCTAACACCAGCTGGGTCCTATTGCCAGGATTAGATTGCCACCCGCACTCCCTTCCCAAGCATGGTGAACCAGCCTTCCGTATATCCAAAGCAAAGCTTCCATAGCCAAAGCAAACAGATCAGGTGCCCTGTATTCTCTGAGGGATTCCCTCTCTTTGTCTCACCTAATGGTCCTGCTGAGAACGGGAGCCTTGTGCTGGGGCCCAGGAGGCTGGAGGGGAAAACTTCATTCTTGATAAGGGTCATGAGGCTCCTGGGACACATCCTCTGTCCCCTCCTGGAAGGACCACAAAACAGAGAAGCCAAACCTCTCAAGCTGGGGCTGCTGTGGCCCTTTGAAAAGCCCCAAAGCCCATCTCTTCACCCCTCTGTGTCCCCAGGCCATGGAGAGCAAGCTGCTCATCGGGGGCAGGAACATCATGGATCACACCAATGAACAGCAGAAGATGCTGGAACTGAAGAGGCAGGAGATTGCCGAGCAGGTAGGGCTGGGGGCTTCGGGTCCCTGGGTTGGGTGGGAGGGGGCACATGGCCTTGAGGTCGCACTGGGGTGCTTAGGGCAGTGAGCCATCATGGACTCAGGATCCCTGGAGTTACAGTGCTGAGAACCTAAGGCATGCTGCCCGGCATCCCATGGGTCCACTGCCCAGGTGGTGGCTCTCCATGAGGACAGCCTCCATAAGGCACCTGGTACTAATTCCTGGGCCTTCCACAAAGGTGTGAGTTCTTTGCCAACTGCAGGACTGTGTCCTAAATCATCAAGAACCACAGTTTGTTGATCTTACCAATCAATTGTGATACTACACAGGAGAGGCTGAGGCAGCTGGAAAGCCAGTATATCTGGGCATCGGTATACGTGGTTGACACCCCTGGAATGCCCCAGCTGTTAGGGCTGAGGTCTCCTTCCATGGGGGGGCAGTGCCTTGGCAAAAGCGTGGCCATATGAGCTGAGAAGAAGGTTCAGAGAGGCCCCATTGAGGGTGGGGTGGGAGCAATGGATGTGGGCCATGGGACGCTCCCTGCTGCCTCCTGGCACCTGTGGTCATGACGAAGCCAGGTTCCATGATAGGCAGAGCTCCCCAGTACGTGCTGCTCCGCTGAGTCCTGCGCCCTGCCTTGGCCTAGAAACGCCGCGAACGGGAAATGCAGCAGGAGATGATGCTCCGAGACGAGGAGACCATGGAGCTCCGGGGCACCTACACGTCCCTGCAGCAGGAGGTGGAGGTCAAAACCAAGAAACTCAAGAAGGTGAGATGCCACACAGAACTGGGTCAAGGTGTGTAAGGGCCTGGCAAGCCTCTGCCTGAGACGTCACCTGCCCCAGGGGAGTGTGCTTTAGCCACGCCTCCCCACTTTGCTTGGACTGCTGACCCCCTGAGTTACACTGTGTGGGTGCTGGGTGAGGAGCAGGGGGAGGCGGGGGTCTGGGTGGGGTGGGATAGAGCCTTTCCTCCTGGGCCAGGAGGGGCCGGACAGGCTGGGAACACTTTTACTTCCACTCTCCAGGGTTGCCATCCTCGTGATCCTGGGTAACTTCCCCCTTTACTCTGGTGTCACCAGTGAGTCACAGTATGGATAACCAGGCACAGAGCAGGCCAGGGGAGTGGTGGGGAAACCTGAGGAGACTCGAGCCTGGGAGCGCTGAGAGAGGGAGCACAGGGCTCTCCAGGGATGAGAGTGTTGGCCGCCAGGACCCTGCGAAGTCCATGGCCAGGGAAAGACGTGTGCATGAGCTGAGGCCCTAGGGCAGGAAGCGGCAAATTCCAGTCTGGATTCTGGGAAGACCCTGGAGAGCCCTTAGATTGCCGAGGTGGCTGCCCCAGAGCAGGCCAGGCAGAGGCCCAGCTCCAGTGGCAGTTTCCAGGGACACACCTGTCAGTGGGTTAGGAGTGGGACAGGGAGGTTGGAGCTGCCCTCCACACCCCTACTTTTTTTTCTTTTGCGGTACGCGGGCCTCTCACTGTTGTGGCCTCTCCCGTTGCGGAGCACAGGCTCCGGACACGCAGGCTCAGCGGCCATGGCTCACGGGCCCAGCCGCTCCGTGGCATGTGGGATCTTCCCAGACCGGGGCACGAACCCACGTCCCCTGCATCGGCAGGCGGACTCTCAACCACTGCGCCACCAGGGAAGCCCCACACCCCTACTTTTGAGAGCCGCTGGAGAGGCAGGAGCAGGAGGGGTCACCTTGCAAACTGGCTGAGGCTCCCTTCCTTCCCTGAGCCCTGGACGGCAGTCCTGATACTCGCGTCCTGATTCCGGCTCTTCTGTTACCTCGTTGTATGACCTTGAGCAAGTCTGAGTTTCCTCACCTATAAAAGGGGGTGCTGGACCAGAAGGTCCCTCGGGTCCCTTCAGATGTGAACATTGCACGATGTGGACAGCAGCTGAGAGAGCAGGTTAACAGGCCACAGTGTGGGAGGGACAGGGCAGCCTTTAGAATAACCCATTCCGACGGACGGTGGGCCAGGAGGGAGCTGCAGAGCTGGGCCCTGGGCTCATCCTGGACCGAGCTGGCGGACCCCGAGCCTGCAGCCGTCGGGACCCAGGCTGGGTGAGCGGAGCCACATGGGTGGCCACACTGCACAGCCTCTGAGCTGCACCTGTCCCCACCCAGCTCTACGCCAAGCTGCAGGCGGTGAAGGCGGAGATCCAGGACCAGCACGATGAGTACATCCGCGTGCGGCAGGACCTGGAAGAGGCGCAGAATGAGCAGACCCGGGAGCTCAAGCTCAAGTAGGGCCCCTCCTCTTTCCACCTGGGGTTCTCACAGGCATCCCTCAGGCCCTGGGCCTCTCCCTGACAGGCTCCTCTCTTTCCTGAAGGCTTCATTCCAACTGTCTCCTCATCCATGTCCATGTACCTTAGAACAGAATGTGTCTGAGGGATGGGGGAGGGGCCCATTGGAGTTTCCTCTACCTCCTGTTTCCTCCGTCCTCTCCTCGGCCTGCATTTGATGAACCCCACAAAGTGCATGCGGGGTGCTGCCCAGAAGTAACTCCTAAGGCCCTGAGTCTATAATCTTTGCCTTAGAAACTGTGATTTTCAAGCTCTATTATTTCTCTAGGGATTCCCTCCCCCCGACTTTTTGGTTTTTCCACCTTCTCTGTTCCCTCTGCCTCTTTGCTTCTTTTTTCTCATCCTTCAACCTTCATATACACTGTGTGGTCTCATGTGGTCCCCTCTCTACCTCATTCCTGCTCCCAGGTACCTAATCATCGAGAACTTCATCCCCCCTGAGGAGAAGAACAAGATCATGAACCGGCTTTTCCTGGACTGCGAGGAGGAGCAATGGAAGTTCCAGCCCCTCATGCCCGGTGGAGCGTGAGTCTTTCGCCAGCTGTCTGGGCCTAGGGACTTGCCAGCTCGCCCCAGGCCCGGGATGGCCAGGGGCCTGGGGGAGACGGAGGTTTTAGTGGATTGGGGAGGGCTGGGAAGGATGCAGATGGAGGATGGGTTTCCCAGGACCTAATGTTGGGGTCTCCATGAAGGAAGGAGTGTCAAGTACAGTGTCTCATTGGTCTGGGATGCAGAAAACACTAGCTGGCTAACATTTGGCCAGTCTGGTGAGTATTCATTTGTCAGATGCCAAAAACAGCAACAACAGATAATATTGCCAAGCACTAACTATGTGTTGGACACTGTAGGAGGCTCTGCAGACGGAAGGTAAATCAGACACAGTCAGAGCTCACAGTCCAGTGGGGAATACAGAAAAGTAATCAGATCAAGAAATGATAGAGATGTGAGGTCTTTGTAGCCTCACTCAGCTGGGTGATTCAGCATTTCCACCTGTTTCCACATCCTGGCTCTTAGGTAACAGAGCTAAGTGCATTTAGCTCTGGGTGTGCATTTCCCTCTGCTGGTGGCCATGAAGAACAAGACTGGGTATTCAAACCCAACAGAGTGACTACCTTACCCAGCTGGACCACTGTCCCTTCATTGAAAATCTGTGTACAGAGGTGCTCAGGAGGCCTGACACCAATGCACTTCCCTAGAGATTCTTTGCTCTATCTATCCAAGGAATATTAATGCCAAGATAGAGCAGGAGTCTCCCCAAAGCTGGGGTGGGAAGCTAGCTGTAGAGGTGTACAGCTTCTCACTGGAGCAACAGATGCCTACTTAATTTGTCTACCTTCTGAAGGGCTGATCCTACACAAGGCAACACTACACAAGTTTGTAAGTGGCAAGTTCATGAGTAAAGGACTTTTCAATGGCATCAGTTTGGCTTTAAATCCACCTTTCCAATCTAAGTGGAGGCCTGCAGTAGTACCTCATCTAATGCAGAAGTTCTCCACCCTGGCTGCAACTAGAATCACCTGTGAGCTGGGCTCCAGCGAGTCGGATTTAAAGGGTCTTGCGTGGATCTCAGGGCTTAAAAAATTTTTTTTCAAGGCTTCCAGCTGATTCTACAGGAAGCTAGGTTTAAAAACTACTACTCCAGCACCATCTGCTGGAGGAAGATGCTGGTGAGGCTTCTGCTTTGTAGAGTTATTTTGTGCTTACAGAGTTCCTGAGTTTAAAGTTTGTAGGTGGAGGAATTTCTTTACATTGGATAGAGGTGGGATGAGAGATGCTCTGAGAAGGCGTGTGTTTTTAAAAAAATTTTAATTTTGAAAAGCAAGAATAGTACAAAGAATTCCCGTATACCCTTCACCCAAACTCCCCGGTTGTTAGCATCTTGCCACATCTTGCTTTATTAATCCCCTCCCCTCAACCATTTGAGATTAAGTTGCAGACAGTCAACCCTTTACCCATATTTCCTAAGAGTGAGGACATTCTCTTACATAACCACAGTACAGTGATCAAATTCAGGAAATTCTGTTACCTCAGTAATGTCCTTTACAGCAATTCCCCCACCGGCTCACCTGCGATGGTGCATTGCATTTAATTGTCATGCCTGTTCCATCTCCTTTAATCTGGAACTGAGAATGGATCTTGATTTGAGTTTTGAAAATTTCATGCTTCAGAGGAGTTTATTCATTTCTCAAAACATTGTCCCTGCAATTTTTACTTGACCACCTAAGCACACAACCCAGACTTCAAAGCATGGTGGGTGCTTTGCCTGAAGCTAAGATAAGCTTTCTGCTTAATGTTTATGAATTTCCATTCTTTGTTCTGTTTTTTTTTAAGTTTACTTTCTTCCTTTTACTCGAATAACTTTTACATTAAAAAACCTTTTAAATAACTTCTTTCTCTTTTTTTTGCAAAAATAAAATGGTTTGCATACACTGAAAAACCATTCACAGATTTAAAAAAATAAAACAGCTATCTTAATTTTTTTTTTTTTTTTTTTTTGCGGTACGCGGGCCTCTCACTGTTGTGGCCTCTCCCGTTGCGGAGCACAGGCTCCGGATGCACAGGCTCAGTGGCCATGGCTCACGGGCCCAGCCGCTCCGCGGCATGTGGGATCTTCCCGGACCGGGGCACAAACCCGTGTCCCCTGCATCGGCAGGCGGACTCTCAACCACTGCGCCACCAGGGAAGCCCAAAAACAGCTATCTTAAAATAGCACATGTTAAATAATTTTTAGAGTAGATACCAGTAACAACTTTTAAAAAGAAAGAAGTCCTCCAAAATATAGATTGGTATCTTTGCTTACTGTTGAACTATTGCCCTTCCTAGCCTCTTATCCCTCTCTTTGCTTTAAAGGTGAATTTGTGCTCTTTACATGCCCTTTTCTAGGCCTCCGAACCAGAACCTTTCTGGGCGGAGGGAGTTGCCTGTGATGTTCTTTTCCCACCTTTCCTTTCTCTTCTGATTCCCCCCACCATCCTTCTTGCTCTCGGAAAATAATGCAAAGAGAGAAAGATTCTGTGTTTTCTTTGCCATTAGGAAGCCTAAGAATTCGGCTCTTTCCTCAAAAGCTGCTTGTGGGGAACTCCCTGGTGGTCCAGTGATTGGGACTCCACACTTCCACTGCAGGGAGCACAGGTTCCATTCCTAGTCAGGGAATTAAGATCCCGCATGCCATGAGGAGGCCAAAACAACAAAGAAACAAATAAACAAACAAACAAAAACGGGCTCAAAGCAGGCAGTGGGCTTTAGCTTACACTATAGTGTTTTCTTTCCCATAACTCTTCGGGAAGAACTGGTCTCGACATACATACCCCTTTGACTTAAATCTGCACACAGTTGCTCCCCAGCCTGCATTTGTACATCTCTATTAGCAGCGCTTCTAACTGGATCCCAAATAGACTGTGTTCCCTTAAAATTTTATATTAAAATTGTAAAGATATAAATACCTTTACAAGCTTTTTCAAAATTATGGTTAAGTATATTCACAACTTAAACATGCTATTTTATACAGAATATATGTGTACCTCCTCAGAATACAGAGTATATATTTTGTGTAGAAAATATCAAAATATATCTGGGTAAGGGTAAAAGGTATTAAGGCAATTGTGACATCCCAGTGTTCTCCACTGTACTTAAATACGGTTGATATAAACAGGTAATATAGATTTCTTTAAGAAAAATTCCAATAAATAAATTACTTCAAAAAGACATTAATAAGTACCAGGTAGTCAACTACATGCTATTCTGAATTACTACTACAAATTATTTTCTTTCTTCTAATGTCACTTGTCCATTGTCTGATAACTGCAATAAATAATATTTATCTCAGAACTTAAAAAAAAAATCACAAAAATACAAAAGAAAAGTAATAATAGGGCTTCCCTGGCAGTGCAGTGGTTAAGAATCTGCCTACCAATGCAGAGGACACGGGTTTGAGCCCTGGTCTGGGAAGATCCCACATGCCACGGAACAACTAAGCCCGTGTGCCACAACTACTGAGCCTGTGGTCTAGAGCCCGTGAGCCACAAGTACTGAGCCTGCATGCCACAACTACTGAAGCCCGCTCGCCTAGAGCCCGTGCTCCGCAACAAGAGGAGCCACCACAATGAGAAGCCCACGTACTACAAAAAAGAGTAGCCCCCACTCACCGCAACTAGAGAAAGCCCACACACAGCAACAAAGACCCAACACAGCCAAAAATAGATAAATAAATAAATAAATTACAAAAAAAAAAGGAAAAGTAATAATAGATCTAGGAAGTTTCTATACAAAACAAATTTTTAAAATTACTTTCTACTGGGACTTCCCTGGCGGTCCAGTGGTTAAGACTCCAGGCTTCCACTGCAGGGGGCACGGGTTTGATACCTGGTGTGGGAACTAAGATCCCACATGCCGCACGGTGCAGCCAAAAATCCTCAAGCTCTGACAGCTCAATAAATTCATTTTTAAAGAAATTCAATCTCAATAAATTCATTTTTAAAAAAATTACTTTTGTATAGCAGCAGTTGGTGGTTAAAATAAAGTAAAAACAGTTCCCTCCTAATTGGAATTCCCAAGCATGATAGTGACTCAGCAACAGAGAGCCCCAGGGTAGCATCACGGTGTAAGAGTCACTGGCCTGGATCTCTGAGATGTTTTGCCCCAAGCCCCTCCTTTCACAGCGGAAGGCTGAGGGTGGACAGGTCCTTGGACGCAGCTTCCCGCATTTCGGGGAGCCCTGTGGACTGAGACTGTAGAACAAGCTGCCTCTCTGGGAGGATTGGGTCCCACTGTTTGCAATATAACTTAATCAGGGCTGAAAAACCTCTTTCTTCCCAAAGCATATTTAACTAATGAAGGCATTGTCCCATTTGCTCAATTCAAGTGTGGAATATTTTGCTTCAGTTTGGCCTGTGGTGTTCTGGGGATTAGAACACTGAAGGCTGCTCAAAAGGAGAGGAAAAAAGCATTGTTGGAAAGAAATTACCGAAAGTCATACCGTCCCTTTGGAAAGCTTTTGTTGGAAAAACGTTTCCCCTCTTCCACTAGCTGCAAGCATTTACCCCACACACTCTTCCCCACGCCTCTCTTTAAAACAAGGAGTTATTGTCGGGGAGCTCTTGAAACACACTCTGTATCAACTTATTTTGGACGTCTATCCCTTTTTCTTTTTTCTCCACTATCTCTAGGCCACTGCTAGTTGATATACAATAACTTCAGGTGAGGTCCCTTCCACAATCACAAACAATTTTGCGTTAAAATTACTTTGCAAAACACATTTCTGCAGCCAGCTCTAACCATGACTATTTTACAAATATGACCTTTTATTTTTGGTTACTCATCATGGACCTTATTTTTAATTGTGTTTATACAAAACTGTCTTCTAAGGGTTGTATATTTGGCAATGTCTGTAGCCCATGGTTTACAGTTCACAAAATCCTATTTGTAATTTAGCCATTTGCCTTTTGCAATCTCTGCTCTCCTAGATTCTTTTCAAAGTATCATGGTGCAGTAGAAAGAGACTGGAATTTGGATTTAGAACGTTCTGAATTCTAGTCCCTGCTCTGCCTTGAGAAGGTTTTTTAACCTCTCTGAACCCAAGTTTTGTCACCTGCAAAGTCGGGATAATAAAGTTAAAAAAAAAAAAATCTCTGCAGGATTATCAAGATTGAAGTGAGATAATGTGTGTGGTGCGTGTTGGAGGTGGGGTGGAGGGTGTTCCAGGCCAGTACCTGGCACAGAGGAGATGATCCATAAATGGCTACAGTAGTAACAGTAAGCCAGGATGATAATTGTGGGCACTCCAGAGAAACCAATTTGCCATCATGCCTTACAAGTGCCATAGAAGGACAGTTTGGTTTGTTGCTTTTGTTCTAGATTTTGATCTTTAAATCAGGCTGCCTCCAAATTTAGAGAGAGCGAGCAGAGCATTCCTTGCTCTAAATAGAATCAGGATAGAAAGTTAAACTGGTCTCCTTACAGAGGCAAAGTTTACCTCAGTCAGAACATGCTCAGCTCTGAGTTGAGTCCCTAGATTCATTCACAGGCCTGTGACAGCTGAAAAAGAATCTGAAACAGGGAGACGTTTTTGCCTGCCCAGGCAGGCCATGTGCCGTGTGAGGGGGAACTGAGAAGAAGAGTGGGCGTTCAGACATGCAGGGGGATGCTGCAGGGTGGACAGCTCACCTGCAGGGAAGGAGGGATCCAATCATGGAGAAAAGTCAGATGTGCTGTGTCAGGTACTTGTAAGGGACCTAGAAGGAAAACACACCCTATGATGTTGGCTGCCGGTTTTCAGAACAGGAGGGGAGAAAGGTGGTGAGCAGACAGAGCTGGTAATGAGATTGGGGTCGGCCTATGAGATGGGACTGAGAGAGAACTTTTTAATATTAAGAGGAAAATATATATAATCTCGTGATAGAAGCTATGTGGAGGGAGGGTCATAAGAGAACTCTGAGGATCTACGACGCACAGGATAGCTGTTGTGGGTTTCTTTCAAGAGGGGTGGATCCTCGCAGAGCCAGGCCTCCACTCTAGGCTGTCAGCCACAACCTGCTTACTACAGAGGGATCAATCATGGAAAGTAGGCCTGAGGCAGAGGAGAGGGTAGATGGGAAGCTTGGTGTCCCAATTACAGACTCCCCTCCCCCACCCCTTTCTTCCCACCTGCCAGAATAGCCCTGGCATCTTTATTGGGTCAGGCTGCCAATTCACCCTGATCCACTGCTCTGCTCACCCAGCCCTGTCCCCCTGTCCTGTTCCCAGAGCCTGCAGCCTTCAAGGCACACTCAGGCCCAGGCTGTTCTGTGTGCGCTCCTGAAAGACAGCGTGGCATCCTAAAGAGAGTATTTGGGAAGAATCAATTCCGAGTCTCTTCCTAATTGCATGATCTTGGACACAAAAGGGCTTTCGCTTTTCTGAGCCTCAGTCTCCTTGTCTGCCCTGCCTGCGCCTCAGGAGGTTGTAAAGTGCAAATGGGATGCACAGATGCACCTTATAAATGATAAGTTGTTATTTTACTGATTTTCCCGCTCCCCTCCCCTGGTGCTGCCACTCTCCACATGCACAGCCCGCCCACCTTCCAGAGGGTCCATAGCAGCAGAACCAGCTGGGGCTTCTACAGCCTCATCTTCCTTGTTTTCATCTATGAAGAGGGGTCGGCGGGGATCCTAGGTGGGATCCAGCACTCTTTTATATACACTTGGTAAAAAAAACCCTGGGAATGTGGTTCTTGTTACTGTCTGTGGCAGAAGGCGGGCATTGTTCCGTCGGCGCCTGCACGGCTTGTTCTCCTATTCAAGGACAGAATGTCCTATCTCTGGATTACTCAGCCTGTTTCTTCTCTCCTGTCTTCTGTCTGCCTTTTGGCTCTTTTCGTTGCTCATCTGTATCCCTGTTTGAAATTAGCAAGTGGAATTGAGAATTAATAATCATCACAGCTGCCACGTGTTGAGCCCTTGCGGTGTACTGTGCTAAGTGCTTATCGTGTTTAATCTCAGCAATTCTGTAGGATAGCGATGGGATATCTGAGGCTCAGAGATACTAAGCCGCTTCCCAAGGTAACAAAGTTGTAAGGGGTAGCGCCAACATTCAAACTCAGATCTACCTCACTCCAAACCCTGTATTATGTTTTTTAGTGGAAATAACGTGTTTTCTTTCCTATCTTTGTTTGTTTTGAATAATAAAATACCTCACACTCATTAAGTTGCTGGGAGTAAAAAGTCTTAACATACCATGAGTTGGCCAGGATATAGAGCAATGGGAACTTTCTCGTAGGTATATAGCCACTTTGAAAAGCAATTGGCAATTTGGTAGAGCTGAAAATGCACATCGGAACCATTCCGTTCCTGGGTATATACCCCAGGGAAACTTGAATATGTACTTCAAGATACCTATACAGAACTCTTCACGACAGCACTGTGTTAAATAGAAGGGGAGAGAGAAAAAGGAATTGACCTAGATGTCTATCAACAAGAGAATATATTAAAATACATATATATATATAACATATAAAATGCTATATTGAAACCTTAAGATAGTCAATATAGTTAAACTTTAATCATCTAATGTAGAGCAGCATGGATAAATATAAAAGACATGTTTGTTGGACACAAAACAATATAGTATGTATATCATACTGTACAAAATTTAGAAATAGGCATAGAGATACCATATATATTGTTTATGAATATCCACATATATAAATAAGTATAAAAATATGCCTGACATTGATAAGCACAAAACTCGAGAGTGATTAATTCTGGAGAAGGAAAGTGATGGAGTCTTAAAAACTGTGTCTACATTTTATTTCTTAAAGATTTGGTGTTAAGTATAATAAAATGTTAAGATTTGACAAAGCTGGATGATAGGCGAACAGATATATATTACTTTCTATGCTTTTCTGAGCATTTGAAATAATTTATGAGATATAAAATTAACAATACATTGTAAAAATTTAGATATTGCAGAAAGGCATAAAGGTAATAAAAATCACCCATAATCACTCCATCCAAAGACAATCATTGTTAACATTTTGTTGAATATCCAGACTTTTTTCTAAGCATCCACGCACGTACATACACTCCTTTAAAAACGAAACAAAACAACTTCATCTTTTTATTTGCTTTTTTATTTAATATGTTGTGGAAACCTTTTCATGTCTACATAGAGCCATAAGACGATTTAAATGACTACATAATATTCCTTCACTTGGCTGAATAATAAACTGGTCCCTATTGGTGCACATTTGGGTTGTTTCTAATTGTTTGCATTTGTAAATAATATTGCAGCAAACATCTCTGCTTATAAATTGTCCCTATCTCTGATTATAAATTGTCCCTATCTCTGATTATTTCCTTAGGGAAATTCATAGGAGTGGGAATTTGGGTCAAAGAATATGCACTTTTTAAAAGCCAAGCCTGGGAGATCCCTGGTGGTCTAGTGGTTAGGGTTCAGTGCCTTCAGCACTCAGTCCCTGGTCGGGGAACTGAGATCCCACAGACCACGATACACGGTCAAAAGAACAAACAGAAAAAGCCAAGCCTGAGTTTTGTTTTGTATGTTTTATAAATGATACCTTTATTGAGATGTAATTCACATATCATAAAATTCACCATTTTAAAGGGCATAATTCAGTGGATTTTAGTATATTCACAGAGTTGTATAACATTACCACTATCTAATTCCAGAACATTTTCATCACTCCAAACCCATTAGCTGTCACTCCTCATTCTCCCCAGTGTCCCCATCCCTAGGAAACCACCGATCTACTTTCTGTCACTATAGACTTGCCTATTCCAGGTACTTGATATAATTGGAATCATGTCACATGTGGTCTTTTGTGTCTGCCTTCTTTCACTTGGCAAAACGTTTTCAAGTTTCATCCACCCTGTAGCACGCATCAGTCCTTCATTCCTTTTGGTTGCCAAATAATATTCCGTTCTATGATATTCCACATTTTGTTTATTTATTCATAAGTCAATGGTCATTGGGGTTATTTCTACTTTTTGGCTATTATGAATAATGCTTCTATGAACATTTATATACAAGTTTTTGTGTGGGCATGATTTCAATTCTCTCGATTACATGTATCTAGTAGTGGAAGTACTAGGTCATATGGCAACTCTATGTTTAACTTTCTGAAAAACTGCCAAACTGTTTCCAAAGTGACTGCATCATTTTATATTCCCACCAACATGCATGAAGTTTCCGATTTCTCTGTATCTTCACCAACATGTGCTATTGTCTGTCTTCTTTGATTATAGTCATCCTAGTGGCTGTGAAGTGGTATCTCATTATGGTTTTGATTTGCATTTCCATAATGACTAATAATGTTGAGCTTTTCTTGTGCTTATTGGCCATTTGTATATTTTTTTTGGAGAAATGGCTACCCAGATCCTTTGTCCATTTTTAAACAGGGTTATTTGTCTTTTTATTCTTGATTTGTAAGTGTTACTTATATATTCTAGATACAAGTCCTTTATCACATTTATGATTTGCAAGTAATTTCTCCCATTTTGAAGATTGTTATTTCACTTTTTTTATGATGTCCTTTGAAGCACAGAAGTTTTTAGTTTTCAGTGAAGTGCTATTTATTTTTTCTTTGGTTGCTTGGGCTTTTGATGTCATATCTAAGAAACCATTGCCTAATCTAAGGTCATGAAGATTTACTCCTTCGTTTTATTCTAAGAGTTTTATAGTTTTAGCTCTTACATTTAAGTCTATGATTAATTTTGAGTTAGTTTTTTTATATATGATACAAGGGAAGGGTCCAACTTCATTTTCTTGTGTGTGGATATCCAGTTGTCCCTGTAGCATTTGCTGAAGAGACTGTTCACTCCCCGTTGAATGGTCTTGGTACCCTTATAGAGAATCAATTGATTGAAAATATCGGGCTGGCCAAAGAGTTCGTTCGGCTTTTTCCATAACATCTTATGGAAAAACCTGAACCAACTTTTTGGCCCACCCAATATGAGGGTTTATTTCTAGATTCTCAATTCTATTCCATTGATCCATATGTCGGTCCTTCTGCCAGTATCACACAGCCTTGATTACTATAGCTTTGTAATAAGTTTTGAAACTGGGAAATGTGAATCCTCTACTTTTGTTCTTTTTCAAGATTGTTTTGGCTAGTTTGGAACACTTGCAGTTCAAGCCTGAGTTTCTAATCATTTTATGGTGTTAAATCTTATGAAGGAAAATGAAAAGCAGAACCACTAATTGATGGTTTTGTATAGTGTGTGAAGTCAGTCTACAAGTCTGACAGGTAGAAATAAGATTGGATTTCCTTTCTTTTTTCCAGCCTTTAGTCAAACCTTTTCACTGTGGAAAATAATTGAAGCAACAAGAGTGAAGAAATATGTGTCTCCTTGTGTTATACTATTTTGAGTTGTCAGGTTGTATTAGAGCAAAGAGAAGAAAATTCCAGAACCTGCAGTCTGCAGGGCCTACTGACTACCTGAATGGTGCTTAACCCATCATGATATCATTTTCCCTTTGTGTTCGGAGGAAATAGATTTAAATATAGCCTCTTCCCTACAGCAGTAACAGCCAAATGAAGAAGCGGCCAACATCTGCAGTGGGCTACAAGAGGCCTATCAGCCAGTATGCTCGGGTTGCCATGGCAATGGGGTCACACCCCAGGTATAGGGTAAGAAGCTGGGAAGTAGAAGGGGGGAGGGGAGAGAGCACCCAAGGGAGGTGATGCTCACAACCTCTGCTTCCTCTACCCGCCTCATCACCCTTGCTACTCCCATTATTTCCCAAGTGCCCAGAAGATGCAGGCATCGGGGCCAGTGCTCACGTATGGCCTGATCTTCCCACCACAGGCTGAGAACATCATGTTTCTGGAGTTGGATGTGTCCCCTCCAGCGGTCTTTGAGATGGAATTCTCTCATGATCAAGAACAAGACCCCCGTGCATTACACATGGAGAGGCTCATGCGGTTGGACAGCTTTCTGGAAAGACCTTCCACATCTAAAGTCCGAAAGTCCAGATCCTGGTCAGTACCATCACGGTCAGAGTGGGCAGTGGACTTAGAAGGCATGGAAACCCCATGGGCTGGTTGAGGCTGAGGAGGGTTTGGGTTGTACCCAAAGGGCATGAAGGGAGAGTGAAAACTGGGGCTGTGGGGGCCAAGTTCCTACAGCGAGAGGATGAGGGAAAGAAAAGTCCTCACTTTTCTGTTTCTGGCACTTCCCCACCCTCTCCTCTCACCCACCTCATCCCCTTCCCCTGCAGGTGCCAGAGTCCTCAGCAGCCTCCACCTTCCACTGCACACGCCTCGCTGGCCTCCGCTGCTCTGCTGCCCACGACAGCACTAGACCACGAGTGACAACCTTCAGTCGGGCTGCCCATCCCCCAGACCCCAGGGACGGGGCAGCCAACCCTGGATCATCTCGCCTGACGCTCGGTGTGCGTGCGTGCGTGCGTGCGTGTGTGTGTGCGCATGTGCATATGTGTGCGGGTTGAGACTCTGGCAGACCGTGCGTCTGCTGGCTCTTAGCCGCCTTTATTTAATTAATGTTATTTATTCGTGGAGCGCAGTTCTTGTGGGAGAGGTGCCCTCGCCTGAGCTTGCCATGGTCGCCGCACAGCCTCCTCTTCTTCTGACTTTAGACCCCCCGCCCCAATCAGACCTCATGCTCCTCCCTGTCAGTTGCCCCCAGAAGGGAGGGCGTCGGAGCCTGAGAAGAGAGTGCTTTTTCTACCCAGCGCGCTCCGTAATCTCCCATCTCCTCCTGCTCTGCCGGTGAGCAGCTCCTGAGCACTTTCTGGGACTAGAAAAATGCTAGGTGTCCACCGAGGCCAAGAGACGTCCATCCTGATGGTGTTGAACCTGTGCTTCCGGGGGAGAGAGACCACTCTCCACTTTCTGGGTCGCAAACAACCGCTTTCGGTTTCTTGGGCTCCTTTTCGAGGACTCCAGTGACCTTAGCCACACGGCCCATGCTTTTCAGCTTTGGCAAGAACTCGTGGCTTCCCAAACTCTGCTTCCTGCCCACCTTCCCAACCCGTGGATGCGAATTGTGAACCCACCAGTTGCTGCCTCCTTGGGACCTTCAGGAAATGGAACAGTCATAGAGACAATGTGGACAGTCATCGAGGGACGGCCCTTTGTTTCTGTCCCCTCGGAGAACTAACCTTGGCTGACAAGCAATCAGGCCAACGCCCGTCTTTGAGATGCTGCTCCTTCCTGCTTTCATCATTTTCCTTGCAGCTGCCTGGATCCCCGTTCGCAGTGGAAGGGATCAGTATCCTTCTCCCTCTGGCTAAACAAAGGTATCACAGAATCTGTTGCTTTTCCCCCTCACTTAGCACAGGAGATGGAGGCCCAGCCGCAACCTGCCAACTCTGCCCGTTACCCCTGTTTCTGAATCACGTTTCTTGGGCACTGTTTTGTTGACGAGACTGACCCCTTCTTCAGCATTGTGCACATTGGTCCCTAGGGAAGTTCTCTTCACTTTCCTTTGTGACAACCCGGTATGTCTCCAGGTATCTCGAGTAAATTTCTACCAAAAAAAGAGAGATTAACTTTCATTGACTTACCTTTTAATTGTATATTTTAGTGGAAGGGTGAAGAGGTAATCATGAATGAAAACACGTGGTTTAGGATTTCAAAACGACCTGATAATGGGAGTCTCCAGTTCCTAGAACATGAGGAGTTTTGTCACTGGGGGAAAGGCACAAAACTGACAGGTCTGCCTGAAATTGGGGGCGTGGGAGGTGGCGGTAGGGGCCGACTACCTGGTTTTTCTCTTTCCATCAGGAAATGAACGCTTCTTGCACAGTTCAAGTTCTGCTCTAAGGACCAAGCTATGGTTTGGTTTAATTCAGTGATGCTGTCATCGCTGCTGTAACTACGGGACCAGGTGGCTGGCTGGGCCACTCAGTTGCCACTTGCTTCTGTCCTTCAAGGAAATAACATTTTTCATCAGAGCCCAGGAGATTATTTGAGACTCAGGATTCAGATCAGAGCTTCGGCTGTGGCTGGGACAGGACCAGTGTGTAGAAATTTCCCAGGGGCCCTGGGCACAGAGGGACCTCCAGTCCTGCGCTGAGCAGCCTCTCCCACTGACCTCTTTCTCATTTGTGGATGAAGCCGCACGTGTTAGCCCCGTTCATCACCTGGACACATCGACTCTGCATTGTCTGGTCACTTGACCCTCACAGTCTTACAGCACAATATACCCAACTTCTTCACCCCCAGTCTGAGGGCTGGGCCCAAGATGTGGTCAGAGGAGGAGCTCCTGCCTGCAGTTTTGTGTACGTGTGTATGTGTGCGCGTGTTTGTGTGTGTGTTTACCTCCACGGGGGACACTCTACACTCAGTGTAATATATGCTGGGAACAGGGCCACCGGGGTGGCTGGATCTCAGTCTCTCTGTCTCTCTCTCTTTCTCTTCTTTTCCTTTTGATGTATCAAACACTTGGTTGACAAAGTAAGGGCCTTGATTAGGACCAAACTTCCATGTCTGTTGCTATGGTCTTTATTTAGGACAACAGTTAACAATGCTGTGGCCCATTCTTGTCACTCTATACATATGACGATACAGGACATATGTAATATATAAATATATGTATAAAACATTACCCTCTGTCTTCTTGGCTTAGGATGAGATCTCTCTGTTGAGCTGAAATGCACCTGCAGCTCAGTGCTGCCAGCAACCTGCAGGCCCCAGCCCTGTTCAAATTAACGCAGTTGATAATAAAGGAATGAGTATCGTTACAGAGTTGGTTTCCTGCCTTCTCTTCCCTCTGACTCTTTCTACTTCTCTTTTTATGTTCTCCCTTCTCTCTCTATCTTGTTTTTTCCAAGAGGGGTTCAAGAGTATTTGGAGCCCAGCTGCAGTGATCAGCACCTGGGAAAAGAACTGGCTGCTTAATAAAAGGGGCTCCATCTGAGCATCAAGGCGGAGGGGGCAGGGCTCAGGCTGTAGTCTGAGGTCTGTGCCCGAGCTATGGCAGCAGCTGTTCGTGTTCTAAGCTAGCGGTCCCCTCCCAGTTAATTCTGAGCTATTAGCAGATTTTAGAACTGCCTGTCCAGATGAGCTTTCAATATCATTTAACAGCGCTGCCCCTTCTGCTCCTCCGTTTATCAGCCAAGAGAGATTAAAACAGGCAATAATGTGTGTAAAGGACATCGATATGACTGGCACATGGTAGGTGCTGAATTATTCCCTATTGCTGATAATTCCCCTTATCCTGTCTTCCCAGGGCCTCTTTCCCTCCCTCTGGGTTCTAGTTGTCGGCTCCCTGTAGCGTGGAAGTCTTACAGGAAATGAGAAATAGTTGCTGCTAAAAAACACGAAGCCCAAGGAATTCCCTGGCAGTCCAGTTGTTAGGACTCGGCGCTTCCACTGCCAGGGGTCCGGGTTCAATCCCTGGTCAGGGAACTAAGATCCCACAAGCTGCGTGCTGCGGCCAAAAACAAACAAACAAACAAACACAAGGCCCTGACTCCTGGGAGAGCACTGAGGTTAGCCTGGTGCACAGGGCATGGCTGCGTGCCCATTGTGGCACTGACGCTTTTCCTGGAGGGGCCTCCTGCCTCTGTGCCAGCTCCAGCCCTGAGATCCAAAGGGGTTCCAGGGCTCTGCTGCTTGAGGGATTTGCCAGGTGTTGTTAAGTACTTTACACACCCATAGTCGTTTAATCCTCCCAGGTGGGAATGATTGTCACTGGTTTACTGATGAAATTTAGGGAAATTAACTAACTTGGCTAAAGACGTAGGGTTAGTGATGAAGCTGGACTTCCAGACTCTAAAGCCTGTATTTTTTGATTCTGTGCCTCTAGTGCATCTGCACCTGAGGACTGATAGGCACCCTACATGTTCTACAAGTAGTGCAAGCCAGGGACAGAAGGGCAGAGTGGTGGGAATAAAACCAAATCTCCAAACCCTTAACCTTGAGGTCCTATTTTAATACCACTCATTCCTCCTGTTAGCCGTGGGCTCACTTGTGTGGCTGAGATAGGCAGTTCTAGAGTTCCACAGACCAGCCAGGGGGCTGGAACTCACCTTTGGCTGGGGTCCCCTTGCTTGTCAATATGGCAACTGCCATATTTCTCTTCTTCCTCCAAGGCTGGGCACCTGATCTCCAGAGTTACTTCTTTCTGTTTTCAGATGCCTAGGTCTGGGTGTGTGTTAGTGAGAACTCTTGGCCACTACTAAAGATCCGCTTAAGCTGGCCTGAACGAAATAAGGACACGGAAGCATGCTGTGGACACCACGGGCAAGGACAGAACCGGTTCTCAGGAACGACCTAGTGCCAGGGACTCAGACCCCACAAAGACCCTCTCTATCTCACTGTACTTTCTGTGCGGGGTTCATGCTGTTTCCTCAGCTGCTCCAGTCTGTGACTTAGAAAATACACCTGCCAGCAGCTCTCTGTTTACATGACTCAGTCATTCGGAGAGACTTAGAAGTCCCAGTGCCAACTTCATGGGAATGTGATTCCAATTCAGTGGTTTGGGTCAGATGGGTGGGAACATGATATATGAACAAGATCTCCAAGAATCCTACTGCAGTACCCATGTGTACATGGGGTGGTGATGGTGGAAATAAAGATATTCCTCAAAAAAGTTGATGGGGGTAGCAGTTGGGGTGGAGTGTGCTCTGGGAAATCAACAAAACAGATGTTCACAACCAGTGTATTCATCACCCAGGATGGCTTAAGAAAAATTTGCTCTGGGCTCATCCTTTTTTTCTGGCCATTTTTCTTATAACAGATCACCTGCACCAAAAATACCACCCTCAGAGGTTCTGCTTTATTAGATCCAGGATAGATCCATGAGGTGGACACTGCAAGTTGCCTTCCCAATATCCATTTTTCCCTTCTTCCTTACTTACAAAATAATTTTGTTCAAGGAGGGCAGTGCACCCAACTAAAAAGACTCATATTCCCAGACTCCCTTGCACCAGTGGGTGGCCATGGGGCATGGTTTTGGCTGAGGAGATGCAAGTGGAAGTTGGCTAGAGATTTCTGGAAATGTTTTTGCTTTTCCTATTATAGATATCACCCATTTCTCCTCTTCCCATATCCTCTTCCTGCCTAGAATTCAAATGCACCTCCTGCAGTACATTCTTTCATTGAACAAATATTTACTGAGCACCTGTTACCCGTATATTCCAAGTACTGTTCTAAGTGCTGGGAATACAGCAGTGAATAGAACAGTCAGGAACCCCTGTCTTCACAGTGCTTAATTTTAGGGTGGGGAGAAAAACATTAAACAAGAAAAACCTATTGCAGGGTCAGATAACAATGTGAATGGCCAAGAAAAATAAGGCAGAGAAGGGAGACGGGGAGTTCTAGGTACTGATGGTGGTGGTGAGGGAAAGGGATTGGGGGGTTGTAGTCACCCCCTTAGTAGTCACTTACTAAGAAGATGACATTGGAGCAAAGTCCTGAAGGAGGTAAGGAAGTGGACTCCAGGAGAGGGAAAGCAAATGCAAACTTCATGGGTGAGAGTATGTCAGGCTTGTTCAAAGAGCCGCAGCCATATTGCAACCCTGAGGCAACAAGCATAACAAGTAAAGGTTTATGGAGTGGAGAGACCCTGAGTCCCAAGTCCCTGGCAGGGTTTGTGCGGCTGCATCAGCTTGGGTCTGTCCACTTCTAGACTTCTAATGGTGCCAGACAAACTCCCAGGGGTTTAAGTCAGTGTTAGGGGGGACTTGCCAGGAATCTGCATGTGAAACGGGATTTGCCAGGAATCTGAAGGTGATTCCAATGAACGCTCCTCAAGCATGAGAATCTTAGTTACAGCCATTTGTGATTTTGTGTCATACTCCTTTGGGCCTGCCCTTCAAGCACCGGCACTGGGGCCACCTGCTAGTGTAAACACCAGGACTGCCCTCGAGGGTGGTAGAGGCAGAGGGCACAGCCACTGGAGGGCACCTCAGAGCCCCTGTGTTCAACCACATGTCCTTTCTTTACAACTGGCCCGGGCGAGGCTGCTACCTTGTTTGGTCTAGAAAACCAAAGTGATTATTTGTTAACATCCAAAGCTCCCATTTTGCAATAAGGAAAAGTAGACCCAGAAAAAGTGATTTCCGGAAAGTCACACAAATGGTGTGCAAGCTGGGCCTGGAGAGCATAAGGACTTATTTGCTAGACACACTGGTCATGTTTTTTGTTGTGTGTTTATTTTATTTGGTTTTTAAAAAATAATTTAAAACTCACAGAAAAGTTGCGGGTATCACACTAAGAATTACCATGTACTCTTAGCCCATAGACCTCGTTTAAGTTTTGCCAACTGTCCCTAGAATGACCTTTATAGCAAAAGGATTCAATCCAGGATCATGTGTTGTATTTAGTTATCATGTCTCTTTAGTCTCCTATCTAGAAGAATTCCTCAGTCCATTCTTGACCTTTATGCCGCCTTTAACATTCTTTAATATTACAGGCCAGTTAATTTGTAGACTGTCCCTCGATTCAGGTTTATCTGATGTCTCCCATGATTAGATTCAGGTGATGAACAGAAGTGATCCTCTTACTGTATCCCATTAGGTGGAACATGATGACATGGCTTTGTCCTATTACTGGTGATGTTAAGTTTGATCATTTATTTATTTACTTATTTTTAGAAGTGCCTTTTTTAAAAAATTCATTTATTTATTTTCGGCTGCGTTGGGTCTTTGTTGCTGCGTGTGGGCTTTCTCTAGCTATGGCGAGCGGCGCTACTCTTTGTTGAGGTGCGTGGGCTTCTCATTGCAGTGGCTTCTCTTGTTGCGGAGCACGGCCTCTAGGCGTGCAGGCTTCAGTGGTTGTGGCATGCGGGTTCAGTAATTGTGGCTCATGGGCTCAGTATTTGTGGCTCACAGGCTCTAGAGCGCTGACTCAGTAGTTGGCGGCACTCGGGCTTAGTTGCTCCGCAGCATGTGGGATCTTCCCGGACCAGGGCTCGAACCTGTGTCCCCTGCATTGGCAGGCAGATTCTTAACCACTGCTCCACCAGGGAAGTCCCAGTTTGATCGTTTATTAAGGTGGTGCCTGCCAGGCTTCTCTGTTGTAGTCACTCTTTATCCATTTGTAATTTTCTTTTTAACCTCTTTATTGGAGTATAATTGCTTTACAGTGTTGTGTTAGTTTCTGCTGTAAATCCATTTGTAATTAATAAGCATCTTGTGAGGAGATATTGTGAAATTTTGTAATATTCCACTCCTCTAAATTTCACCCATGGTTTTAATGTCCATTGATAATTTCCTCCTTGAATTAATTATTACTGTATGGTTGCCAAACAGTGGCTTTTGACTTCCATTATTTTTCTTACATTTATTAGTTGGCATTAGCTTGTTAGAAGCTGCTTTCTCTTCTCCTTATCTGTTTGTTTATTTTTATCAATATGGACTCATGGATTCTTATTATATTCAGTGGGTTGTAATCCATTATTACTATGATTTGTTTTGACACTCAAATTATCCCAGATTTGATCAGTGGCAGTGCCTTCAAGCTGGCTTCTGTGTTCTTTTGAAATGTTCCCATTATTTTTTGAATACATTCTTACTTTCTGGCACAGAAAGATGTTCCACACTTATCACAGGAGTCCTGATTCCTTTTAATGGAGAATGGTACACTTATTTCTAATGGCAGTCTCTACTCCCAGGAGTTCTCAATGGACAGAGCTTAAATTTAAAAAAAAAAAAAAATATATATATATATATATATATAGTATATACAAAGTTACACATACACACACACTTTACAATTGAATTGAGTTTGCATCTATCTGAGTTCACACTGATTCCCCCAATTCCAACCAACATCTAGAGTTCCTGTTTTTCATCTTTATAACTCTTTTCTCTGACAGTTGAGAAACCTGGCTCCCACTAACCTCCATATACTATATTTACTTATTTGACCAATTCCCTTGTTTGTGGCCAATTTCTTGACCCCCACAGGGCTGCCACCCTGCTCAGCTGTCTTCCTCACATGAGCGCCAACATCTCCACCAGGCCGTGGTCTGAGCAGCCATGCCTAATGATGGAATTACTAAGGAGGGAGGAAGCAAAGGAGGGAACTGGGAGGTGAGGGGTGGGGAGGGAGACATTATATTTGAAGCAAAAACACTCCCGTTATTTTATATCCCTCTCTGTGTGCTGCAGCAAATACAGAAAAGGACAAGATGATGAGAAAAGAAAGGATGTGAACCGTCCCTACTCTAGGGGTTTGCAAATTGAATAGTCAGGGAGAAATTCTTTCTGAATGCTAAGAGCGGTCACACCCAGTGTGCTCACCACCCAGGCTCACTGTGCACACATCTGGCTTTCACCTGGGGCTGGTCCTCCCCGGTGAATTGGCTGTAGGGTGCCCATCTCCCGTGTGCCCCTAGGCAAGTCATCCAACTCCCTGGTTCATCTAAGTGATGACCTTTCCCCACCCCACCCCCTCACCAGCACTTACTCATGATAAGAGACGCTCCAGAATTTACAAAGAATAAAGAGCCCTATAAATGTAATGGGTTATTATTATAGTTGTATCAGGATATCAGATCAGCTGCCTAAATGGAGATCCCAAATAACTGGGGCTTAAACAAAACAGAAGTTTCATTACTCTCTCGTATAGTAACATGGCTATAAGTGGACCACGGCTGGTTTGCTGACTGATAGGGCTGTTCCATGGGATTAGAGACCTACACTCCTTCTACCTTGTTGATCCAACATCTTTAGAGTGTTGTCCTTGTCCACAGGGCCAAGATACTCATCACTACATCTTCGCTCAGGTACCCAGGAAGGGAGAAAAGGAGGAGTAGAGGGCATGCCTTTCTCCCTATCGGGAACCTGGAATAATCCCATTGCATAATCCCATTGGCCAGAACTTTGTCACGCCTACCTTCAAGGTCGAATCTTTGTCTTTCTTCTGAGTGGCTAATAATCAGAGGTTTTATTAGGGCACAGCTGTATGAATTGGCTCTGTTTCCGGTCACAAGGTAATCCCTGTATTTTCTGGGCTCCTCATATGATGGCCTCTGCAAAGTCCAGATGTGTCTCTGCCACAGACAGCAGAGCCAAGATTTTCAGGACTTGGACCTTATACAATTTTGGAGAGAGGAAGGATAACTCTTACCAAGAAAAAGAAAGAAAATAATGAAACAAAATTAGGTATGGGAGTGAATACGTAGAATGAGAAAATAAATCACAAATTACACAATTTAAAAGCTGACAAATACCACAACATCACAAAATTCAGAAAAATAGTATATGTTTATTATTTAAATACCTGACAGACCTCTCTAATACTTTTTCCTTGCATTTTCCGACTGTGCACTTTTTGGATGTGTCTGAATACGACAATAATTTTGTGCTATTTTCTAGCCAAGAAAACCAGAAACATAATTCAGTCTTTCTTTTAAAATGGTTGACTAAAATTTTTTATATTACTGAGAGTTTAGGAGTTTCTTTCTGCTTCAATTCATTATTGGTAATGTCATATAAATTTTTAGAATTATGATTAACTTTGGGAAAACCTCTATCAAATTTCTTTCACATATGCACTAGAGGATCTCAGGGCATTTCAAGTTATTCGTGTGTGTGTGCAATAACTAATCTTAGATACTGTTTGAAATAATAATGCTCATTAACCAGTTTGTTGACAATGTCCTAATTGTAATGGCTTATTATTAATTTTTTATATCTTCATAAGTCAGCATTTGGGGGGACGCAGAAAACATACAACATACACACAGATATACTAGCTCTTTTAGTGCTGCTACAAGATTGTGCCCGTAAACACAAGAATTCCTATAAATTCTCTTTTGCACAAGTTCCATCAAAAAGAGGGAAATAATGAATGGTGTGTTTGTGATTATATGCACTATGTCATGTACATTCCTGACAGAAGGGAGCTTCCATGTTGATCAGGGATTGATGAAAACCAAACAGTCCAATTACACTGTTTTGCATGTCTGACAACTGGAAGAATTTTCTACAGACCAGCTTTTGGCTTTGTAAATCTCAGACCTTGTCTCTCCTTCACTACCCACCAATGTCTGGTGCCAGGCACTGGGGGACTCTTTGTTATCAGTTTATGGTCTCTGGCCCTGAACCTTCATGTTTTACCACCATAGTGGGTGAGTTGGCAGAGTGAGTGATCAGAGTATTCCTGGCAGCCCTTCCTACACTAGGTTAGCTAGCAACATTTATCTATACATCTAGACTGTGAACCACCTAAATATATCCCATTAAACCAAACTAAATATGTCCCCAACTCAACTTCCTTCCTTTTAGCTAGATCTAAAAATGCATGCAGCCATGTCTTGAGGGTATAAGGGAACTAGGAATGAATGGAGACAGTGGTTTTAAGTGACTACAGTAAAAATATCTTACTTTTAGAAATTATTTTTTCAATTTTATTTATTTATTTATTTATTGGCCACGGGGCTCGCAGGATCTTAGTTCCCTGACCAGGGATTGAACCTGCGCCCTCTGCAATGAAAGCTCAGAGTCCTAACCACTGGACTACCAGGGGACTCCCCCAATTTTATTGAGATATAATTGACATACAGCACTGTATAAGTTTAAGGTGTACAGCATAATGACTTGACTTACATACATCATGAAATCATTTCCACAGTAAGTTTAGTGAACATCACCATCTTATATAGATACAAAATTGAAGAAATAGAAAAAACATTTTTTTCCTTGTGATGAGAATTCTTAAGATTTACTCTCTTCACGACTTTCATATATAACATACAGCAGTGTTAATTGTATTTATCATGTTGTAACATTACATCCCTAGTACCTAGTTATCTTCTAACTGGAAGTTTGTACCTTTGACTACATTTATCCAACCAGGTTCCCTGCCACCTCCCCACCTCCCTGCAACCCGTAACCACAAGTCTGATCTCTCTTTCTATGAGTTTGTTTGTTTCTTCGTTTTGCAGTATAACTGACCTACCACACTATGTTACTTCCTGGTACACAACATAGTGATTCAGTGTTTCTCTACATTTCAAAATGATCACCACAAAAACTCTAGTTACCATTTACTTTTAGAATTTTTAAAGAAACATACGCCTATATGATTACATTGTCAGGGCCTCTCACTGGACCCTGCAAGCAGGGTGTCTTGTGGTTTAAGCTTCAGTATCTTCATAGTAAATCCACCTCAGCCCCCTTAGGTGTAGGCAGAGATTTTATGGCAGTGATTCAAGATAGGAAGCAACTTTGCATTCCCCTTGGTACCCTAGCCCTGCTCTTCCTGCTCTGCCCTCCATACCACTTCCCCTCCAACGTGCATTCTGAAGACTTCTCTCCTTCTGATAAAGAGAATTGGCAACAACAGTATCACCACGGATAAATTCCTTAATGTGAACCTTTTTTAATTATAAAATTAAAACCTGCCAAGCCAATAAATCTGAAATAAATAAATGAACATATACACATATGTTCACATGCACATGAAATTAAACAATACTTAGGTAAATAATTTTAATATTTTGATCTATATATTGAGCCACTATTAAGAATGGGCAGCTAAGAGCTACCCAACCCACCTTGGGACTGTGCCCAGCTCCTGTTCAAAGGCAGCATTCATGGAAGGCTGAGCTTCTCCAGAACGTTGCTGCTTAGCCTGTGGGGTATATGTGTGTATGTGTGTGTATATATGTGTGTGTGTGTACACTTATATGGGCACACAGAGGTATACACACCCATGCTATACATCAGGTACTGTGTAGAATGTGTGCTCTATTTAGCTGGAAATCTTCCCTTTCAAAGATGCTTTTTGGGTCTTCCCTGGAGGTGCAGTGGTTAAGAATCCACCTGCCAATGCAGGGGACCCCGGTTCAAGCCCTGGTCCGGGAACATTCCACATGCCGTGGAGCAGCTAAGGCCATGCACCACAACTACTGAGCCTGCACTCTAGAGCCCATGAGCCACAACTACTGAGCCCGCACACCACAACTACTGAAGCCTGTGTGCCTAGAGCCTGTGCTCCGCAACAAGAGAAGCCACTGCAATGAGAAGCCCACGCACCGCAAGGAAGAGTTGCCCCCGCTCGCTGCAACTAGAGAAAGCCCGCGTGCAGCAACGAAGACCCAACGCAGACAAAGATAAATAAATAAATAAACTTACCAAAAAAAAAAAAAAGATGCTTTTTGAACACGTGCTTCCTCACACAGCCCTGTGTTTGGTCTCTCTCCAAAGAGGATGAAGAGTTTCTAGATCCCACATATTCACACAGACATTCATTTTTGATGCCAAGCCTGTGTGACCTCCCTTTCTCAAGCCAGTGCCAACCCTGGAATATAGCTGATTAAAAAAACACCTTTATTTAAAACAGGCATAAAGTCTGATCACACAATTAGGCTGCTCTCACAGGAGGGAATTTAAATGCATGGGGCTGGCCTTCCTTCCTTCCTTCCTTCCTCTCTACAGTTCTCTCTGTCTCTGTCTCTCCGTCACTGGAGCCAGTGGCCCACAGGGGGGAAATCAGTACTTTAAAAAGAAAACAGGGCGGGACGGGGGATAAATTAGGAGTTTGGAATTAACATATTCACACTACTGTATACAAAATAGATACACAACAATGACCTACTGTATAGCACAGGGAACTATATTCAATATCTGGTAATAACCTATAATGGAAAAGAATATGAAAAAGAATAGATTTGTATATATGTATAACTGAATCACTTTGCTGTACACCTGAAACTAACACAACATTGTAAACCAACTATACTTCAATAAAATAAAAGAAAAAAATCTCAAAAACAAAAAAACAAAGAAAACAGAATTTTTTTATCTTTTGAGAAACAAATGATAATATATTTTACCTGTCTACATTTTTAATGAAGAATGAAGAACTAATAGTTTATAAGTTTACATGTGAAACATACAGTTTTTTATGTAAAACTAATAGCAAACATATAAAAAAGTTCTGCAATTTGGCTGGTTTTGTACTTGGCTGGTTAAGATACTCTTAGAGAGAGAGAAGAAATGGGTTTGCAGGAAAGAGATAAAGAAAGATGTGAGAGAGTTATCCAAGGCCATCATCTAGAAAACACCGTACCAGGAAAGGACCACGAACAAGAGCGATGAAGTGGTGGGAGATGAGCAGGAACCAGCAGAAAGAGCTTTGTGCTCAGGCACCAGACACAACCCTCCAGGATCCTTGGAGCTAAAGCAAATGGAAGCTGACCTTTGAATCCTTTTGACTCATGCAAGTACTTCAATGCCATCTCTGCAAAGAAAAACAGGTTTTCTGCTTTTATTATTACATATTTAACTTTTGAAACTTCATGCTGAGAAAAGTGGTTTATTTCCCCAGGGAATTCTAAAAGTTTTGCTAGCACTGGAAGGCATGACTTGTGTTTCAGAGATCCTCTTCCCTACCGAACAAGGCTGTCAGAGGAGGAGTACGACAGTTCCCTTTGATCTGCAGAAGCTGCTTGACTCATCTCTGTTTTTGCAGAGATCAGGGCTGTTGTTTGCCACAGTAGTTGCTCGTGGCCCTTTCTGCTTGTCAAACTCAACCCACGTTCTGATTGCATTTCATTCTAGTTGCAAGAGATGCAGTGGAAACAATAATAAAAATCAGTTCAGTGAAAACGACCCAAAGGAATAAAGTGATTTTTGCCCTCAGTTCAGCAGGGAAGAGGTACTTGTCACTCCCAGCCTCTTCTCAGCAAGCAGAGCCCCGACCAACTCCTTACAGCTTCCAGGGGAACTGCAGATCCCAGGCCGCCCACAGTCAATTTGCTTTACAAAGAGAAAATAATTCTTTGGGAGCTGTAGAAAGCCTGCATTCCATCTGAAAAGTGGGGGGAGGGAGGGTAGCAGTGAAATATTTTAAAAGAGAGCTAGAGAATGGAGGGAGATATGATATCCAAAAATACTCAAACTAATACGCACTCACATACACCCACACACACTTATTCAAACCCCTGTTCCCAATTAGAAAATGGAATCCAGTTTAGGAATGATAATTTACAATATTCTTCAGTTCATTAGTGAAATGAAGGATTATAATCATGACGTTTCAGAAAGGAAGGGAGATTCATTCATTCATTCATTCATTCAGTGACTACTTGCTGAACACCTACAAGGAGTAAGGCGTTATGCTAAGCATCACTCCCATCAATAATTCCTCACCACCGCCTAGCTACCATGTCTCCCCATTTCCACTGCTGCTTCCCCTCCCCCATCAAATCCTGCTCAGGATGCTGCAAGTCTCCTAACTGGTCTGTCAGCTTCTATCTTTGCTTCCACCTTCCCTCCTGCCCCCCCATGGTACATTCTCCACACAATAGCCAAAAAAGATATTTCATAGCAAAGAGTTTATATTTAAAATGTAAAATAAAATTATACGACTCCCCTGCTTAAAACTCTCCAATGGCTTTATGTTACCCTTTAAAAACTAGGCTTTTTACAACCGTCTATAAGGTCCTACACAATCTGACTCCTGTCTGTACTTTTTTACAATCTTGTATCACTCTTCCCCCCTTCAAAATACTCTGAAGCTACACTGGCACTTCTAATGTTTTATTTTGTCCCTCAGATATGCTATGCTTGTTCCCTGCTCAGGGCCTTTGCACTTGCTATGTCCTTGTCTTGGGATGCCCTTCCCCCAGACTTGTAGATGGCTGGCTCCTTTTCACCATTCACGTCTCACATCAAAAGTCACCTCAGTGAAGTTTTCCCTGGCCACCCAGTCTAAATTGGCTGCCCTTTCTAGGCTATTACGCTTTTAAATTTATTTGCTAAAAGCATAGCACTTACCATTATCTGAAGGTATTTTAGTTATTTGACTGTTGAGATAATAGTTCTCAGTGTGGTCCCAGGACCAGCAGTTTTAGCATCACCTGGGAAATTATTAGAAGTGCATAGTCTCAGGCCTTACTCTAGACCTACTGCACTGGACATTCTGAGGGTGGAGACCAGAGATCTGTATTTTTACAAACGCTCCAGGTGATTCTGATGAAACTTAAAGTTTGAGAACCACTGGCTTATAATGATTACTGCTTCTCTCCCTCGTTCCCCCCCGCACCTCCCCATTCCCCCACCGGCCCCCCGCCAAATGGAAATCCAAGAGAACGGAAATCCATCTGTCTTGTTCAGCACAGAGCTACTAGCACCAAACACATAGCTGACACTCAATAAATCGTTGAATGGTGACAGACTGAATGAATGATTGAACCGGTGCCCTGAGTTCTGTGTCTCAGGGGCCACATGGGACAGACTTAGCAAACAGCCCAGTGGAACCAGGCCCCAGGGATCTGCTCACCCTCTTCCACAAGAGCTTTTCTATGTATAACACATTGATCTTGCAGGCTAGATAAGCCTGAACAAGGAGTTCTGAGGTTAAAGAAATGCTTGAAAACTATGGTTCAAAACGTTATTAATTACAGTTTGGAAACTAGGAGCATGTTCCATGTTCAGAGAACCAGACGGTTTGTAAGTTGTATCCAATTAGAGGGCAAGGATAATATCCCTTTCTTTTCAATTCTGTACAGTTCTTACCACATTAATCCTGGAGCAGGCTGCTGATTGACAAAGTGGCTTTGTCTTCCCTCAGTCTTTCTGCTTTATATCAATCCTGGAATTAAAAAAAAAAAAAAAAGCTCTAAACCAGTTAATCCTGCCTCCAGCAGTTTCTAAAAGCTTTCAGATTGAAACACCAGGTCAACCCCCAGCCCAGATCAGGGAGGAAAAACACCATCTTTGCAAAGGACATTGAACTTTAGAAAAGGTTAGATCAACAAGGAGAACAATGGAAAGGCCTTGGGAACCTCTTAGAGATAATAATACTCTGGTTTGAAGCAAATATTATGGGCCAGGCACCATGCTGGGTACTGGAGTTAGAAAGACCAAGAGTGTTCATGTCTTCAAGGAGCTTGCAATCTGGCGGAGGGACAGGCAGGTACACAGAGCAGAGTTGGTGCTGAGGTGATGACTGACTGCGTCGTTTTGCAAGGGAAAGATTCCTGGAGACGTGGTGTCTGAACAGATCTGGAAAGCTGTGTCTCGTCGGGTAGGCAAGAAAGGGTAATCCAGGCAGAGGAGACAACAAACGTGAAAGCACAGAGATGAAAAAGGGCAGGGAAGGATTCAAAAATGGTTAAGAGAAATGACTGAATTGGTTATAAGATATATATAGATATTTGAAGAAATTTAAATACTGACTGCCTATTTGATATTAAAGTTTACTGTTAATTTTTAAAGGTATGTTAATGATTTGTGGTTATGTTGTAAACGAGTTCTTATCTTTTGGAGATACATATTGAAATATCATTGCTGGATAAAAGGATATGGTATCTGGAATTTGCTTCAAAATAATATGGGGAAGGGCAAGAGAGGGTAGGAATAAAGATGAAAAAAGGTTGGCCCTAAATGCTTGTTGAAACTGGGGATGGATACATGGGAGGTCATTCAACTATTTTTCATATTTCTGTATATTTGGAATTTTTTATAATCAAAGAGTTGGGGGAGTGGGGAGAGACTGCCTAGCACTGTAACTACCATTGTAATAAGCATTCAACAAATATTTACTACTTTTCTTGCTCTCTTTTTTTTTTTTTTTTTTTTCGGTATGCGGGCCTCTCACTGTTGTGGCCTCGGACACGCAGGCTCAGCGGCCATGACTCACGGGCCCAGCTGCTTCGTGGCATGTGGGATCTTCCCAGACCGGGACACGAACCCGTGTCCCCTGCATCTGCAGGTGGACTCTCAACCACTGCGCCACCAGGGAAGCCCCTTCTTGCTCTCTTTGATGTGTCATTAGATGTGATCACCATACTATTACTTACAGGCACAAGCTAGAGGAAAAAGCTAAACTAGTCTTTTTCCTAACCCCAGTCCTGCTTCCCAAAGATACTGTGTTACCCACTGTTTGAAGCAATGGCCACAGGAGTTGCCCTTCCTTACTGTTATGCATGGGAGGGGTGGTCAATCTCCGAAGTGAAGGCAGGTTTACTTCCAGGGAATCCTGTTGAAGGCCAGCCTGAGAGGTGAGACACACTTGATTAGGGCTCTGCTGGAGCTCCAGCTCCTGGGCTCACAAAGGGGCAGAAAGATCAGCCTCCTCAGGGTGTGCCTTTCTCTTTTACAAGGACTGAGCTCAGGCAGGCAAGCAGCATCCCTGGGGAGTCTTCTGCACATGGTCGTAGCTAGGACACAGGCCCTAAGTGAGGAAAGGGTCTTTGGGGAACTTCAGTGGAGCATAGACGAAGAGGAAGCTCCTTATCCTGGACTCTTGGGACTACAGCGTACCATCATACCATTTAGGCAAAACTAAAAAAAAAGAAAATGATTGTGGGAGGAGGTGGATAGAATACACCCATTGTTTTTTTCCAAAAGAAGTCTCAATGGAAAATTGGAATACCCAAGCAGGGGTGAACTGCTTTACAAGTAGAATAGATGACCAGCCCACTCTTGGCTGACTTGAGGGGCCTCAGATTTGACTTCCTGAAAACAAGTTCCTTAAACACCACAGAGACTGGAAATATTGCCATTAGAGGGTATTTCTTTGGTATTAAAATTCACAGGAGGGGAAATACATTGTGCACTTATTAGTTACAATTATTATCCATAATTTTCTGCTAATAATGTCTTACATTCATGTGGTATCTTGAAGTTTATTTTTATTTACCTTATCTCATCCAGTTCTCATGGGGGACCTCTACATTAGCAGGTAGTATTCTTTTCATTTTCTCCCAGATCTTATAGCTACTGGGGCTTGAATTAAACTTTTTAACTTCCAGAATAAAGCTCTTCTCTAAATGTTTCAGTTAACTATTGCTGGATAACAAACTACCACCATACTTTATTAATTCTCAAGCTTTTGTGGGTTGCCTGGGTAGTTCTAATTTTGCCTGGAGTCACTCTTACAACTGCATCTGACTGATGGCTGGGCTGTGGCTGCAAGCTGGGCTTCCTTGCTTCTCCCTGGCCTCTCCCCATGGCTAGCTTGGGCTTCCTCACAGCATGGTGGTGTTAGATTAGTTGGGCTTCTTACCTAGCAGCAAGCTTCCAAGAATGAAAGTGGAGGTTCTAAGGCCTCTTAAAACCTGGACTCAGAGACTTGGAACACCACTTTTACCACATCCCATTGATCAAACCAAGATACAAGGTCAACCCAGATTCAAAGAGAGAGGAAACAGACTGTCTTTTGATGCGAGGTGTGGCAAGAAGTATTATAAAGGGGTATGGACACAGGGAGGCATGATTCATTGGGAATCATTTTTCTTTCTTTCTTTTAAAAAAATAAACCTAATTTTTTAGAAGAGTTTTATTTATTTATTTATTTAGGCCACACAGCTAAATAAATAAAGCTGCCACGCAGCTTGTGGCATCGTAGTTCCCCGACCAGGGATTGAACCAGGGCCCTCAGCAGTGAAAAGCGCAGAGTCCTAAACACTGGACCAACGGGGAATTCCGTAGAAGAATTTTAGATTACAGAATAATTGTGAAGATAGTTCAGATAGTTCCCATATACTCTATACCTACTATTAACATCTTACATTAATATGATACATTTATTACACTTTATGAATCAATATCAATACATTATTATTAGCTAAAGTCCATACTTTATTCAGATTTCCTTAGATTTTGCCTAATGTTCTCTGTTCCAGGATCCCATCCAGAATATTACATCACATTTAGTCAGCATGTCTCCTTTGACTCCTTTTGGCTGTCACAGTTTCTCAGACTTTCCTTGTTTTTGATGACCTTGACAAGATTACTGGTCGGGTATTTTGTAGAATGGTCCCTCTACTGGGCTTTATTTGATGGTTTCCTTGTGATTAGATTGTGGGTCTGGGGGCAGCTGGGGCTATAGTTTTTTGGGAAGAACACCACAGAGGCAAAGTGTCATTGTCATCACATCATATTAAGGGTACATACTATTAACATGACTGTTCACTGTTGATTTGACCTTGATAACCTGGCTGATGTAGTGCTTATCCACTGTGAAGTTACTGTTTTTTACCTTCTTACAACTGTGTTCTTTGGAAGGAAGTCACTATGTACATCCCACATTTAAGTGGGGGAGAGTTATGTTCCCTATCTTCGAGGGTAGAGTATCATCTACATAAATTATCTGAAATTCTTCTGCATGGGAAATCTGTCTCTTCTCCCCTGTTTATTTTTTTTTAAATCATTTATTTATGTCAGTGTAGACTCACAAAATTTATTTTATACTTTGGATTATTTTGTTGTTCAAATTACTGGAAGCCATTTTTTTTTCTTTTTCTATGAGTTTTTTTTTCACACACACACACACTGTATTTTATTTTTACAAGAGATAAATAAACTGACACCAAGCATTATAAATGGATGACCACAACAAAAGCAACAATGATTGCAATTACCAAGCACGAAACACACTCATACTATGTCATAATATTGACATTAAGTCCAGTAATCCTCCACTGTAACAGCTCCTTTACTTTGCAGTGAAAAGTGATTTGTATATTTTTTGCCTCTGAGTCCTGTGGGATTTTTTTTTTTATTCAAACAGAAAACCACAAAAATTATAATCATCCTCATCAGTTCACTCAGTCCCATGTAATTAATTTTTTTTCATCTTGATCTTTTGTTAACACTTTTATGAATTCATCAGTTTTCCATTAAAGTTCTGAAAATGCTTATTCATTCAGTTCAGCAGTATAGTCAGTTACCAGAAACCTGTACTTGTCAGGGTCTTTTCCATGAATTCCTTGAAGATGAAACCCTTTTATAGGAACATTTTTGCAAAAGCATTAGAGTACACCCAGAACTGTCTGTAAATGACAAAAGACTTAAAAATGACCACAGTTAAAGATTTGATGGAAGTTCATAATAATGCAATTGACAAGGAAATTTAGTTATTTCTGAGATATACATTTTAAAGTAATAACTAGAATTATGACTTATAATGTTATACCAGAACATATAAGATTTTTAGAAATTTCATGTAATGTCTGAAATATTTATATTAACATATTTCCATACAAATAACCCAAAGAAAGTTTAGTATTAGTTGTTTTTTTGGGGTTTTTTTGTTTGTTTGTTTATACTGCAGGTTCTTATTAGTCATCAATTTTATACACATCAGTGTACACATGTCAATCCCATTCACCCAGTTCAGCACATTACCATCCCCACCCCACTGCGGTTTTCCCCCCTTGGTGTCCATAGGTTTGTTCTCTACATCTGTGTCTCAACTTCTGCCCTGAAAACTGGTTCATCTGTACCATTTTCTAGGTTCCACATACATGCGTTAATATACGATATTTGTTTTTCTCTTTCTGACTTACTTCACTCTGTATGACAGTCTTTAGATCCATCCACGTCTCAACAAATGACTCAATTTCATTCCTTTTTATGGCTGAGTAATATTCCATTGTATATATATACCAAACTTCTTTATCCATTCGTCTGTCGATGGGCATTTAGGTTGCTTCCATGACCTGTCTATTGTAAATAGTGCTGCAATGAACATTGGGATGCATGTGTCTTTTTGAATTATGGTTTTCTCTGGGTATATGCCCAGTAGTGGGATTGCTGGATCATATGGTAATTCAATTTTTAGTTTTTTAAGGAACCTCCATACTGTTCTCCATAGTGGCTGTATCAATTTACATTCCCACCAACAGTACAAGAGGGTTCCCTTTTCTCCACACCCTCTCCAGCATTTGTTGTTTGTAGATTTTCTGATGATGCGCATTCTAACTGGTGTGAGGTGATACCTCATTGTAGTTTTGATTTGCATTTCTCTAATAATTAGTGATGTTGAGCAGCTTTTCATGTGCTTCTTGGCCATCTGTATGTCTTCTTTGGAGAAATGTCTACTTAGGTCTTCTGCCCATTTTCGGATTGGGTTGTTTGTTTCTTTAATATTGAGCTGCATGAGCTGTTTATATATTTTGGAGATTAATCCTTTGTCTGTTGATTCATTTACAAATATTTTCTCCCATTCTGAGGGTTGTCTTTTCATCTTGTCTTTGGTTTCCTTTGCTGCACAAAAGCTTTGAAGTTTCATTAGTTCCCATTTGTTTATTTTTGTTTTTATTTCCATTACTCTAGGAGGTGGATCAAAAAAGATCTTGCTGTGATTTATGTCAAAGAGTATTCTTCCAATGTTTTCCTCTGGAAGCCATTTTTAATCATCTATGTCACTACACTACAGAAATAGAATAAGGATTTCTAAAAACTTTAAAAAATATTACATGTAGAGAGAAAATTATACAAACCTCAAGCATACTTGCCTGATGAATTTTCAGATACATTCATGTAATCATCTAGACAAAGGAACAATGATTCTAGCTGTCCAGAAGTCCCCCTCATCCTGCCTTCCAGTCTTTAGCCCTCCAAGGGTAAACACTATTCTGCCTTCTGATGGCATCCATCCCTGTGGTCTGCTGTTGCACTCTATATAGGTGGAATTATACAGTACGTACTCAGTTTATGCCTGGTTTCTGTCACTCAGCATTATGTTTGTGAGATTCACCCATGTTGTTACACTTTGTTGTGGGGCAGGCATTCTCACTGGGCATTTTTCAACTCTAGGCCTCCCCACCCCAAGATTCTGAAATGGGCCATGTTTCCCAGACTTATTTCATTGCAGTCTTAGGTTAGGATTCTCAAAAACAGGCTCTGAAACCAGAAAGTAAATGCAAATAGTTTATCGGGAGTTGATCTCAGGAAGCACCAGTCACAGAGTGAGGAAGGAAATACAGAAGAGAGGAAGCCAGGCAGAGGAGTTAACCAGCAACCCGAGCTCAGCCCCACAGGGTTCTCCACCGGGTCCTCCCCGGGAGTCCTCCATGGGCGTCCTCCATGGGGGGTTCTCCTCGGGGTCCTCCACTGGGTCCTCCCTGGGGGCTCCTCCAGGGGTCCTCCACTGGGGGTCCTCTATGGGATCCTCCATGGGATCTTCCAGGAGATTGTGCAGCACTTGTTACAGGCTGTCCCCCAGAGAAGCAAAGAAACTGGGGTATTTATACACCAGCTCCTTTCAGTTATTGCTTGAGAGCTGAGTACATTAACAGCCTGGCAATTGCACCCTGCCCTCAGTGTGGGTTAAATACGCACCTATGGCCTGAGAAAGCCTAGAGGCACAGGGTTGCAGGTGTGGCAGGAAACAGCCGTCAGAGTGAGGGAGGTCTATGTCAAGGGAATGGGCGCAGCACAACCGTCACACCTCGTTCCACCCTGACCTACTCATATCCCACATTAAGTCCATTTTGTCATGGACACTTTAAAGTGGTAGCCAGCAGCGATATCTAAAATAAATTTAATTGACAGGAAGGGTGGGAGGGAGGCTCAAGAGGAAGGGGATATAGGTATACATATAGCTGATTCACTCTGTTGTACAGTAGAAACTAACACAACATTGTAAAGCAATTATAATCCAATAAAGATGTAAAATAAATAAATAAAATGTGGATAGTATAAATGAAAAAAAAATTAATTGACAGATATGCAGCACCTATCAAAGTGATAAAATTTTTTAAAAAGTGGCAGCCACAAAGAGTGATTTGGGAATGTGGAATGAGTATTTTCATACTTTGATGGTAGAACTCTGTTTATTTTTTGTAGAATGAAATCTGGCAATATCTGTTAAAAACAGGTATTCCATTGTGAAGCAATTATACTCCAATAAAGTTGTAAAAAAAAAAAAAAAAACAGGTATTCCAGAGATGATGGATGTTCATTAAACCTATTGTGGTAATTGTTTCATGATGTATGTAGGTCAGATCATTATGTTGTACACCTTCAACTTATGCAGCGCTGTGTGTCAGTTATATCTCAATAAAACTGGGGAAAAAAGAGGTATGTCACTGCAACTAGTGGATAAATAAATTCTGGAAATTTAATGCACAACATAATGATTATAGTCAATGATACTGTATTATAAACTTCAAAATTACTAAGACGAAATCTTAATTGTTCTCAATACAAAAAGAAGTGATAATTATGTGACCTGATGAAGGTGTTAGCCAACACGACTGTAGTAATCATAGTGCAATATACAAATATATCATACCAACACATTGTACACCTCAAACTTATACAATGTTATATGTCAGTTATAGCTCAATAAGAAAAATTTTTCATGAAAAGAAAAATTGAGGCTTGTTCATGGAACCAGCCTCAGTTCCTATACAGCACTTGTCCTGTGGCTGTACTGTTATTTTATGTATCACCTCCCTCTTCTCCCACTCATTCTGGATCCCCCCTCATCCTCAGTCAACATTTTGCTTGTCTCAATTACTTGCCTTCCATCCTTGAGGACTATCTGAAGTCCGTCCTTGAGGAGTCTGAGTCTTTGGTTACCAAGCCTTTGCCTGAGAACCAAGTGCTCCAATCCAGTAGATCCTCAAATAGGGGGCCATGCTGGTGTTTTGAGTCTCCTGGTATCAGTGTGAACTCAGAGCTTTTGAAAGATCTGGATATTCCCTTTCCCCCATTGTTCAGTTATTCTAGTAAATGACCATAAGTCCTTTTGTGGAAAGATTAAGGGAATCACTAGTGTATTGTTGCAGCATTTTAGGGTTCTTCCTCAAAGGGACTTGGCATCTCCTTCAATTGATGGGCTCTAGATGAGAGAATAGGCTCAGGTCTGGAAACTGTGTAAGGGATTGTGATTTTCCATCGTAGTGGCTGACCTCAGGTTTCTACTCACTTGTATTAGTTTCATATTCCTGCCTAACAAACTACCACAAACTCAGAAGCTTAAAACAAACCCCATGCTATTATCTTACAGTTTCCCTGGGTCAGAAGTCTAGGCATGGCTTAGCTGGATCCTCCACTCAAGGTCTCACAAGGTTGTAATCAAGGTGTCAGATGGGCTACGTTCCTTTCTGGAACTCTTTTCTGGATGGAGCTCCTTCCTGGAGCTTAGAGTACTCTTCCAAGTCGACATGGTTGTTGGCTGAACTCAGTTCTTTGCAGTTGTAGGACAAAGAGGGCTGCTTCTGGCACAGGCCCTCTCTCTTACAGGCAGTTCACCTTTTAGCAGCTTGCTTCTTCAAGGCCAGCAGGAGGATCTCTTAATCCAGTTGGCTAAGACTTTTATAATGTAACCTAATTAAAGAAGTGACAATCCCATTACCTTTGCCATACTCTATTGGCTAGAAGCAGACCATAGGTTTTCAAGGGCAGGAGATTATACAAGATATGACTAATCGGGGGAGGTGGCTCACCCTAGTGTGTGTCTGTGTGTCCGCCACATTCAATCTTGGTCTTTTTTTTTTTTTTTTTAATGTAAGTTAGGCAATATCCTTATTGTCTCCCCATCTATCTTATTCCCAGGAATACCATGGTCTATTAGCCACTGTCCCTTGAATCTGGGATGATCTTGTGACTTGCTCTGACCAATAAAAATGGCAAAAGTGATATTGTGCCAGCTTCAGAGCCTAGGCTTTGATACGCCTTGCAACTTTGGCCTTTGCCCTCTTGATATGCAGAGATCGCCACTGGATGAGGAAGGCGGTCTAGCCCAGGAAAGGAAAAAAAGCCACGTGGAGGAATACCAAAGCGTCCCAAGCCAACAGCCAATGCCAACTGCAAGACATGTAAGTGATACCAGCTCGGACCTTTCAGCCCAGCTAACTCTGCAGCTGAATGCAGCCACATGAGCGAGCCCAGGCAGAACTAGAAGAGGAACTACCCAGCCCACCCACAGAGTCATGAGAAATAACAAATCACTGTCATCTTAAACGACTGGTTTTGGAGTGGCTTATTACACAGCAATAGGTAACTGAAATACGTATTTCTATACCAACTCCGGTCAATCATTGTTTGGCGGTTGCTCTGAGGCATTAAGACCCTGGCTTTTCTGGTCTGCCTTGCTCCTGAGTCAAGCATGCTCCAGTGATCAGGGAAAGCTCTCAGGCAGAGTCCCAGATGTTTGCAGGAACAAACGGTCAGCAATTATAGGAACACTGAGTGTTGGGTGGATATGACGGAGACCAGCCGCGTTTGTTACAACCTCAGAATCTTCTTCTCTACTTGTAAACATTACGTGGAATGGGGGTGGGGGGTGGGGGGGAGGAGGTTTCTTTGAGGAACCAAGAACATTGGAGCAGATGATGCTTCTGGGAGACACCACCAGCTAGAGGAAGAATTTGCAGAACGTAGGGCTGGGGCTATCAGAGACTGAGATTGGGGGCGTATCTTGTTCTTTTCAACTTCTCTGCCTCTGTCTAAGAGCTCGAGTTCTCACAGCCTGCTGTCAGACTGCATGCCTAGGATCCCACCTTTTATTTTCTCTCCAATTCCTCTCTGTTGCTCTCTGCCTTCCAGGAAGCAAGCTCACTTATTATCCCTTGCCGGACTCCTCACTAGGCTCCTACCAACCCAGCTGTCATTCTCATCACTCAACACCTACCTGTCTCCCAGCTGCTGCCTCTGAGGTCCCCACCGACTCCAGATCCTGTCCTGTTCAAATCTAGTTCATTTGGCATTTCTGCCATATCCCGTATCAGTATCAGTACTTTTCCTGTATTAGAACTTCTAAACCTTAAGGAGTTTTAAAAAAGGATTTGTCAGAAAGGTTCTCATTGGTGAGATGAAATTACAGGAAATTTCAGGTGTGATTTCCTTCATTTCTGTGTTGCAAGGGAGATTATATTCAAAGTTGCAATAGAGGTGATATCCTAGGCTGCAGAGTTGTTCCCAGGTACCAAATGTGGGTGAATTAACATTTCAAAACATCTTTGGAAGGTTACCAAAAGATATCTTTTTTTTTTTGTCTGAGCACCCAAAAAGATGGAAGCAAAGTTTGTGTATACATTAAGATAAGCTGTGTTCCTGTATCTGGAGTATAAGGAAGTGGTTCTACAAGGGACTGACCAAAGAGATTTACTTCCAGTTTCCTAAGGCCACAAGAGCAAACATTACAGTGCTCTGTGTTAGGTATGCAAAAACACTCAGGGTTAAAATATTCAAATGCAAAAAAACTCATTTTAGAAGAAAACCTGAGTCTTACAACGAAAAGTAGCCCCTGCTCGCTGCAACTAGAGAAAGCCTGCACTCAGCAACAAAGATCCAACACAGCCAAAGATAAATAAAAATAAAAATAAATAAATTTATTTAAAAAAAAAGAAAACCTTAGTCTTAAACCAAAGATCAGAATACACAGTGTATTATTTACCGCTCCTATGAATTGCAAATGGTTGCAAAATTAAATGAGCTTGTTTCATTTTCCTCATCTTCTTTTTTTCTACCTCTTATGACAGCTAGTCAACATTTTTGAGCATCTACCAAAAACTGCCATTCATCTGATCTAATCCTCAGAACAACATCCACTATGCCAGTTAGTTCTAGTTTAAATTCATGACCACACGTCCCAAAAGGAGTCTTCAATGCTGCCAAGCAACCCTACTCCACTTCCCCAGCATGTTCTCTCACCCATTCTCCAAAACAACTATTTCACACGTTCTCTGCTCTCCTCAAATCTCCCACATCCTCTTCCGCCTCCTCAGTCTTGCCTACCTCTCCCACCTCTTCCCAGATTCCTCTCCATCTCACTCCATTCTAGATCTTCTCTGTATTCCATTGATATACCAGACTCTTTCCTCTGCCTTAGGGCCTTTGAAATTCCCCTTCCCTTACATTGGAATGCTCCACACCCTCATCTTCACAGGACTAGTTCCTTCTTGTCTTTCTTGTCTTTTGTTTCAGCTCAAATGTCAAATTCTCAGAGAGGCTTTCCTTGTAATCTAAAAATGCTCCTGCTGTCTTGCACATCAACTTGTTTTATTGTCTTCCAGACATTTATCAACATCTGATGTTGTCTTGTCTATTTATTTCTCCCCTATCTCCACTTGAATAAAGCTCCGTGATAGCCTTACCAGGTAGGGCCTTACCTACCTGGTTTACTTCTGTATTCCCAACATTCAGATCTGAGCCTGTCACATAATAGGCTCAAAATGAATTTTCATTGAGTAAACTATCCCAATTTTTGATAGATGGGGAAACTGAAGATTAGACAATCTAAACAAATTGCTTAAGTTCACTCAGGTAGTAAATGACAAAGTTGAGACTTGAACCTAAGTCTTTTTAGGTCCAGGCTGTATCCCCATCTATGTAAAAAATCTCTCTTGCTAGGATGAACATTTAAAAATGTATTTGAGGATTTCCCTGGTGGAGGAGTGGTTAAGAATCTGCCTGCCAATGAAGGGGACATGGGTTCGAGCCCTGGTCCGGGAAGATCCCACATGCCGCGGAGCAGCTAAGCCTGTGTGCCACAAATATGAGGCTGCGCTCTAGAGCCTGCGAGCCACAACTACTGAGCCCACATGCTACAACTACTGAAGTCTGCGTGCCTAGAGCCTGTGCTCCGCAACAAGAGAAGCCACCGCAGTGAGAAGCCCGCGCACTGCAACGAAGAGTAGACCCCGCTTGCCACAACTAGAGAAAGCCCACATGCAGCAACGAAGACCCAATGCAGCCAAAAATAAATAAAGTAAATAAATTTATTTTTTTAAAAATGTATTTGACCTCTGAGGAGTACTTATGAATGTGGACAGCATTTAAGACAACATCAGAATGAATAGTCAAATTCCTCAGGCAGAAAACCAAGGAGATGCTGAGGACATCTGGCTGGACAAAGCCCTTGGTAACTAAGGAGCAGCACAGCCTGGCTATTCCCAGCTTGCTCCTGGCTGGCCTCCAATTCCTCTGCCTTCGTTCCTGCTTTCTGCATCTCTGAGTCTCTGACCACCTGCAGTTCAGTACAGGATCTGGTTTTCCCTTCATGCCCACGAAGTGAGCTACTTCATGCCTGTCAATAGCATCCAGATTTATGCTTTAGAGAAACTGGAATAGGATATTTTCCATTGGGGGTCTATCAACTAAATCTGTGTTTATACATCAGTCTTAATTTTCAGGAAGTTGCCTTTTTTTTTTTTTTGTAGGAAATGAAAACCTTGTATTGATTCTTCATTGGTCCTTAAATTGACTTATGAACAAAAGGGGAAGAGGAGGAAATGAGGAGTCTTTTGGCTGTTGCCTTAATCACCATTCAGGGAAATCTTCATATATAGGCTAGAGTCTCTAGGAATGCTAGATTTAAGGGATTATTCACTGGATTTTCTTCAGAAACTGAGATCTAGACAGGTTATTATATTATCAGTTATTGAACGTTTATATACCTGGCATTATTCTGAGCTCTTTATGTGTATTTTATCTTTACAACAAACTTATGAAACAGATACTATCAATATTACACCCATTTTCCACATGAGAAAACTGAGGCCAAGAAAGATTTTTTTTTTTTAATTTGCCTGAAATCACACACTTATGGGATGAAATTAGGGTTTCATACACTTAATCTGACTCTGGAGTAGAGGTTCTTAACCTCCACCTGTTTTTGTGTTTGCTTGTTTGTTTACTGTGGACTCCTTTGGCAGTTTGTTGAAGCCTATGGACCCCTTCTCAGAATCTCTTTTAACGTGTAAATAAAATACATACGATTACAAAAAAAAAAAAATTTACATCAAAATACAATGATCAGCTTATTAGAAAAATGAATTTGTGATATGGTGGTATAGGTGCTTCACTGTTAATGCCTCACATAACAAGATATAGTGGCAGGTCTAGTAATACTGAAATTGTGAAGTTATGATAAATATAAAAATATTTCTGTAATGTAATATGAAAATATCTGAGATTTCTGTTCGTGACAAAGTCATAGGTGACAAATCAGTTTAAATTTAGTGAAAATAAAGATGTAATTTTGTCTAAGCTAATGGACCCCTCCCTTGGACCCCAGGTTAAGAAACCTGATCTAGAACTTGAGGACATAATGTCCCCTGGAAGACCAGTTACAAAGCCCTCCTAACTGGTTTCCCTGCTTCTAATCTCATTTACTCTCCCTGTCCCATCCACTCTCTTCACAGGTTGTCATTCTAAAGGGCTCCTCCTTGGGTCCTTGCTGGACACCCTCCCCAGACCTAAGCCCCATAGAGTTTATTACCTTTTCATCTATGTCACTTTAGGGTTTTGCATATATGTTTATGATTGCATGTATGACAATGTATGGTATTTAATTTGTTTATAGGTCTTTTTTACTTTAATATGAGCTACTTGGGAGTAGGGGCTGTGTCTTGCTTATTTATTCATTTATCTGCTTTTTAATTTAATAAAATTATATTGAGCATCTCCTATTACAAGTGCTATTCTAGACACTGAAAATATAATAATGAACATGATAGACACAGTCCTTTTCCTCCCTGTTTTGCCATCTTGCACTCATGTCTGGTCCTCAGTGTTTGGCTCATGGTTGAAAGATACTAAATTAATCTGTTTAATTGAGCTGGATTGATATTTCAAGGTCGTATTTGTCCCTAAGAGAAATATTTCTTGAGACATTCCTTAATCTTCATATCCTCATATAAATTGCCAGTTATACAGCAGACACTGAATAGTCAATTCCTTTCCTTCCCTTTCCTCTTGCTATCCTAATCACCAAGTATGCTAAATCTTGTTGCATAGTAGAGAAAAGGAAACAGCTGTGTACATAAAAGTTTTGCAGGAAGGAAGAAGAGTTGAGAAAGTCTACTTTTGTCCTCTTTTCTGGTCAGGTATAATATACAAGATACAATAACTAACATTTATTGATGGCTTACAATGTACTAGGTGCTATTCTAAGCACTTTACATCTATTACCTCATTCAGACCTCATAATAACCCTAGTAGAGAGAAGTGCAGCTTAAAAAGTTTAAGTGGCTTGCCCAACTTCTGATAGTCAGGTGAGGGAATTCCAGCCCAGTCAGTCTGAGTCTGGCACCTCTTTCTGTGTGTAGCCACAGCTGTTGACCAATGTAGAGTCAGAGGCAAGGACTTTGAACAGGATCCACCTACAGCCTGCCTCCTGGTCATGACCTAAGTCAAGGCAAGCATGTTTTTTCTTTTTTAAAAAATTATTTTATTTATTTATTTATTTTTGGTTGCGTTGGGTCTTCGTTGCTGCGTGCTGGCTTTCTCTAGTTGTGGCAAGCGGGGGCTACTCTTCATTGCGGTGCGGAGGCTTCTCATTGCGGTGGCTTCTCTTGTTGCAGAGCACGGGCTCTAGGCGCATGGGCTTCAGTAATTGTGGCACAAGGGCTCAGTAGTTGTGGTTCGCGGGCTCTAGAACACAGGCTCAGTAGTTGTGGTGCATGGGCTTAGTTGCTCTGTGGCATGTGGGATCTTCCCGGACCAGGGCTCGAACCCGTGTCCCCTGCATTGAGGCAGATTTTTAACCACTGCACCACCAGGGAAGCCCAAGGCAAGCATGTTTGAGATGGCAAACTGATTAAGGCTAAAGTCTGTGGCTAGGGTAGAGCTAACAAGGGCTTCAGAAGACCTGTGCTCTGGTGCCTTCATGCTACACTATTTATTTAATATTGTCTTTTTAAAACAACTATTTTCCCCCAGAATTAAGTTGGTTCTACTATCTGTAAGGCTATAGGAAAAAGTTTCTTAAAAAGAAAATTGTCTTTGGATTATCATTAGACAGAACTGGATAATTCTACCAAACTGGGGTATTTTTAAAAGTTAATTGTAGGGCTTCCCTGGTGGCGAAGTGATTAAGAATCCACCTGCCAATGCAGGGGACATGGGTTTGAGCCATGGACGTGGGTCCACTTATATGTGGATTTTTTTCAATAAATATAATACCTGTATTTTTATTTTATAGATCTTTAAGTGTGGGGAAAAGTTTGTGTTCGATTAGAGATCATAATAAGTGGACTCAAAAGAACTAGTGTTTGAGTCCTGATTCTATCCAAACCGTTTCAGCTTCCTGCCCTTGGGTGAGTCATACTTATCCATTCCTTTGTTTTTGAGGCAGAGATAGCACTTCTTGGGGAGGTTGGTAACCCTAACCCCCACATTGTTCAAGGGTCAACTGTATGCATATACACATACACTCTTTTGTAGCTATTGAGAATGGAGGTTTTCAAACTTTCTATCAGTTATTACTGGTATATAGAACACCTGTTATTTTTTTGGGGGGCGGGGGTGGGCCACACTGTGCGGCTTGCAGGATCTTAGTTCCCTGACCAGGGATTGAACCTGGGCCCTCGTCAGTGAAAGCATGGAGTCCTAACCACTGGACTGCCAAGGAATTCCCAGTTTTTAAAGTAAGTTTTTAATTATAGTGAAATGACCCCAAATTTTCCATTTTAGTCATTTTTTTAACATCTTTATTGGAGTATAATTGCTTTACAATGGTGTGTTAGTCTCTGCTTTATAACAAAGTGAATCATTTATACATATACATATGTCCCCATATCTCCTCCCTCTTGCATCTCCCTCCCTCCCACCCTCCCTACATTTTAGTCATTTTTAAGGGTACAATTCAGTGGCATTAAGTACATTCATATTGTTGCGCAACTATCACCACTAGCCATCTCCAGAAATTTTTCATCATCCCATACTGAAACTCTGTACCCATTAAACAGTAAGTCCACATTCTCCCCTACTCCCAGCACCTGGTAACACTTGTTAATTTTTATACAAGTGTGTTTTAATCAGGATTCTTAAATGAACTTTTTTAAGTTTTAAATTAAAATCATGTTTTAATTTGGATTTCACTGATACTCATGAGCTAGATATTGTTTATTATCTAATTGAATTTCTTCTTTTGTGAATTGTCTATTCATATTCGTTCTTTTTAGCAAGAGGCACTATAGTGTGCTTCTTCCCGTGGGATAAAAACAATTCGATTCAATACATTTTATTTTTTTATAATTAAAAAAATTATTTTATTTTTGTCTGCATTGGGTCTTCGTTGCTGCGCATGGGGTTTCTCTAGTTGCGGTGAGCGGGGGCTACTCTTCGTTGCAGTGAGCGGGCTTCTCATTGTGGTGGCTTCTCTTGTGGAGCACGGGCTCTAGGCGTGTGGGCTTCAGTAGTTGTGGCTTGTGGGCTCTAGAGCGCAGGCTCAGTAGTGTGGCACAGGGGCTTAGTTGCTCTGTGGTATGTGGGATCTTCCCGGACCAGGGCTCGAACCTGGGTCCCCTGCATTGGCAGGCGGATTCTTAACCACTGTGCCACCAGGGAAGCCCCTCAATACATTTTAGATTGCTTCCCATGGGGTAAGCTATTCTCCATTGACTATGAATCTGTTTATATTTTGACCTTGGGTCCTTTCTCTTTCCACACAAAGTACATAATCCAGTACTCTTCCTGAAGCTTTGCCCATTGGGAAGATTTTCCCTCACTACTATCTTTCAAGAGTACTTCAGTAGACTGTCCTGCAGCTGAGGTCCATTTTCATCTTGCTCCTACATACCAAGCTGACCCATCCATGAACCAAGCTTGGTTTTTCTCCTCCTTTGTCAGCTGGTCACAAGGAAACCTCCCATGCAGCCACCGTGTGAGCTAAAGGAGAGGTGTCAGTTCAGTAGTACTGTGTGACTCGGTGACCTGGGCCCCCTGATTTGTGTAGCTTACTTATGCTCTCCAGCCTGCTTGTGCCCAGTCCCAGATGGAACACTTCCATCTTACAGTGAGTTGCTATTGGGCCCATCTGACATTATGATTTGGTAGAGGTGACTGACAGAATCAAGCTCATAGTAGACAGTTTTCTGGCTGCATGGTCAGGAGCTCTATCTCTACTGGGGCTCAATGTCATGCCAGGAGTGTTTTTTTCAAAAAGTGTGTAATTCTTCATCACACATGGCAATTGATTGATTTTGTGGTGGTCTGCAGTCATCCTTTGGTAACCAAAAATAATATCTATTTTATCCCCTCCCTTTTTTTCATCAAATGGGACCATACATGCATATGATTCTATACCTTGCCTTTTTCACTTTAATATTTCTTAGATCTCTTTCCATGAACGAGTAGCAAGGGTATTTATCTCATTATTATTTATAATAGCACTGAAATGTTAATTAAAGGAAATGTTAACTGGAGGAGATTGGTTAAAATTATTATACATAATCCAAACAATGGAATTATATGTAGCTCTTTAAAATTATGCTGTATGTTGGAGTTTGAGGTTGTTAATCTACCCAAGTTTGGCAAAAAATTGAAAGATACATAGAGGAGGTAATAAGATGGAGATAAAAATATCACCTTCATAATGATAAAACTGTTGTAGATAAAACAGCTTAGATATGTGGGCCAAATGGGCTTGCTAGCACTTCCTGTCCCCAATTTCCCCAAGTCTAGACCTTAGGATACCTCATCTTAGTGAAAGTTTAGCTGTGCAGAGAAGACATACTTAATCAGATACAGTGCCTCAAAATGGTCCAGGGCAGGCAGGAAAGCAATGTGACTGAATTCTTTATAGCTTTTCAATAGATTAGCTACATCAATCAAGAAATGTAGATCAATGGCTGTCACTCTCCAAGTATACAGGCACCTCATTCCTCTTCAGACTAGGGAATGAGTAAGAGATAGAGCAAGGGACTTCCCTGGTGGTCCAGTGGTTACGATTTCACCTTCCAATGCAGAGGGCTATGGGTTCAATCCCTGTTCGGGGAGCTAGGATCCCACATGCCTTGGGACCAAAAAAACCAAAAGCATAAAGCAGAACCAATATTGTAACAAGTCCAATAAAGACTTTAAAAATGGTCCACATCAAAAAAAAATCTTAAAAAAAAAAAAAAAGAGATAGAGCAAGAGGCCAGATGGTTACTCTAGGGCATTTCCTCCACGTGGAAATACCAGGTATTGTATTACCATATCTCCGGTCCTTCTAGGTCCATATTTATTAAAATGGAAATACAGTCTGTAATATATTTTAAGCATAAAAATATGATTAAACAGCATACATAATATAATTCCATTTTCATTAGAAGATATATATGTATATGCTTAAAATAAATATAAAATTGTCATTATACATGCTATTTTGTCATAAACAAAATATGAAAATAATCTGGGTGATTTCTTTGTGATGGAATTTAAATTTTCTTCTTTTTATTTTGTAATACCCTATCGCTGCATTGCCCACACTCCTTTCCAGTGTACATATCTTCCAGCTGCTGTGAGTATTGGCAGCTGAGGGCTCATAGCTGCATTTTTCTCTAGAGAACTGCCCTTGGTCAACAAGAGTTATCTTTCCTGGAAATGCCTGGGAGGTTACAACTGATCTCCTTTCTCACCAGGGAAGGCCTGAGTATAAGAGTGTTTGATGAGCAGATACAGAAGCCTCACCTCATATCTCAAGGTGGGATCATTCTGTGGGGACATTGATGTTTGGCTGAGGTACCAGGCTGAAACCACATCTTCCCTTAGCTTCTTTTTTTTTGGGGGGGGTATCGTTGATTTACAATGTTGCGTTAGTTTCAGGTGTACAGCAAAGTGAGTCCGTTATACATATACATATATCCACTCTTTTTTAGATTCTTTTTCCATATAGGTCATTACAGAGTATTGAATAGAGTTTCCTGTGCTACACAATAGGTCCTTGTTAGTTATCTATTTTATATATAGCAGTGTGTATAAGTCAATTCCAATCTTCCAATTTATCCTTAGCTTCGTTTCCTATCATGTTACCTTCAAATCCTTATAGGTTTCTCCTGAGAGCACTTCAATAAATTAATTGCACAAGGGGTCAAGTCTCAGTCTCTGCTTCTACAGATGTAATGAATATCTATGGACTTTTTATGAGAAATTTTGTAAACATGAAAAATAGTTATTTTTATTTTGAAAATAAAAGTCTCATGTGGATTCCAGATAGGGCATGACAGGCTTGGGGCTGGATATCTGTAGCCTGAAAATTCTTGACTTCATTTTCTGTAGTACCCTAAGCTAAAGTTTGTAAAAGCAGGTTGTTCACTTTACCACACAAGAGTCAGACCTCTATTATTATTTATTTATTTATTTTTTTGCGGTACGCAGACCTCTCACGGTTGTGGCCTCTCCCATTGCAGAGCACAGGCTCCGGACGTGCAGGCTCAGCGGCCATGGCTCACGGGCCCAGCCACTCCGCGGCCTGTGGGATCTTCCCGGACCCGGGCATGAACCTGTGTCACCTGTATCGGCAGGCGGACTCTCAACCACTGCGCCACCAGGGAAACCCCCGAGACCTCTATTTTTTAATGTAGAGGAGAGTATTGTTACACTTAGAAGGGCAGAAGAGTGGGTGGAAGCTGTGGAGGTGGAGACTGTGAGTGTAGGCCACGCTTTCAAGATATTTACGGGTGAAGAAGAGAAAGAAAAATAATTTGGTAGGGTAAGGTGGTAGGGTAAAGAGATTTCTTTATTTAATCTGGAAGGATCTTGAGTAGGTTTGTAGATGGTGGAGGGGAGTCAGAGCTAGAAAATTTTTTTTTTAAAGGCGTATTTTATGAACTAACATTCCAAAGATGGTGAGAAGCCTGGGCTCCTGTATACAGTATGGTATGCAGTGTACTGAAGGAAGGATTAGCCTATAGTAAGGAGAAGGAGGTTAGGATTAGCAAATTTATAGGTAAATCTAGGGGCTGAAGGGAGACAGGGTGGGACTGCAACTGGTGGCCACTAATTTTTATATGATGTATGAATCAATATTATTAGTCAAATGAAAAGACAAAAGCAGAAGTAGGGCTAAGAAATTTTTTTTCTTTTTTTTTTTTTGCGGTACGCGGGCCTCTCACTGTTGTGGCCTCTCCCGTTGCGGAGCATGGGCTCCGGACGCGCAGGCTCAGCGGCCAGGGTTCACGTGCCTAGCCGCTCCGCGGCATGTGAGATCTTCCCGGACGGGGGCATGAACCCGTGTCCCCTGCATCGGCAGGCGGACTCTCAACCACTGCACCACCAGGGAAGCCCTAGGGCTAAGAAATTTGACTTTATTAGGAATTATGGAGGGTGTCGTAATGGGGGAGGGTTGGGTTTACGAAAAACAATCTGGCATCCTTTGAAGAGTGGGTTTGAGTAGGGTGGGAGTAGGGACAGGACATTTAGGGAAATCCAGAACTAGAGTGGGAATGATATGAGAGATGCAAATAGGCGTAACAAATTGAATCAATACACATTGGGACAAAAATACTCTCTGGGGAATTATATATAATTTAATAATAATAATGATAATAATAACCATTCAGATCTGTGGAAGATTAAAAAGTAGGAACTGCAATACCACAGTCCGTACCCTTGAAATTAAAATCTGAGAATAGAGCTCCAGAAAAGCAAAGTAAGGACAGTGGGAATATCTGTCCTAGCAGGATCTGAAAACAAGCTGAGGTAAAGTGCCCAGGCAACAGGGCTAGATGGCAAGTCCCAGTCAACAGCTGGGAAAGGAGAGCTGCTTCTTGAACTGAGTATTGACCTAGGCTTTAGAGTGAGATGGTACATACCTTGCATGTTATGGATAGTGCTATAAGTTACTAAAGGAATTTGTGAAAATATATCTATTATGAATTGCTGATATGGGGCTGTCTGATTAATGACTGAAGGAGAAAAATAAGGAAGTATCTAAGTGCCTCTCAAACTCCCTATTAAGACTTTGTGTGCGTGTAACAGACCCCTTTTAAAACTTGAGGAAAAGTTATGAATCCTCTTCTCAGAAAATGCACAACACACAAAATATTGCCCATAATTTTAGGGGGGCCATAAACTTCTGAAACCTATCCATGGACTCCAAGTTAAGTATTGTTCTCAACGGTCTTTTCTCCCAATAAACAGCTCAACTCTCAGTCCTATTTTAGAAAATAGTAAGTTAGTAGATCGCAAGCAGCTTCTGGAAGCAGGTGGATTTTGGAGATTAGTAGGAGTTACTACACATTCTGTACTTTTCTAAGTATAAAGACATGGAAATGCGACGGAAGATGCCATATTCTGGATCTTTCAGGAGGCTGTTATGGACACTACAAATAATTGTTTCTGACCACAGATACAGCTGAATCATTCAGCAAATATTTACTGGGCGCCTGATATGTACAGGCACTGTGCCAGGGAGCGAGCTCACCAAGATAAAAAAGACATCATTTGTGTCCTTGATGAGACATTCACATGTAAAAGCGTGAATGTAGTTACTGGTGGCCGCAAAATAAAGATCACCTAAGACTGAGCAGCATTCTGGAGAGACGGAAAGGACTCTGAGCTCGTAGTTTGATTTTTGGCTTCACCATATTCTAGACAAGTGAGTTTGGCGTCACTCAATCTCAAATTGCTTCATCTATCAAATGCGGTTAAAAAAGTGGGCGAGGGCTTCCCTGGTGGCGCAGTGGTTGAGAGTCCGCCTGCCGATGCAGGGGACACGGGTTCGTGCCCCGGTCCGGGAAGATCCCACATGCCGCGGAGCGGCTGGGCCCGTGAGCCATGGCCGCTGAGCCTGTGCATCCGGAGCCTGTGCTCCGCAGCGGGAGAGGCCACAACGGTGAGAGGCCCGCGTATCGCAAAAAAAAAAAAAAAAAAAAAAAAAAGTGGGCGAAAATTGTTGTAAGTCTTCAAAAAGATAACCTTACTAAAAATGAACGTGGACAAATAAAAAATGAAAGTTCGAGGCTTATTGAAAGTGATAGTTGGGAGGGCCCCCGTCTCTATAACCACCGCGGCGCCCCGCACGCGGTCAGAATCCACTCAGTAAACCTTCCGGGCCGGATCAAGTTCCGCTTCCGCAGGCAGGTTTTCGCTGTAGGCAAGAGCGCAAGACGCCCGACGCAGCATAGCGTCGGACCTCCCCGATGCGCATGCTCTCTAGGCGAGGCGGAGCGCGGAGGGCGGGGGAGTGGCCAGGCGCGGCGGCTGGCCGGCTCGTTCTCCCTGCATCCCCGCGCGGGAGGCTGGGGCGCGCGCGCGCTCGTTCGCGCGGCCGGCTGCGTACAGTAGTGACGGCCGCGCGGGAGCGGTCACATGACCGTAGCGGCTGCCTGTACAGTAAGGACCCAATATGGCAGCGGCGGTAGCAGTGGTAACGGCAGCAGGAGGACCGGCCGCCCCATAGACCGCCCCCCGCGCGCCACCCCCGCCGCTTCCTCTGCTTGGGTGCTCCTCCGGCCTGACTTCCCCTTTCTCCCATCTTTCCCGGCACCGCGGGAAAAACAGCGCAGGGCAGAGCAGGCAGGGAGGGCGGCCGCAGCCCGGACACGGGAGCCTCCCAGTCAGTTCAAGACCCGACATGAGGGAAAAGGGCCGTAGGAAGAAGGGCAGGACCTGGGCGGAGGCCGCCAAGACGGTAAGGAGGAGGGAGCGGACGGGAAAGCTGGGAGGATTTCGTTCTCTCGCCGCCCGCCGGTTGTAGGGGAAGGGAGGTCAGTGGCCCTGCGACCCAGCTGAGGGGGCACAAAACCGCGCGGCGAGGGCGGAGGTTAGTGTCGGGTTTGTGGTCCCTGTGGGAATGGAGGCGCCCGGCGGAAGAGGGTCGCCGCGGGGCTGTGGCTTCTCCTTGCGTCTGCGACGAGTCCTCTTGGTGTTTTGAAGCTGCCTCTTGGGGTCACGACGCTCTCGCCCCCACTCTGGTAGCCCCCGCCCCGGCATGGGGAAGTCTCTTGGGCTTGCACAGTAACCGGTTCTCCTCCCTTGTGTGGCTGAAGAGCCCCCATTGGATGCAGATAGGAGAATGCTTGTGCGTGTACCCAGCCCCGGAAAGAAGAAGGGAGCGCTGGAGCTGGGTAGAATTGACCCGCTATAGCAGACACGCCGCCTGACCCCGGGCCCCTTGCCTGTCTGGGCTCCCGGATCAGGCCGGAGGTCACGAGGCTCTTGTTTTACGTTTGTTGTTGGAGCTGAAAGTGCAGGAGGTGTTTAGAAACGAAGTAACAGGTGGGACTTGTAGAATTTTTTTTTTTCTGTTTCCGTAGAGACCTACTCTGAACAAGGCAGCAATGCATGGTGGGACCTGTAGTTTACCCGGCCTTGACTTTTCCGTAGCTAAAGTGATGGTGGCCTCACGAAGTTGTAATTCGTGGATAAAACCATCTTTTTTTTTCCTTCTAAATTTATTATAACGAAATTTAGAGGTAGGTTTAAAAAAATAGAGTATTGAGGATGAATGAGAAGTTATGTTTTATGAAAAAGTTAAAAGCGTCCACTATGTGGAAATGAAAGGTTTGGAAAAGTAAGGTTTATTCCATCTTTGAGGGTGCAGCAGAAAAGTAATAGGATATAAAACAGCATTTTGTGTTGGGAGATGAGAAGGACTGGAGGCATTATCTTTAATGGTGAATCATGTCAGTAATACTTATACAACATGGAGAGCCCTTCTAAATGAACCTTTATTATGTGTTGTGTTTTATTTTTTAAAGGGGAGTTTTCTGAATATAAAAGTAATAAATGTTCACTGTGGGAAAACTTGTGGAAAATTATAGAATTTTAGTATAAAGAAGGAAATAAATCATGTATTTCACTTCTCAGAGCTCTGTTAACATTTGATATATTACCGTCCAGTCATTTTTGTTTATTTCCCCCAATCTGGGTCCTATTGTTTATTCAATCTTACACATTTGTTTTGTAAACCTTGTGCATTTGTTTTGTAAATGTTTTGTGTTAGGGGGTTGATGAGTCTTCAACTTGTATGTGTTTTAGTTGGAACTGTGAAAAAAAGTGAATAAATAAAAGCACATTTTATTTGTTGAGTGTTTTCACTTAACCATATATCTTCATAATTGTGACTGCTGGTCGTTTCTCTCTAAAGAAAAAACTCTAGAAATAGTTTTTTTGGGTGGTGGGGAAATTGGTCCTTCACAAAAGACTATTTTACTTTGTTCTACTTGAGCAATACTACCTCAGGACCTCTTTTATTTAAGGAAGGATGGTAAATTTTATTTATAGGTAAGCAGATCCCAACTCTAATTATGTTAATTAATTTTAAGTCTCTAGAATGTCATGAGTACTTTTTGAATTATCTCTTTGGATAAAATAGTCATTGAGAGATTGTGACAGGAAAAATTTGTATCTACTGTTTAGATTTTCCTATAATAAATTAGTATATTTGCCCATTTATAATAAACATTTCAAGCCTTAACTAGTTATGTGAAAGTATTTAGAAAATATAAAGACTAGTTTAATCAATAGAGCTCTGAGTTCTGAAGGGATTAGTATATTAGTGGCTTGGTGTTTTTATTTGATTCTGGCAAATGTATAAGACTTCAGTCTAAATAAAAATGAATTTTAGAAAGAGGATGGTGACACTAAAACTTTTTTTCTTTTTTCTAGTAGCCAAAATCTAGAAAACACTGTATTCTTTTCTTTCTTTTTTTAACATCTTTATTGGAGTATAATTGCTTTACAATGTTGTGTTAATTTCTGCTGTATAACAAAGTGAATTAGCTGTATGTATGCATATATCCGCATATCCCCTCCCTCTTGGACCTCCCTCCTACTCTCTCTTTCCCACCCCTCTAGGAGGTCACAAAGCACCGAGCTGATCTCCCTGTGCTAGGCAGCTGCTTCCCACTAGCTATCTATTTTACATTTGGTAGTGTATATCTGTCAATGCTACTCTCTCACTTCGTCCCAGCTTACCCTTCCCCCTCCCCGTGTCCTCAAGTCCATTCTCTACGTCTGAGTCTTTATTCCTGTCCTGCCCCTAGGTTCATCAGAACCACTTTTTTTTTTTAGTTTCCATATATATGTGTTAACATACGGTATTTGTTTTTCTCTTTCTGACTTACTTCACTCTGTATGACAGACTCTAGGTCCATCCACCTCACTACAAATAACTCAATTTTGTTTCTTTTTGTGGCTGAGTAATATTCCATTGTATATATGTGCCACATCTTCTTTATCCATTCATCTGTCGATGGACACTTAGGTTGCTTCCATGTCCTGGCTATTGTAAATAGAGCTGCAATGAACATTGGGGTACATGTCTCTCTTTTTTTTTTTTGCGTACGCGGGCCTCTCACTGTTGTGGCCTCTCCCGTTGCGGACCACAGGCTCCGGATGCGCAGGCTCAGCGGCCATGGCTCACGGGCCCAGCCGCTCCGCGGCATGTGGGATCTTCCCAGACCGGGACACGAACCCGTGTCCCCTGCATCGGCAGGCGGACTCTCAACCACTGCACCACCAGGGAAGCCCCCTACATGTCTCTTTTTGAATTACGGTTTTCTCAGGGTATATGCCCAGTAGTGGGATTGCTGGGTCATATGGTAGTTCTATTTTTAGTTTTTTAAGGAACCTCCAGACTATTCTCCATAATGGCTGTATCAATTTACATTCCCACCAACAGTGCAAGAGGGTTCCCTTTTCTCCACACCCTCTCCAGCATTTATTGTTTGTAGATTTTTTGATGATGGCCATTCTGGAACACTCTACTCTTTTTTGTTTGTTTTACCATCTATAAAGTGAAGGATTAAAGTAAACCTCAGTGTTGAAAAGGTTTCTGTTTGTAGGAGGAATAGGTAGAAGTGAATATGAAAGGAATAGGCAAAAGTATATCTTTTAATATTTTCAGATGCAGAATAATGAGATCAGAAAATTAGTGGTTTGACAAATGGAAAGTTTAACTTTGACCTAAATTAGGAAACTGTGTATGTTTATAAGATCAAGAGGACCAGGAGAAGTAAGTCTTAAACTTATTTCATAGGCATTAAGGTCAGATGTTCTAGGAACAGTTTCAGAAAGGATATATTAAAATTATTTACTGAGTATAGGTAGTATCTGCTTCTTATTTCATTGTGTTCTTGGCACCTGCATTGTAGAGCTGTCCTGTTTTAGGGAGTATTATTAAAATGGGGTTGTATTCCTGACCAATGATATAGCAACAGATAAATAAAATTATTCATTCAATAATATATATGTATATATACATACATGATTTGGAGTGTTGTGTGTATGTGAGAGAGCTATACAAATTGATGTAAGATAGCTATGAACAATCTGAAAAAGCAAAATAAGATTCATAATTATTATATAATTATAAAATTATGCCAAAAGGCTGATTAAATGTAGAGTGTAGACTTCCAATAACTAAGGACACCAGACAGAGAAATAATGGGGTTGAGATTCAACTGAACTTGAATGCTCATTCACATTCACTACACTGGATTGTGTCCCTACTGATCTTATATATGTCTCATATAAATACACTAGTTATAAAAAGCATTATTCAAGTATTTAATTAAGTCTTACATTTTATTATGATTTTTTTTTTATTTTTGGCCGAGCCCCATGGCTTGCAGCATCTCAGTTTCCCAATCAGGGACTGAACCCGGGCCATGGCCGTGAAATCCTGGAATCCTAACCACCAGGCCACCAGGGAACTCCCATTACATGTTTTAAATTTTAAAGGTGGCAGTGATGGTGGTGATGAAGTGATTTGGATGAGAGATCTGTAGTATAGTGTTTGGTGCAATTTAAATAGAAAAATTTGTAGTAAGCCAGAGATATTGAGAACCATTACACTGACTTTAGAACTATGTTCAAAGTTCTGCTCATTCTTTTTAAAAAAACAAAAGAAGACATTGTATCATGTAAACATTTGGCGACATCCCTGAGGAATTTAGCTGTTTTTGCAAAGCAGAGCTTTCGAAATAGTATAATCTTGATGATACCATTTTCTTTTTGATTTTTCCCTTGTCACCCACCACAACTAGGGCAGCATTAAAAGGGAAAAATGTCTTTTTAGGACAAGTTTGTTGTGATTGCAGATGCAAGGGGCAGAGAGGCAGACCTTAGAGATTGCACTAGAGGTACCTTTGCATATCTTTGGGGAGTGAAGTGGTCAAAGTATAAGTGAAGTATGGGTGTTAGAGATGAGGAGCACAGCAGATCTTTAGCATGTGATTTGTAGACTGAAGAAAAAGTGGTTTTTGTTTGTATTTCTATGTAGACTTCACTTAGTGGTTAATACTATTTTGAAAGCACATAGGTTTTTATTTATGTTATTTACCTGAAGTCATTTAACTTTAGGGAATAAGTTGGAAAATAGAAAGTTTCTATTAAAGGAGTAACTCATATGCTAATTATTTTATGGAGGAAGTATCGAAAACAGAAAAGAATTACTTAAAATGATAAAATATATGTAATGATTAGAAAGAAAAACATCTGAAAATACACTTTAGAAAAAACAGACGTATTAACTTAGAAATTTTCAGTACTCTTAACCTTTACCATGAGTAATTTTCTTCTGCTAGGCGTATGGCTGGGCCTGGTAATATCTTCTTGGATCTATATTGACTAGGCCAGAGTCCTTGTATGTCTGTATTTGTATTATATTTATAGTTGTATTGGAATCTCCAGGAGAGAGTGTGCATCTTGGAAAAACATATTAAAGAAATCTTTTGTAATGTTGTTTGTTTGTTTGTTTGTTTATTTTTGGCTGCATTGGGTCTTCGTTGCTGCCCACGGGCTTTCTCTAGTTCCGGTGAGTGGAGGCTACTCTTCGTTGTGGTGTGAGGGCTTCTCATTGGGGTGACTTCTTTTGTTGTGGAGCACGGGCTCTAGGCACGTGGGCTTCAGTAGTTGTGGCACGTGGGCTCAGTAGTTGTGGCTCGCGGGCTCAAGAGTGCAAGCTCAGTATTTGTGGTGCACGGGCTTAGTTGCTCAGCAGCACGTGGGATCTTCCAGGACCAGGGATCGAACCCGTGTCCCCTGCATTGGCAGGCAGACTCTTAACCACTGCGTCACCAGGGGAGCCCCTACATTATTTTTAATTTCAGCTTTATTGAGGTATAATTGACATAAAATTATAAGAGATACATTTATGAAATTGCTATCTGCAAGTCTGTTTGTGCTCAGTGATTTGATGTAACATTCTTTGCTTGAGTGATTTTCATTCTTGCCTTAATGTTGAAGTAAAGTTCCCCTGTGTTTTGCTCTTGAATTTTGTATTATTTTCGGTTCATCTTTCCTTCTGTCCTGTTCTCATGATCCTGTCTTGAAAGCCCAGAAACTAAGGAAAAGGAAGGGAAAAAACATCTTTTTTGAACACATATTTCTGTGAGAGGTGCTGCTGCTGCAACTCCTAGAATTATGACAGGAGCTGAGAAAATGATGTCAGATTTGCAGAAGACCTTGCTGTTTCCTCATCCACAAAATCTACTTTTAAAAGGCTGTGCAATTTTGCTGTCTGTGAAAGGGCATTATATTTTCACTACAAAAGCTGTCTGGGAGGAGGCCACTGTGTGTGGAAGATATAACTACAGGGAACTGATCAGTAAGGTTTGTTAAAACTTGCTATCTTTGTCCTTTTTACAAAAGCCTCTGAATGCCCCTCTAGTTCTGTTTTCTTTCTTTCCATATCTCATAGAGGCCATCCTCATAGTTTGTATTATTGTGCAATTTAGTATTTTTAGTACAGTTTGATTTATCCTGTTTTTAGTGTTTTTTAAAAGGTTATTGAATATACTTAGTTGTAGAACTCTTTAGATATGACTTAAAAACAACAGTGTTTAAATTGAGTTACTGTTACAGTTATATAGGCTCGTTATTTTTTAAAAAGTAGAACAGTATGTAGAGATTTAGTCTTGGATGAGTCACTGTACTGAAAATAGGGATTAAGTGAAAGTCTGCCTACACAAATATTGAAAATAATTTAGTTACCAAACAAATTAACTATAGTTATAGTTGATAGTTTGAATACAGCTTTCTGGACTTTTAAACTTGTATGTAGAAATATGTATAAACATGTATACCTATCTATATTTTATATACAGTTCTTCAATTTGCATTCTTTATGAATGTCAAGAATGCCTTTTAATGCCACTACTTATGTATCTGTTTCATTCTTCTTAATGATTTCTTAATGTTCCATTGTTTTTAGATGTACCATCATTTAAAATAGTCATTTATAGTTTTTTTCCCCCTTTTGTAACAGATACTTCAGTGTATATATCTGGGCGTATGTGTATGCACATTTGTGTGAATGGAATAGTTAAGATAAAGAGTTTGTGAACTTGAGTTAGTGGCAGTTTATATTCCCCTCCAAAATTTTGAAGGTTCTTGTTTTTTCCCACTTTTCTCTGTTATCCAAGAAATCTATCAGTCTTTACTCTTTGCCATTTTGATATATTAACAAAGTATTTCTTTCGTTATTTTGTTCAGTAGAACTTGATGGAAATGTTCTATATCTGTGCTGTCCAGTGCACTAGCCACTAGTCACATGTGGCCATTGAGCACTTGAAATGTGGCTAGTTTGACGAAGGAACTGAATTTTGAATTTTATTTAATTTTAATTCATTTAAGCGTAAATAGCCACATTTGTTTAGTGGCTACTATTATAGAGTAACTTCCTACGCTTATTGACTGTTTGTATATTTTTCAGTAAACTTTTCTGTTCAGATCTTTTGCACTTTTTTTTTTTTTTTTGCTTCCTGGTCGTTTTTTAACTAATTTCTAAGAGTGCTTTGTAGGTTAAGGAAACTGGCCCTTTGTCATGTGTCACAGATCTCTTTCCCATTTTTGGCTTTTGACTTGATTTGTGTAGGGTTTTTTTAATTCTGCCAGACATTTTTTATGTTTTTAAAATATTTATTTATTTATGACTGTGTTGGGTCTTTGTTGCTGTGCGTGGGCTTTCTCTAGTTGCGGCGATCGGGGGCTACTCTTCGTTGTGGTGCACAGGCTTCTCATTGTGGTGGCTTCTTTTGTTGCAGAGCACGGGCTCTAGGCGTGTGGGCTTCAGTAGTTGTGGCATGCAGGCTCAGTAGTTGTGGCACACGGGCTTAGTTGCTCTGCGGCATGTGGTATCTTCCTGGACCAGGGCTCGAACCCGTGTCCCCTGCATTGGCAGGCAGTTTAACCACTGTGCCACCAGGGAAGCCCGACATTTTTTCTGTTAATGTAAATAAATTTACCAATCTTTACCTTTCGTGCTTTTCTAGGTTTTGAGTCCTATTAAGAAAAGCTTTCTCAAAGATTATAAGTTGAGTGCTTTTAAAGAAAATAGTTAGCCGTGAAGGTATATCTTCCCCAAATAAAATACATATTTTACTGTGGACAAGTAGGAGGAAATTCAGTTTATATATGTTAGTAAGTCTGTGCTCCTTGAAGGCAGAGACTTCTAAATGTTTCTACCTGCAGAGCTTAACTTGCTTTCTTGTACATAAGTGCTAAATCTTTGTTCACCATTTTTTATTGGATATGAATGAGAAGACACTGTTCTCACATTCAAGAGAGCACAATTTGAGTAAAATTAGTCAACTGTATTAAGTATTGTTTGCCAGGAAAACTGGTTGAATATCTTTTTTGTGAAAAAAAGAAAGAAAGAAAGTTATTTCAAGACACACCAAGGTATTTGCCTCCCAAGACCCTTTTGAATTACATTTGGACATAGGGAAGTTTCTGTGATAATTCTTACTTCTGACCTTGCTTGACAAAAACTAAAATAGGTTAATGTTAAATACAGATGTACTTAGTCCTGGGCATCAAGGGACATGGTAAACCTTATTAATTATAGCGTCTTCTCAGTAATTTGATGTCTTTTAGTAAAAAATTATGTTGTGAAAGACTTTTCATTTGGAAATTCTTTGGCTGCTGACATTTAGCAGTTGATACTACATTTAGAATGGACTTTCATTGGAGTTCACAGCTTGGGATGGCCCAAATCATCTTGAATCTTTAACCCACTGATGTCTGAATTATTCAGTAGCTGGTTTAGCCATATTCAGTTTCAAATAAAGTGCTTAATGGTGTTAGTAACTTATTCTAAATAGTAACATAAAAATTTTAATGTGTTGCTATTGATTTATAGTGATTAGTTTCCTATATGATTTGAGTGGTTCTGACAAATTTTGTAAGTTTAAATGGATGGTACCCATGAAATGGGTTGATATTTTAGGAAAGGTTTTCTCTTTTACATTGTGTGTGGGGGAGAGAGAGAGAGGGAGAAAGAAGATGTCAAAAAGAGATGGATTACAAGATAAAGATAATAGAAGAACACTTTTCATGTATATCATTAATCACCTATGAAAGACATAATGAGGAATATAGGACTGTTTTTTTGGCTGAGCCATGCAGCCTGAGGGACCTTATTTCCCCAACCAGGGTTCGAACCTGTGCCCCCTGCATTGGGAGCGTGGAGTATTAACCACTGGACCACCAGGGAAGTCCCAGGACTATTTTTAATAGCAACTTGGGGATAACCTTAACAATCTGGATCTGATCTTGGCTGTTTAATTTATTGAGTTTATTGTGTCAGCTTGAATAAGTTATTTAAACCAGTGCTCAAACATTAATGTGTAAAAGAATCATCTGGGGAGCTTATTATAATGTAGATCATTATTCAGTAGGTCTGCAGTGTAGCCAGAGATTCTGCATTTGTAACAAGTTCACAGGTGATGCTGGTGGTTTGGTCTAAGAGCCACATTTGGAGTTGTAGGGATTACACTAAGTGTTCTCAATTTCCCCAAACTGTAAAATAGAGATAATAATAGAATTTACCATTTGGAGTGTTAGGTGATTAGGCTAGAATGTGTGAAAAGTTCTTTGTACAATGCCTGGTATGTTGTAAGCACTGTTTGTTAATATTACTGAAAAATTAGTAAATGTAGATCATTTGATGTTTCTGAATGGGAAAACTAAATATTGTAAAGATGTTCTTAGCAGATAGGTGCAGAGATTTGAAACAGTTCTAATGAAAAGCCTTCTAACCTCAGGGACCCCATTTGCCACTTGTTTCCCAAGGTCAATGTGGAATCACACAGAGACCTAAACTAGCTATGGACAAGTTTGGGAACCTACTGAAAAATCCATCTCATGCTTTAGGAGATTCTGCCCCAAATCTCACTCTCTTGACTTATACTTTGTGAACTGCTGTGGAGAAGGGCATGTGGCAAGGAATGGCAGGCAACCTCTGGTTGCTGAATGGCTCCTGGCCAAAAGTCAGCAAGAAAACAGAAAGGGACTAAAACCTGCCAACAAGTAAGCTTCGTGGTAAGCTTGGAAAAGAATACAAGCCCAAGCCTCAGATAAGTTCACAGTCCCAGCTGTCACTTCAGTTTCAGCTCAGTGAGACCCTAAGTAGAAGACCCTGTTAACCCATGCCCAGAATCCTGAGGCAGAGAACTGTGAGATAACTTTGTATTGTTTTCACCTTTTATAATAAAATATAATCAAAAAATAAATTTGTGTTGTTGAGGCTGTATAATAGCAAACTAAAAGTATTACTGAAATTTGGTGGAGGAGGGAACATGGTAAGGTTGGTCTCAGGGAGGGTTTGGCCTGGGTATTCAGGGGTGAATATGGATAAGAGTATTCCAGGCAGAAGAAAGACTGAAAAAATGCAGCATATGTTTTATGCATGCTATTTACCTTTGAGTATTGTGAAGTGTAGTAAAAGAAAAGGCCAGAAAAGGTAAGCTGGGACTAAAATGTGGTGAGTTGTACAATTTGGGCGGACAAATATTTTTATTCTAGGAGTTGTAGAGAGTTTTTATGCAGGCAGTAACATCTGTGTTTTGGGCCATTTGTGGGGTATATTGTAGAGAGCTGAATAATCTAGCTATGGCGAGGTTATAAGGGTTAGAGTGAGACTCTCTTGAGTTAGAAGGATGGGTGGGAGTATACTTTTTTTTTTCTCCTCATTTTATACCTATTCTCTGTACATCTATCCCACTTACAGGTCTCCAACAGAAGCCTGTAGTTAAGTTCTGCCAGTCTCCTGAAGTTTTCATAAATACAGGAGGTTCTGGAATGCTCTTCAACACAACAGAATTGTATGATTCTTGAGAGGAAAAAACAAAGTAAATTCTTTCCCCAGTTATTCTAGCTCATGTTGATTTTTCTTTTCTCTGAATTCTCATACCACTGTTCTTTCCATTCTACTATCCTACGTGCCGCTGGTCTTTAGGTTTGTTGAGGTGGTGGAATCAATCAGGAATCTGTGTTGCACAACTCCAGGGGGATCCACTCATATTTACATATTGTATTTATGTGAATATTGCTTCCTGGAGTTGTGCACCACAGTGGCTCTGGGTTCCATGATGCTTTTTGTGAAAACATCATTAAATATTTGTGACCACACCATTAAATATTGATATATTTATTTCTGATAAAAGGTAAGAATAGTTTGGCCAGGAGAAAACCTATTACAAGTTTGTGATAGGAAAGTCACACCTTGAGAACAGATGGGTGGACTGCAAGAAGGGTATCTTTTCCAATCTTTCATTTAGTATTGGATTTGCTTCATGTGTATTTCCCAGGTCTGTTTCCTGGCAGACAAGAGGTGGTAGCAAATGACAGAGGTTTAATGAAAATGTTTCCTATTAGCTGTATATTTTTTGTGAACACTTATTACCAGGTTGAGAAAGTTCCCTTTTATTTCTAGTTTGCTGAGAGTTTTTGTCATGAATGGATGTTGAATTTTGTCAAATGCTTTTTCTGAATCAATTGATCATTTGCTTTACTTTTTAGACTTTTAATATGGTGGATTACATGGATTTTCAAATTTTGAATTGCCTTGCATTCCTGGGGAAAGAAACCTCACTTGGTTGTGGTGTATTACACTTTTTATACATTGCCAGATTGGATTTGTTGAGGACATTTATGGTTATGTTCACGAGGGATATTAATTTGTAGTTTTCTTCTATTGTCTCTGTCTGGCGTTGTCTCTGTCAGGATAGTGCTGATGTCATAAAAAAGGAAGTCTTCCTTCCTATTCTATTTCCTGAGAGAGATTATAGTTGATCATCACTATTCATGGATTCAGTACAGTTGACCCTTGAACAACTCAGGTGTTAGGGGCGCCAACCCTCTGCACAGTCAAAAATCCTTGACTAATTTGTAGACGGCCCTCCATATGAGCGGTTCTTCCATATCCATGGTTCCTCATCCATAGGTTCAACCCCCTTGAATCGTGTAGTACTGTAGTATTTACTGTTGAAAAAATTCCACATATAAGTGGACCTGTGCAGTTAAACCTGTGTTGTTCGAGGGGCAAGTGTATTTGTGAATTCACCTGCTTGCAAAAATATACTCCTAACCCCAGACAGTACTCGGCACTTTTGTCCATTCATGGACATTTGCTGCGTGGCAAAACAATTGTCACCTGACACTGAGGTCTCTGCTGAAGTCGAACAAGGTGATCTTCTGCCTTTTCATTTCAGCTCTCATAGTGAAAATGTGTCCTTTTTGTGGTCTATTCAGTGCAATGGTGTTTGCATTTTTGTGCTTTTTGTTGGTGCTTTCACTATTTAAAATGGCTCCCAAGTATAGTACTGAAGTGCTGTCTAGTATTCTTAAGTGCAAGAAAGCTGTGATGTGCCTTATGGAGAAAACACCTGTGTTAGATAAACTTTGTTTAGGCAAGAGTTACAGTGCTTTTGGCTATGAGTTTTAAGTCAGTGAGTCAATAATATGTATTAAGTATCTTGAAACAGAAACACACATAAATACAAGGTTATGTATTGATCAGTTGACAAAAATATGGCCAGAGGCTTGCAGGAACCTAACTCTGTATTTCATCTAGGAGTGATGCTTCAGTATTTGCTAATTTAGTGTTCATGGTGACTTTATAGAACATAACTGTTGTGAATAATGAGAATAGACTGTATGTACAACTGGTGTTATTTCTTCTTTAAATGTTTGATAGAGTTCACCAGTGAAACATTCTGGGGTCTGGAGATTTCTTTTGTGGAAGCCTTTTAACTATGAATTCAATTTCTTGTATAATTGTAGAGCTATTCAGGTTATCTGTGTCTTCTTGGGTAAGTTTGAGTAGTTTGTGGTTTTCTAGGAATTGGTCCATTTCGTTTAAGTTGTTGAGTTTATGTCTGAGGTTTGTAGTATTTCCTTATCGTTCATAGAGTCTGTAGTAATATATCCCCTCTTTATTCTTGATAACTGGTAATTTGTCTTTTCCCATTTTTTTCCGCTAGAGATTTATCAGGTTTTTTTTAACCAATTGAAAGAACCAGCTTTTGGTTTCATTAATTTTTCTCTCTTTTTCTATTTTCACTCTTATTGATATTTACTATCTTTATTATTATTAGTGGTCACTTTTCATTCTCCCCTCCTACCAGCCTCTGGTAACCACTAATCTACTTTCTGTGTCTGTGGGTTTGCCTATTCTGGACAGTTCATGTAAATGGAGTCATACAGCATGTGGCCTTTTGTGTATGGCTTCTTTCACTTGGCATGATGTTTTCAAAATTCATCCATATTGTAGCATGTATCCTTTTTATGGCTGAATAATATTCCATCATATGGATATACCACCTTTTATTCTCTTCATCAATTGATGGATATTTGGATAGTTTATACTTTTTGGCTATTATGAATAATGCTGCCATGAACATTTCATGTACAACTTTTTGTGTCAACATATGTTTAATTCTTTTTGGTATATAGGAGTGGCATTGCTAGGCCATATGTTAACTCTACGTTTAACTTTTTGAGGAATTACCAAACTGTTTACCATATCAGCTGAACAATTTTACAGCACTACCAGCAATGTTTGAGGGTTCTAATTTCTCCTTGCCAACACTTGTTGTTTTCCTTTTTTTTCCCTAAAATAATTATATCCGTTCTAGGGGATGCGAACTGTATTTTCCTAATGAATAATGATATTGAGCATCTTTTCATGTACTTACTGGCCATTTGTATATATATATATATATATATATATATTTTTTTTTTGCAGTATGCGGGCAGAGCTGTCACTGTTGTGGCCTCTCCCGTTGCGGAGCACAGGCTCCAGACGTGCAGGCTCAGCGGCCATGGCTCACGGGCCCAGCCACTCCGCGGCACACGGGATCCTCCCAGACCAGGGCACGAACCCGTGTCCCCTACATCGGCAGGCGGACTCTCAACCACTAAGCCACCAGGGAAGCCCTTGTATATCTTTTTTTTGAGAAATATCTGTTCATATCCTTTGCCCATTTAAAAATTGGATTATTTGTCTTTTTGCTGATTTCTAAGAATTCTTTATATACTGCATACAAGTCCCTTATCAGACACATTATTTGCAAATATTTTTTCCATTCTGTGGGTTGTTCTTTCACTTTCTTGATATGTCCTTTGGCACACAAATTTTTAAATTTTGAGTAAGGGTTTATTTTTTAAATTTAATCATTAGATAATTTCTGTTTCTCTATTTTCATGTTTACTCACTCTTTTGTTATTGATTCATCCAGTGACGTTTTGTTTTGGTTTGGTTATTTTTCAGTTCAAAAATTTCCTATTGGGGCTTCCCTGGTGGTGCAGTGGTTGAGAGTCCGCCTGCCGATGCAGGGGACGCGGGTTCGTGCCCTGGTCTGGGAGGATCCCACATGCCGCAGAGCGGCCGGGCCCGTGAGCCATGGCCGCTGAGCCTGCGTGTATGGAGCCTGTGCTCCACAACGGGAGAGGCCACAACAGTGAGAGGCCAGTGTACCGCAAAAAAAAAAAAAAAGTTTCCGTTTGGTTTTTCTTTATATCTTCTACTTCGATGAAACTTTGTATCTTTCCCTTCATTTCAAGCATGTTAACCCTTGGAGCATTTTTATAATAGTTGCTTTATTTATTTATTTATTTGGTTGCACCGGGTCTTAGTTGCAGCAGGTGGGCATTGCGGCTTGTGCTTTTTTTTTAAAAATTGAAGTATAGTTAATTTACAATGTTGTGTCAGTTTCTGGTGTACGGCAAAGTGATTCAGTTATCCACATCTATATTTAAATACTTTTATTTATTTTATTTATTTATTATTTTTGGCTCCATTGGGTCTTTGTTGCTGCGTGCGGGCTTTCCCTAGTTGTGGCTACCCGGGGCTACTCTTTGTTGTGGAGCACGGGCTTCAGTAGCTGTGGCTCACGGGCTCTAGAGTGCAGGCTCAGTAGTTGTGGTCCACTGGCTTAGTTGCTCAGTGGTATGTGGGATCTTCCTGGACCAGGGCTCAAACCCGTGTCCCCTGCATTGGCAGGTGAATTCTTAACCACTGCGCCACCAGGGAAGCCCTATGTTTATATATATTCATTTTCATATTCTTTTCCATTATGGTTTATTATAGGATATCGAATAGAGTTCCCTGTGCTGTATAGTAAGACTTTGTTGTGTATCTACTTTATGTACAGTAGTTTGTATCTGCTCATCCCAAAAGCTCCCAATTTATCCCTCCCCCACCCCCTTTCCCCTTTGGTAACCAGCAGTTTGTTTTCTCTGTCTGAGTCTGTTTTGTAAGTAAGTTCATTTGAGTCATATATAATAGCTGCTTTAAAGTCTTTGTGAGACATTTCCAGTATCAGTGTTATTTTGTTTGTGTCTTTATTTTCTTTTCCTAAGCAAGTTGAGATTTTCCTTGTGTACCAAATTTAGATTGTATTCCGGCCATTTTGAATATTGTATAATTGATGCTCTGGGTCTTGTTTAAGTTCTCTGGAGAATGTTAATAGTTTCGTTTTAGCAAGTAGTTGACTGAATTGGGTTCAGGCCTCAGGTTCTGACCTGTGGGTTGTCCGTTCTGTGGGTTGTTGTTTCAATGTCAGTTAAGTTTTCAAAGCCTTTTTAGTGATGTTTGGATTTGTCCCTGTGTGTACCATCAGTGGACTGTCTGGGATTTGGGTGGTGGTCTTGCCCATGGGTTGTGAAACCATGGCCTGTGGGCTAAATCCAGCCCACTGCCTGTTTTCAAAAATAAAGTTTTACTGGAACGCAGCCATGCCCATTTGTTTATGTATTTTTTGTGGGTGCTTTCATACTATAATAGTCATAGTTAAGCAGTTGCAACAGAGACTGTTGGGCCCACAAAACCTTAAATTTACTATATGGTCCTTTATAGAAAAGGGTTGCTGATCCCTCATCTATCCCATAGTCAGTTCTCAAAGACTTTCTGTACTTTTTAGGGTTCAATCCATGTATCCACAGCTCAGGTGTTAGCCAAGGAGTTCATAAGCAACTTTAAGGGAGCACTTTCCTGAGTTCTTTTCTCTGCAGTCTTCCCAGTACTTTCAGATTCCCTGGGGGCTCCCCTTTTTCATTTATTTGGCCAGAAATTTGGGGCTTTCTTTATCCCACTCCTCTGTGTACTTCCTACAACTATGCCTCCCTCAGGCCAAGCAGCAGGAGACGTGAGAGGGGAAAAGAGCATAGTTCCTTTGATTGGAGGGGAAGATTTCCCTCCTTCAGAGTTTTGGGCATCTGCTTTCTCCGTTGCTGTTGTTGCCACAGCATTACTTGGGTTTTGAGGTACAAGAGAACGGGAAAATTAAAAATAGAAGAAAGAAAGAAAATGAGGAAGCTTCTGTTCTGTCTCTGAGCATTTTGAGACACCTGTCCTGATGGAACACTCTCTGTCCACACTGATGCCCATTTCCAGGTTTTGGGCTGTGTTGAGTTCGGATTGAGATACTGGAGGGGAAAAATTGCTAACATCATTGCCAGTTTGGAGGTACTTTGCATTCAGGTGTTTCTCAATCTGCCTGCTACTATTTATTAATACTTTGTTGGGACTTCCATGGTGTCCCAGTGGTTAAGAATCCACCTGCCAATGCAGGAGACACGGGTTCGAGCCCTGGGCCAGGAAGATCCCACATGCTGCGGAGCAACTAAGCCTGCGAGCCACAACTACTGAGCCTGTGCTCTAGAGCCCGTGAGCCACAACTACTGAGCCCATGAGCCCTAGAGCCTGTGTACCTAGAGCCCGTGCTCTACAACAAGAGAAGCCACTGCAATGAGAAGCCCGTGCACTGCAACAAAGAGTAGCCGCTGTTCTCCGCAACTAGAGAAAGCCCGCATGCAGCAGTGGAGACCCAACGCAGCTATAAATGAATGAATGAATGAATGAATGAATAAAACATACATACATACTTTGTTGGATTTGATTTACTAATATGTATTTTGTTGAGGACTTTTGCATCAGTGTTAACGAGATAATTGGTCTGCAGTTTTCTTTTTTTATAATGTCTTTGTCTGGTTTTGATATTAGGGTATTGTTGGCCTCAGTTGAGTTAGAAAGTATTCCCTCGGGTTCTGTCTTCTGGAAAAAAAATTGTAGAGAATTGGTATAATTTCTGCCTTATAATGTTTGGTAGAATTCACCAGTGAATCTATCTTAGCCTATTTTGGAGCATTATTAATTAATCATGGATTTTTTTAGATTGTCTGTTTCTTCTTGTCAAGTTTTGACAGATTATGTCTTTCAGGGAATTGGTCCGTTTTATCTAGGTTGTCAAATTTGTGGGCATTATATTCCTTTTTATTCTTTTACTGCACATGGGGTCTGCAGTGATGTCCTCTCTTTCACTTCTGATACTAGTAATTTTTCTTTCTTTTTTTTTTTTTATTTTAAAGCTTTAGGCTTACTGACTATATATAACTTTTCAGAGAACCAGCTTTTAGTTTTGTTGATTTTTCTCTATGGTGTCCTGTTTTCAGCTTCACTGGTTTCTGCTCTAATTTTTATTATTTCTTTCTTCTGCTTACTTTGGATTTAATTTGCTCCTCTTTTTCTAGTTTCCTAAGATGGAAGCTTAGATTATTGAATTTAGATCTTTTTCTTTTCTAATATGAATTCAATGCTGTAAATCTCTTTCTATGCCCTGCCTTTCCTGGATCTCACTAATTTTGGTAAGTTGTATTTTCATTTAGTTCATGATATTTTAAAACTTCTCTTGAGATTTCTTAACTCATATGTTATTTAGAAGTGTGTTGTTTAATGTCCATATAGTTTGGGTTTTTTCCAGGTATCTTTCTGTTACTGATTTCTAGTTTAATTCCACTGTGGCCTGGGAGCAGTCATAGCACGATTTCTGTTCTTTTAAATTTACTGAAGTGCGTTTTATAACCCAGAACGTTCTCATTCTTGGTGAATGCTCTAGTGATCTTGAGATGAAACCATTTATTTTGCAGAATCCTTAGCTGCTCCATTCAGGTTTTATAGCTACATTCTTTGGGAGTGATAGGGTGGAATATGCTTACCCCATCTTACCTGGAATTGGAACCCATCCTATATTTTGGAGTATTTCCTGTGGAAAGATTAGAAATACAGTTACTTGTAATTTGCTATGTGGTATACTGCTTTATTTAAGGGTTGTACTAACTTATAATGCCACCAGCAGTACGTGAGATTAGTTTTGCCCCATATGGATACATTTTAAAACTAACATTTTTTGTGTAGAAGTTATAGAGAGATAGCTGGGAAGTTCATCTGTAATAGAATAATATTGCCTTACACGGTTAGGAAAGTTTAAAATATAAGTACTTAAACATATACATATTAGTCTGAAGTTTTCCCTATAAAATTTGGATTTCTCCCTGTGTTTACTTTGTCACCGCACCCTCCCTTTACCAACCTCCCTTTGTAACATGAGGTTTTTTTTTTTTTTTTTTAAATTTCCTTTGAAAGGTAGACAAAATGGAGATGAAGAAGACATGGCTGTTGTAAAGTGAAGGAAGGCTCCAAACTAATGTACTCTGGGGTGGGGTGGAGATAACATTTTCTTCTGAAACCTTTTCTGACTTTCTCCATATAGAGACCAAGGGACATAGTATTGTTATAAATATTGTCAGTTTTTAAAAAAATCAGGTTCTTAGCTTTGTAAGCTAATGGAAGGAGTGGTTCTTTGGTGAGTGTCTTAGGTTGGCTTAGGATAGGATCAGTTTGCAAACACCAAATCTCAATGTCATATCATTGGAGATTCAATATATGGAACATTTAATTTAGTTAAATGTTTATTGAGGACTTACTGTATGCCAGGCATGTGGATGTAGCAGTGAAAAAATCAGGAGAAAAGAAAAGATCCTTGTCTGTATGGAACTTAATTTGTGGATGGGGGTGGAAGACGGACAACATGGTAAATAAATAAATTATATGTTTTGTTAGAGGTAAGTGCTATGGGAAAAAAATTAAGCAAGATGGCTGGGGAATGCTGGGCGAGTTTGAAGTAGTTGCAATTTTAATTGGGTATTCAGGCAAGGCCTCACTGAGAAGCTGACTTTTGACCAAACATTTGAAGGAGGTGAAGGAGCAAACTTTGCAGATAGTCAGGAAAAGAGCATTCTACACAGAGGGAGCAGTCAGTATAAAGACTGAGGCAGGAGTGTGCCTTTCTTGGTCTAAGAACTGTGAGGAGGCCAGCGTAGCTAAAGTAAAGTGATTGAGGAAGAGAGATGTAGGCGATGAAATCAGGGAGGCAACGTGTTTATTGCTAGGGCTAGACTCTGTTGCCTAGAATTCTTGGTAGATTTTCCTATCTTGTTACGGTTTACTTCCCAGCTCCTCTCATACTGAATGTCCTGCCTAGATGACTCAAGGACTTCTGGAATGATTCTGGATTGGCACTGGCCTGTGGAAAGGTAGTTTCCATGGGGTATCATCCTTCTCTGTTGCAGGGAATAGCCAAGGTTTCAACAAAAAAATTTGTAAAGTCCTTCAGAGGCTTTCGGAAAATTATGACATTTTTATATTAAGTTTTAACACAGCCATTATTCAGAATATATTAGCTTCCTGGTTTGTTCAGTGTTCTTTATGCTGTATTTCTACAGTAAATTACTTCTGTCTGTATTACGGCAACTAGGATCTATATGTCTGTTGGATCAAGTATTGTTGAAATTGTGTCTGACTTCCCTTCTGATGGGATAGCGGTTTTACTGTTAAAGTATTGAACACCTACCACATATATAGCAGAAGTAATGGTAGCTAACTCAAATCAAAACATGATAACAAATAGGACAGAAAAAAGGAAAACAGGCTAATTTTACTAAGCACTTGTGTATGTAAATTGTAAATACAGCAATATAATAAAACAACACACCATGATTAATGAGAATTAATTATTCCAGGAACACAAAGCTCCTTTGTTTTTAGGAAATTATCATCAAATTATTAGGTCAAAAATGAGAAAACTATATGTAGAGATGTCAAAAATGAAAAACTGTATGTAAAGATGGGTACTTGCCCAGCTCCCTAAGCAAGGATTTTATTTTCTAGACTGCCTTGTATGTAGGTGGTGCAAAGTGATGATTTTTAAAGTGAAATGTCAGCATAAATAATGTGTGTCACTTCTGGGTCAAGGTATTTAAGAGCAGGGTATGCCTGCTGAATAGAAACCAGCTGCACTGAACTGTTAATAATTTAGTTCACAGCTGAATAACTGTTTATAACTGAATAATAACTTGTATTGTGTTAAGCTAATGAAATTTTGGGATTTGGTTATAGCACCTAGTGTTACCTAACCAGGTATGAGCTATATGATTATCTCACATGTCAAAAAAGCAGTTATTTAAATTCAATATCTGTTTAAAACCTTTCAATTAAAAGGAAGTGTTAAAACACATACATACCCAGGCAGGTAAGCTTAAGTAGAATTTCTTTCTCTATATGGGTGACTTAGATATAATTGACTCTGTGTTTGGTTTACTTAAATTTATTTTCCTCCTAAAACAGTAGTCTTGGGAATAGTGGAAATAAACTCAGCATATTGCCCTTAAAAAAAAAAAAAAAAAGACATAACAAAACTTCCATTACCTGACCACTTTTTTTTTTTTTTGAGTTTGGGCAGAAAGATGCTTTTATAACATAAAGATTGTTTTTTAGCCTAATAGCCAGCATGATAATGGTGGTGAAACACTAGAGACAAACAGTGGAGAAATTAGAACTACGACAAGAAAACTTGCTATCACTACTTTTTTTTTTTTTTTTTTTTTTTTTGCAGTACGCGGGCCTCTCACTGTTGTGGCCTCTCCCGTTGCGGAGCACAGGCTCCGGACGCGCAGGCTCAACGGCCATGGCTCACGGGCCCAGCCGCTCCGCGGCATGTGGGATCTTCCCGGACCGGGGCACGAACCCGTGTCCCCTGCATCGGCAGGCGGACTCTCAACCACTGCGCCACCAGGGAAGCCCTATCACTACTTTTATTTAGCATTGTTTTAGAAGTTGTAGCCAGTGTAGTTAGGCATGAAAAATAAATGAGGTGTAAGGAAGAAAAAAAGTATTGCTGTTTGCAGTTATTATGATTGCTTATTTAGAAATCCCAAAAGAATCAACTAAAAATCTGTTAGAGATTTACATAAGAGTTCAGAAGGGTGATTGTTAAGTAAACATATAAATAGAGTTCCTATATACCAATAATAAATAAAAATATTATGAAAAATATATTTAGGAATTTGTTGAATAAGAAATACACAGGGTCTAGGTGAAGAAAATAAAAATCCTGGGAAAGGATGGAAAAATTGAAGAGAGCCAGTTTACACCTGGATTGGAAGAATCATTATGATGAAGATTTTAGTTCTTGTCAAGTAAATTTGTAAATTTAAAGCAATTCCACTCTGACAAAACAAATCAAAAGTTCATTTGGGTTAGAATATATATATATATATATATATATATATATATATATATATATATTTTTTTTTTTTTTTTGCGGTACGCGGGCCTCTCACTGTTGTGGCCTCTCCCGTTGCGGATCACAGGCTCCGGACACGCAGGCTCAGCAGCCATGGCTCACGGGCCCAGCCGCTCCGCGGCATGTGGAATCTTCCCAGACGGGGGCACGAACCCGTGTCCCCTGCATCGGCAGGCGGACTCTCAACCACTGCGCCACCAGGGAAGCCCTAGAATATATTTTTTTAAAGAAGTGTAGTGAGGCATAAATTATATTACTAGAGATTAACATGTATAGCAAAGATACAGTGATTAAAGCAACATGGCAATGATGTGGAACTAGAAAAGACTGGTGAATAGTATAGATGTGAAAGCCCTAAGGCAGTCAGGTATATCTAAGAATTCAGTAAACAGGTAATGTTGAAATCTAATCATCTTGAGAAAAAAACTTATATCCCTGCTTCATACTGTACATTAAAACAAATTACAGAAGGGTTGACATTTATAGGGCTGTATAAATGTATATGTATACAAGTAATGGGTGCGTGTGGCAAAAATCCCCAGTACTTAAGGGTATAAAGACTTTTACCTCTCCAACTCTCTTTCCAGTGGAAAACACTGATAATGGTTTCTAAGATAAATGGCTAGAAAGTTTCTTCACATATATATAACACCTCCCCCCACAAATTGAGGAGTCAGATGGTATCTATAATTCTGCAACTTGCTTTTTTCACTTAATAATGTCTGAATGTCTTTGCATATCTGCACATAGAGTGCTACATTGTTCTTTTTCCTCATAGTATTTCATTATGAAAAAATTAAAACAACAAATTTGAATGAATTTTACAGAGAATACCCACCATATACCCACCACCTGGGGATTCTACCACTAACATTTATTATCTATCCACATTGCTCTTTAAAAAAAATTGTGGTATAATACACATAACATGAAATTTACCATTTTGATCATTTTAAGGTGTACAGTGTTAAGTATGTGCACATAGTTGTGCATAAACTCTAGAACTTTTTCATCTTGCAAAACTGAAACTCTACCATTAAACAACTTCCCAAACCCCCTTCCCACAGTTCCTGACAGCCACTATTCTACTTCCAATTTCTTTGAATATCTTACCTCATATAAGTGAAGTCGTGCAATGTTTGTCTTTTTATAACTGACTTATTTCATTTAGCGTAATGTCCTCAAGGTTCATCCATGTTGTATCATGTGTCAGAATTTCCATTTTAAGTCTGAATAATTTCATCATAGGTGTATACCACATTTTAAAATCGATTCATCTGTCAATGGACAGTTGGTTTGTTTCTGCCTTTTGACTATTTAATAATACTGCAGGGAACATGAGTGTACACAGATCTCTTTGAGATCCTGCTTTTGATCATTTCAGATATATAACCAGAAGTGATATTGCTAGATCATATAATAATTCTATTTTTAATTTTTTGAGAGGAACCACCAAACTATTTTCCATAGCAGCTGCACCATTTTACCTTCCCATCAGCAATGCACAGGGTTCCAGTTTCTCTACATCCCTGCCAATAGTTGTTATTTCCTGTTTTGTGTTTGTTTTTCTTTTAATAGCAGCCATCTTAGTGGGTGTGATGACATCTTATTGTGGTTTTGATTTGCATTTCCCTAATGATTAGTGATTATTTTTATATGATTCTTGGCCATTAGTGTATCTTCTTTGGAGAAATGTCTTACTCAAGTCCTTTGCCCATTTTTTTTGTTTTTTCTTTTATTAATTTTTATCAGAGTATGGTTGCTTTACAATGTTGTGTTAGTCTGCACTGCACAGCAAAATGAATCAGCCATATACATACAGATATCTCCTCCCTTTTGGACTTCCCTCCCATTTAGATTACAACAGTGCATTAGTTAGAGTTCTCTGTGCTACACAGTATGTTCCCATCAGTTGTCTATTTTATACATAGTATCAATAATGTCTGTGTGTCAGTCCCCATCTCCCAATTCCTCCCACCCTTTCCCCTTGGTAGCCACGCATTTGTTCTCTATGTCTGTGTCTCCATTTCTGCTTTGCATATAAGATCATCTATATCTAGATTCCACATATATGCGTTATTATACGATACTTGCTTTTCTCTTTCTGACTTCACTTTGTATGACACTCTCGAAGTCCATCCACATCTCTACAAATGACCCAATTTCATTCCTTTTTATGGCTGAGTAATATTCCATTGTATATATGTACCACATCTTCTTTATCCATTCCTCTGTTGATGTACATTTAGGTTGCTTCCATGTCCTGGCTATTGTAAATAGTGCTGCTATGAACATTGGGGTGCATGTGTTTTTTATTTATTTATTTTATTTTTGGCTGTGTTGGGTCTTCGTTGCTGCATGCAGGCTTTCTCTAGGTGCGGTGAGCGGGGACTACTCTTGGTTGTGGCGCGAGGGCTTCTCATTGCGGTGGCTTCTCTTGTTGCAGAGCACGGGCTCTAGGCGTGCGGGTTTCAGTAGTTGTGGCACGTGGGCTCAGTAGTTGTGGCTCACGGGCTTTAGAGCGCAGGCTCAGTAGTTGTGGCGCACGGGCTTAGTTGCTCCGCGGCATGTGGGATCTTTCTGGACCAGAGCTCGAACCCATGTCCCCTTCATTGGCAGGTGGATTCTTAACCACTGCGCCACCAGGGAAGCCCTCTAGTTCTCTTTTAGATAAAACCTTGACTGTTTTGTCTCTGAATAAGTGCATTTCACTATGTGTAGACAAGAGTAAGAGACTAAAATAACTAGGAATGATTTATATATGTATACACACATACATATATGTATATAAAATAAATTGCTGAAATTACCCTTTTTAAGTACCTAAGGTAATTGAGAAGGAAGGGTGTCATTGAAATGCTAGCAGACTTCATGGATGAGGAGAGATTTTTATCTGAGCTTGGTTCTTTTTTTTTTTTTTTTGCGGTACACAGGCCTCTCACTGTTGTGGCCTCTCCCGTTGCAGAGCACAGGCTCCAGACACGCAGGCTCAGTGGCCATGGCTCATGGGCCTAGCCGCTCTGTGGCACGTGGGATCTTCCCAGACCGGGGCACGAACCCGTGTCCCCTGCATCGGCAGGCAGAGTCTCAACCACTGTGCCACCAGGGAAGCCCCTCAGCTTGGTTCTTTTGAGCAAGGATGTAGAAGTCCAGATTCTGTTCGACATTTGGGAAACTCTACAGTCCTAAGACAATTGCCTTGTCTTGGTAGCTTCAAGGCGATGCTTTGGCTAGTTTCTGGGAATATTTTGTCACATAGTTCTGTAGTTTACAAAGCTTAAATGAAAAATATCATGTGAAATTTTTGTTGTTTTTTTTGGCTATAGTATGGTTAAAAGCTTTTTGTGAGTAGTAGGCTAATCATTGCCAGTGTTCACCATAATTTGCTTTACTGTTATGAACCCATGTGTATGGATTCAGAATATAGATTTGTCATTTACTTCAGGAGTTCCTAGTCTTGATCTAGGAATGAGTTCTGTCTCCGGACTGTTTTGAAAGTAGCAGAAAACCTATCCCAAAGTAGTAGAAGGAAGAAAAGGGAATTTATTGGTTTATTGCTGAAAAATAGGGAGGAAGAGCTTCAGGTATGCTTGCATTCAGTCTTTAAATAATCGTATTGTCAAGATTTTGTTTCTCTCTCTTTCCCTCTCTCTCTCTCTGTTTGTCTTGGGGGCGTTAGAAAGCTGTTAGCTTCAGTCTCACACTATTCAAGTTTAAGTCCAGTAGTTGCTGGGGCAAAAAAAAAAATGTCTTTTACCTGTTATTCTGCTCCTTTAGCCTTAGTTTGAGTGTTGTCCCCATTTCTAAACCTGTTACTGTGGTCAAGAGGTTGGTTTCATGCTTTATTGTTAGTGTTGGCTCCCACCATACAGATTGAGAATGGAGGAGGGGGTGAATCTCCAAAAGAAAACCAGGGCCTTTTACCAAAGAATGTTGAATGGTAGGTAAGTTGCTAAAAACACAAATCTACCTTAGTCTTCATGGGGTCTGTGGACTCGCAAAAACTAACCATAAAAATTATATATTTTTTTTCTGAGAAGAGTCTTCATAGCTCTCATCAGACTTCCTTTTTTTTTTTTTTTTTTTTTGCGGTACGCGGGCCTCTCACTTTTGTGGCCTTTCCCGTTGCGGAGCACAGGCTCCGGACGCGCAGGCTCAGCGGCCATGGCTCACGGGCCCAGCCGCTCCACGGCATGTGGGATCCTCCCAGACCGGGGCACGAACCCGTGTCCCCTGCCTTGGCAGGCGGACTCTCAACCACTGCGCCACCAGGGAAGCCCTCTCATCAGACTTTCAAAGGGGTCTGCGCCCATGAGAAAGGTTAAGTATTTTATGGGTCTGGGGAGAAAAGGGCATTTTAACTGAAGATAGGTATGTTACCAAAGGTGTACATGAGAATCATTTTTGAAAGACAGTGGAATTGGATTAAACTTAATCCAGTGAAGATAGTATGTTGAGAGTAGAGTATAAATTTGGATGTTGTAGATGACTTTCAGGTGATGGAAGTATAGAATATGTTCAGATATTTGTTGAAATCAATTAAATATGGTAAAAAAAAAAACCCAAGTAGTTTAAGAGAATAAGTGAAATACATTTACATATAATAAATTGCTTCCTTTTTCATAATTATACCTTTCATTTACTTCTTTGGTCTAGTATTAGAGTTGTGCTTTCCTTCTTGGTCCAAGATTTTTTTGGCATAGGGATTAAAAACAATTTTAATGACTTTAGTTTTTGTTTTGTTTTGTTTTGTTTTTGGGGCTGCACCATGAGGCTTGTGGGATCTTAGTTCTCCCACCAGGGATTGAACCTGGGCCCTGGCAGTGAAAGCGCTGGACTGCCAGGGAATTCCCTTATTTTAGCTTTTGTAATTTCTGGTTTTATTGCATAAGAATCAGAACATGTTTGAACACTTTGTGGTTTTTGTAATTATTGAGGTGTCCTAATACATAGGCAGTTTTCCTAACAATTCCATTAGTGATTGGGAGAAAAAGTAGACTTTTTTGAAGAGTTTAAAGTTCGATATATCTTTGAAATCATGCTTACTGGTTTTATTATTCATATACTCCTATTTCTGTCTTGTAATCATAAGTGAGAATTGTAGTAGATAGGAAGTTGGGATAAGAGATGCACCCTAACTTTAATTAGGATCTATGATTGCTATCCCAATTCCATTTTTTAGTGAATGGTTTAACCCACTTAATTTTATTGGAAAAATTTTTCAGGGATGGCCTAATAACCCTAGAATTTGGAACCTACTTTTTAGCTTAGACATAGAATTCTTCAATTGAAATTCTTTTGTAGTAGTAACACGTTATATTTATAGAGTGCTACTACCAGCCTTGGTTTCCTCCTCCTATTCCTTCTCCTTTGTTGGCTGAACCCTGTATGAAATCTTGATCCTCCAATGTGGACAAGAGTTGGGCACATTAGAAATGTATATAAGCAAAGGAAAATTACATGGTTTTTTTTTGTTGTTTTTTTTTTTTTTTGCGGTACGCGGGCCTCTCACTGTTGTGGCCTCTCCCGTTGTGGAGCACAGGCTCCGTATGTGCAGGCTCAGCGGCCCTGGCTCACGGGCCCAGCCGCTCCGCGGCACGTGGGATCTTCCCGGACCGGGGCACGAACCTGTGTCCCCTGCATCGGCAGGCAGACTCTCAACCACTGCGCCACCAGGGAAGCCCGAAAATTACATGTTTTGAGCTGATAGAAATGTTTTAAGGAAATGTCTCAATATGCAGGTCTTTTAATTTTTTGGTTAGGGATTGTTTATTTTTGTGAACTATGGACACTTTTAACTAATTTCCCCTTTTCTTTCCCCTTGATTATCTGGCTAGTAATGTGCCTTGTGGAAAGTTTAAAAACAGAAGTATAAAGAAGCAGGAAAAAAAATCTTAAAATTAATTCTATCACATAGAGGCATATTCTTAGTCATTTCAGGGTCAAAGTTTCCTTTTGGAATTTAATGAAAGCTGTGAATCTTCTCTCCAGAGAAAGGTACAGACACTAAATACTGTACATAACTCCAAAGGAGTTCATGGAATCCTGAAGCCAGCTGTGTATCCTATGGGCCTAGACTGTAAGTTAATAACTCTGATCTAAGGTAATACCATCAACATTTTGACATTTATTTCTAATCCTTGTGTTTTTTCCGTAACTGAAATCTTAATTGTGTAATCAGTTTTGCTTGTGGTTTTTGTATATCATAAGCGTTTCCTCATCACTGAAAGCTCTGCTTACAGATGCCTTTAATGACAACATAATATATCATTGTTTTCAATTTAGAAATAATTTACTGGGTTCCTCTTATGTTTCAGGTGTTGTCTAACTGGAGGGCCATAAAGATAAAAGGGCTTGTGGTTTCTGCTTTGCTCTTGAACTACAGATCTCTTTATGAGGGGAGTTAAGTTGATTTGCTTTATTATCTTAACATTGGGAATTTAAGTTGTTTATTTTTACAACTGTTAGAAATAGTACTACAGTGATCACCTTTGTGCCTAGTTCTGTTGTGTATTTCTGTTATTTTGCTTTTGTAGATTGCTAGAAGAAAAGTTGCTGGGTAAGAAGATGTCACTCTTTGAAAGACCCTTCAAGTCACATGTTCACTAAATTGCTTTCCAGAAGGTTGTGTTAGTTTACTTTCCCAGCTGTGTAGTGTGTAAGTGCCTGTCTTACTCAACCCTCGAAGGATTGAATATCACCAGTTTTGAAAAGTTTTGTTGTTTTGTTAGATGACAGATAAACTTTCAGATATAGAAAGGAGCGGAGAGTTATGTCAGGTACAGAGAGCAGCATGTGGAGAGGTGGGACGTTGGCAGTGTGGGTGTTGCAGGACACTGGAAGACTCTGTTATGGTTTATTCCTTACACAGCTAGCGCTCCATATTAAACCCACTCTTGTTACCAACTTCTCAAGATAGAGGCTGGCAGCAGTCTCTAAAAATGACTTAATATAGGACGTTTAATGGAATAAGCTATAGTCTCTGCTACAATGCCTGGTTCCAAGGCCATAGGTTCATCATTTCCCTCCAATTCCATGTGTTCTAGATTTCCTTCACCCTTGGCCAGACTTCAGCTAATCTAGGTTGCTTGCCTGGTAGGGTGACCCAGACGATCATTCCTGAAGGGACTGAGCCCCTGTTTGCCTTTCCCTTGTCATGCCTTTGCCTTATGCTGCTGTTGCCTGTTATTACCAGGCTTGGAAGCACTGAGAAGCACCTAACTAGTACGGTTAGTTATGCCAACATTATAGTAACTCCTTTTTTTTGCCTCCTGGTCCATCAGCATGAGGAGCCCAGAGTGACCAACAGTTGTTAACTTCAGATTCAGATTAAAAGCCCTCTGATTAAAAATGTTTCCCCATGGGAATAAAGATCTCTAATTCTAGCAGAGCCTAAAGTTGCAGGAATGGGAAACGAGTTCTTTTATTTGCTCACTAGGGTTATAGGAACCAATCCTATTTCTGTTCACACCTCTGTACTGTATTTTGGAGGCCATTCCAGTGTTCTCTCAGGCTTACTTCTTCTTGGTAATATAGTGTATGGTGAGATCAGTGCTCACTGCCCATTGTTAAATTTTGTTCATTGTAAAAAAAGAGTCACTTGGTCTGAGGCAGTGTTTGCCCCATGTTTGTAAACTAGGTACATTTGGATAGTGGTGCTGACTGAGGCACTGAAGGCAGGGAAGGCAAACTTATCAGAATGGTTGTCAGTGCCAGTAAGAACAAATTGCTGCCCCTTCAGGGTGGAGGAGGTCCAGTGTAGTCAACTTGCCATCCAAATGCTTAGCTCATCTCTTTGAGGGATTGTAACAAATAGGGGGCTCAGAGTTTGCCTTTGCTGATGACAAGTTGTGGACACTCAGCAGCAACAGTAGCTAAGCTGTGTCAGTTTTGAGAGAAGAAGGCTATGCTGATGGGCTCATGCATAACCTTTATCCTTGTCACCACAACTTCTTCATTTGTGGGCTTATTGTACATGTACGGGGTGGTTTAAGATAGGATCTGGAACATTTATTCAATAGCAACTCCACTTTCCCCAGCAGTTGGATTAAAATTGCTAACTCCAGTAAGGTTGCTAACTCCCTTGCTCTTCTGGACTGCCCTGTTGCTTTTTAGGCTCCCTTGGTGTAGGGGAAGTTCCTGAGGCAGGAAAGTGGAGAGACTTATGGAACCTTGAGATAGGCTACTATCAGCATGAGGTGGACACTGTGAGTTTAAGTGGGAATTGCCTACAGCAACTGAGGCTGAGTTCATCCGTGGGCTGAGGAGTCGTGATACAGGGTACCAGTTGTTTCTGCTGTATACTATACAAAAGAAGGGAAGCAGCCCCCCAGTCAATCATTAGAAGACTGGTTGAGGGCTTCCCTGGTGGCGCAGTGGTTGAGAGTCTGCCTGCAGATGCAGGGGACATGGGTTCGTGCCCTGGTTCGGGAAGATCCCACATGCCGCGGAGCGGCTGGGCCCGTGAGCCATAGCCGCTGAGCCTGCGCGTCCGGAGCCTGTGCTCCGCAACGGGAGAGGCCACAACAGGGAGAGGCCCGCGTACCGCAAAAAAAAAAAGGACTGGTTGAATAAATTGTGGTATTTTCATATAATGTAATATTATGCAGCTGTAAAAAAAAAACTTTTTATATAAACCTAAAGACCTCCAAGATGTATTAAATGAAAAAGGTCATGTATTGGAATATTGTATATGCCTTGCTGCCTTTTGTTTGCAAAAGTGAGAAAAAAATATATTTGTGTTTGTTTATGATTGCTTTAATGCTAGAAGGATACACAGGAAACTAATACGTGTCTGAGGAGGGGATGGGCGAGAATGGGAGGGAGATGGGACATGGGGGAGGAGCTAGGGGAGAATGGGAAGGGATGGAAGATGAGGGGAATGAAACATTTTACTTTATGCCTTTTTTTTTTTAACATGTTACCTGGTTTTTGTTCATTTGTTTTGTAAGTGAAACCACCCTGATGAAATACTTATTATTAGGTTTGAATTTTATTTTCCATGTGACTACATAAGCTAAAACTTCTTTGAGCTAAACTAATCAAATAGATATTAAATATTCCCATGCCTGGCAACTTGTCAATCAGTTCTCAGCTTAAATGTTGCATGGTCATTGAGCCTGACTACTCAGTTGAACCCTCTCTCTTCCCATTCACTGTCAATTGTCACCCTGTTTTATTTTATTGTACTTATCACTATCAGAAAAAAATTTTTTTTGCTTACATATTTATCGTCTGTTTCTACCACTAGAATACTAACCTCTAAAAGCAAGGACTTGCTGTATATTTTCCACCATTTCTTTTTTTTTTTTTTTTTTTTTTTTTTTTTGCATTACGTGGGCTTCTCACTGCTGTGGTCTCTCCCGTTGCGGAGCACAGGCTCTGGACGCGCAGGCCCAGTAGCCATGGCTCACGGGCCTAGCCGCTCCGCGGCATGTGGGATCTTCCCAGACCGGGGCACGAACCCGTGTCCCCTGCATCGGCAGGCGGACTCTCAACCACTGCGCCACCAGGGAAGCCCTCCACCATTTCTTGACATCCTATTTTTATTTTTGTTTGTTGGATACAATGGATGCGATATCTTTTACCCTAAGGATTTATTTATTTATTTAGCAAGCAGAGAACTTATATTCTTTCTTCTCCTCACTTCCCCTACCTACCAGCCCCCAACTCTCTTCACTGCCTCTGTTGTTTTGATCATTTAAGGTATTAAAACAGTCTGATTCTCAGATATGAGTAAGTTGAGTTTAATACAAATCATAACTTCCATCCTAAACCGTTTTCAAATTTATTTTCTCTTAATTTGTGCTTCTCTTGAATTTCAGGGAGTGTGGTAAATTTTTCACTATTCCTACATTTTAATTTCTTTAAATATCAACTTATTGAGGTATATGCCAGCTTTATTGAGGTATAATTTCCGTGTAATACAATACATTTTAAGCATACAGCTGACTTCTTTCTGACAAATGTATATACCCGTGTAACCACCACCTAATCAAGGTATAGAACATTTCTACTCATTTCCGTTTGTGGATTTGACAAAGCTTGTTAGTTGATACATAAGTGTTTTATTATTTTGTAAGTTTCCTGTATTTGAAATACTGCATAATAGGAAGAGTTAAATCTTCTTTACCTTTGTTTCTTTATGTATCTTTTCAGTATTTCTTCTCTCATATTACAGTTGTCCATTTTTCCCTTCCCCTACTTGCTCTCTACCCTAGTTGTGAACTGCAGGGCTTGTTTCTTATTCATCTTTGTATCTCCAGTTTTTGGCACTTACGAAGCACTTAGTAAATGTTTGTTACAGTAAGAGTTAATTTTAGGAGTAGTATGGATGTAATGGATGTATCTGATTGAGAGGCAGTATAGCTTAATGCTTAGGAGCAAAGAAGCTTGTCTTCCATCACTTATTAGCTGATGTGACCTTGGGCAAGTTACTTATTTTCTCTGTGCCTCAGTCTTCACATCTGAAGAAAATGCCATAATGGTTATCTACCTCATAGATTTATTGTAGAGATTAAATGAGCTAATATACGTAAAGTACTTAGAACAGTACCTGGCATTTAAATGCTAGATTAGTATTAACTGTTACTATTATTAATTCTTCAGAGTTTTGGGAGAATTAGGTGCTGAGAATTTTTTTTTTTTTGAACTAGGGAGTGTGCATAACATTGTTGGATAATCAGGTGAAAAGAATCTAAGCTAGCAGATCAGAATGACTTGATAGAGCTGTTCAGAATTGAAGGACCTTTAGGTAAAGCTATACCCCTGAGCTTACAAAGCCAGCCTCTGTAATCTCTGGATATCCGTAGCTACCTTTCTGTATAGATATGTATTTAAATAGTCTCAGTCCATTCTTACATTCAAGTTTCTGCCCCTGAATCTACAAACATATTTGCTTTTGCACTCACCTTTCAGCCTTCTTTTTTGTTAAAAAGAAAGAAAGAAAGAAAGAGGCATTTTTACTCTTGTCTAAAGCCAGTGTTGCTCCCTGTGTTCCTAATTCCACCAGGCAACCATCACATGTTTTAGACCTATCCTGTGATAGGCACTAAGGGGCGCTAGGTGAACAAGACAGGTGGTCCCAGTCCTCGTGCAGCTTATGTACCAGTGGGCAAGACAGATGATTTAAAATGCAATTATCATAAATACAGTGTGATAAGCACTACTGGGGGGTATGGAATTCTGCTGTAGGAGCATAATTATTTTTGGAAACCATGGGAGGATGAAAGTGCCCAAGGAGAGTAGAAATTGAGACAAGAAGAGAATCTTGAGAAGGATCAACATTCAGAGATTGTGGAGAATGAAGAGTTGCTGGTGGAGAGGTAGGAGGGAAACAAGGAGAGTCTGGTGTCACAGAAGCTGAACAGAGGAGTGCATCTCAGGACAGAGGTAGTTAGTGATCAACAGATACTGCTCAGCAGCCAGGTAAGGTCCTTTTCCCTCTTTCCTTTTCAGATATTTGGCTCTATCCGTATTCCTTACGTCTCAATTCCATGCTTCCTTATTATTATCTGTTCAGCTCCTGAACTCCTCCTAGTAAGTTTTGTTTAGTGAGTTAGGTAGGTGAGGGATACTGCATCCTCTGAATTCATTTGTTTCCTAGTGTCAAATTATAAGTAGCACAAGTTTGGATAAAGAGAGATTTGTCAAACTCTGAATCTGTTTGCCTCTGGTATTGACATGGGGAGAGTCGGTATAGCTAGGGATACCTCTGTTTCCTTTTATCCTGGTTCAGTGAAACTTGTTCAGGTCCATTTGACAAAACAATTATTCTTTGATTCCATGTTTTCCTTCACTGTTCTGGGAAGAGTTGTTTTAACTCCTTGTTGCCACCTCTGGACCTCCCTTGAGTGCTGACACACACCCCCCCCTGCCGCCCCCGCCAATAAGCTTGATTTCTCCCCACCTGATTAAATGGAATCTGAACTTGTAAAGCGAAGAGCTGCTTGTTGCTAAATACAGTAGACTTTGAAGTTGCTATCTCAACCTCTGGCAGTTTTTGACATTGTTGACCACTTTATCCTTTTTAAAATGCTTTCGTCTTTTCTGAGGCACCATATATTCTCTTTTTTCTTCCTATTCCTCCTTAGTTTGTTTGCTAGTTTTTCTTCCCTGACTTTTCAACATTGGCATATTTGTTCTGTAGCATAGTCTCATCACTTCTCATTCTGCATGTTTCCTGGGGGACCTCATTCACTACTGTGACATTAAATTAAAGCTTTTGGACAGTAAATAAGTCATATGACACTGATGTAAATCTGTAAAGATTACCATGTCTATTTTTTAAGATTTATTATTTATGTATTTATTTAATTTATTTTTGGCTGTGTCGGGTCTTGGTTGCTGCACACTGGCTCTTCGTTGTGGTGCGCAGGCTTCTCTCTAGTTGTGGCGTGTGGGTTTTCTCTCTCTAGTTGTGTCACTCAGGCTTCAGGGCACGTGGGCTCTGTAGTTTGTGACACGCGGGCTCTAGTTGGGAAGCGAGAGCTCAGTAGTTGTGGCACGCAGGCTTAGTTGCCCCACGGAATGTGGGATCTTAGTTCCCTGACTAGGGACCGAACCCGCGTCCCCTGCGCTGTAAGGCGGATTCTTTACCACTGGACCACCAGGGAAGTCCCAAGATTACCGTGTTTTTATATGTATATTTTAAATGTAAAATAAAATTTTCCAGACTACACAAAAGTTAGCTTCTACATATCTGTGTATATGAATGTAATGAACTCGTAAGTGCAGCAGTAATTGAAATACTGCTGTTATTTAGGCGAGAATCGAACCCAAATTTAGGAGCTGTTTACATTATTCTTGAATACTCAGGAAGTATAAGTTTTGTATCCTTTTCTTAGCTGGATGTAAGAATCTACAAGTAAAGAAATAGTTGTATTAGGTACACTTAAAAAAATTATTTTATCGTACTTTAATTCTGTATAGTGTTGATTTTAATTCTTCTGAACAGTTATTCAGTTTGTCATAAAATAGTTCCTAAAAATTGTTTTGTAGATTAATGAACAATTCCAATGGAATGATTTTTTGTTTGATAAACACTGCCCTCCTGTGGTTAGAGTAAACTAAATGTTTTGTGAAACTACTATAGTCTTTCCACTTAAATTAACTCCTGGTAAAATAATGTAATAGTAATAGCTATACAGTAATAGTATTGTAATGGTAACGGAGTATGGTATTTTGCTCAGAAATATATGTGGCCGTTTTGTTTTCCTCTCCACCTCTCCCTCTTGGGTTTCTCTAGTGTCTCTGTACATTTTTTCTCACTGTTTATGTACAATTTCTTATAATTAAAAGAGTTAATTGTAAATGGAAAGATGGAGGAATATTAAGCTATTGAAGGGAGGTAAACTGCACTTAAACATAGACATGCTAAAAGAAATCAAAAGAAAAGACCAGTGAGTTATAATACATGAAACTAATAAAAGCCTCCATGGAAAAAACAGTAATGAAAAGATGAGAATAAAAGGGAAAAAAGTATTTGCAGTAAATGTGACAGTAAAAGTTTTAATATATTTAATAATTTAATATGAAAACTAGAGCTCATACAAGTGATATATATACAACCAGACAGTGGTTATGAATAACCAGTTTACAAGTGAGGAAATACAGTAATTAAAGCACAAAAATATATTAAAATTCATAATGGTATTCCATAAAATGGTATTCATAATATTCCTAATGGTGTGTCAGATAAACAAACAAAAAAGCCCCATTCACCTTTGGAGTATACTAGAAAAACTAGCTAATTATTCTGATAATTAATAAATAGGACAGAATCAAGCACTTATCCTGCTTTTTTCTATATGAGCTGTATGTACTTCAGATAACCAACTAGCAGATGGAGGAAAGCATTTATTTTTAGAAGGATTCTAGCTTATAAATGAAGAAGGAAAGATAGGCTATCACCATTTTCAACACCTAAATAATGAGTCTGAATAGTGGCTACTAATCAGTGGTTACTAAAGCAATTAGGTTGGAATGCTGATGGGAAACTTTGTAATGGGTGGATCAGGAGGACATCTGTCCGCCTGATTCATCTTGACATCTCAAAAAAGAGACCACAGATATTTTGTGTGTTCTCATGTGTGTGGGGTGGGGGGAGGGGGATGGGAAGTAAACAACACTGTCTGTGAAGTTCTTTTGGTAAAATAAAATCTGAATCTGAGCAGTCCTCTAGGTAATTCTAATTTTCAGGAAATATGAGGGACAGAGTACCATACAATTAGCAAAATACAGAATGTGGGAAACTATAGTACAGTTTTCTTGGTTTCTTCAGCAAGTAAATTGGAAGAAAACAAGGAGAAATCCATAGAGTAACAGAGACTTTAAGACATGTGTTAACCAAATGTGGTATGTATGGGTCTTCTGTGGATACTGATTTGAACAAACTAACTGTTAAAAGTGTTTTTTCCCCCCATGAAAATTGAGGACATTGTGTAAATAATTTGATAATGAAGGAACTATAGTTACATTCTAAGGTATAAAATGGTATTTTTATTTTTAAAAAAATGAGTCCTTATCCTTTTTTAGAGGTCTGTACTAAAGTATTTATGAATGAAATATTTGAGATTTGCTTCAGGATAATCCACTTTTTAGAGGTAGAGTGGCTGGAGGTATAGATGAAACAGAGTAAGCCATGTGTTGACAATTGTTGATTGCAGTGTTCCCAATAATTTTTTTTTTTCAAAACAATTTTTAAAAAAAATTTTTTGGCCGCGCCTCAAGGCCCGTGGGATCTTAGTTCCCCGACCAGGGATCGAACCTGCACCGCCTGCAGTGGAAGTGCAGTCTTAACCACTGAATCACCAGGGAAGTCCCTCTCTACTTTTGTATATGTTTTAAAATGTTCATACTAAAAAGTTAAAAAGTAGAATACTTAAGTCTTTAATTGAAAAACACTTCTCTTTCTCTCCCAAACTAAATGATTTATAGTTTTAAATATTGAGAAAATTTAGCATAAATAATTTTCTAAATTAAAATTAATTTCAAATGCCTAGTATTTAAAGGTACTAGTCATAAACTTTTTTTTTTTTTAAGGAAAGTAAACATCCCTTAAGCAGTTTTAACTAACTGGTTTCTTCTATTTTATTTCTTGAAAAAATAGTATACCTAGAAAATCAATGAAATTAATTTTCATTAAAAAGGCACACAGAAATTTTAGGTCTCTATTTCCAATAGCTTAATGTCCTATATCAGCATACTTAAGTATTTTTATTATAAATAGTAAAATTCAACCATATTAAAATAAAGTAATTCCTTGCTCTAGATAATAAATCAAAATATTTTTATTATTACCATTACCATGGATAATATAAATGTTTTAAATTCTAAATAGAGTTCATTCTGATAGTGGATTAATAGTTACCTTTCAATTAAGGTTTGATATGCCAGAGAAATTTTTATTAATTTCCATTTTGTAGCTTCTTGGACAGAAAGCCACCGGTTCAGATGCACAGTAGGGCAGCCACATTCCCCAGTTTGCTCATCACCACTTTCTGGTAGAGTTGGGATTTGAACTCTGATATTCTTCCTCATTATGATGAATTAATCAAAATATTTTTGCATATGAATGTAAGTACCTTATTCTGTGATATTTTATGCTTGTTTTTCTTGCAGAATAGCTTAATATCTAGTCTTTATATTTGGATATCTGTAATGTAAATAGGATTTAAAGAACATATAAGTGACTTCAATCCCCTGTAGGGACTGAAGTCTTGGCATTTAACTTAAAACTGTTCCATACTTTTGTAAATTTTAGTTTTTGTCTAATGTTTAGTATTATTGGCAGTATAGGGCATTGTTAACTAGTTGTGAAAAAAATAGTGGAAAAATCAAAGGGGCAGCCGGAGAAAAGCATGCTATCTTTTGTATTTTTCATCCCCCTTAAGAACACTGGTGAAATTTTAGATTAGGATATCAAATGTGAACTGGAAAAGATCTTTGTCATATAATTTATTAGTAATAACAAAAGCTACCATTTATGTCACTTGTGCTAAGTTAAGAATACTGCAGAATGTTTTACTTCATGTTCCTATCTATGAGGGTGTTACTACCCTCATTATACAGATGAAGGATTAAGATTGAGAGCTTTTAGTCATCAATATTATGTCTTAGAGCTATTATGTGCAGGCTATTTGAGCTCTGTACACTTTGAAGCACTTTCACATTTTGCATCGATTAAACTTTTCCCCCCAACTGAAACCCCTTGATTATGTTAATAACATCCTTTACAGAGGCCACCAAAACTGAGTCTTAGTCAATCCATTGTATGCTGGTATGGAGTATTTGTTATAAAAACTTGATATGTGGAAGAAAATAAAGCAAATCCCACATTTGTAGTATTACGTAAATTTGTGTCATACATTTTAGTATTCAGGATTTCCTAATGATAGCAACAGAGTAAAATTTAATTGCCAGGTGGATGATTATATCAGTTTCCCTAGAAATCCCTTCTATTTTTTGATTAAGGCAAGCATAACATCTACTGCACAAAGTGTTTTTCTTGTATCAACTCCAGTGTTTTTCAGTATGGTTTACAAAAACCTCTATATCTTCCCACTTTTCCTAAGCAGAAGTTGTAGCAACAGAGTTCTTAGACTCCAGTGGTAGTATGTTTTCTTCCAGTAACCAAATGGGCTGTTTGAGAAGGAGTTGTGTGTTGGAAGTGAATCGGCCTGGAATAGCAACTAAATATAAAGCCTCACTTATACCCACACCAATGCTTTTTAAGTCTTTTAAAAATTAATTAAATTAATTTTTGGCTGCGTTGGGTCTTCGTTGCTGCGCGCGGGCTTTCTCTAGTTGTGGTGAGCGGGGGCTACTCTTCATTGCGGTGCGCGGGCTTCTCATTGCAGTGGCTTCTCTTGTTGCGGATCACAGGCTCTAGGCGTGCGGGCTTCAGTAGTTGTGGCATGTGGCTTCAGTAGTTGTGGCTCGCAGGCCCCGTAGTTGTGGCGCACGGGCTTAGTTGCTCCACGGCATGTGGGATCTTCCCAGACCAGGGCTCGAACCCGTGTCCTCTGCAATGGCGGGCAAATTCTTAACCACTGCGCCACCAGGGAAGCCCTGAAAAGTGATTTTTTTTTTAATTGTTAGTGAAGTCAGACATTCAATATCGTTTTTCCCATAAATTATTATTATGGGATATTGAATGTGTACACAAAAACCAACAATAATATAATAGTATCTTTGTACCCATCTTGTAGCTTCTGTAATTATCAACTTATAGCCAGTCTTGCAATACTTAAACTCCTATCTAAATTTCTTCTTGTATAATTTTGAAGCAAATCCCCAACATCATATAATTTCATCTGTAAGCATTTCAGTATGCAAATATTTTTTCATATGTCTTTTATCCAATTGTTTTAACTCTTTTATGAGCTATCTGCCCATGTCCATGGTGTATTTTTTTTCATTTTCAGTAATTTTACACAATTTTATAATAGTATATAGACAGTAAATACAGGTCCAGTTTTCTTTATGGGCCTTAATTTGGATAAAGGTAGTAAGTTAAATTTTGGACATGTTAAGTTTGAGATGGAACATCCAAGGTTGATGTTTAAAAGCAGTTGTAAACGGACTGTGCTGCTTCTTTTCATTTATCAAAATAGGGATGATTGATGAAGTCTTGGGAATGGATGATTTTATTCAGGGGGGGTTGGAGTGAAAAGCAAAAGCTGCAAAATGATGCTTGTAAAGTATTTAAGGGATGGCCACAGAAAAAGACCAAGAAGAAACATTTTGGAAAAAAATGTCTGGAGAGAGCAGTGTCTAAGGAGGGAAAGGTTAATAACATTTATCTGATGTAGAATAGAGCTCAGGGAAGATGACAAACAAATATATTTGCTGGAGTTTATGATTAAACAAATGAAGAAAGAGATGCAGACCAGGACACAGTGAGCTGTAGGATGCAAGATAGACCTGAGTTTGAATTCCGACTGCCACTTGTCTTGCTGCATTATGTTTGGAAATTTGCTTATTGAGCATTAGTTATCCCACTTTTTAAATGAGGGTAATAAGGCTTGTCTTTTAAGGTTGCTTAGACGTTTAACTGAGAGAATGATCAGCACTTGTTTGTGTCTTCTTTATAAGTGGTAGTTGTTGACATCACATTTTGATACCTTACTCGCTGATCTAGGATATCTGACTTCAAGTGTTTTCTATTACACAACTCCTGTATCTGTTGTCTTTGACTTGCTGTGCTAATGGATATTCTTTTGATAGTATAGTATAGATTCTTGAGAATTGGTTCAATTTTAGCTTTCACTTGCATTTATTAATTGCCAAGGGTTCTAAGAATAGAAAGTGATTTAGGTATAAGAGAGTTTCTGCCTAAAATTTGGATTTAAAAAAGGAAAAAAAGGAAAGAAACCAGAATTGACTTATAAGAAGTCAATTTAAAGTAAGCCTGTTAGGACTCCCCTGGCGGCGCAGTGGTCAAGAATCTGCCTGCCAGTGCAAGGAGACACGGGTTTGAGCCTTGGTCCAGGAAGAGCCCACATGCCACGGAGGCAACTAAGCCTGTGTACCACAACTACTGAGCCACAACTACTGAAGCCTGCGTGCCTGGAGCCCGTGCCCCACAACAAGAGAAGCCACCACAATGAGAAGCCCTCGCACCACAATGGACTGTAGTACCTGCTCACTGCAACTAGAGAAAGCCCGCGGGCAGCAATGGAGACCCAACACAGCCAATCAATCAATCAATCAATCAATCAATATAAATAAATAAATAAATAAATAAATAAAAATAAATAAATATAAATAAATAAATATATAAATAAATATATAAATATATAAATAAATATATAAATATATAAATAAATATATAAATATAAATAAATAAATAAATAAATAAATAAATAAATAGATAAAATAGAAGTCTGTTAGTGGCAAATACTCTTCGTTTTCCTTTAATCTAAGAATGTCTTGATTTCCACTTCATTCTTGGAGGATATTTTTGCTAGATAGGAATTTTGGAATTAAGTCCTTGTCTTTCAGCACTTAAAAATGTTCTTCACTGTTTCTGCCTTCCATAGTTTCTGATGAGAAACCCACAGTCACTGGAATTGTTTTTCTCCTAAGTGGAATGTTGTTTTTCCTTGGCTGCCTTCAAGATTTTAAAATTTTCTTTAGTTTTCAGTAATTTGATTATTGATGATGTAATTAAATTAATTTGATTACTGATGATGTAATTTGATTACTGATGATGATGAAATGCTAATTAAAAATTATCTGGGTACAGGTTTCTTTGAATTTATGTTGTTTGAGATTCATTGATTCTCTCGAAATTGTAAGTGTATATCTTTCACCAAATTTGGGAAGTTTTCTGCTGTTATTTCTTTAAATATGTTTTCTGCGTGCTACTCTTTATCTACTTCTTTTGGGACTCTGATGACATGAATGTTAGACCTTTTGATATTGTCCCATTGGCTCTGTTCATTTATTTTTTCTATCATTTTTCTCTCTGTTCATCAGATTGGATAGTTTCTATTGCTCTGTCTTCAGGTTTACTGATTCTCTCCTCTGTTATCTCCCTTCTACAGTCAAGCCCCTCCAGAGAATTTTGGGTTTACTTTGGATATTGTGTTTTTTAGTCTTAAATTTTTATTTGCTTTATACACCACACAGGCACACACACAATAATGTAATGAATCTTACTTCTCTGCTGAGACTCTTAACTATTTTTTTTTTTTCCCCCGAGAATCATCTTCCTGGCTTCTTGAAGCATGGTTATAGTAGCTGCCTTAAAGTCTTTGTCTGAAAATTCCAGAGTCTGTAGCATCTTGGGTTTGTTGTGTGTAGGTTGTCTTTTCTCTTGTGAGTTATTGAGATTTTCCTGGTTCTTCATATGTCAAATAATTTTGGATCATATATTAGACATTTTGTTGTTAACGTTATGATACTCTGTCTCATTTAAATGCTATGGAGAATGTTGTTGTTGTTATTACTTTATTTTTAGGGATGGGAGGATTTTTTTAAGTGGGCATTTGGTCTTGTTAGGTTCAGGTCATAAGTTTCTGCCTACCTTTCTGTGCACTAAAATTCCAATGACTAGTTTTCAAAGCCTTTGTTTCTATCTGTCCTGCATGTACACCACCGAGTGGCAAATTTGGGAACCTGATAGTATGTTTAGGGTCAGATCCACATAGGCATAGTTCTTGGGTGACCCCAGGAGTGTTTATAGAACTTCATGGTGTCACTTTCTTGAGCTCCTTTCTCTTTGCAAGTTCCCTGACACTTTCTGGCTCTTAGAGACCCTTCTTCCTTGTCCTATGGCTAGATAACTAAGGTTTTCATTTTGGTGTTTTGCTGCACACTTCCACAACTGCATCTACCTTTGATGCCAAGCAACAGGATGGTGGAGAAAAAATATAAACCATGGGAATTCCCTCCACACTCATGGGATCGGAAGGGATCCGCTTTCTTGAAGTTTTAGGTCCCTGTCCAGCCACTGCTGGTATCATCACTGCCATAGCTGCCGCCTTTGGATTGCTTGGGGGCAGCGTCTGAGAGAAAGGGAAAAAAAACCTCAGAGGATCGTCCTCCCTTTTAGGGGCCCCCTTTACTGCTTTTCAGACAAAAAAGAGAGAAGACTTCTCTTGGAGCAATTTCGGTCTGCACTTACTGTGCAGTTCTGAGTTTGGACTGCCCTTGAGTCTAGGCTGAGTGATCCTAGGGGAAACAAAACCAGGAAACTCATTGCTGGGTTAGTAGTACTTCTAATCTTGGTTTCCTCTCTGAAACCGACTGCTACCATTTTCAGAGTCCTCAGATAGCTGCTCCATGCATTCTGTCCAGGTTTTTAGTTGTATTCGGGAGAGACAGGATAATTTATGCTTATTACATCATCTTTACCAGAACCAGAACACGGTTACCGTTTTAATTTCATTATAACTGTATTATTGTTCTTTTGTTTTGGTTAAGAAATCACTGAGCAACCAAGATGTACTAGGCTTTGTTTGGAGATGTAATAAAGATGGATAATCTTTAAGGTGCTTCCAGTAAGTCCACAGGTAGTCATGTGATGAGGGAGTGGAGGCAGAAAGTAAACATAATTTCATATTATGCATTAATAATAATTGAATTATTAATCTTATCTTTTTTGATCAATTTCTGCTTCAGGATTTGACTTACGGTTTGTGACTGAAGGAGAGAATATCCTATTTACATTTCATTAATTTTCCACTTATTATCCGAAAATTTAAGGGATGAAAAGTCTCTGGATTTGTATATGCTGGAGGAAATTAATACATAGCTATAATAAATATAATTTATATATGTAATTATAATAAGAAATTAAGATAAGAAATAATTTACTATTATATACTTGTTTCTCAGGTCTTAGAAAAATATCCCAATACACCCATGAGTCATAAAGAAATTCTTCAAGTTATCCAGAGAGAAGGACTAAAAGAAATCAGGTGAGTTATTTAAGTATTATTAGTAATAATTATAATACTTGATTAGAATATTTTGTAGTATATATCAGTCTACTTTAGTCCTGAAGATTGATTATTTAGTAATAACTGCTTTGTTAATTTATGATTTATTCAGCTCAGATCTTTGGAGTTTTTAGTCATAGCACAGTTACAAAACCAAAAGTAAGTTAGAAAAAAATTCTTAGAAGGTAGCTATCTCCACACCCATGCACTTTAATTCTTAGGAAGGCCTGGAGCCATCTTCAAGCCTTCATCTATCAGTTCAGGCTTTTGATTTAATAAGCTTAGTCATTAGAAAATTAAAAAGTCCTCTAGTTCAGGGAGAATGGTAGATGTAAACATTCTAGGAAAAAATAACCTTGGCCAAAAAGAATTAAATGGAAAAGATACATAAAGCAGTATGTGTTTCAAGTAATCGTCTTACTGTGTTCAAATAAAACAGCCTGAGGTCAATTAATATAGGACCAAAGATAAAACACACTTTAATTTCTAAGAGCTTTATTATATTACAATAGCACATAATAGTCACTGTTCATAGTCAAGATCCTCTGCCGTCAAGAAATATTAAAGTTATGTTCAATATATTTTATATGTTAAGGCAGAAATCCTGGTGTCTACATTAGAGATATTTTCATTAAGAGAAAAAGGTTACAGTGCTACTAGTTGTTCTCACCTGGAGGTGGTATAGTGCAGGGGTCCCCAACCCCGTGGGCCACAGACCACTAGTGGTCCATGGCCTATTAGGAACTGGGTCACACAGCAGGAGGTGAGCGGCGGGTGAGCGAGTGAAGCTTCATCTGTATTTACAGCCACTCCCTATCACTTGCATTACTGCCTGAGCCCTGCCTCCTGACAGATCAGCTGCGGCATTAGATTCTTATAGGAGCGCGAACCCTACTGTGAACTGCTCATGCGAGGGATCTAGGTTGCACGCTCCTTATGCGAATCTAATGCCTGATGATCTGAGGTGGAGCTGAGGCTGTGATGCAAGTGCTGGGGAGCGGCTGCAAATACAGATTATCATTAGCAGAGAGGTTTGACTGCACAGAGACCATAATAAATCAATTGCTTGCAGACTCATATCAAAATCCTATCAGTGAGTGACAAGTGAAAACAAGCTCAGGGCTCCCACTGATTCTGCATTAAGGTGAGTTGTACAATTATTTCATTATATATTACAATGTAATAATGGAAATAAAGTGCACAATAAATGTAATGTGCTTTAATCATCCCGAAATCATCCCCCACCCACCCCACCCCCTGCCCCAGTTCGTGGAAAAATTGTCTTCCATGAAACTAGTCCCTGGTGCCAAAAAGGTTGGGGACCCCTGGTATAGTGTAATACCCATAGGGAAAGTGTTTAGGATTTTGGGGGGCTATTTTTGATTGTCACAGTGATGGGAGAGGAGGGAGCACTATGACATTTGGTTATTACTCTGAGGAACAAATTCTACTAATGTATTCTAATATTTTTTTATAACACTATTGGGTTTTATAGAACAGGAATGAGCAAGAGATTTCATTTCTTTTCATAAAAATTTCATAAAATTTTCTATTCCTAAAAATACCCACTGGGGGAATAGACCAGGAAATCTGATGTAAAGAGATCAGACTCCATCAGTGCCCTAGGTCTAAATGACAATTGCAGGATCATCCATCTCTCACACAGTAAAGCTCTGACTTTAAACTTGTCATTATTATTTCTAGAGAGTAGGCAAGAACAGTAGATAAGAAAGAATACTAAATAGATAAAGAACAGAGGGGGAAAAAAGAAGAACTTAAAAAAAATGTAGCAAGATGGTGGAGTCATCAAAAATAGCTTCTGGCTTCACTTAGTAACAACTTAAAAGAAGCTATTCTTGGTTAAACTATATTGTGGTGATACAGTTACGTTTCCACAAAGCAGTACTTTTAAAGTCACCAGTGACTTCCATTTTGTCACCTCCACTGGACTTTTAGTTTTGCCTCTCTTGTTACCTCTCAGCATTATTTAACACAGATGACTACTGCTTCCTTTTTGAAACTCTGTATCATTACCTGAAGTGAGCAAACATTCCTTCTTTCCTTCCTTGCTCTGCAAGCTCCTTCTTGGTTTTTTTGCTTATTATCTTCTCTCTAACTGAAGTGCAATCGACATTCCCATAGCTTTTTTGGGGTCACTTTTGTTTTGTCACTTCCCAGTTGTGTAGAGAAGCTAATTCCCACCTCAGCCTTTGTACATGCTGACCCCTTTACTTAGTTAACTGTTGTTTTTTTCAGGTGTCAGCTTGAATATGTCTTTTCCAGAGAACTTTGGCTGACTTCCCAATCTAGATCACATTTTCCGTTTTTAGTTTGGTATAGTGTTCTGTGTTCTTTCTTTATAGCACTTAAGATTTGAAATTACATATCGTTTTGGTCTTTCAAAAAAATCATGTAGCTTCTCTATAGCTTACATTAAGCTAGTAGCTCCGTGAGGGCAGTGACAGTTATCTCCCCTCCCCCCCACCCCCGGCTTGGCATGTAACAGGCATTGCAAACCTACTTGTTAATGAATATATGAAGTATCAGTGATTGGAAGATGACATTCAAATGTAGTTCTAGCTTATCTTGCTGCATGATGTGTCTTAAATTGTAGTCTTAAAATCTTTAGAGTTTTCAGGTACATTATGGAACGAAGTAACTATGCTTATTGAAGATGTGCTCTTTTTTTTTAACCAGTCTTAGGATTTAATTAACCAGGAAGGGGGATTATTGGGAGGGGCACCCCTGTAAAAATGTACAAAAGGTCTGTGGGGCTATGTGGAAGGGGAGATAAATATGTACATGGAACCTTGCCTTCCTTTAGCCCCTCCTCCCCCAGCCCTGAGAGGGCATGAGGACTTGGGTGGTAGGTGAAGAGGAGGGGGGGCACTTTGGCCTCTGGTTTAGTGAGCCTTTGGGGAGGCAGGCCAAGGGCCTAGGGCCCTCAGAAGCGACGATGGTAAGATGTGCTCCTTTTTACAGTTTTATTTTCATTCCTTAATCCTCAATACAAGGCTTTTCAACTATTTTTCCCTTTGCTGTTTTCCCTCTGCTCCCCCATTTTGAAGATTCTCGCTTGATTTTGATTATTCCATACTATATTGTTTTATTCTAAAATGTATTAAAGTGGAAGCAGCTCAAATGTCCATCAGAAGATGAATGGATAAATAAAATGTGGTATATACAGTCAATGTAATATTATTCGGCCTTAAGAAGGAATGAAATTCTGATACATGCTACATAGATGAACCTTAAAAACATGCTAAGTTAGTATATGTATAACTGATTCATTTTGATGTACAGTAGAAAGTAACACAACATTGTAAATCAATTGTACTCCAATAAAAATTTTTAAAAAATATGAAAGAGAATGTATATATGTATTAAAAAGAATGCTGAGTGAAATAAGCCAGACACAAAAGGACAAATATTGTACAAGTCCACTTACATGAGATACCTAGAATAGGCAAGCTCCTAGAGACAGAAAATGGAATAGAGGTTACCAGGGGCTGAGAGTAGGGGAGAATAGGGAGTTATTGTTTAATTGGTAGAATTTCTCTCTGGGATGATGAAAAAGTTCTAGAAATGGATAGTGGTAATGGTTGCACAACATTGTAAATACTTAGTGCCACTAAATCGTACACTTATACTAGTTACCATTTTAGCCATTTTATTATGTATATTTTGCCACAACCAGTCAACAAAAAGAAGTATTAAAAAAATTAAAAAGAAGTATTAAAAGAAGCCAAGTGATTGGCTCCTGGCTGAGAAAGATTGAGGTACTTAGTCCCTTTAAGAAGTTAGGTGAGGGCTTCCCTGGTGGCGCAGTGCTTGAGAGTCCGCCTGCCTATGCAGGGGACACCGGTTCGTGCCCTGGTCCGGGAAGATCCCACATGCCGCAGAGCGGCTGGGCCCATGAGCCATGGCCGCTGAGCCTGCGCGTCCGGAGCCTGTGCTCCGCAATAGGAGAGGAGAAGTTAGTTGATAAGATTGAAAATCATTTACCCAAAGTATGGAATTTTGAATGAATTCATTAGAAACGTACAGTATTCTTAGAATATTATAACATTTAAATTACATACTGTTTTATAACTGTAAAGCATATCAGCATTTTAGAAATCAGGGAGAAAAAAAAAGGGTCCTTGAATTTTCCCCCTCATAATAGCTTATGACTTCGTGTATTCCTTTTTTTTTTTTCGGATACCTAAATGAACTCCTTTTTTTTTTTTTGCTGTATGCGGGCCTCTCACTGTTGTGGCCTCTCCCACTGTGGAGCACAGGCTCCGGACGCGCAGGCTCAGCGGCCATGGCTCACGGGCCCAGCCGCTCCGCGGCATGCGGGATCCTCCCGGACCGGGGCACGAACTCGTGTCCCCTGCATCGGCAGGCGGACTCTCAACCACTGCGCCACCAGGGAAGCCCGATGAACTCCTTTTAAAGATAGAGTTTCCCATGGGAGTCATAGGGAAGAAAGAAGATACGGATTTTGTTGTTTCAGGTGAAAGGAACATTTTGAAGTGTTCTAAAAGTAGCTTAGTTCTGTTTAGAACAGATAAGAAGATGTGAAAAGGGTTGATGTAGCCCCTAGGAAGAAGAAAAGATAGAAAGATTTTAAAAGAAAGAAGAATTTGGGACTTGTAGGTTGTAGCAGTTATTGGTAATTTAGATAGATAGATGCTCTAACTACGGTATTTGGTCGTTCCTAAAGAAAAAGAATTTAGTTTCTGTACTGTTTGCCAGTAAATAGTTATTTCAGAAACTTAAAAATGGTTTTTAAACAATTTGTTGTGACATCTCACTTCCTTGTTCAATTTTCCATATCTGAAATATAGCCTAATTGTTCTTTCTCTTAACTTACATAGTAATGATAACTTTGCAGTAGTTCCCTAGGGTTGAGCTCTTCGACACAGAATTGCTAGTTCCAAATGTGAAGTACTGTTAGAACCTTTTGAAAAAATTCTGTAAGCTTTTAATCATTTGTTTTTACCTAGACAGTTTCCTTTTTAAAAAGTCAGTATTGTTGACTGAGTAGAGATTTTTTTCGAGTTTACTTGGTTGAAAAACCCCCATTCACATTATAGCTGATGTGTTATTGAGTCTAGATCATGCTGTACATTTATGTGAATGTAAATATTGAAGGAATAGTTAGTTATTTTTGTTTCCTTCTCAAGATACTACAAATGAAATCAAGGGTTCAGAGAGACAGATGTATCCACTTCATACAGTTTGTGTACTTAAGTTTCTTTCTAAGGGAAATTATTCAGGGTTTTATTTTATCTTGAATCAATGTAACTTGTACAGCAAGTGGCTGTCATTAGCCATCAGTGTTTAAAATAGCCTTTCAAAAACTTAAGATGTTTCCTTTTTGTCTGATGATGTCTTAAGATATTTACAGTTTACAGGAAAACTATCTCCGCGCCCCCCTTTATTCCTGTTTTCTCCTGATTTGAGTCCATACTTCTTCCTGTGATTACAAACTATCCCATCGGTCATGAATACAAACCCCAGAGGTAATTCAAACTCCAGCCTCCTGAATATACTCACACAGCTTCATGGAGCTGTTTCTGGACTTCGGAGCATTCTTTTTTTAATCTTTTAAAATTAAGTTTGTAAAAGATCTCTGCATCTTTGAGCTATAGTTCTGTAGTTCTCAGGGTCCAGTCAGCAGACAGAAGCTACATGGTTTGAACAGGGAAGTTATTAACTGGTTAATTTATTAACTGGAAGTTAATAACTGGTAACCAAGAATTAGCTATTGAAAGGTAAAGATAACACAAAAGAATACAGTAATAACAGATAGGGAAGCAACTGCTACCTGTAGGGCTGAGGCAGCGTGCCCCAGGAAGGAATAACTTTCAAGGAGGCCCCTCCATGTCCATAAGGGGTTGTGATTCAGCTCTCCCTGGAGAAGCTGGGGCTCTGGTCCAGTGGATGACAAAGTTCAGTGGTGCCATAGCCAGGGGTGGCACATAGAAAACTGCCTTCTGGGTAGTAGAAGAACTTGCTGGAAAGCCTCCTGCTGGGTTCTCAACTGGGGAGCCAGCTGAGGCAGCAGCAGAATTTTCTGTGAAGGCACCCACAGGCATTCTGCTGAACATTGCTGAAGGGTGAGCACCATTGTGTCCCTCATATTACTGGTGCTGCAAGCCATGAGAGCAAGCAGGCAAGAGCACACTAAAACTGGAAAGAAAAGGCCCCCTTTATTCTTTCTGCAGTGTTCTCCCAGCACTATACTGACAAAACTTAACAGTGAGCCAGCTGGCAAAGGAGAAATGTTTATGGAATCCAACTCCATTGTCACAGAGAAGGGCAAAGAAGGTTGGATTTGGAGCTAAAAGTCAATAAATCAGTAACTGGCACAGAAGGCTTCAGTAGTTTTTCCATAGAATAACTGAGGTCATTGACTGGTCCCGTGTACCACTTCTGTTTACTTGATTTCTTTCCATCTGCACCCCAGCTAAACTGATGCAGTGCTGTTGCGTGTATAGGATCTGAGATTTCTTATCTTTACTCAGGACATTAAGCCAGCATTTATCCTCCTCTCTTTATGAAAAAATCTTGACAGTCTTTTAGAATCAACTCAGTTATTACCTCCACAAAGCTGATGGCCTTTTCCTCTGCAGTTTAACATATCTTCCCCTTCTCAATATTTTTCTTTTTTAAAGGAGAATTATCACCTTATATTTTAATATTATCCTCACTTCTCTTACTAGATTAATTTTTTATTAAGATTTATGATCAGTTTCCATCAGAATAGGCTCTCAATACCAGAGACAAATGGGACTTCACTATTTTAATTATTTTATTCATAGAATTACAGAGAAAATAGACAAGAAATATAGTTATGCTTTTAAATGGAAAATTCAGGTTCTTTATACTTATGGTTTAAAAAATTGAGTGATAAATTTGTACATGGGAGAAAGTAAAAAAACTTAAGAACTGAGATGACTTTAGAGATTATCTGATTCCAAAGTATAATTTTGGATAGGATGAGGCCCCAAAAGCCAGTGTCTCCAAATCGGAATTTGCTTTTTCTTGAAATCCTCTCCTATTATTGTTTTGTTCTGGGTTAAGCTACAATTGTATTATTCTAAACTTAGAATATATGTAACAAATATATAAATTATGAAACATGATAGTAAAAACACTTGTGAAATGTCCTTATCACCAAATATCATTGGAGTTGCCTCTGTGCTTCTACACTATCCCATTCGCTTCTCTTATTTTGCTGTTAAGAACTCCCAGTACTATGTTGAGATAGAATGGTGAGCACACACTTCTTTGCCTGCTTGTTCATAAGGGGAAAGCATTTCCTCTTCTGTATTCTGGAAGATATTGTGTAAAATTGGTGTTAGTTCTTTAAATGTTTGGTGGAATTCTCAACTGAAAACCATCTGGACTTGGAGGTTTCTTTTTCAGGAGATTTTAAGTAACAAATTTGATTTCTTTAATGGTTATAGGACTATGCAAATTATTTGTTTCTTATTGGTTGAGTTTTGGTAGTTCGTTGTTTCTGAAGAATTTGTCCATTTCTTCTAAGTTGTCAAATTAATGAGTGTAAAATTGTTTGCACTGTTCCCTCACTGTCTTTTTTATGGTTGCAGAATATATAGTGACATCTCTGGTTTTTTCTTTTGTTTTTTTGGGGGGTGGGTGGGGCTGTGCCACATGGCGTGTGGGATCTTAGTTCCCAACCAGGGATCGAACCGCCAGCAAAGTCCCCTGTTTTGTTCCTGATATTGGTAATTTTTATTTTCTCGCCTGTCTTTGTCAGTCTTGCTAGAGATTTGTTAATTTTATTGGGTTTTTTTAAAAAAAAAAAGAGACCAGAATTTTGTTTCACTGCTTTTTTTTCTATTGTTTTTGTCTTTTTTTTTTTTTTAATCATTTTATGACTCAGGTTATGGTCTATCTTGGTGCCTTAAATATTCCATACATGCTTGAAAAGCATGTGTATATGTTTTCTTCTGGGGTAGAGTGTTCTGTAAATGTAAGATCATTTTGGTTAATAGGGTTGTTCAGATGGTCTATATCCTTACTGATTTTCTGTCTACTTGTTTTATTGATAATTGAAAGAAGGGTGTTGAAGTCTCCAGGCATAATTGTGTATTTGTTTATTTCTCTTTTGTTATTTCTGTTTTTGCTTCAAGTATTTTGAATATTTGTTGTTAGGTACATATGCATTAAGGGCATTAAGTTTTCTTAGTCAATTGACCCTGTTTTCATTCTGTAATTACCCTCTTTATCCCTGATAATAGTCTTTGTTTTGAAGTTCATTTGGATACTAATAGAATACCTTTTGTTTTGTTTTGGTGGTGAGGCGGGAGGCTTGCAGGATTAAGGATCTTAGACCAGGGATTGAACCCAGGCCCTTGGCAGTGAAAGCACGGGGTCCTAACCACGGGGCCACCAGGGAATTTCCTAATAGAATACTTCTGATTAGTGTTTGTGTGATATTTATTTTTTCCATTCTTTTAATTTATCTGTCTTTTTATTTTTATTTTTTTATTTTTTTAAAATAAATTTATTTATTTATTTTTGGCTGCATTGGGTCTTTGTTGCTGTGTGTGGGCTTTCTCTAGTTGTGGTGAGCAGGGGCTACTCTTCATTGCGGTGCACGGGCTTCTCATTGCGGTGGCTTCTCTTGTTGTGGAGCACGGACTCTAGGCATGCGGGCTTCAGTAGTTGTGGCTCCTGGGCTCTAGAGCGCAGGCTCAGTAGTTGTGGCGCACAGGCTTAGTTGCTCTGCGGCGTGTGGGATCTTCCTGGACCAGGACTCAAACCTGTGTCCCCTGCATTGGCAGGCAGATTCTTAACCACTGCGCCACCAAGGAAGCCCTACTGCCTTCTTTTGAACTGAGTATTTTGCACTGTATTTTATTTATTGACTTTCTGTCACTCTCTTTGTGTGTGCGTGTGTTTAAAGTGGGTGTTCTAGAGATTATAATACATATCCAACCTTTCACAGAATTCTTGGGATTGATATTTTACCATCTTAAATAAAGTGTAGATGCCTTACAACCGTTTAGGTCCCTTTATCCATCCTCTATATGTTACAGTTGTCATATGTGTTCCATCTCATACATGGAATTACCCACCAGACAATATTATTAGTTTTGCTTTCAGGCCATAAATAGTTGAAAGACTATTTTTACCCAGATGTTTACCATTTCTTTTGCTCTTCCTTCTTCCCTTAAGTTCCACATTTCCCTCTAGTATCATTTCCCTTCAGCCTGCAGAACTTTCCTTTTAGTATTTCTTTAAGAGCAGGTCTGCTGGTGATGAATTCTCTTAGTTTTCCTTCATCTGAGTATGTCTTTTTTTTTTTTTTTTTTTTTTTGGCCTTCATTTTGAAGAATTTTTTTGTTGGGTATAGAATTCGATATTGATAGTTCTTGTCTTTCAGTACTTTAAAAATGTTGCTCCACTGCCTTCTGGCCTCCATGGTTTTTGATGAGAAATACATGCTGTTTGAATCATTGCTCTCCTGTAAGCAGTACATGGTTTTCTCTGGTTGCTTTCAAGATAATTTCTTTACGCTTAGCTTTCAGCAGTTTGATTTTTAATGTGTCTAGGTGTGGGTTTCTTTGTGTTTAAATCTGTTTAGCATTCACTGAGCTTCTTGAATCTGTAGCTTTATGTCTTTTGCCAGATTTGGCAAGTTTTCAGCCGTTCTTCAGATATTTTTTCTTCACCACATTCTTTCTCTTCTTCCAGTGTCAGGATTACCTCTGGGTATTTTACCACAGTTCCCTGAGCCTCTGCTCATTTTTTCCCAACCTTTTTTGTCTGTATTTCAGATTGGATCATTTCTGTTGCTCTCTTGTCACATCCCCTGACACTTTTCTCTGTCTTCTGCATTCAGCTATTGAGCCCACCCAGTGAGATTTTTTTCAAATTTCTGATGTTATGTCTTTTAATTCCAAAATTTGTGGGTTTTTTGTTTGTTTGTTTGTTTGTTTGTTTTGGGTTTTTTTGAGGTATGCGGGCCACTCACTGTTGTGGCCTCTCCCGTTGCAAAGCACAGGCTCCGGATGCGCAGGCTCAGTGGCCACGGCTGACGGGCCTAGCCGCTCCGTGGCATGTGGGATCTTCCCAGACCGGGGCACGAACCCGTGTCCCCTGCATCGGCAGGGGGATTCTCAACCACTGCGCCACCAGGGAAGCCCTGGGTTTTTTTTAATAGTTTCTGTTTCTCTGCTGAAAACCTGTCTTCCCATTCATTTCAAGTTCATTTATCCTAACCTCATGGATATAGTAATAATGAATGCTTTAAAGTTTTTGTCTGATAAGTCCAACATCTGGGTAATCTCAGGATTGGCAACTGTTGATTGTCTTTTCCCTTGAGAATTTGTCACATTTTCCTGGATCTTTGCTTATTGAAGAATTTAAGGTAGTATTCTGGACATTTTGAATATTATGTTGTTTTATGTTCTGTTTTTCTGTTAAAAACTTCTGGAGAATGGTGATTTCTTTGTTTTTTTAAAGTAGGTAGCCCAGCTATTCTCAGTCTATTCTCTTACCTTCTGTAAGTTTTAGTTTGATAATCAGTTCAGTTTTCAAAGCCTTTGCTCTGCTGTTCTGCATCTGTTCCATGCATGTGCCACTCAGGGTGAGTCTGAGATGTGAGTAGTGGTTCAGTTCTTAAAGCCTTTGCTGTGTTAATTGGGAATGTCCTAAGTATACACAGCTCAAGGGTGAGCCCAGGCCTCATGTGGAAATTAGGGGATTCCCTTGTCCGGTTCTTTTCTCTCAGGAATTCCATGCCTCCCCCCACCCCCCAATTCTTAGAATTTTATCTGTCCCCTACAGTAGTGCATCTCCTCAACTAGGACCTGCTTTTTAGTCAGTGTTGAGAAATAAACCCCAGAAAATTCACTCTGTGAGAGTTTAGCCAACTGAAGTTAGAGGGTATAGTCCACATGACTGCCCTCACTTATTATACCAACTGCATAGTTCACGGGTTTCTAAGACTACTCTCAAGGCTTGATAATTTGCTGGAGGAACTTGTATAACTCACTGAAAACAAACACTTGGTTTTGGGAAGGATAGAGATTAAGATTTGTCAAGGGAAGAGACACATTAGGTAGAGTCAAAGTCTGGTACCCAACACAGAGCTTCCAGTCATCCTGTCCCCGTGACTTAGGACAGTGTTAATTGTCAACATCAGTGTGTGACAATAAGCACAGAGTATTGCCCCCAAGGAAGCTTACTTGAGCCTTGATGTCTAGAGTTTTTATTGGGGGTCCATCGCATTATTCAGTTTTCAGTGTCTAGCCCCTCTAGTGGTCAACCGATACCATGTGACCCAAGCCCCCACCCTAAATCACATTATTGGTATGTCTCAAAGCCCCCACTCCAAATTACAGTGTTACTATCTGGCTGGCCCAAGGCCCTCATAGGGCCTAGTAGTTACCTCTTAGAAGCCAAGGGCAAGGCCAGCCTTTTCTATGGGTATGGGTAAATTCTATACTATATACTCTCATATGAGTTAGGTTTTGACTTCCCAATGTGCCAGCTTTCTTAATTTTCAGTGTTTTAAGTAGTTGCTTTTAAAAAATTGATGTATAAGTCACATACCATAGAAGTCACCATTTTAAAGCGTACAGCTCACTGGGTTTTTTGTTTGTTTGTTTTTTAAGTATATTCACCCAAAACATTTTCATCACCCTGAAAAGAAACCCTGCACTGATTAGCCACTCCCCTTCTTTGTCCCCTGCAACTCTCCCCATGCCTCAGCCATAGGCAATCACTAACGTACTTTCTGTCTCCATGGATTTGCCAATTTTGGATATTTCGTGTTACGAAATCATACACTATGTGGTCTTCTGTGACTGGCTTCTTTTGTATGTTATAATGATTTGAAGGATCTTTCATGTGGTAGCATTTGTCAGTACTTCATTCCTTCATTGCGGAATAATATTCCATTGTATACATATGCCACTTTTGTTTACCCATTCATCCACTGATGGACATTTGGTTGTTTTCACTTTTTGGCTATGATGAATTATGTTACTGTGAACATTCATATATAAGTTTTTGTGTGGGAAGTTGTTTTTTACATTTTTGTCCACAGTCTTTCGTTGTAACTAGCCAGAGAGAGAGAAAGAGACAGATACAGGTGGACAGGCAGACAGACATGGGCAGGCAGGAAGACTGGCTGGCTATTGTGGGCCTGCTTTGTCTTCACCAGAACCAGAAATTCCGGTCAATTTTAAATCATGAAATTGGACTGAGCTTTAAATTCATGTAATCTTCCATGATTAACCACAAATTTCAAGTCAGAATCATGGTATTTTTCTTTGGCTTAGAATAGAATTCTAGATTTTGGTGTAGCCTTTGTTAAATTGCAATAAGGGGTGGGTATCGCAGTCTGGTGTAGGCCATTTAACACAGGTGTTTTTTATGACTAGGTGTTTGGAACCTCAGTGTTGACTAGTTCCATAATTGGAGCCTGTTTTTTCTACCAAATAAATAAGTGGATGTGAATAGTACACAATAAACCAGTATGAATCCATTGGCATGGTTAAATGTTTAAGCATTGCTCTGTCCAAATGTGTAGTCAGTTCTCAAATGGAAATAAACCTACCTCAAATATTTACATCTGATAATTACCTTATATCTGATAATTACAAGATGATATGTAGTCTGACATTATTATTATTTTTTTTTTTGCCGTACGCGGGCCTCTCACTGTTGTGGCCTCTCCTGTTACGGAGCACAGGCTCCAGACGCGCAGGCTCAGCGGTCATGGCTCACGGGCCCAGCCGCTCCACAGCATGTGGGATCTTCCCGGACCGGGGCACAAACCCGTGTCCCCTGCATCGGCAGGCAGACTCTCAACCACTGCGCCACCAGGGAAGCCCCTGACATTTTATATATATATATATACATATGTATATATATGTGTATATATATATATATATATGAAGAATGCACTGCAGCATTTAGGAGTTGAAGGGATTAAGGAGACGAATAAAGAGGATGTTTTACTAGATTATGCAAGATGTGGTGGTTTGGATTAGGATGAAGAGAATAGACAGATTTGAGATCATGTTTCAGGACTTGCTGATAGATTGGATATGGGAGGTGTAAGGAAGGAGGAAATAAAACATTATTTCTAGGCTTCCTGATTGTACAGCTGCCATTTACCATAGAGAGGAAGAACAGAGGAATAAACTGGGAAAGTGAAGAGGGTTGATTAGTAAAGAATTCATTGAGTATATTTTGTGGATTCAGAAAAAAAGGTTTGAACCTCATGAGGGGTGAGGGGACGTATTCAAGTGTGGGGACTGGTTTTGTTATACATGTCAGGACAGCAGTTAAAAGGTAGTAATGATCTGGAGCTGTAGAGTAGGTATCTGTTTTCAGAGATTAATATCTAATACCTGTTTTGGATGTTGATGAATAAATAGTTCCAGGTATGTTATAGAATCTAAAAATACATTCTTTTCCTTCTGTGGTAATAAACTTTAATTTACGTTATAAGTCTAGGTTTGTAAGTTAGGTACTGAAGACAGTTTTTTTAATGTAAATTTTTACTTTTGGAAAATTCCAAACTAAAACAAAAGTATGTATCCTCCAGCATAAATTATATAGTCCTCTCACTCCAGACTGTTTTGGGGTGAATTTCAGGTATTTTATTACTTCAGCATTCCAGTATGTATTTAACAGATAAGAACTAGAGAGACTATTTATGTACAGTTTGATATTCTGGTTTATTTTTAAAAACAGAGCAACTAAACATACATGTTAAGCATACATATTATTGATAAAACATACACAGAATAGTACGTAGTACATAAATCAAGTGCTTATGTACACTTTGAGACCATTCCTGCTAATCCTTAAAACGTTATCACTTGTTACTACTTCTATCCTTAGTCTCTTGTACAGCAAGTTTTTCCTGCCAGTCAGCTGTGGCTGCCATTATTGTTTACAAATGTGCTTTTACAGCGTTAAGTTTAGGACTTCAAGCCTTCCTTCTGAAGTAACCATTGCTTTTAATAACTACCACCACGCCCCCCACCCCCCCAGAGTTCTTTTACCTGCTTTGCTCATTCTGTTGGCTGTATTATCTTGACTCTTTTTATATCAGCTAATAGAGAAAGAGTTTTTAGGAAAGAAGAAAATGGTATTCATTTCCTGAGACCCTGTTCTTTTACTGTTTTTTGTTTTTGTTTTTTTTTTTTGGTCTTGCCATTCATGAGTAGAAGAGGAAAGAGAAAGAAAAAAGATTCTGGGTGTTCATGAATTTATTATCCACAGATTGCGTATATTCTGAATTAGACCATTTATGAGTGGTCCCAAGGGTTCAAGATACATAATAATTAGTAATTTTGGTGAGGCCCATATGAATTTGAATCCTTTACACCATAAAATTCGTGTGGGTGAATAAGTTGTGCAGCTAATAAATGAGTATAGCCAACTGCCTAGTTTTTAAATAAGGTTGAGCATTACTTATTTGTCACCTCTGAAACAAGTCAGGAAGTATTTAAAAGCATTGGTTCTTTATGGGAGAAGACCTGGAAAGGAAGACTAAGTGCTAGTTATATAGTAGTATTGGCAGATTTGGGGACAAGCACGTGACTTGGATGTGCATTCTTTACGAATGAAGCCTACCTAGTTCTATTACAACATTATGCCCCTGATTAATGACACCCCCAAATGGGTAATCTCTTTTGCATTCCTCATCTTCTTCTCCCTCCTCAACCTCTTTTCCAAACTGGTCACGTTATTTTAGTCACAGAATGATATAGCTGGAAAAGATAATAAGGATATTATAGTCATATACCATTTTATTACTGAAGAATTATGGCCCATGGAGATTGAGACTCAGCCAGGGTAGAACAACTAGCTTAGTGAAACTAAAACTCAGGCTTATTACTTACTCTTGTTCTTTTCTTCAGTATATACTGTCTCTACATGTATAGTTCTCCATTCCCTTCTGACTAGTATATTTGCTCTATTGTTTTTCAAATAAAATTTATACCATGTGCTAACATAGAACATTAGGTTAGTTGCTGTCTAACTGTAAATTGCTTTCAGGAAGAATTTGAAATAAAAACCCCAGCCATTATAGTAACTTGGCTTCTGAAAGGGCCAGTACATTTTTAAAGAACTTATTGGAACGTTTAAATAGATCTTTATATTGTTGTCTTGCAGAGCTCAAAATCGTTATCTAGCAAGGAGTTTTTCTTATGTCTCAGTCTTGTATCCCAAGCAAACTCCTTTAGAGTTGGAATTGTAAAAATCTCTGGGAACCATTTAGCTAAAATCATGCTCAATAAACATTTGCCAGATTAAAATTTTACCTCTTTGGAGGAGTCCCAGCTGCATCTGATTAGTATTAAATGCATTTACTTAGGAACAAAATAATCTCCCTCACATGGTATTTAAGTATGTTTTAGCTCACCTCCCACCAAAAACTAATCCAATTACCTAATTTTTTCCCTCACCTCTTCTTATATAAAAGTATATAGCAAAGGAAATAAAGTCAACATTCTCTACTACTTTTCAGCAGAAATCATCGCCACAGAGCAGATCATGACTGTCTGCAAAACTGAATTGCCTTGAGGTGATTTCACTAGAAAGAGCTCAGTTTAAGAATAGAGATCATTATTAATTAAATTGATACCATATTTATCTAAGGTTGGCTGATACCTTTGAGTTCGGCCTGTATTTTCTTTACCTGCTAGTTGCAGTCTGCTTTCAAGCCTGCAAACCTTGTAGGGATGTCAAAAGGATTAATTATGAAAAAACAAACACAAAATGCTTGGATATTAACAGAAAAGAGTATTCTTATCTATTGTTATTTAGCTTCATAACGAGTTCCATTATGGAACAAAGGGAAGCTAATAAACCTTAGGGTCTATAGCTGATGGCTTTATGATGGCTCCTTGAAATTTGAACTGCATGGGAAGGATATTAAAGAATGGGGAATATTCACTGGATCCACATTAACTTTAAGCTGCTGTAATAGTTTTACTCTGCGACATAATTGAGGTACTGCAATTGTTATCTGAAATGGTTTAGACTATTTAGTTGATGTATTTTAGACACTGATATTTGGGACTAACTTGTAAATTCTAAAGAAGAAATTAATGTTTTATGTAGCAAAGTGTTGGGGAGGGTACTAATTTGAAGAATTGTATATTCTGGGAGGGGAAGGGAGAGTTTATTTTTTGGCTTTATTGTTGCTTTGTAAAGAAAAATTAAAAGCTCTTTTTTTTTTTCTTCTTTCATTTTCTTGGGGTGCATTCCAACTCCAGAAGGTAAGAATTACTTTATTCTAAAGAAGTATTATACAGTTATAAAGCACTCTTTTACAAGTTTAATTGAACTTTACCCTTGGTTGCATGATTTTTACTTTATAAAACTAAATAATTAGTCTAGAAACTATTATAAATAAGAGTGATATTACTATGTAAATATTGGTTGTATGTGCTTTTTTTTCTCACAATTTATAATAATCATTGTTTGGTCATATTTTTAGAAACCCAATCTACATTTAGTTTTATTAAAATCATTATTTGACTTTCTAGCATTAAGATACCTAATATTATACAGATTAATAAATGAAAATATTTCAGAGATTGGAAATGTGTGAACTAACACTTGCTGTTTGGCTATAAGGTTGAAAATGTATGTTTCTGCTTTTAGTGATTTAGAGAGAATATTGGTAAATCCTTTACGGGATTGACACGTACGTAAAACAAGGCCCAGAACAGGTTAAAATTCATAGTCTGGATCTTTACTGAATTGGTTTTTTGTCTGTGTTTCTGTAACATTTTAGGTACACCTCTGTTATAGCAGTTCTCATGTTATATTATAGTTACTTCTTTATAATTATCTCACTTGCCTGTGATACTAGACAGTAGAAACCATATCCATGTGTTTTCATTTCACTTGGACGTGACATGCTTGGGTTTTAGTTAGAGCTTAATAAATCTTTATAACTCCAGTAAATTTGTATTCCATTAAGTTTGTTTACAAGAACCTATTCATTTTTTTTTTTTTTTTTTTTTTTTTTGCTGTACGCGGGCCTCTCACTGCTGTGGCCTCTCCCGTTGCGGAGCGCAGGCTCCGGACGCGCAGGCTCAGTGGCCATGGCTCATGGGCTCAGTTGCTCTGCGGCATGTGGGATCCCCCCAGACCGGGGCACGAACCCACGTCCCCCGCATCGGCAGGCGGACTCTCAACCACTGCGCCACCAGGGAAGCCCGAACCTATTCATTTTTGAGTATTAGTTTATGGAGGAAACCTTAATTCAGGTCATACAAACAGAATTATAATTAAAAAAATTTTTAAGTAGGTAAGAAAAAAGTTTTTGTTTTTGTTTTTTGAGGGAGGCTTATTCTTGATTAGGTTCTTTAGGTATGAATAATAGGAACCAAATGTGAATAACTTAAGCAAAATGGAAGTTATTTGAAGAATGTGGGGTAGCTCATAGGCTCAAAGGAAAGAAACAAGCTCTGAAATAAAGAGAACTAAGGTAGCTGCAGAGATCTGGTAGCTCAAACTAATGGATGGGCTCATCAACGCACTCCAGCTGGGATGAATTAGTCTATGTCTACTCTGCTCAAGGTTAAAAATTCAAAGAAGAGTGAACCTGGCTGGCCTGATGTCCAGGGATGGTGAGGCATCTTGATGGACAGTCCTACAAAGACTGTTTCCAGTGGGGTAAGGCATAGTTCCCCAAAGCAAGATTGCACATTCTTTCCAGAGGAAGAGAGAATATATATTGACCAGGCAGAAACAACAGATGTCCACTATGTTGCTTACTGTAGAGATAAGAGTACAGCAGAAAAACTTAAGCCACAAGCAATTGTAAGAACTCGTTGGGTTGTTTTTAAATAAACTTATTTATTTTATTTTTATTTTTGTCTGTGTTGAGTCTTCGTTGCTGTGCACAGGCTTTCTCTAGTTGCCGTGAGCAGGGGCTACTCTTCGTTGTGGTGTGCAAGCTTCTCATTGCGGTGGCTTCTCTTGTTGCAGAGCACGGGCTCTAGGCACGCAGGCTTCAGTAGTTGCAGCACGTGGGCTCAGTAGTGTGGCTCACGGGCTTAGTTGCTCTGCGGCATGTGGGATCTTCCTGGACCAGGGCTCGAACCTGTGTCCCCTGCATTGGCAGGCAAATTCTTAACCACTGGCCCACCAGGGATGTCCCTAATTATGATATGTCTTGGTGTTGGATTATTTTGAGTTTATCTTATTTAGATTCACTGAGCTTCCCACATATGTAGGTTTATTTTTCACCAAATAAGAGTTTTTCAGCCCTTAGTTCTTTGAATACTCTTTCTCCTTTCCTTCTGAGACTCTGATGATGTAAACTTTGAATCTTTTCTTATTATCCCACAACTTCTTGAGGTTCTGTTAAATTATTTTTCTCTCTGTTGTTCACATCAGGTAAATTTTATTGATCTGTCATTAAGGTCATTGACTCTGTCCTCTGTCATCTCCATTCCACTATTGAGCCAATCTAGAAGTATAATAACAATTTAATTTTCAAAGCCTTTGCTGTGCTATTTTGGTCTTCTTGTTTTATTTGGTGACACAGAGTCTCTTAGTGTTCTCTGCTGCATCTTTCTGAAGGAGTGGGAGGAGTTTCCACAGAACAGGCTGCCTGATGGCTCTAGATGTAGGGAAAAGGAAGTCTCCAGCTTGTAGGGACAGAGAGGCTTCCTGGGCTGGGCTGCTTCTTATGGTTTGATCCCACTCGCTGGTGCCACCTTGCCCTTCTTATTTTAGTCTTTATTTTTGAGGACTGAGGGAAGATACTCGCAGTCAAAGCCATTTAATTATATGAGCTTTACTGTAACTCTAAGTTACTTCTGTGAGTTGGAAAATACCAAGAATTGGTAAAATTCATGGACCAATTGACTACTCAAAACTCTGAATCTCGACATGAATGGCTATGTCAAGACTGACAGCTCTTGTTCAAAAGCAGAAAATAATTGTAATCGATAGCTTTGGCTATTTAGGTGTATAAACTACATTGCTAAATGAACAAGAATACCAAATAGAACAGAGATAGAAAATTAAACAAATTCTTATTTTTGGATGTACCTAATCAAATTTGTTAAATTTTTTTCTTTCCCTAGCTCATTTCTTTCAGGACTATGTCTATAACTTATACTGACAAGTATTTTGTTTTCAGTTCCTGTTTTCCTAACTAATTCTTCTTTTACCTCAGATAATATGTCCTCACATGTAACCCTCTGTATCTCTTTAGTTCAGAGATATATAGCTATTTAGGAACTTGGCTCAGCCAGTTAAGAAATGTTAGCATCCTGATCAGCTGAAATAAAGGCAGTTGATATTTCTTTATATGCAGTAGTTAGAGTGACAAGCACTATGTTTGTCTTAAAGTCTACTTTTTCTTACCTCTTTCTCATTAGACTGAAAAGCAACATGCTGTAGTGAACGAATAGTGGAAATGGCCATGGACTAAATAAGATAGGAGTCAAGTACTTTATGTTCCATATATTTACTTTAAAATAAGTCATAGAAACACTGGACTTTTTATTTTTTTCCTCCACTTTTGAAGCGGTTTTGCTCATTTCTTACTGGTAGTGGACAAGCCATGCTTTTTAAAAAACAGTAGTGGGGAAAAAAAAGACAAAAATAGGAAGGTGAAGAGAATGAAGATTTATAGTGAAGTATTAAAAGGATAGAGAGAGTATATAAGCACAGTTTCTGGAGAATCTTTTTTTGTTTCTATGACCTCCCTCTCCATGCTATTCCTAGATTACTCTTACTTGTTTCGTGCCCTTTCACTACTCTGTTAATCCAAACTTCTCATTTTGTGGTCCCAACTGGACCTCCTTCTCCCAGAATGCCTGTTTGAAAGTTTTCCTGCATACCCTTTTACCGTTTCTCCAGTGGGTTTATTTCTGTTTGCTTCATGGCATGTTTGGGGAGGAAAATAATGTGAAGAAACTAATTCACTAAAGGATAGATAAGTCGGATGCTGCTCTTTAAATTTAAAAACTACATTTATGTTATTTCTTTTTAAAAAATAGGTTAGTTGTTAACCCAAATGAACTTCTCATTGGAAGAATTGCAGGTAGTATGACCAAGGGAAGGCAAGCAAAAGGTTTTAATGAAAGCGTTTGTAAGAATACAAAAATTTTCAGTGAATTTAAAGCCTACCAAGTCTATTAATCTAATGATTTCTAAACTCACTATTTTCCGTCATAAGGGTGCTGTTGAGTTCAGTTTTGTTTTGTGTACTCTGTCAGGTAAGCATGCCACAAATCAGCTGTTGATTTTAAAGTTATGTGGTGCTGATTTGTTTTAGCTAGTATGTGGATAATGATTACTGTGTGTGTGGGTAGATACACGTATATCACATGAGTAAAAGATTCTTATAAGTTTATTGTCTTTTTACATTTAATATTGACCTGAAATAGGGTTTAGTCAAGCATCTGTTTGGGGAACTAGATAATTCTGCATTTCTTTTAACCTTGAAAGTCTGAGTCCATTATTTAGTCCTACTGAAATTTAGGGAATTGAACTTCGAAGGACAGAGTGTATAATAGTTGAGTCAGGGATAGGGAAGCTGATTATGTTTTAGTTTTGACAAGGCTATTCTGTAGGAAGGAGTACAGAAAAATGAACAAGAGATTGGGATTAAAGTCAAGATAAGGCAGGGTTATCTATTGCAAAGTGTAGTATGTCTAGGACTAAATAAATTAGACTGACGATGTCCCTTAAAGCTCTTTATCAAAGGCTTGAACTGGGGATAATAAATGTTGGAAGACATTGGTGAATTTTGAGGATGGATTGTAAAAGTTTTTTATATTAAATTTCTTTAGCTTGGTTGCAGGGGTGTAGATGCCAATGAGAAGAGAGACCAAAAATCTGAAGAAAGACTTCAGGGTTTCATGAAGGCTGTCATATGGATTAGTGTCCCCCACTTACAAAGATAGTTTATTACAAGGTCATTTTAGCAAATTTAGACAGTACAGAAAATCACAGAGAGGAAAGAAAAGATCTTCCTAAATTTTTCCACCATGATAACCACTGATTTACATCATAAAATCAGGGCTAAAAAATGGAGTTAGAGGAAGATGTATTTGGCTTAACTTAAGGAAGAATTTATGAATATTTGGAAATGCTTGAGGACATAGTGATTCTCCACCACATTATATGCTTGTGCAAAAGACTGGATGATTAACCTGTTTATGACGTTTTAGGAGGGGATATATAAGCATCTGTAGGTAAATGGACTAGATGACCTATGAAGCTCCTTGTCAACCTGTGGATTTTATCTGATTCTTGTCTGTAGGTATTTGCACCTGAGAGATGGTTATGTAAAGTGAGAATAAGATAAAGAATGATTAAAAGTTGTAGGATTTTGGGCTTCCCTGGTGACGCAGTGGTTGAGAGTCTGCCTGCCAATGCAGGGGACAGGGTTCGTGCCCTGGTCTGGGAAGATCCCACATGCCGCGGAGCGGCTAGGCCCGTGAGCCATGGCCACTGAGCCTGCGTGTCTGGAGCCTGTGCTCTGCAACAGGAGAGGCCACAACAGTGAGAGGCCCGCGTACCGCAAAAAAAAAAGGAAAAATGTTGTAGGATTTTATTCGACCCAGTAATTCCACTTCTGGGTATATACACAAAAGAATAAAAAGCAAGGACTTGAATAGATAATTTTACACCAGTGTTCATAGCAGCATTATTCACAGTAGGCAAAAGATGGAAGCAACCCAAACGTTTATTGACAGATGAATGGGTAAACAAAGTGTGGCATATACATTCAATGGAATATTTTTCAGCCTTAAAAAAGAAGGAAATTCTAACATATTCTACAACATGCATGAACTTCAGGACATTATACTAAGTGAAATAAAGCAGACACAAGAGGACAAATATTGTATGATTTCACTTACATGAGAGACCTCAAGTATAAGTCATATTTATAGAGACAGTAGAGGGTGGTTGCCAGGGGCTGGTGTAGGGGGGAAATGGGGAGTTATTTAATGGGTGTAGAGTTTCAGTTTTGCAAGGTGAGAAGAGTTCTGGTGCTTGGTTGTGTAACAGTGTGAATGTACTTAAGTGGAAGTGAACTGTACACTTAGAAGTGGTTGAGATGGTAAATTTTATGTTATCTGTATTTTACCACAATAAAGTTGTAGGATTTTGTTGTAATTTGAGTAGGGTACATTTTTATCTAATGTGGGAGAAACAACCACTGTATTTTATTAGTAGGAAATAATAAGACATTTGCCTAAGGTAGAGGGGACGAGCAGAGGTACTTCTTTAAATTTTTGTAGAAGGTAGTAAATGTTTATCTTGCCCTGTTAAATTTAAAATCTAAGCAGTGATAGAAGATTGTAGAAGAATGTGAGTGTGAATTTTTTTAAATTTCTGCCTACAATGTGATGATACACAATTGGTGTAACAAGTGAGTAAATTCTTTGAGAGTGCCAGAAGGACCTATAGAATTAGGAGAGCTGTAGACGAGATAAAGAAAGCTAAAGATTTTTACTGAGAGTTGATGGGCCTTGTATGTTTATGAACCCTTTTGCAGACTTCACTTACAGTTTTATTTGTATCCTCAAGCTCCAGAAAGAAACTAAAAATGAAAGAAAACAATAGTGAAAATGTCCAGACTTTCAGTGGAGAAATTTGGCGTGATTAGTTATGGGAATGGTTATCAGTTAATTTTTAGAAGAGATCTTTAGTAAGTTCTAAACCTAAGTTTCTGATTTTGTTCAGTTCCTGAATTGATAGCAAATTTGCAGTTGTGGCTAAAATTTTTACATTACTGAACATTTAAAATCTGTACCAACTTGCCTCATCTTTCTGGTGGGAAGGAAATGTTAATTAATCATAAATTAAATGATAATATAGTGTGTGTGTGCACATGTGCGCGCACACACACCCTAGGAAATAGAGTCATATCATTTGGCTGCACTCAGTCCCAGTTCATTTATTTTTGCATTAAAATGTAAGAATGTGTGCTTACGGAAACTTCCACTTTTTTTTTTTTTTATATCACCAGCACTTACTCCTGTGCAGTTACACGGTAGCTATTCTGTAAATGTTCAATGAATGAGAAACCAAGTTCGCTTCTTTTCCACATCATCTTTTTTTAAAAACTTTATTGAGGTGTAGCGTACATACCATAAATTTCACCCATCTTAACTGTACAGTTCAGTGATTTTTAGTAAATTTACTGAGTTGTGCAACTATCACTGTAATCCCCAGTAAGATTTTCCATACGTGTATACACTTAATACTAGTTCCCACTGCCAGCCTCTAATCTACTTTCTGTCTCTGTAGATTGCCCATTTCTGGACATCTCATATAAATGGAATCATATAATATGTGGTCTTTTGAGGTTAATCCATGTTGTAGCACTTACTAGCACTTCATACTTTTTTCATTGGTCCATATTGTTTTTATAGACTTCTTATATATATTGCATATTTTTATCTTTTTATTTATTTGGGTTATTAATTTTAGACTTAAAAGTTGCAAAAGCAGTGCAAAGAATTTTTATATAACTTTACCTAGATTCCACAAATGTTAACATTTTATATACTTTATCTATCTATCTATCTAGTTTGTGTTTCTGAAATGTCTGAGAATTGTAGACATGCTGCCCCATTCACATTTAAACACTTGAGTATACTATCTAAAGGCAAGTATATTATTTTACATAACAACAGTGTAGCTATCAAAATCAGGATATTAATATAATATTACTTTCTAATCAACAGGCTTTATTTAAATTTGATAATTCTTCCACAGATGTCCCAATCCAGGATCACACATTGCATTTACGTTTAGTTTTCATGTATCTTCACAGTCTCCTTTAATGTGGGAACATTCTTTTAGTCTTTGTCTTTCATGAGCTTGACATTTTTGAAGAGTTCAGACCAGCTATTTTGTAGACTGTCCTTCAGTTTGGATATATCTGATGTTTACTCATGATTAGATTCAGGTTGTACATTTTTGGCAGGAATGTCACAGAAATGATATGTCATTTTCACTACATCATATCAAAAAGTGTGTGATTTCAGTTTATCCCATTATTGGTGTTGATTACTCCGATCCCTTATTTTATGTGATGTCTGCCAAGGTTCTCCACTATAAAGATATAATTTTTCCCCCTTTGTAATTAACATCTTGTGTGTGGAGGTAGATACTTTGAGACTGTGTAAATACCTTGTTTCTTATTGTATCTTTGCCCACTGGTTTTAGCATCTCATTGTTACTTATCTGTTGCTGCTTAACAACATTATCATAGATTTAGGAGCTTAAAACAACACACGTTTATTATCTCAGTTTCTGTGTGTCAGCAGTCTGGGCGCATGGCTTTACTGGGTTCTCTGCAAGGCTGCAGCCAAGGTGTTGGTTCTTATCTGAAGGCTTAATTGGAGAAGGAACCACTTCTAAGCTAGGTGGTTGTTGGCAGGATTCAGATCCTTGGGGTTTATCAAAATGAGGTGATTCAGTTCCTAGCTGGCTGTTGGCTAGAGGCTGCCATGGGTTCTTTGCCACTTGGGCCTCCCCAACCTGTATACTTCCTTAAAGCCAGCAAGGGAGAGTCAGAGTCACTTTGCAAGGATACTGCAGTCTTTCTTGTAACGTAGTCACTGTTCTGCCCACTCTGCTGTATTCTGTATTGGTTAGAAGCAAGTCACAGGTTTCACCTACATCAAGGGGAGGGGAGTACACAGGATATACCAGGAAGTGATGATAATTGGGGGTCATTTTAGAGTATGTCCACCACAGCGTCCACTGATAATACTTGCCTGCAGTGTGGTGGCCACATATGGTGATTTTCTAATTCCATCATTTCTTCTTTGTTAGTTGGAATTACACTGCAAAGAATTCTCCCCCATTCATTGATTTGTTCATTTATTTATATTAGTATGAACTCATAGATTCTTCTCTTATTCTGTGGGTTATTATTTTCTACTATATTCATTTATTTTATTGCTTAAGTAGAAAGTAACAGTTTAATCCCTACACAAACACCGTTAAGAGAAGTCTTTAGCATGGGTGCCTAAACAGATTTGTAGTATAATGAATCATTTATCAAACATACTTTAGATTAAAGGTAAATTTTAACATGTAAGCTGTTGTGTCATAGGTTTGCAAAGCCTTTTTAATTCTATTTGAAAATATACTTTGATGTAACAAACTTTTCGTGTTATTATCAAAATGTCATGATTGCTTTTATGTTGATATTCTTCAAGGGAATAGCTGATTTTCCCCCTAAAGTTCATTACCCTATAATTGAAATGATTAAAAGTTTTGGTGATACAATCTAAACATACTCATTCTAAAACCACTGAATCCTCCCAGCTCCTTCATTTTTGGCTTGTCTCTTGATCTTTAAATGTTACATATAGGTATCCCTATCCTTTGCATTTGTGGGCATCTGTGCCTGACTCTCTTTTTGAGTGTGTCTCTTCTTGTACAATACTTGGTCAACAAATACCTTGCTATTCATTGTGTCTTTTCTCTTTGGAAGTCTTGCACTTCAGTCTATATATAGTCTCCCTGCCCCCTTAACCTGCTGTTCTAGTTTTTGTTTTGTTTTAAATAGCATGCCCTGTGAAAAGGAAGTGATTTTGAAAAAGAGCCTTACTCTGTTTCAGAAGTTATATTGTTTTAATAATTTATTCATATATTTTGGACTCTTTAATATTTTTGTAAAAATGATTCCTGATGACCAAAAAAAGGTCAATCAGTAATGAAAAAAATGTACACTAGAAAAATATCCTGAAATTCACTAGCCAGGACTAACCATTGTTTATTGCATTTAATTGAAGAAACTAAGAAAATTGCTAATTTTTTCACTTAAGATTATAAATATACTTCATTTAGGATATTAAGTCCTAAATAATCTCTGAAGTTGAGGGAAAAGAAATTAGAAAAATTCTGAAGGTGTGTTGTCATTTTTAAAATGAAAGTTGAAAAAAATAGAAAGCATTTGCTTTTCTCTTATATCACTATAATTGCAGCTGTTTACTTTTTTTTTCTCTAAACATTTCTCCATTCCTGAATTTTTTTATTTCTTTGTTGGCTAGATTTAAGTTTATGGGTGGTCTTTTCCCTGAGAGTTCTCATGGGCTTAATATCTTTTTGTTGCTTCTTTGTTTGAATGACATCTTGGTTGGATATGAATTTTTTACTGTCTGGTATTGAGTATTGCTAAGAAGGCACATGTTCCTTGCATTATACAGGGCTTATCAATCAGTTTTTGCTGCATAAGTCTTAATTTCAGTGGTTTATAACAACGAATAGTTCCTTTTCTTCTTCATGTCTTTAGAGGAGCTGGGGCTCAGTTATTGTTGCCTAGGCTTGGCTCTAGGCTGTGGGTTCTCTGTTCTCCTGGAATCAGTGGCCTGATCTTGTGGCAGTCAGGAGTAAGTCAGACTATGCAAGCACATGTTAGTCGCTGTTTCTGTCATTTCTGTTATCATTTCATTGATCAAGTCTTATGGCCAAGCCCAACATCAGTGGGGCAGGGAAATAAATATATTTTCTTTACTGTAAGGTGGCATGATAGAGGGAGTGAATGATGAATTAAAAACAGTAATTCATTCTGCCACTTTTGCTTTTCATGCCTAGATCTCAGCTTGATTCTTTCTTAGTCTTTGAAGTTTAAGATTTAGAAAAAAGTTAAGATAAATATTTCTGAGTATCTTGGGTACTTGAGTTCGTCTGTACAGGTTTAGTAGCACTTTGCCTTTTCTTACATCATTCAGTATACACTGTGGATTCATAAACATAATATTTTCTCATTGGTAGGAGAGAGTTGTCACCTTTGAATATCCTACACTTTTCTTCTGCATCCTTTTCATATCTCGGTCAATATGAATGCTTTCGACCTAGATGCTTTGTCAGTTAAGGTATTTTCAGTTGTAAATAACAGGAAATGCAATGTAAACTGGCTTAAACATCAAAGGAAATTAATCGTGTGATGTAAGTGAAAAAAACCTGGCAAAACTTGATCCAGGTACTCTGGCAGTTTGATCAGTATCTCAGCTCTGCTTCCTTCATTTTTGTTCCATTTTCATCAGGCTCATCCATCATAGTTGCAGAATTATTGTTTGTAGGTCCTGGAGCCTATATGCTTTCGGGTTTGAATATAGGAGAGAAAAGAGAGAATCTGCTTCCCAGAGCTTCAGTGAAATCACATGCTGTTGAATCTGGCTGGCCCACAATGGAGTCACATGTTAAATTAAAACTTTTTCATTACAATATATGTAGTTATAAATGATATGTATTTAGGAAAGGTATTGGATTCTATACAACATTGGCATGGCTTCCTTAAACAGGGTACATTAAGGCTGAAATCTGAAGAGCGAATTAATTGGAGTTTGCTAGGAGAAAAGGTGAGGGTTGTCATTACAAGCAGAAGCATTAATTAGTACAAAGGCCAAGAAGTCAGGAGAATTGTAAGTTACAAACTGGAAAGAAGGCTAGAGTAGGCCAGAGTGGAGAGGGTGGGGGGGGTCAGGTCACTTTGATAATTCTGGACTTTATTCTAAGAACGTTGTGATATCATGGATGAATTTTAAGTTGGGCAGAGGTGGCACGATCATACTTGTTTTTATTTACTTATTATTATTATTTTTTCTTTTGGCTGGTTTGGTTGCTGTGCGCAGGCTTTCTCTAGCTCCGGCAAGCGGGGGCTACTCTTCGTTGCCGTGTGCGGGCTTCTCATTGCAGTGGCTTCTCTTGTTGTGGAGCACAGGCTCTAGGTGCGCGGGCTCAGTAGTTGCAGCACGCAGGCCCTAGAGTGCGTGGGCTCAGTAGTTGTGCCATGTGGGCTCTAGGGCGCGTGGGCTTCAGTAGTTGTGGCACGTGGGCCCTAGAGTGCACAGGCCTCAGTAGTTGCAGCACACGGGCTCAGTAGTTGTGGCTCACAGGCTTAATTGCTCCACGGCATGTGGGATCTTCCCAGACCAGGGATCGAACCTGTGTCCCCTGCATTGGCAGGCAGATTCTTAACCACTACGCCACCAGGGAAGTGTCCCATACTTGTTTTTAGAAGGTCACTCTGGCTTCAGAGTGGAGAATTGATGGGGGTGAGTGAAGTTACTGTCACTTGAGTTAGGTAGGGAACGCTGGAACATGATGAAACTGGAATGGGGGAACAATTTGTTAAGGTAACTACCACAGTTACTGAATCACTTCCCTGTGGCATACACTTTATATATGAATTGAGATTCTGCACAAATTACAGATTAGATGGTATTTCCTCAGTTTCACAGATGAGAAAATTAAGGGTGTTTACAGTGACTTGCCCATGGCCACACTCAGATATAAATTCACATTTGTATGAATACATAAATCTGGCTTTTTTGGCCACACAGTGATGTCTCTTTTCATGAGTTACTATGTTGTTTCCTCTGAGCAGTGTGATTATAGGCCTCAGGTCTTTCAGCCCTGCTGGCTACTGATAAGGAACCACTTTTACTGCAGAGAGAATTAAATAAGGCTGTTGACAGCATGACTGAAGTCATTTTTGTTCTTGGGCCTTGTGTATGTTTCCCTCGTGGGGTAGATCAGCATAAAATTACAGCACTGCATTTGTTCCTTTCCTTGAGAGCCGCCCCCAACCCCTGCCCCAACGCCAGTCTCCTGAGCATGGACAAAAAAATTAAAAGCTAAATTATCTCATGATAATTATGTAATATTTTGAGGTGTTCTTGCTTCAGCTGCTTCAGGTGTCAGGACTTAAGCCCATATTATATTTACTTGGCTTTACGTCAGTATGATCTCCTTAGTACCAGTGTTTTATCACTCATGAAGGTGATGCCTATTCCTTCAAGTTATTCAGTTATTTTTATTTAATTATATCATTCTGGAGTTACTTCCCTTGAAGGTATATTCCTGCCATCATGGGCAGTGTAGCCTATTTTACTTCTCTGCCATTGCTTCATTATTCATAAAAATAAACTCTGCAAGGATTCTCTGTTTTTTTATGTTTTCTTGAAATCAAGTCTATATTATTGTTTTAAACAGTATAGTGTTCTGTGTATCTTGTGGGTTTTTCGAAACTTTATTTCCTTCAAAGGAAAATTACATCGGATTTGCAAGGAAAATATGATGGTGTCTGTATCTCTGTTACCACATCTTTTCACCAGATGTACATGTGTGCCATTTGCTTTCATTTTTATGGGTTTTACTGTAAGGAGTGTTTTTTTGTTTTGGTTTGGTTGAGTTGGGATTTTTTTGTTTGTTTTTTTGGCTTTTTGTTTGTTTGGTTTTGTTTTTGGTTCTAGGTACTAAGCCCTAGAAGAGATTGTTTCTTTCTCTCTGACCTAAAGTACTTTATATATACCAGCCTGTGTTCTCGATTCTATAATTCCAAAATCCAAAATGCTTGAAAAAGTTTTTTAGTCTTTTGGTACCAAACCTCATTTGTCAACAACACCTTCTCTTGAAACTGACATGAAACTATATGTAGTCTTTGTTTTTCCCACTTAGTGTGAATATTCAGGTGCTTCACTGTGTTTGGTTATGGGATTGCTGCCCCTAATCTCTGGTGATATTACATAGTATATGGCATATCATGTTGCCTTTCTAAAATCCAAACAGATTTTTATGTCTGAAACATTTGGCCTTAAGTGTTTGGGGTCAGGGATTGTGGACTTATGTCTGTATTGGTAGCACTGGTTACAGGTGCTTGTGGCAGTTTATTCCCTTGTCTGTCTTTCCCATTAGACTTTGAACTAAGAAAGCTTTCCTCCTTGGCCCCACAGACCCTAGTTTATTGTGTACTTAGTAAACAGTACTAAACAGAGTTGGTACTTAATATTGAAATTGAATACCAAAAATTGGGGCAAAGCTTTACCCAGATAGGTTATTGAACTACAGATTATAGCATGTTTTCTTTTCACTTGATTATATGTTCTTTTTAAACAGTCTCTTTCCTGTTCTGCTTCTCTTTTCTTTCTTCTTACTGGAATCTTGGCTTCACCACTGACTAATCACTGTGTAATCTTGAACAGCTTACTTAACACCTCAATACATTCATTTGTTCATTTGTAAAAATGGTGTCATAATTTTGCTTACCTCAAAGGGTTGTTGTGAGGGCTAACCAGGATGCTTCCTGGAATTTAGCACTCCTTTTGTTGTTAATGTTGCTGTTATTGATTCATATCCTGTTGGTTACCTTACTAACATATGGTGAACCATCCTCTTATTGACTTTGAGGTCATTTTTAGTGTTTTGATGCTTTTAACAATGCTGGAGTCAATCCTTGCATAGATGTCCATAAGTCTTTGTGGCCTTATTTTTGTAGGATAGATTGAAGTGGGATTGTTGCATCAGTGGCCCCTAATATTTTTAATTTTAGTGGATATTTGCATGTTACTTTCTTAAGGCAGAATTGAGAAATGGGGGGGTGGGTAGCAGTTTTCAGTCCCACCAACAGTCTATATAAGAGTGCTTATTTCCCCATAACCTTACCAGCAATGGATTTTATCAATTCATTTTTAAAAAGTAATTATAAACTCACGGGAAATTATAAAAATAGTCCCATGGATACCTCACCCCGCTTCCTCCAGTGGTAATGTCTTATATAACTACAGTACAATATCAAAACCAGGAAACTCACCTTAGTCCAGTACTGCTAACAAAGACCTGAATATATTTGATTTTTCCGGGTCTGACCAATGGTGTCTTGGTTTCATTTGTTTTCCTTTAACCACTGTAAAGTTTGGGCAGCTTTTCATGTATTCTGTTGGCCATTTATATTGCATTTTCATATCCTTTATCCATTTTTTCTAATTGGTTGTTTGTATTTTCCTAGAAAGCTCTTTTAGGTATGCTTGGTATAGTTTTGTTGATTATTGTTTTTCCTGTACAGAAATTTTTATTTTTATTTAGTTATTAAGGTTTTCTTTTGTGGTTTGGGGTTTTTTCTCTCTTATGTAGAAAGGTTGCTCTATCCTGTAGGTTATACTGTTTTCCTTATACTTTTTATATTTTGGCCTTTAATCCATTTGGAATATGTCTTTATATAAGCTGTGAGAATTAAATAATTATTTAATTAATTATTAAATAAACTATTTTATTTAGGACTCTCTCGGTTGCTTGTGACTTAAAACCTCAACAAAATTCCAAAGGTGGGACTGGCTTAAGGCAAGGCTGGATACAGTTGCATAACTAATATTGCTAAAAAAAATGTTGTTGTTTTCCTCTTTTCTTAGCTCTGCCTTTTTGGGTGTTGAATTTTCCTCTATAATCCTAGCCCTTCCTTTCTCTGTCCTTTGTGTTGCTCCACCCAAATTCCAGATACTCCCCTCATGGTCATATGACTGAAAGTCTTAGGTATTATTTTCTCATACTGCTCAGGGGAAGAGAAAGATTCTCACCACAGATGACCGTGTCATATAACTCAGTCTTCTTCCTGCTGCACAGAAATAGTACCTTTTACATTTATTGTGATCTGTTTCTATATTTTCTATTTTGTTCCACCAGCGGTCTGTAAGAGTGAACATTTGCCTATTTATCCTGTCCCAGAAACACATTGCTTCAATAAAACTCTAATTCAATTATTATTATTCAATAATTATCCAATTCAATAATTATTCATTATTCACTAATATTCTAATAATGTGCTTAGAGTACATTTTAATATCTTCTGAAGCAAGTCTCTCATCATTTATTTCCCAGAAATTTCTTGGCAATTTTTATGTTTATTTGGTACAAACTTGGGGATATTGACTAGAATTGCATTATGTGTATTTTTAACATGGAAATATCTAAATTAGATAAACATAACTGAAAATCAGCCTGGAGATACTCAGTGTTTTTCTTTTTCTTTTTAATTAATTGATTAATTAATTAATTTTTATTTTTGCCTGCGTTGGGTCTTCGTTGCTGTGCGTGGGCTCTCTCTAGTTGTGGCGAGAGGGGTGTACGCTTCGTTGTGGGGCGCAGGCTTCTCATTGCGGTGGCTTTTCTTGTTGCAGAGCATGGGCTCTAGGCGAGCAGGCTTCAGTAGTTGTGGCTTGTGGGCTCTAGAGTGCAGGCTCAGTAGTTGTGGCACAGGGCTTAGTTTCTCCGTGGCATGTGGGATCTTCCCAGACCAGGGCTCGAACCCATGTCCCCTGCATTGGCAGGCAGATTCTTAACCACTGCGCCACCAGGGAAGTCCCTCTTTTTTTAAAAAAAATATTTTATTTATTTGCTTATTTGATTGGCCCAGGTCTTAGTTGCATCAGGCAAGCTCCTTAGTTGCGGCTCACGGGCTCCTTAGTTGTGGCATGCAAACTCTTAGTTACGGCATGCACGTGGGATCTAGTTCCCTGACCAGGGATTGAACCCAGGCCCCCTGCATTGGGAGTGTGGAGTCTTAACCACTGTGCCACCAGGGAAGTCTCCTCATCATCTCCTCATCATTTTCTTTAGCAAAAGGTTTTCCTTTGTTTTCTTTGTTGTCCTCCATCTTTTCAGTTTATTTTATTTTATTTATTTATTTACTTATTTATGGCTGCGTTGGGTCTTCGTTGCTATTAGTGGGCTTTTTCTAGCTGTGGCGAGTGTGGAGCACAGGCTCTAGGTGTGTGGGCTTCAGTAGTTGTGGCACACAGGCTCAGTAGTTGTGGCTCGCAGGCTCTAGAGTGCAGGCTCAGTAGTTGTGGCGCATGGGCTTAGTTGCTTCACGGCATGTGGGATCTTCCCGGACCAGGGCTCGAACCTGTGTCCCCTGCAAGGCAGGCGGATTCTTAACTACTGCGCCACCAGGGAAGTCCCCATCTTTTCAGTTTTTGACCCTCAGCACCTTCACAGTACCAAAGGACAGTGGTCCTGCTCTCTCCCACAGAGAACTCTTATCTTTAGATACCCAAGATATCTAGCAGCCTCTTCCAGTAGGCTTCTTTGGGTTATTGAGTAGTACCAGCAGAGAACTGAGAAGGGAGATATGGAAATGTGCAAATAAGTTTTTTTATCCCTCAGATATTGTCAGTTGTTTTTTTGTTTAAATTTAAAGATGCCACACATCTCCATTTATATTACTATAGGAAAATGAAATTGATTACAATTAGAAAGGAAAAAGATATATGTATATTTTCTACAGATAATTTATTATATACCTAAAACTCTAGAAAATATGATAACTGTATATTAGAATTAGTAAACTTTTAACCAGGTTTCTACATAGAAGATGAATATTCCAAAGCCTGCTTTATGTCTTTTTAAGTGATCTCATGATAGGTCTAAATACAAGAGACCATCGTAATATAGATAACTATGGAATCATTATATTTTACACCTGACACAAATACAATGTTATATGTCAATTATATCTCAATTTAAAAAAAGAGAGCATGGAAATGTGTTCGTTCCATAACTCAGATTCAGTCTGGTGCAGCCGTATGCAGGGAGATTAATATTGTTTATTTCTCTGTGTGTTTTCTTTTTCTTCCCTGTTTTACTTCTGGACGTTTAAGGCTTGTGCTAAATGAAATAGATTTTAAAAATTTTTTTCAGATTTATTGAGGTGTATTAACAAATAAAATTGTAAGTGAAATAGAATCTTTAGAGAATATATTTGTGATACTTCTGTGAGAGAAATTTGTCTTGACTGAAATGTTAGATGCTGAATTGAGATTAAGAAAATTATAGAATTATTTTTTCTTTAGATAACTGGGAAGGAATTTTACATCCATTTTCTCCATGGCAGCCTTTCTAGATTTATAGACTTTTTATAGTTTATAAAATGTGTTTATGTCAAATGAGTGTTGATTTGTTAATTTTATCTTAATTCAGTGTTACATAGGATATTCAGAGACAGAAACTAATCGTTGTGTTCTCTCTCTCTCTCTTTTTTTTTTTTGGCAGTGGAACTTCCCCTCTTGCATGCCTGAATGCAATGCTCCACACAAACTCCCGAGGTGAAGAGGGCATCTTCTATAAGGTTCCAGGTAGAATGGGAGTGTATACTTTGAAGGTAAATATTTTTGTTAGGGAGTCATTTTAAAAGTGAAAACAGGAAGCAACCACATGTAATAAATAATACTTGCATCATAGAGACAGAATTCTGTTCTTGAAGAGCTTACTTTCAGGAAGAGGTAAAATTTTCAATCCTGTATCCAATACATTTTTTTTAAATTAATCTGTAACCATCTGTAGGTAGATTGGAGAAGTAACTTCATTTTTCATTCTTTGCCATAGTATTTTTTTTTCATTCTTTGCCATAGTATTATTTTGAAAGGATGAAATGAAAATGACTTCCAGTGACTTTTAAAGGGTGTCACATATTTTTTTATTTTTATTTTTATTTATTTATTTATTTATTTATTTATTATTAATTAATTTATTTATTTTTGCTGTGTTGGGTCTTCGTTTCTGTGCTAGGGCTTTCTCTAGTTGTGGCAAGCGGGGGCCACTCTTCATCGCAGTGCGCGGGCCTCTCACTATCGCGGCCTCTCCCGTTGCGGAGCACAGGCTCCAGACGTGCAGGCTCAGTCGTTGTGGCTCACGGGCCCAGTTGCTCCGCAGCATGTGGGATCCTCCCAGCCCAGGGCTCGAACCCGTGTCCCCTGCATTAGCAGGCAGACTCCCAACCACTGCGCCACCAGGGAAGCCCCACATATTTAAATAATGGTATTACTGTGGAGTATACAGCCTTGATGCTTTTTATTACTTTCTGATTTAATTCTCCATTACAATTCAGAGTTGTAGTTATTATTCCTTTATTATGATAGAGAAAGCCGAAGTTCATAAGATTGGATTTTCTTGCTCAGTGTTGGCCAGATAGTATCAGAACCAGAATATGAATCCATATCTGACTGAATTCCCGTGTTCTTTTACCATAACAGGCTTGCTAAGTTCTAATTTCTGCACTAAAAAGGGACCTTGACTTATCAGTGTCCTTTCAGTTACAAACAGAAAAACCAACTCAAATGAGCTTGAGTGAAACAGTTACTAGTTCACATAACTGAAAATTCTAGGGAAACTCAGCCTGAATTCAGGAGCTCAAATGATTGTCATCAGGGGTGGGTCTCTCCGCTTTCTTTTGGCTTCATTCTCAGGCAGGCCCTCTCCTCATCGTACATGACTTCACTCCCAACCCCCACTCTGCAACCTGTAAGTCTGGAGAGAAGGAGTCTCAGGAACTGAAGTAGGAGCCCTTTAGTTAGTTCTGATGTGGCTTAATTGGTTTGGCTTGGCCCATGTGCCTATACCAGAATGATCGCCGTTGCCAAACATATGGAGTCTTCTGATTGGCCACTCTTAAGTTCATGATCACCCTTGATGTGAAAGTGTGGTTAAGCCCTCTCAAGCCAGATGAATTGAGGCAAGGGTTGTTTCCCAAAGGAAATTTATCAGCAGGAGGAGAATTAATGCTTGGCGTGCAATGACTGTGTCATGTGTGTGTGGGACTCTGTCCCCTCTTACCTGTTTAGTTTTGGCTGTAGTCATCACTGTGCTCACTGGTTGTGTGTAGCCCACTAACATTAAAAAGATCTAACTTACCCATAATACCTCCTTTTAAAACACCTTGTTGAACTTCACAGGGTTACAGGGATCTAGTCCCACATAGAGCTTTCTGTGTTTCTTTTAGGTTTTAGTTGTTCTAGACCTTCTATATTGTTAATAACATTTATTAAATGCCTATTCTATACCTGACACTGTAGAGGCTATAAAGGAGGACAAACTATGGTCCCTGATCTCTTGAATGGTTACTGAAATAATTGCCTGCTCACAAAACATACTGTGCTGTAAAGTACTGTGAGAGCATAGAGAAATAAAGATTAACCTTGAATAAAGGGATCTGGAAGTTTTAGTTTGTTTTTCTGTTGTTTTAAAGTTGTAAAATTTGAGTTGAACTTTGGCAGATAAATAATGGAAGGAAGGGCCTTCCAGGACAAGGGAATAGCTTAAGCAAAGGCACAGATAAAAGGATTCAGAATGGATTTGAAAGTAAACTGGAGTGGTTAGACCATAATCTGTGTGTGGGCTAGTGTGGTAAGGAGTCAGGATGGGGTAAATGTTAGGTGAAGAACAAACTTTGGAGGCTTTTGAAAACCTGACTGAGCGGTTAAGAGAGAGAAGGAGGGAGGGTAGGTATGTATTGAGGAAACGGCAGAGGTTTTTTTGGAGAACAGCATGATCAAATCATGTTTAGGAAGATAATTCAAGTAGGATACACTTAAGAGTTAAGCAAGAAAATTTGTCAAAAGGATGGTTATGATTGTTTGGAAGAGATAATTGGCCTAAACTGTGAGAGTGGTGAAACAGATGGAGACAAGGAACATTAGAGAAATAAAACGTAAACTATTTGGAGTGGGTAAAAGAAGGGGTGCAGTGACTCTAAGATTTGGGGCATGAGTTGATCCTGGGGGGAACACAAGTTTAAGAAGACAGTTAGGGGGGGCTTCCCTGGTGGCGCAGTGATTGAGAGTCCACCTGCCGATGCAGGGGACATGGGTTCGTGCCCCGGTCTGGGAGGATCCCACATGCCGCGGAGCGGCTGGGCCCGTGAGCCATGGCCGCTGGGCCTGCGCATCCGGAGCTTGTGCTCCACAACAGGAGAGGCCACAGCAGTGAGAGGCCCACGTACCGGAAAAAAAAAAAAAGAAGAAGAAGACAGTTATATTTGTATTTAAAGTACATGTTGAACTTACAGATCAAGAGGTCTTGTTTGCAACTAACTCTATAAAAGTTTCCTGTATTTTGAAGGAAAGGATATGTATTTTAAGAAAGTGTATAACGTGAAATGGCCCTAGATATAAACATAAGTGGAAAAAAACAGTTCCTTATTAGATCAGAGGTTACTATCTTGACTATAATGTTGTGAGTACTAGTTATAGGTGGGAGGGTCATGTGTCAGAATTACTTTTTATCTGATTATAAAAATAAATTATGTGGGAAAACAAAAAATATATTGAGAAGAAAAAAGAATCATCCATAGTTTTATAACTCAGAAATAACATTCACTAATGTGTTTATTTATATGTATATATTTTACATACTACATAAATACATAGTAGCTAATATTTATTGAGCTCTTATCATACGCCATGCTTTGTTCTAAGCATTTTATATTTATTAACTCATTTAATTTCAGAATGATCTTTTAAGGTAGGAACTGTCACCCCATCTTATAGATGGGGAAACTGAGGCATGAGAGTTTAAAACTTTGACCAAGGCTGCATAATTAGGAGAAGATAAAGCCAGAATTCAAACCCCCAAAGTCTTAATTTCCTAGTTCTTGATCTTACAACTACCCTGTTATATCTCTCACATACCGTGGCTGACACAGATGTCCTTTCTGATTAGCATTCTCACTGTCCAGTGCAGAAGCCAAAGATTCATGTGATTTTTTTTTTTTTAAACCATTCCTTTTGTGTTTGACTCTTGCTACTTACTAACCAATTTTTGGAACCAGTTAGATTCAAATAATGCACTATCACTTGCTATCCAGACTCTTAACTGAATTTACAATACATACTGGTACTTACATACACACAAATATATATATATATGTATATATATATTACATGGATGATGGGTGTACGTACATTTTAAAAAATTGTATATAGATTTTATCCTGAACATTTCATCATTTACCTGGATTTATATATACCAAGTTTTTTGTCTAATTTAAGCCTCTGTGTTGTGCCTGCATAAGATTGTCATGTATATTTTTTATCTTTGAGTATGGATGGAAGCATTAACTAATTTGACCCAAAGAAGAGAGATGACAGGAATTCAGAAATTATTGCTGGTTCTGCTACTGAATCTTATAATACTAAAAATTAATCAGCACAATTAAAAGTCACAACAGTGCATATCAGAAATTTAATTCCTATTTGCTGAAATGGTAATGATTAATCCTAATTGGATGCCTACATTTTCAGAAAGATGTGCCGGATGGGGTGAAAGAGCTATCAGAAGGTTCAGAAGAAAGCAGTGATGGTCAGTCAGATTCCCAGAGTTCTGAGAACAGCAGCAGCAGCAGTGATGGTGGCAGCAACAAGGAGGGAAAAAAGAGCAGGTGGAAAAGGAAAGGTAAATCCACCTGATCCCTCCATAAAGTACTGAATGCTGTAGGACAAATGCCCTTGTTAATAGTTCCTCTTTTTCTAGACCCCACGTCAGTTAGTCTCTTTCCCTTACCAGTTAGATCAGTACTGTCCCGTGGAATTTCCTGCAGCGATGGAAGTGTTCTGCATCTATGCTGTCCAACTCAACAAAGTAGCCACTAGCTACATGTGTCTTTTGAGCACTTGAAATATAGCTAGTGTGACAGAGGAACTGAATTTGTAATTTTATTTTAACTAAAATTTAAATAGCTACATGTGGCTAGTGGCCATCACATTGGATGACATGGCTCTGGGTTTTACCTGGGTTTATTTTTAGCTCTTGGCTGCCCGTAACCTTTTTTAGGATGCTCTTATTTTATTTACCTCTCTAATGCTCTCTTTTAAAATTTGAGGACTTAATTGCTCTAAGAACTCTCTCCTTACTAGGAAAATAATGCTTTTCATTTCTACTAGCAAAGACTAAATTTAGTCTGCTGGTCTTTGCTCTCATCTCCTGCTTGGTTTCTGTTTCATAGCTTACCCAAAAACTTGCTTTAGGGAATAATATCTTTGTTGCCGCAGCTTCCCTGGGATGAATTTTCCACTTAAGGATACATTTTATTACCTCTTCTTCTAATTATCTGTAACTTCTTGTCAAGAGTCTTTTTGAAGAGGGCAAATTGTTTTTACCCCAATATTGATAAATTTAGCCATACATGGCAGGGCACATTTTAAGCCAGTTCATGCTGGTTCCTTTATAAGGACTGATACAGTGATATTCCAGAGCAAAATAGACATCCAGGAGTTTCCCTAGCTTGGATGACCTCTTACGTTTGAGTCATAGGTGAGTTGCCTTTGGATCTAGAAGTTAGAGTGATGCTTGTTGGAATACTTGACTCATTAATTTTAAGTACCTCTAGAACTATTGATTTTGAACTATAACAGAAAAATCATCTGCTTTATTATCATTTCTATGTTAATGTGTGTGCTACTCCTGGAGAAAATTTAGATAATTGATGGCATTATCTGTGCTCTCATACAGCTACTACACTTGCAAGTTGGGCAAATTTTGAAACCAGAGGATCCTAGCTTTAGGATCACAACACTTAGAGAGCAGCTCAGACATCATGTGTTAGGAACAAATGGAATAAAGGCAAGGCAAGGTTGGGACCTGTGACCAATATTCTTGATATGTGTTTTTTAAAGTAATCCCTGTCAGTAGTGAAAGGAGATGTGTCCAGGACTTTACGTTTCTCAGAGTCTACTAAAGACCTTTTTTTTTGTGGAAGGATGGAGCCAGAAGTATTAAGGGCTCTGTCTCTCCTCTTCTTCTCCCCAGTTTAAATTTTTCTTTTTAAGTTTGGGAATTGTTGATCTAGGATTAGGAACCAAGCCAAGTCATCAGGCAAGAGAGACAGCTAGATTCATAATTTCTGGATGTGGCTGGAAACAGGGAAATCAGTACTAAAGGAGGTCAGACTAGTAAACTGGGAACAAAATATTGGTTGTGGAAGTCTTTGCTTTTCAGTAGCTCATATGTTGCAGTGGCTGTTTCTGTTTTTTTAACATCTTTATTGGAGTATAATTGCTTTACAATGGTGTGTCAGTTTCTGCTTTATAACTGCAGTGGCTGTTTGAAGTAGTGGTTGTTAGTGGTTGTAAAAGGCTCTCTCTAAGGTAAATGTATTGTGATACAGGAGGATTTAAAATAACAATAGAACCCCATTGTCCGTAGACAATGGGTAGATTAAAATAGCATAACCTTGCCCCACACTCGGCATAATAATAGAAGATATTAACAGCAAGGTAATAGCAAATTCAAAATTGTGGTCCACATAAATTATTTTTGAACTGCCTCTGATTCATTCTTCTTCTAGAAATTGTCACAATATTACTTAGCCTCAGTTTACGTTAAGATGAGATGTTCAATAAAGATCTTTTCTGATTGTAGCCTATTAAACTGGGTATAGAATGGCCTTTATGTGGTGTTTGGAAGGTGGAGATGAGAGGTGCACATGATGGCATATGGACATGCTAACTACTCTAGCAGCTCTGATAGTCTTCAGAAATGGATAAATACTGAGCTAGCAATAATGAAGAATGATTTAGTCTCTCGTAGGATGTGCTTCTCTCATTCATGGGTCATGCATATGACATAGGCATAGAAATGTAAAATTTTAGGTTTATATTATATATTTATCAATGTTTTTGTAGTCCAGTGCAAGTTAAAATGGAAAACTTGTAGTTAGTGATAGTAGCAGCATGCTGCACAACAGTTCTAAGTCAGTTGCAGTTATTAATAAAGGTAAAACAAACTAAATGTGCCTATTCCTTTTTCTTATTTAGGGCCTTTACTCTCAATCTGACATCACTTTATTTCAAATGCATTGTAAGACAGGAAGAACACTGAGATAGTATCAAAACCCACTTCCTTTTATGTACAAAAATAAAGAGCTCTGACAGCAAAACTGATACTTCTAGTTGGAAATCGATAGAAACTCTCTTGATATAGATATACCTTTTAGCCAGATAGGGACAGAGAATAGAACTTTGAAATTCAGTCCAATGTTAACACTAGTTCATTGATTTCTGTGTAAGGTGGAAGAACTTAGAAGTTTGTAGTTCTGGTTTCTAATTTTCAGACAGGAAACAATGTTCAGAGACGAGCTTTTTGGAATTCCAATCCAAGGTAAGATGGAATAATGCCAGAAAAATGATTAAAATCAACTTTTCTGTTGCTTTTTTGTAGGACTGTAGCTAAGTGAAGTCTCTGCCTTTTCCCTAAAATATAAATACTGCAGCATGAAGCAACTGCACAAGCATTATTTTTATCTTCTGAAAAAAGTTTTGTTAAAGTTTGGTCTGCTTTCAAAATGTCAAGAAAAAAATTAAGTGAAATATGCTTTTTCACTTATAGGGTGTTACTAATTCTTTCCAGGAACATGAGCTCATGTTAATTTTACTGCTTCAGGAATTTGATACATAGTGTGTTTGGAGTTACTTAAAATACCGTAGACCTGTCTGCCCTCTAACAGCATTTATATATGTGTTAAGTTACTGAATAGTGATGATTATATATATATAGAAATGTCACCTTTAAAAAGTATACTGGAGAGGGGCTTCCCTGGTGGCGCAGTGGTTGAGAGTCCGCCTGCCGATGCAGGGGACACAGGTTCGTGCCCCGGTCTGGGAAGATCCCACATGCCGTGGGGCGGCTAGGCCCGTGAACCATGGCCGCTGAGCCTGCGCGTCCGGAGCCTGTGCTCCGCAACGGGAGAGGCCACAACAGTGAGAGGCCTTTGGGAGAGATGCTGTCTTCTCTCCTGGGGTGATTAGTGTCTGAATTGGAGGTTTTAGCTTTGTCATGTATTAAAGACAGCTACACCTTGGATAGTTAGGGTACCCAGAAGCAAGGGAAGGTGTTCAGGTATGGCCTCTTCATCTTTGGTTAGGGGACTGTTTGAATATAATCAGGAGCCACAGCCTGCTCAGTTTGGAGTAGACTGGTGTGAGGAGAAGGGATTTGGAACTAAAACGGTCTGTTACTTCTGGAAATGAAATTCCTCTAAAGAAAGACTACTGTGAAAATAAAACTCTCTCTTAAGAGAAGGATTGCTGTTTTTGACCATGCACTCTTTCAGCTATTAATCCTTCAGCTATAGAAAGCTCAATTTCAATTTTGGTATTACTGCTCCATTATTTCTGATAGTCTCTCTAATACTTCAGAGAGACCCATTGAATGTCTTCAGGAGGATCTAAAATGCTAAGTCAGAGATTATTTACTAAAGCTTTTAATTCAAATGCATCTAATATGAATAGTCCATTACCCTTTTGACCTTGTTCAATATGATAATCATTTGTTGAAATGGAAAATTCCCAGTGCTATAATATATCTGAAAAATGGTACCTTCTGATCTTATACTCAGGGTATGGTACATATGTATCCAACAGCCTGAAACTACTTCCAGTAAACTGTGTAAAACTGGCTTTAATAAGCCTCAGTTCTAAAATTTGTTTCAAATATTTTTCTGAAAACACTTAAATTTGAGTTTAAAAAGATCTCACTACTAGGTCGCTGGTTGGTTTTTGTGTGTGACATTTTTGGTTTTTTAAATCAAATATGAGTGCTTTTGATCAGAACTTGTTAATCTTTTGTTATGTCTATATGTTTATATGAAAGCAAGCATTTTTGGTTCTAATCAGGTACTACATAAGTTCTTAAATGAGTGCTTTTGACTCTGCTGCGCCGTCCACATTGGAGGACTAGTAGTTCAGGATATAATCTTGAGAAGTGTTGTTTAAGCAGTTAGTTTATTTGCAGAACCAAAGAGTTTTAAACTCTTTGTTTTTCAGGATTTTTTGGTTCTTTTGTCCCATCTCATTTCCATGTAAATTTTAGAATCAGCTAGTCAGTTTTCACATGCCCCCGCTCCCATTAACCTGCTAGGATTTTGATCGGGATTGCTTTAAAACTGTATGTCAGTTTGGGCTCTGTTGCATGTTTACATTAAGCCCTTCAATCTATGAAAGTGATATTACTGCATTTTCTGCAGTTTTCTTTCATTAATTTCATGTAATTTTCTTTGTAGAGGTCTTGTACATCTTTTATTAGATTTATTCTTTGACATTTTTTATTCTATTATAAATGGATTAAAATTTTTTTCATTTCATGATTGCTTATTGCTGATATATAAAAATACATACAAGGACTTCCCTGGCGGTCCAATGGTTAGGACTCCACACTTCCACTGCAGAAGGCACAGGTTCAATTTCTGGTCAGGGAACTAAGATCCCACAAGCTGCGTGATGTGGGCAAAAAAAAAATACATATAGTTAATTTTTATAAATTGATTGTCAATGTCTGTGAAGGGTCTAGGATTCTATCCTTTTTGTAAGCTAACAAGTTAGCTTTGTATTGGTTCATGCATGTTGACAGAAGATGCAAGACTCCTGGGTCAGAGAAAAAGGACTTTATTACTCACAGCATAGCAAGCAGTATGAACATGGCATATTTGTTGTGTTGGTTCCTCTTTATCTCCAAGTCTTCCATCGCTGATGAGATAACGGGCCCAGGTGCATGCTACTCATGCTGTTGGTTTGTATCTTAGCCAAGGAACACTGAGGTTGAGGAGTTCAATTCCTCCTTCCCTCCCTCCCTCCCTTCCTGCCCTCCATTTTTATTGAGATACAATTGACATACAACATTGTATAAGTTTAAGGTGTACAGCATAATGATTTGACTTACATATGTCATGAAATGATTACCACATTAAGTTTAGTGAACATCCATCATCTCATATATTGAAATAGATACAAAATTAAAGAAATTAGAAAAAAATTTTTTCCTTGTGATGAGAACTTTTAGGGTGTACTTCCTTAACTTTCATATATAACATACAGTGGTGTTAATTGTATTTATCATGTTGTACATTACATCCCTAGTACTTATTTATCTTCTAACTGGAAGCTTGTACCTTCATCAGTCCCCACAACCTCCCCACCTCTGGTAATCACAAATCTGATCATTTTTTTCTATGAGTTTGTTTTTGAAGTATAGTTGACCTACAACACTGTGTCAGTTCCTGGTACAAAACATAGTGATTCCATATTTCTGAATTTCAGAATGATAACCATGATAAGTCTAGTTGTCCTCTGTCACCACACAAAGATATTATACCATTATTGACTATATTCCCCATAGGGTAGGATATATTACATACCTGTGGCTCATTTATTTGGTAACAAAGTTTGTACCCCTTAATCTGCCTCACCTGTTTCTTTCTTCCCCTCACCACCACTCTCCCCTCTGGCAACCACCTGTTTGTTCTCCATATCTATGGGTCTGTTTCTGGGTTTTTGTTTTTTTTTGGCCACAATGCACGGTTTACAGGATCTTAGTTCCCTGACCAGGAATTGAACTTGGGCCACGGCAGTGAAAGTGCCAAGTCCTTACCATTGGACTGCCAAGGAGTTCCCATTCTGTTTCTGTTTAGTTTTGGTTGTTCATTTGTTTTGTTTTTTAGGTTCCACATATAAGTGAAATCATACAGTATTTGTCTTTGTTCTTCTGGCTTCATTTAGTATAATATGCCCTCTGGATGCATCATTGTTGCCACACATGGTGACAAGATTTCATTCTTTTTTATTGCTGAGTAATGTGCCACGTTGTGTGTGTGTGTTTGTATGTACATGCATACATACATAGCACATCTTCTTTATCCATTCATCTGTTGGTGGGCACTTGGATTGCTTCCATATCTTGGCTGTTATAAATAATGCTGCAGTGAACATAGGGGTGCATATATCTTTCCTGATTATGTTTTTGTTTTGTTTGGATAAATACCCAGGAGTGGAACTGCTGGATCATGTGGTAGTTCTATTTTTAATTTTTTGAGGAATCATTCTTCTGTTTTTCCATAGTGGCTGCACCAATTTACATTCCCACCAACAGTACATGAGGGTTCCCTTTTCTCCACATCCTTGCCAGCCCTTGTTATTTGTTGTCTTTTTGATGATAGCTATTCTGACAAGTGTGAGGTGATATCTCATTGTGGTTTTGATTTGCATATCTTTGATGATTAATCATGTTAAGCATCTTTCCATGTGCCTGTTGGCCAACTCTGTGTCTCCTTTCAGGGCTTTTAAATAGTAAGTGGAAGCAAGCCTACTTTGGGAAGAGTTACTGCCTTCTCTGAGTTGCTGACTGTAAATACAGCATTCAGGGACTTGCATTCTTGGCATACCCAGCAAGTACTTGTAGCAACACTTGAGGGCACGTGGTGGATTGCCTCTCCCAACATTGATATTGTATCCAGCAACATTTCTAAATTATTTTCTAATCTAATGGTTTATATATAGGTTTATTCTTAGGATTGTCCACATATACAAACATGTGATTTATGAGTCGTGGCAGTTTTATTTTTTTGCCATGTTATACTGGCTAGGGCTTCCAGTAAAGAGTGACATAGGAGTGGTAACGTCAATCATCCTTTTCATTCTCTATATTTATAAGGTAAAGTTTTGAATATTATGCCATTTTAAGAATGATGTTGACTACAGTAGGTTATTGTAGACACTCTTTATTAGATGAAGTTAGTTCCTTTCTATTTGTAGTCTAAGAGATTTTATAATGAACAGATGTTGAATTTTATCAGTTGCTTTTCCTTCATCTACTATTTCAGTAGATATATTTTTTTCCTTTATTCTGTTTATGTGGTAACTTATGTTGGAACTCTCATATATTGCTGGTAGGAGTATAAATCGGTACAACCACTTTGGAAAACTGTTTCTCAGTATATACTATAGTTGAACATGCATCAGAATCACCTGGAGAGCTTATTATGATGCAGATTCCTGGGCCCCACCTTCAGAGTTTCTGGTTCAGTAGATCTGGGCTGGGATCTAGTAATTTGCATTCTAACAGATTTTTAGATAGTGATGGTTTTGTTCTTGGTACAACACCTTAGAAACTGCTGGTTAAGACATTGTAGTAATAAGAGCAAAAGACTAGAAATTACCAAAATAAGAGTCCAGCTGAAGAAATTATGGTCCATCTGCCAGTGGAATCTTTTGCAGGTGTTAAAAGGAAGATCTCTTATGTTCTGTTCTCTTCTCTTCCCCAGGATATATTATATTGATTATATTTTAAAAATCAAGGGTATGGACAATTTCTAGTACATGTGTTTTTTTGCTTAAAGAAGTGAGTTAACATTAAAATACACACACACACAATGTTTTCACCAAAACAAAAATGCAAATAAAAAACAATGGAAGGATAAAAACTAATATAAATTATTTCCTTTAAGGGAAAGGAGGTAATAAAGTTTGTGTAGACAGGGGAGGGAGCTAGGCTTATATGAAAGTAACTTGTTTTATAGTTTTACATAATTAAACCAATTAAAATTTTAAAATGCACTTTCTAGAAATACCAGACAACTTAAAGCAAACTCAAGTATATGTCAAATTTGAACATAATGACATAGGTAAGTTACTGTAGGATATGTCTTAGATGTGGGAGACCAAACTCAGAAATCTTAAACTGCCTTCGGTAGTCTTCTTTTCAGTAATTATATTGATATGATTTCTTTGAAATTAAATCTATAATAGAAAACAAGTTAATAGTTACAGTAATGTTATTAGAAACCAGGATTATCTGGGAAGAAAAGCTATAGAAATATAAAATCAGAAAAGTTAAGTGACAATGCTGTAATCATAAATTCCGATTTGTTATCTTTTGCATGAATTTAAAAAAGTTTTTCCTTTGACAAAAATTCTTTTTTTTTGTCCCAGTAACTGAAAAGTTCTAGAACCAGTGGTAACTGAGTAGCATCAAGTGCAGTGTTTTAATACCATTTTCAATAAAAAGGTATCGGGTCTCCTTGGAGAAGGGAGTGCTCCAAGTCTGGGCAAAAAAATTATGCAAGATTTTTCTAGGACTCTTTCTGTGCCAGATAGCAAGGAAGTGGTTGGATACTGCTGGGACCATGTCCCAAAGATGGTTTACAACTTGAAGGAACTCCCACTACCCCAAAAGTGCACAGTTTGAGTGCCAAATTTTTAATAATTGCTAATGATGTAAACATTTCAAATATGTAAACATCTATGAGTTGATACTTAAAAAAATAAAATCAGTTTTAAGTGCTGTATTACTTTTCTGAGGCTGCTGTAACAGATTACCACAAACCAGGAGCCTTAAAACAACAGAAATTTATTTATTTTCTCACAGTTCTGGAGGCCAGAAGTCAGAAGTCAAGGTGTCAGCAGGGCTGTACTCCCTGCAGAGACTCTAAGGGAGAAGTCTGTTCTGTGTATTTTCTAGCTTCAGGTGGTTGCTGACATACTTTCCCTATGGCCACATCCTCCAGTCTCTGCCTCTGTCCACATGGCTTTCTCCTCTGTGCCTGTCTTGTGTCTAAGGTCACTTGTCATTTGATTTAAGGCCCAGTGGAATAATCCAGGATGATCTCCTTATCTCAAAATCCTTAATTAAATCTGCCAAGACTCCTTTTCCAAATAATGTAACATTTCCACGTTCTGGGGGTTGGGACATGGACATGACTTTTGGTGGCCACCACTTAGCTCACTACAAGTACTCACTCATTCTGAAACTATACAAAGTCCAAATCTTGGTTGTGCTCCTTACTAGCTGTGTCCTTTGTCAGGCTAATTAAATTTCCAGATAGGGAAAATTTAGATAATACCACCACAATATGCAGGTGTGTATATTTATTTATTTATAAATGTATATCCTTGAAATTTTTTTTTTTTTTTTGCATAGAAAAATGTCAGCAAGGATGCCATCCCAACTATATTATTTAGTTATCTCAGAGGATAGAATTGGAGGAGATTGGGTGGGGGTAGAAAGAGAAGTTGTACCCATCTTAGAGAGTAGTTACAAGAGTTCAATGAAATTCTGCTCAAATGAACCTAGCGCACCATTAGGCACATAGACAATGTTTAATTCATGGTTGCTCTAATAAAGTTACGTGTCTTGGAGACAATGTAGACACTAACAGGAATTAAAAGAGATGAGTTTCTCAACGTGTGTTTAAATCTTATTTGCTGTTCGTAGTTCTGAACCTTTAGTATTTAAAAGTTAGAGTAAAGTTTAAGTTTCATTAAAGTTATGAGACCAGTACTTGGCATTAAGTACTGGGAGGTATTCCTCATTGGTGGGTCCTGGAATTTTCTTGATTTATTTCAGTTGGCTTTGAGATATGTTTATGGATTCATTTGTTAGAAAGGGCTTTTGCCTTAAAGGGAAACATTCTAAACAGTTTGCCCTGGTAATTACAGATAGCTTTATTATCTCTTTTCCAGGCTACAAAGTAGAATTCTTATGTTCTTTAATGGGGTCATTTTGGCTTGATCGTTTGTTTTCTGTTTATTTTCAGACAGTTATTGGGACAGGTGAGGACATGAATAATCTCAGGTTTCTGCAAACCATTAAAAAGAAAATAAATATAGTTAAATATTAATAGTTTTTAGCTTTATTTTCATAATTTCCCTTTAAAAACATTGGTCAAATCAAAAAGACAGACAGTATCAAATATTGACAAGGATGTGAGGAAATTAGAACCCTCATACATTTCTGGTGGAATTGTAAAAAATGGTTCAGCCATCTTGGAAATCAGTTTAGCACTTCCTCAAAGAGTTTAAACATAGAGTTACTGAAAAAACCAGCAATTTCACTTTTAGGTATGAACCCAGGAGAATTGAAAACATATATCCAACACAAAATTCTGCAAACGAGTGTTCGTAATGGCAAAAAGTGGAAGCAACTCATATGGCCTTTTGAGCAACTCAAACGTCAAATCAGCTAATGAATAACAAAATGTGGCGTATGCATACAATAGAATATTATTTGATGATAAAAAGGAATAAAGTATTGATACATGCTCTAACAGAGGTGAATCTTTAAAACATGCTAAGTAAAAAAAGCCATTCACAAAACAGCACATACCGTATGATACCATTTATATGAAATGTCCAGAATAGGCAAGTGCATAGGGACAAAAAACAGATTGGTGATTACCTTGGACTAGGGGAGTGGGTTAGGGGAAAGAGGAGTGACAGCTAACCAGTACAGGGTTTTTTTAGTGGGTGATGAAAATTGATTGTGATGATGGTTACACAACTTTGCAAATATATTAAAAGCCATTGAATTGTACACTTTAGGTGAATTGTATGGCATATAAGTTATATCTCAGTGAAACTGTTACTTTAAAATATTGGTCAACATCTAAGTGCACTAAGGATATGGTTTCTTTTTGTTGCTTAACCATCTCAAGAATTATCCAGCTCCATTTTTTGTATTGTATATTACGGTGAATTTTTTTTTAACTCCACGCTTACTGTATGTCAGTTCTTTCCCATATATAACCTTATTATAAGGGTTGGGATACAAAGCTAAATCTAACTATGATAGGTCTTCTTCTTAAAATTGTCTACTGTTGTCCTCTTTAAATGTTGTCTACTGTGCATTCCTTTCTTAGGACATCTAAGAGTCCGTTGAAATGCCGTATTCCAAAACTTATATATTCCAGTGAACCATGTTTCTACATTCTTATGTCAGGTAGCTACCTGCCAGCATACTTCATATGGTATCTTGAGACTCGTTAGCCATACCATGAGATGCCATTTTGCTATCCAGGCCCTTTCAGTCCAGCTACTTTGAAAGAAGGCATTAGTAAACATGGATTCTTTGAGAGTCATCACTAGCAGTAGTGATTATTATTTTTATTATTAAGGGGTCTGAATCAGCAATTTCTTTTGTTATCTCGTATCATAAATAATACACTGTTGAACTTTATAGAACATAAAGATCTAATTGCTATTTATTATAAGAGGTATAGGCCCTTGAAGGGAAAACCCTCATTCACATAATACTAAGGTTTGGCTAAGCTCTGATGAGGTATAAAACAGCTGGTGATGAAGTAGAGAGTGGTTACATCCTGTGCAAACCTACACTGATTCCATCAGAGAAATCCTAAAGTACCCTTTCACATGGGTAGACCTAAAACTATTGATGTAAGAGATGAAGGAATATAAAAATTAAAGCTATGGTAGTGTTTGAGGTGGAATGGCCTTATTGCCTTCCATTTTAAAGATAGGGAAAACTGGAACCCATTCTATCAACCCAGGGCTCTTCCACAATATCATGTTGTTATTAGATTTACCTTAAGAACATAGATACTGTCCAACAGGCTCTAGCATCTTTTCTAAGTTTTATCTTAGTTGATGACTCATGGTTTATATTCTACTTCCTGCTTCTTCAGTCAATTCTATTGAAAAATTAAAGAATGAAAAGTAATGAATACTAACATCCATCCCTTCCCCGTCCTATCATCCTTCACTAGAGCTTTCTGAGGAAATAAACTGAAAAGGGAGGCTGTTTGCAGTAGAACTCCAAAAAGAAGATCCTTCCCAAAAGTGTTTGGTCACAGTTCTTAATACAGGTAGCAGCATATGATTGGGGAAGGAATGGTGCTTGATATCAACTCTAATAACAAAACTTTTCATTGTCATTTCCCCCCCTAGTATCGTCTAGACTGTCACAACCATCCTCTCCTCAGTCAGGCTGCCCATCACCCACCATTCCAGCAGGTAAAGTCATTTCTCCGTCACAGAAGCACAGCAAGAAGGCACTAAAGCAGGTAATCATGCTATTCTGTTTATCAGAATTATAATCTCCTACATTAAAAATGCATGATTCTGGCAGTCAGTGAAAATTTCTTGAAAGAACATTAGGGAGAAATTTTGTGTGGTTTCCCACTTTGTATTTAATAAATTATGCACCTCTGTGTTATAAGTTTATGGTAGATACTCTTTTTATCACATTTTAAAAGTTCCTGATTAGTTTCCAATTTGCTATGAGGGGTGTGTGTATGTGTGTGTGTGTTTAATTAAGAGTAGGTATTGAATTTTTCAGGTTGAGTTTCTTCAGAATTTATGAAGATGATCAGGTAGCCTTTCTCTTTAAGTGAACCAATATACAGAACTCCAGAGCTAGACTTTCTAATGTTAATGTATTGTGTAGCTCTCTGGAATAAACCCTATATGTTTGTTATATAATTTTTAATATGTTAATGGAATTTTCTTATTTAAGATTTTAGCTTCGATTTTGTTATTTTCTTGTACTATCCTTATACAGTTTTGGAATCAGGATTGTTCTTAGCATCTAAAATAAGTTGTATAGCCCTCTATTATTTTTCTGATTTTTGGAAAACATCATAGAAAGTATTTTTTTCCCTGAAAGTTCTGCAAATCTCACTTTTACAACTGTTTTCCTAGCATTTCAATTTCATCTACTACTACTGGTCTCTTGATTTTCAGATATTTGAGCCAATTTTGGAAATTTACTTTTCTTAGAAAATGCTCCATTTCACTTGATTTTTTTCAAATATTCATATAAAGTTGTACATAGTATTGTTTTTTATGTTTCTCTTTTGTTCATCATTGTTGTTCATTTGTGATGTATCTTCTTTTTTCTCAGTGTTACTTGCCAACTATTTTATTGGGCTTTTCAAAGAACTTGCTTTCTATTTTTTGAAATGCAAATTATCAGTAAATTTAAATTTGACTAATAATTAAGGACACAGACTAATTTTATCCTCAGATTAGTATATATAATACAGCTTAATTATAACATCAAGCACAAGCACTGTCAAGTATGTGGGAAAATGACTACTTGTAGTTTGCTGGTGGAATATAAATTCTTACAGCTACTTTGGAGAGAAATTTTATGTTTATTAAAATTTTAAATGCATATCCCCCATGACTAAGTAGTTAAATATTTGGGAACTTATCTTAGAAAAATGCATGTATTCATACATACTTATATACATAACACACACAGAAAAATGTTTGCATTAAAGTTTGTAATAGCAAAAACTTGCAAGTGGATATATATATATATATATATATATGAATTCCTTAATAAACAGCGGCATATCCATATGCTAGAAAATTATACAGGGTTAAAAGTTTACCTTGTAATTAAGTTTTTCTGTATGCATAGACATGGAAACACCATCACACCATAATGTTTAATCATTAAAATCAAGTTGTGTTACAACATTCATTAAAAACATACACATAGCCACATATATACCCAGAACAATAGTATATTTTTAATGGAAATATGAATCTGTATATACACACAAACACATACATATAATGTAAGTGTAAAAAAAGCTCAATAAGGAAAAATAAATTGATGACTGTGGTTATCTTTGAGGATTGGGGAACAAGACTGAGTGCTGGGCAAAAGAGAGTTTAGCTTTATGTTTGAATTAAATGGTAAAAATGTATTCATGTCATAACTGTTTAATTAAAATTTTAAGGGAGTTCTCTGGCAGTCCAGTGGTTAGGACTCAGCGCTTTCACTGCTGGGACCCAGGTTCAGTCCCTGGTCAGGGAACTAAGATCCCATAAGCTGCGCAGTGTGGCCCTATATAGATAGGTAGGTAGATAGATAGATAGATAGATAGATAGATACATAGATAGATAGATAGATAGATGGATGGATGAGATAAATTTTTTTAAATTAAGTAGGTCTTAAAGTGTTTAAACCAAAAGTGCTTTTATTAAAAGATGTCCAAAAATTTGATAAGGTTAATTACAATCTGCCTGGGTATCCTGCAGCACTTGTATTTTTACACATTCTTTGCAAGAGTTTAAGAAGTATGAGATGCACTTTGTTATAAAGCAGAAACTAACACACCATTGTAAAGCAATTATACTCCAATAAAGATGTTAATTTAAAAAAAAAGAAGTATGAGATGCCTCTTTTCCACAGAGAAGAGGCAAGTATTTTAGTGAAACTTGCTAGCTTATTCATGACATATATACTACTCCGTGTTATTCTCCTGTAATCTCAGGAGTCAAATACTGTATTTCTTTAAGGAATACCAGTATGAGAAATTATATAAATTAGATTGTTGGTATGTAAAGTAAGGCCTTGCCTCCAGTATATGTTTTTCATATTATTAGGTGAGAAAACTTATTTCAGTGTAAGTTATCCTTTACCCCAGTGAAGGTTTTTTTTGTTGTTTGCTTTTTAAATTTTAAACAGAATTAGAACAGGGTTTGTAAGCTACTGAGGGAGGGGAAAACCGAGTACAGTTCTTAAACAGAGAGGCTGCAAGTTATTTTGTTTTCATCATATATCTGAATTTACATGATCATAGCAGAAATAGATAAGATCAAGTGGTTCTATTAAATTTTGCATTAACTTAGAATGACCTAGGTACTGTGAATAGAAAGGAATGAATACTAATGGCTGCCACACAGGAAGCTTACAAACATTTTCTGTTCTGATTGCAAAGAATGAGAGACAAGCTGTAATCAGTGATCAGACAACACTGACATTATGCTTCTGCCTCACCTATTATAAATGTTGTAGGTGAATGTAAGCCAGATACCTGACTCTCTCAGTTTCTTTTCTCCACTGACAGCTTAGATCAAGGAGATCAAGTGTTGCCACTGTGCTTGCATGGCATAGCCAGGGGTATATGTGAATGTGAAAAGGAGAAAACCATATTGTGAAAAGGGAACGGGAGAAAAGTAGGCAGTTATTCCACACTTTTGTACATGATGGTCGTGAAGGTTAAAGCTTAAACTGGCATTTTAATGAGGTCGTAGATGTTTAACTTTTTCCTGAAATGTAGTCTTACTTTCTTAGTTTCTGTCTTTTTTTCTTTTTAAACCCTTGAGTTTAAAAATAGCCTTTATATATCTTTATGATTAAAATCTGGGAAGATATTTGTCTTTCTGTTCATTCTAAATAGTTTAGTATATTCTCTAAACTAAGAACGTCATAGAAATTACAATATTCTGAAATAACCAGAAGGAATCACACTGTTCTTAGAACCCATGTTTTCCAATCTTCCTTCCCTTCAGTTTACTGCATTGCTATAAATTGCTGAGATTTATTTGGTCATTGGGCCAAATCTTACTGCTCTTACCTGAGATCAAATTCAAGTAGTTATTTGCAACCTTTTGTTCAAATGCAGAACCTCTGAAACATACGTAAGCTAAATATTTACATTTCTACATAAAGTTGATGCAAATGGGACTCTTCTTGGTCCAGGGCTTAGAATTCTGTTCTCAGAATGATTGAAAACATCTAATTCTCTGCTACTACAAGTATGAGAAGTCCATGGCTTACTGGTGATTTTTAAGCTCTAAAAATGTTAATGAAAATTTCTCACATTTATTTAAAGGAGAACATTGGTAAAAAGAAAATATCCAAACTCTTAAGGATTATTTAAGCCTTGTGTTTAATTAGTTTAGTTTAGATTTTTGTTTACTTTGATGGATTTCAAAGAAATTGGATAATCAGCATACTCTTCTTCACCACTTAAAGTCATTTTTTTTTTGTGATTACTAAAAACTGATTTGTTTTGTTTCTTACAGTCAGTTTTCTCTTTATAGGCTCTAAAACAGCAACAGCAGAAGAAACAGCAGCAGCAGCAATGCAGGCCAAGCATGTCCATCTCCTCCAACCAGCACCTCTCTCTGAAGACTGTCAAAGCAGCCAGTGACTCTGTACCTGCCAAACCTGGTAGGCAGACTGAATGTCTTTTCAGTGAAAGTTTCTTTTTCCAGTATTTTTATATACCAAATTCATATACTATATCCTTTATTTTTAAATTACTGTATTATATTACTGCCAAATCATCAGTATAAATCCTTCTAAAGTAAAGGGGGAAATTTATGCAGAGTAATCATACAGTTGTTAAAAAATACATCATTGGGATTTGCATGTTAGAATAAGATCAATAACTAACTTCCAATATGTCTAAACTAATAATATTTGGAAGCCTCTAATTAGTCACTTTATAAAGCTGATGTTTCCAAGATGCTCACACTGAACTCTTCACTGGTTCTCTCCTTTAAAAATAAAAGGTTTTCCTAAGAATTCATGATACATTTGGGTTTCCATTGGACATATCCACAGGCCTTTGGACTTTTTGTTGTTGTTGCTTATTTTGTTTTAAATTTAAACTGGTCTAGATACAGGCTTTGTATTTTATAACACAATTTAGTTTGATGCCAGCTGATCATATGAGTTGGCCAGATTTAAACTGTCTTGCAGAACTTTGCATTTTTGTTAGGAAGGAAATTTACCACCAGAAGCAAATAATGTGCTGGGAGAAGGAAAGGGATTTTATTTTACTTTTTGACTCCTAATTCTCAGACTCAGAACACATTTGAAGGGTCACATTGCCTCATACATAACTCCTTTGGTTAGCATTGAATGATTTAATTGTTCATTTGATTGATTGTTTAGTTTCTGTTTATACCCTCAGGGTCATATTTTATATATTTTTTTAATATATTTTTATATATATATTTTCCCCTAGCGATATGGGAAGGAAAGCAATCTGACGGACAGTCAACCAGCCCTCAGAACTCAAACTCTAGCTTTTCTTCTTCAGTTAAAGTGGAAAATCCTTTGCTAGGCCTGGGAAAGAAGTCATTCCAGAGGTCTGACAGGCTTCACACAAGTAAGTTAATTTACAAAGACCTCAGTTCTCGCACCTTAAATTTTCAACTCTGTGTTTGAAGTACATCAACTGTTTGGCTTAATTGCTCCTTCCTGTTCACCTCTGAGCTCTTGACTGTTTTCATGTTCTTCCTATCCTGTCTATCAAACGTCATTCAGAATAAGATCTGTTATCAGCCATTTTGTGGTTTATTTCTCTTTCTGACAAGAGGTTTCTTTATCCAGCATTATTTACCTTTTATCTCTGTGTACAGAAGGGCTTATAATTAAACATGGCAAACTGAACCCCTTTTCCTGCTTCTTCTAAAATCCCACTATAAAATGAGAATATGGAAATACAAAAGATTAAACCCATTAGGGTGAAGAAAATAAGGAGACAACAGATGGACAGGAAATATCAACAGATTTTGAAAGATAAAAAAACTGGATGGAGTCTTTCACAGAGCTGAGGAGCAGATGCCAGTAGTCAGCAAGCCAGCTGAGCCTGTAGAGCACCAGAAAGGTTTATGCATTGGAGATGCCAATATCAAGGATCGAGGTATCTTTCTCATAGTAGAGGGAGATACCAATATCAAGGATCGAGGTATCCTTCTCATAGTAGAGAAAGATGAAGCATAGGGTTGAAAAGAAAAACCTTTGAAAGTTAATAAGAAGCAGTTTGATGCCTCAGCCTAGCAAGAGACAGGAGATTTATTTTGAGGTGAAATTAAACCATCTAGACTTGAAATTCAGAGACAGATAATGAGGCAATGTACCCGACTCAGGGAAATCAAGTAAAATACAAATACCAAATAGTGATCCTCCTGCTTGCTTGGTTTCCAGAATGTTAGTAGTGAGGCATATTTCTACCTCCATTACTCTGTTCCTCCTCCCCACCTATGCTTCAGCAAGAGATTGTGGGATTGGTACCTAAAGAAATTGAATAGCCTCAGAAAAAAAATCTGCAGGCAAATTTATAGATTCGCAACATCTTGATCATACTTCTGTGGAGCTCACCAGTCTACAAGATGCACCCAGGCACCTAAAATTTTCAGTCAGTCTTTTTAGTGCCTCTCTTTTACTTGTGATTACTAAGGATCACCTTTGAAGAAAATCTCTGTCATGATAGAATCTGAAAAACAGACTCAGAAGAAACAGACAGTTCAGGAAGGAGAAAACTTAATAAACAAATAACTTTAAAAACTGTAATATCCACAGAAAGAAAAGATGATAACTGCATCCATGAAAGAACAGAATACTATTTTAAAAATCAGAAAATAAAGAATACCAGGATATTAAATAACATGGAAGCAAAAATAAAAAATTTTAATAGAAATACTAAAAGAGGTGAAGGCATTTCCCAGAACATAGGTCAAAGGAGAGATTCAAAAGGAGAGAGAAGGTAAGAAAGTAGGAACACCAATCTAGGCTGTCCAATGTCTTAAATAGTAGGAGTATCAGAAAGGAAGAACAGAAATTGAAAGGAAGGTAAATGATAAGAGAAATAATATAAGAAAATTCTGTAGAATTGAAAGCCACAGATTCCAGACTAAAAGTACGTGATTCCTGTCAAGAAACATGAACATAAAGAAACCTGTTCCAAGACCATTCTTTTGAAATTTCAAAACATCGAGGATAATGAGAAGATTCTAAACAGAAAAAAGTAGTTCACATATAAAGATTCAAGAATTGGGATGGCAGACATCTCAACAGCAACATAGAAGCTAAACGATAGTGCAGCAATGCCAACAAAATTCTAAAGGAAAGTTATTTTACATTCATTTATATAAAACAGACCCTTCCAAACTATTAAGTGTGAGAATAGAATTAATATTTTCAGACAAGTTCTTTGTAAAAATCTGGTTTGAATCTAGGTGGGATTGTAAATTGGTACATTTTTCTTAGAGACAGTATCTCCCTTAAACTGAATATGCCCTTTGAGCATCAGTCGCACTGCCACAGATTAAAAATATTCATTTATTGGGACTTCCTGGTGCTCCAGTGGTTAAGACTCCATGCTTCCAAGGCAGGGGGCACAGGTTCGATTCCTGGTCAGGGAACTAAGATCGCACATGGTGTGTGGCGTGGCCAAAAATTAAAAAAATAAAAATATTCATTTAGTCAACAAATACTTATAGAAGGTATACTAATATACCAAGCACAGGTTTAGGGCCCAAGAGATGTGGTGATAAACAGAACAAAGTTTCTTCCTTATAGAGCCAATATTCTACTTAAATTCAGTTAAAGTCACAATTTTAGTGTCTTCATTCAATTGCAGTTGAAACGTGGAGTTACAAAATTAAGAAAGTATGGGCCAAGAATTTCTGACTTTCATAACACAACTAGGAAAATTTAACTAAAAAAAGAAGGCATGGTATATTTAAGTTTGACCTAATGGCCAAGAAATAAATGAAAATTCATCTTCTTTCATGCAAATAGGGTTGTATGAAAAATAAATTAATGCATGTCAATGTTTAAAATAGTGCCTGACACTTAGGAAGCCCTATATAAATGTGTTTACTGCTGCTGTCATTGATCATTGTTGTTATAATTACTACTAATATTTCAAATTTATGGAGACCTGCAATTTTGGAATACTGAACTTTATAAGTGTACTGTAGTTATTCAACACAGAATTCTGTGTTGATTGGATCAAGCTTGTTTATCTGAAAAATAGTTCAGCCTTTTTCCCCCCTTGTTTTTTGGGCTGCTTTTGGTATGGCTTGATTTATTAATAATTGAGAGAGATGTGTTGAAATCTCCTATCCTAATGGTGGCTTTGTTCAGTTCTCCCTGATGTTCTATCAGTTTTCATTTCACGTATTTTGAAGCTACCTTATATTAGATATTTTCAAGTTTAAAATGTTCCTGGTGGATTGAACCCCCCTTTTTTTTTTACCTTGTCAATCACTGATTAAGTGTTTTGCTTAAAGTGTCTTTCGTTTGATATTACTAGAGGTGCACCGGTTTTCCTATGGTTAGTTTTTGCCTGTTACATTTTTACGTTGTTCATTTCTATGTCCTTGTACTTTAGGTATATCTCTTTACACAGCATATAGCTAGCTGAATTTTCTTTATTTTCAATTCAATATGTAAATCTTTTTTCTTTGGTGAATTTTATCCATTTATATTTATTATGATTGTTAATCTATTTGGACTTGTTTCTACAATCTTATTTTTTTCTTGATCTTTGTCCTGATTTTTTTGTTTGTTTCTCTTTTTTTTAATGAATAACAGATTTTTTTTTGGCTTGCCTCAAACTTTTTTTTTTTTAAATTTTTATTGGAGGGATTTCCCTGGTGGTCCAGTGGTTAAGAATCTGCCCTTCCCCTGCAGGGGGCTCAGATTCCATTCCTGGTTGGGGAACTAAGACCCCACATGCTGCTCAGTGCAGCCAAAATAAATAAATAGATAATTTAAAAAATTTTTTTGTTGGAGTATAGTTGATTTACAACTTTGTGTTAGTTTCAGGTATACAGCAAAGTGATTCAGTTATACATATACATACATTCATTCTTTTTTAGATTTTCTCATATAGGTTATCACAGAATATTGGGTAGAGTTCCCGGTGGTATACAGTAGGTCCTTGTTGGTTATCTGTCTTATATAGTAGTGTGCATGTGTTCATCCCAAGCTCCTAATTTATCCCTCCCCGCCACATTTCCCCTTTGGTAACCATAAGTTTGTTTTCTATATCTATAAGTCTGCTTCTGTTTTGTAAATAAGTTCATTTGTATTTCTTTTTAATTATATTCCACATATAAGTGATATATAATATTTGTCTTTGTGTTTCTGACTTACTTCACTTAGTATGATAATCTCTAGGTCCGTCCATGTTGCTGCAAATTGCATTATTTCATTCTTTTTTATGGCTGAGTAATATTTCATTGTATATATGTATGACATCTTCTTTATCCATTCCTCTGTTGATGGACATTTAGGTTGCTTCCATGTCTTGGCTGTTGTAAATAGCGCTGCAATGAACATTAAGGTGCATGTGTCCCTTCGGGTTGTGATTTTTTTCCCCAGATATATGCCCAGGAGTGCAATTGCTGGGTCATATGGTAGTTTTTAAGTTTTTTAAGGAGCCTCCATACTGTTCTCCATGGTAGTTGTACCAATTTATATTCCCACCAATGGTATAGAAGGGTTCCATTTTCTCCACACACTCTCCAGTATTTATTGTTTGTAGACTTTGATGATGGCCATTCTGCCTGGTGTGAGGTGATACCTCATTGTAGTTTTGATTTGCATTTCTCTGATAATTAGTGATGTTGAGCATCTTTTCATGTGTTTTTTGGCCATCTGTATGTCTTCTTTGGAGAACTGTCTATTTAGATCTTGTGCCCATTTTTTGATTGAGTTGTTTGTTTTTTTGACATAGAGCTGCATGAGCTGTTTGTATATTTTGGAGATTAATTCCTTGAGAATTCCTTGAGACTGTCTTTTCTCCATTGTATATGCTTGCCTCCTTTGTCATAGATTAGTTGACCATAGGTGCATGGATTTATCTCTGGACTTTCTGTCCTGTTCCATTAATCTATATTTGTTTTTGTGCCAGTACCATGCAATTTTGATTACAGTAGCTTTGTAGTATAGTCTGAAGTCAGGGAGCCTGATTCCTCCAGCTCCGTTTTTCTTTCTCAAGATTGCTTTGGCTATTCTGAGTCTTCTGTGTTTCCATACAAATTGTAAAGATTTTTTTTCTAATTCTGTGAAAAATGCCATTGGTAATTTGATAGGTACTGCATTGAATCTGTAGATTGTTTTGGGTAGTATAGTCATTTTGACAGTATTGATTCTTCTAATCCAGAAACATAGTATATCTCTCCATCTGTTTGTGTCATCTTTGAATTCTTTCCTCAGCATTTTATAGTTTTCTGAGTACAGGTCTTTTGCCTCCTAAGGTAGATTTATTCCTGGGTATTTTATTCTTTTTGATGCAGTGGTAAATGGAATTGTTGCCTTAATTTCTCTTTCTGATCTTTTGTTGTTAGTCTATAGGAATGCAAGAGATTTCTGTGTATTAATTTTGTATCCTGCAACTTTACCAAATTCATTGGTGAGCTCCAGTAGTTTTCTGGTAGCCTTTAGGATTTTTGTGTATAGTATCGTGTCATCTGCAAACAGTGATAGTTTTACTTCCTCTTTTCCAATACAGATTCCTTTTATTTCTTTTTCTTCTCTGATTGCCGTGGCTAGAACTTTCAAAACTATGTTGCATAAAAGTGGCGAGAGTGGACAGCTGTATCTTGTTCCTGATCTTAGAGGAAGTTCAGTTTTTCACAATTGAGAATGATGTTAGCTGTGGGTTTGTCATATATGGCCTTTATTATGTTGAGGTAGGTTCCCTCTATGCCCACCTCCTGGAGAGTTTTTATCATAAGTGGGTGTTGAATTTTGTCAAAAGATTTTCTGCATCTACTGATGATAATATGGTTTTTATTCTTTAGTTTGTTAATGTGGTATATCACATTGATTGATTTGCATATATCGAAGAATCCTTGCATCCCTGGGATAAATCCCACTTGATCATGGTATATGATCATGGTATATTGTTGGATTTGGTTTGCTAGTATTTTTATATGTTGTCCATTTTAATTCCTTCATAGTTTTTTTCTCTCTGCTGAGTTTCATATACATTCTATTTCTGTTCTATTAGTTTTAGGTGTGCAACATGATGATTTATATATGTATATAGTGCGAAATGATTACCACTGTAAGTAAACATTCATCACCTCACGCAGTTACATTTTTTTTACCTTGTGACAAAAACTTTTAAGATTTATTCTTTTAGCAAAAAAGTGGCCATCTTGATTTTCTTCCAGAACTATGGAAGTACTTTATAACAATTTAGCACTGATCTTTTTCTATTTGGACTTAAATAATATTATTATCTGACGTTTCGCTTCTTTGTTTTTTTTTTTTTTTTTTTTTTTCGGTACACGGGCCTCTCACTGCTGTGGCCTCTCCCGTTGCAGAGCACAGGCTCCAGACGCACAGCCTCAGCGGCCACGGCTCACAGGCCCAGCCACTACGTGGCATGTGGGATCTTCCCGGACCGGGGCACAAACCCGTGTCCCCTGCATCGGCAGGCAGACTCTCAACCACTGTGCCACCAGGGAAGCCCCGCTTCTTTGTTTTTAATCTCACAGATCAGGCACTACAATGCTATTGTTTTATGCAGGCATGTCTATCTTTCTCCATTGTATTCCAGCCCATCCATCTGCAGTGATTTTCCTTCCTGTAGTACAGGTTTTTGAGAACTTTATTTAGAGCATGTCTCTTGGTAGAAAATGCCCTCAATTTTTGTTATTTCTATAAATATCTTTGTTTTATGTTCATTCTTGAAGGAGAGTTTAGTATACATATCATTATAGATTGATGGTTATTTTCTCTCACCATTTTATAGTTAACCCATTTGTTGCAGATTCCTTCGTTGTTAAAATGCTTGGCATTATTCTGTTCCTTTTTAGGAAATCTTTCCCTTCCTTATGGATGCTTCCAAGCTATTTCTTGTTCTTTGATGAGCAGTTTTACTAAGCATGGATTTCTTTTCATCCTGCTTTGAATATGTTTTGCTTCTAGATCTTTAGGTTTGTGGTTTTCATCAGTTCTGGTAAATGTATTGCTGCGAATTATTCAAATATTTCCTTTTCCCATTCTCTTAATTTCTTCTTTCTGGGTCTCCAGTCAAGCACATATATTAGACCTTCTCATTCTGTCATTCATGTTTCTGCTAAAGCTCTCAAAATGTTTTATCTGTCTTTTCTATATTCTGGATAAATTATTTGGCTATAATTCCCTCCTGTTTAATCCACTCATGGTATCTGATTTCAACAATTTTTAAAATTTAGTTTTTCAAAGTCTTTTTGTTCATTCCTGATTATTTTAGCCCCATCTTTACAATTACATTCTTTACTTCTTTAATTATTTTATACATAGCTATTCTGTATTCTATGTATGTGACAATTTCTGTGATAGCAGTACTTCTAGGTCTAAATCTTTTATTTCTGGTTACTGCTTATTTTCTGTCATACTGGCATACCTCCTGGTTTGTCAGGGTAATCTTTGTTAGGCAGTGCTGGATTTTAATTTGTAGGAATCCTATGGGCCTAAGTTAAGGGGAATACTTTCCTATCAAGGGAGATGACTTTTGTTTCTGCCAGGAGCCAGAGGTTACCCACATCCAGGACTGTGTAACTTTATGCAAGTATTCCTAATTGTAGAATTTATGGATCCTAGATTCCCATGAACCTTAAAATTTTGCTGTGTATTGTTAAATTTTCTTCTAATAAGATTATACTGATTTCAGCCCCACCAGCATTATTTGAAAGTGGTTTTTGCTTTTTCCGTGAATAGTCCCATCACTATATTGCAATATTTGCCATTTGATAGACAAAACATGTTCATTAGTTTAACTGACATTTCTTTAAATATTAATACCTTAGCAGCTATTTATGGTTAGCCAACTATGAATTGCATGTTCATTCCTTTTGCTCATTTTTCTCTTGGTGATATTTATCTTTTTCATGTTGATTTATAGATGCACATTTAATATCAAGAATAGTAACCTTCTGGGACTTCCCTGGCGGTCCAGTGGTTAAGACTCTGCCCTTCCTTTGCAGGGGGCATGTGTTCGATCCCTGGTTGGGGAACTAAGATCCTGCATGCTGTGTAGTGCAGCCAGAAAAAAAAAAAAAAAAAAACAGTAACCTTTTGTCATGGCTTGCAAATATTTTTCCAAGTTAGTCTTTTTGGTGCAAAAGTTTTAAACTGTGTATTCAAATCCATCAGTGTTTTGAAAGACTGAAACCTTCCTATTGTGAACAGATTTTCTGTTGACTGCTAAGCTATTCAATCATAACATTTTTAGCTAATGCAAATAAAATTGATGAAAATAATTATCACGGGAAGGGAAAAAGAGCCTCAGTATGATTTATATATATATTTGAATTTTTCCATTTTTTAGTCATTCTGTGTATGTGTTATTTATTATAAACTTCCCTAGTTCCATCTGAGAAATGATCGAGTCTCAAACATACAATGTATTTTTAGTATGGGAAAAGATGTACTTTTACAGACTTTATTCCATTTTTGCAGGGAAGATAACTTATATTCTTTTACCCTTTATGAACGAACAAAACTTGGCTTTGTTTATTTCTGAGAACCTGAAGTGTTACCTTCTTCACAGTGTGATATTTGAAAGTACTTACAACCGTGGTTTTTTTGCACTGCAGAGGAAGGTATAGATTAGATAGAAACAGGAATGTGAAGGAGGCCCAAGTGATTCTTTTCCACATTTTTATAGGGCAAATGAAGAGGACTAAATGTGCTGAAATTGATGTTGAGACACCAGACTCCATTCTGGTTAATACAAACCTACGAGCACTAATCAACAAACACACCTTTTCAGTCCTTCCTGGAGATTGCCAACAGCGACTGCTTCTACTACTTCCAGAGGTGGATCGACAGGTGCGTCCTTTCAGACATATCAGCAGTTTTATAACCCATCTGGGGCTTCCTTCAATCATCACCTTTAGAACTCCTTAAGACTTTTTAAATGGCTTTTGTGTGTACCTGTAAAGAAGTGATATCAAAGGTGTTAAACAAGAAATAATATTTCTTAATAAGTTGGCCCTGTAAGGCTCATAAAGGAAAAGAACCCTCTTATCAGAAATATCAAGATTATGGAATAAAATTTGTCTAGCTATCATATTAGGATGTAGACATCCGCAGAATATAGTTCAGGAGGAAGAATTGTCTTTTAAGGCATTACACTGGGGTTTTTTAATGGATTTTTGATGGGATTAAGAATGTTAATTATTTTTCCTTATTTTGTTAAATTTTTCTAAAACAAACATTTATTGCTCCAGTAATAAGTTTTGAAATCCAATATAAGTTATATTCCTTAATAAAACAAAACAGTACCCAGAAGAAATGCCAAAGGTTTGGAAGAGTCTAGGCAGGGACCAGAGAGATTTAGGTTGGTCAGGAATAAGGCAAAAGTCTAAGACGTAGGCTTTCATCAAGGAAGGAGTGACTAGCAAGTCACTCCCCCTTTTGATCTTCTGTTTCCTCCTCTGCAAAAGGATCATTATGATTTTGTGAGGTTTGTTCAATTCTGAGATTTTTTTTTTTTTCTTTTTTTATTAGTTTCTGCTTTATAACAAAGTGAATCAGTCATACATATACATCTGTTCCCACATCCCCTCCCTCATGCATCTCCCTCCCTCCCACCCTTCCCATCCCACCCCTCCAGGCGGTCACAAAGCACCGAGCTGATCTTGAGATTTTTTTTTTAATTAATGATTATTTAGAAGTACCTGACTATATTCGAAGTAATCTGTTAGGCACTCCACTTTTTTCTAATTATTATAAAAACATTATGAGAGAGAGTTGTTTCCCCTGGTTTACAGTAAGAAAACTAGATATATTCCCTAGTCTATAGAAAAGTCAAAACTAAATCTTTCTCATTCTGAAAATCATTCTTCTACTAGACTGTATTGATATCAATTTCATATTGCTATGAATCAGCACCTGTGAAAGGTCAGATTCTATTTCTGGGGAGTTCAGATAAGTCAGGTATACTACCAGCAGTAGGGACAAAGAAGTAAAACTGATCCTTCCCAGCTGCTGCTCTCCCTACCTTAACACTCCTTGGAGAAATTATAGCTTTGGGGATGCCCAGTTCTTGGTTAGAACAAGTTAGGAGACTGAAGTTTTGGCAGAGTTTTTAGAGAGCTTCTCTTCTTGCTAGAGATTGCTCTCATCTTTTTTAAAGACTAAAATTTTAGGTTGGGACTAATAACACAAGACCTAACAGAGGATATATCTATAGAATTCTAGTGTGGGTTCCTCAGAACTGTCTTTTGACTAATGGCCCTTATCCTGTCTTAGAAGGAGAATTGCCACATGTAATTTCAGAATTAAAAGGGACCTTAAAACTTACCTAACTTCCCATTCCTGTGGGGGTTTTTTTTGCGATATGCGGGCCTCTCACTGTTGTGGCCTCTCCCGTTGTGAAGCACAGGCTCCGGACGCGCAGGCTCAGCGGCCATGGCGTGCAGACCCAGCCGCTCCACGGCATGTGGGATCCTCCCAGACCGGGGCATGAACCCGTGTCCCCTGCATCGACAGGCAGACTCTCAACCACTGCACCACCAGGGAAGCCCCCTGTGGGGTATTTTTAATAAGAGGCTACTTGCCTGTCTTTTTCAGTTACTGTGGTGGGAGGACATAGTAATCTGAGAATATGGAGTATGGGGTTTATTAGTGAAATTATTAGTGAATTTATTAATGAAATTCTGCTTCATTGTCAGATGAAATTTGGAGTTTATCAAAAATTCTGGTTATTACTAGCATGAAACATTGGAAACCATCTTTTAGTGTATGGAATACTCAACAATGAACAGTCGAAAAACATTATTTAGACCAGAGAAAGGAATAAGGGAGGGGCATGGATTAAAACATCTCTCTTCACATATGTTTGAAGGCCAATCTTTGGAAGAGGTAAACTTCTTCGTTTCTCCAGGAAGCAAATTTGGGGTTAAAATAACATTTTTTGTTTGTTTGTTTGTTTTTGTTGTTTTTGTTTTTTTTAAATTAATTTATTTATTTATGGCTGTGTTGGGTCTTCGTTCCTGTGCGAGGGCTTTCTCTAGTTGTGGCAAGCAGGGGCCACTCTTCATCGCGGTGCGCAGGCCTCTCACTATTGCGGCCTCTCTTGTTGCGGAGCACAGGCTCCAGACGCGCAGGCTCAGTAGTTGTGGCGCACGGGCCTAGTTGCTCTGCGGCATGTGGGATCTTCCCAGACCAGGGCTCGAACCCGTGTCCCCTGCACTGGCAGGCAGATTCTCAACCACTGTGCCACCAGGGAAGCCCATAAAATAACATTTTTTTAAACAGTTGGAGGTATTAAATTGTAGAATGGATTGACTTGTTTTGGAAAAACTTGCACAGCACTGGAATATTCAGGGAGATGTTGGATGACCTGTCCTCATAGGGAAGCCTGTTACTCCTTTGCCAGATCTATAGAGTACAAATCAGCAGCCAGCAAACTGTAGCCCACAGGCCAATTTCAGCCCACTGCCTGTTTTTGTAAATAAAGTTTTATTGGCATTCAGCCACTCCCATTAGTTTCTGTATACTATCTATAGCTACTTCTGCCACAGTGTCAGGAGTTGAGTTGTTGCAACAGAGAGTATATGGCCTATTCGTAGTCTGTCTCTTAACAGGAAGTTTCCAATTTCTGCTCTAGGGCCAGGGGAAAGTAATATTGGCCCAGATAGATTTAGAAAATAAAATGAGTTGAGTTCCTTGATCCCTAGGATGTCCAAATAGTTACCTAAATTTTCTTCAAAAAATTGTTTATGACTTTAAGCTTAAATTTAGTCTTTTAATCCATCTAGAATATTTTTTATATTGTTCTGAAATTGTGGCTCAGCGTATTTTCTACCGACTAGATGGCCAATTGTTCCAGCAGTACATATTTATATAACCATCTTTTTCTCTCAGTTTGAAATACCATCTTTGTTATATATTCTATTCATTTACAGGCAGCTTATATTTATAGGCACTCTCTCCTCTTTCACTCATTTCTTTGTTCACTCTAATGCTAGTAATAATTGTTTTGATTGCAGTGGCTTTGTGTGGTATGCTTAATAATTGGAAAGGCAATTCCCCCCTCTCAGTTTTTCATATTAATTTTTTTTTCCATGTGAATTTTAAGATCATTTTATTAATGAAAAATCTGCATAGATATTCTGGTAGAAATCTAGATATTAACTTTGAGCAGAATGACAGTTAATAAAATTTCTAATGCAGAGAAGAATCTTAAAACCTTTTGGCAAGACATCACAAATCAAGTCAGTGAACAGATAGATTGGAGGAAATATCTTTAAAGTACGTGGAAGTTTTACTATATATAACATGCAAAGGATTCTCACAAGATAGTTAAAAATAAGCATCCTCATAGAGTAATGAGCAAATAATAGGAATTGGCATTTCACTAGATGGCAAATCTAAATATTCAATAAACATGCAAAAAGATACACAAAACTCTAGTAGTCAGGATGAAGGAAATTTTAATCATTTCAAACTCATTAATAGGCAAAAATTAAATAGCATGTTAATATCTCTTGTTTACAAGATAAGGAGTATGCTTGTGTATTTCTAGTAGAAATGTGAATTATTTTATTAGCCTTTCTGGAAAATAATCTAATAGTCTTTTAGTTACACACACACACACACACACACACACACACAAATATTTCTTTGCTTTCAGAGCCTATCCCATAGAAAAAAGCACTAGTATATTCATCTTTACTGGAATGCTTATTGCAGCTTTGTTGATTATGGGAAAGCACTGGAAACAAAATATATGTTTATGATCAGGAAATTGGTAAATGTATTGAGGGACATTCATACAGTGAAACAATCTACAGCTATTACAAAGGAGCTAAAACTATGCTAGTTGACTTGGAGAGACTTCCACTTGTATTGTGTGAGGAAAGTAAGTTTCAGAGTAGTGTATGTAACTTGGTCACAGTTTTGTAAAACAAATAATGGGCCTCTCAGAAAAAACCTCTTATATATGTATTTGTTTGCAGATGATTCTTTGAGTATAATTAACCAGTGGGGAATGGAATTGAAAGGAGAGGAAGAAGGGAGGAGAGGTAAACAGGAAAGAAGTTTTTTAGAAAAAAAATAATATTACACTATAAAATAGAAGTGTCCATAATAAGCAGCATGGTATGATATAGTCATGTTTCTGTAAAATTTGACTTACACACATTCTTTTCTAAAAGGACAGGAATGTCAAATTCCACATGATACAATTGGCTTTCTTTCTAAGCTTTCTGTGGCTTATTCTTTGACCCAGGTTGGTCCAGATGGTCTGATGAAGTTAAATGGATCAGCCCTTAATAATGAGTTCTTCACTTCAGCAGCCCAAGGCTGGAAGGAAAGACTTTCAGAAGGTAAGTGTTCAACTTTATGTGTCTCCTAGGATGTGTATGCACTTGGAGGGCATATTTGCACCTCTGAGCCTCAGTGGGTATTTGCCCAGTTTTGGAAAGCAAAGGATAGAACATTTCATAAGGTAGAACTAGCTATTCTATGTGAAACACATTGCTAGACTTTTATTTAGAGCATGTAACCAGGTTTGGCTCCAGAAGGAGTTCAGCAGCATGTTTCTTTAAGGGTTTAAAGTCACCTGGTAAACTAAAAAAAATATAGACTTTTAGGCCCTATTCCTAAAGATTCTGTTTCATTAATTCTAGCTTAATGCCTAGGAATTGAAATTTTAATAAGCAGAATATAGAATTAGAGTTATTTTATGGTGCTGTAAATCATGGTTTGGTAAGCAGTGAGATGACTTCTTTCTTGCTGCCCAATCTCAATGAAACTAACAGTAAAAAGAATCTAAAAAACTAAGAACTTTTTAGAAAACTGCTTTGAGAAATGTTTCACGTACTATAAAATTCACCCATTTGCAGCATACAGTTCAGTAGCAGCCAGAGCATTTTAATAAATACAGGTTATGATCAAGAATTGCTAACTGTGGTTACTACTTTGCCATGTTTCTAATTCTGATCTAACAGATTTATAGAGGGTATATTGTAAGGCATAAAAAAGTGATTGATTGCGTTTGCGTAGCATATAGTATCGGTCACTATTAGCAGTTCTTAACCCTGACTGCTCATTATAATCACTTGTGGTACTTTTTTAAAATACAGACATCCGGGCCCCTAAAACAATGATTTTGTTTTGCCTATGCTTCAGTGGGTTTTTTTAATATCTGTACTTTTCACTATAGTTGTTGACTTTTCCCTTCCTGTTTTTCTTTTTAGGGCAAATTCTGTGTAGAAGGGATCTCTTACTGATTACTTTCAACCTTTCTCTTCCTTAAAGATTTCCTTGAGCAGAGACCCCCTTTTTCTGAAAGAGTCAAAATCACATGAGCACTTTAAAACATACCTGTTACCAGTACTTTCTTTTAGAATAATTTGGATTTATGTTCCCTACTCCCCAACTTTTAAAAGTAAATATTATCAACAGTGATACCTTGATTATTATGTTACTTTTTTTTTGCATATGAGCAGTCACTGCTATACCTATAGTCATGCGATCATATTTCGTGAGCAGCAAAAACTTTGAACACTGTATACATGTGAACAGAACTCAATACTATTTATTCCTCATTCTATCAAGCACAGTAGACACAAGCAAAGAGCAGAAATTCAGAAGTTCTGGGTTGGATTCTGACAGCCAGATCCCTCTTCTCCCACTCACATGCCTAGGACTGTGATATCCACTATCCTCTCACACTTTTCCTTTCCCTCTTCTTACCCCCAGGAGGTCTTAAACTTCAAATCTACCATTTCCACTTCTTATTCTCTAATGTCCTGGGTATTAGAGAATAAAAAAACAGCCTATCTGAGTCACAGGTTTGAAGATGGCCTACCAAGCACATTCGTTGTTCTCTACTGATGGAGTGGGAAGAATTGAGGTGTGGTTGGTAGTTTTGAAAATAAATGGCATATTCAGAGCAGCTGGGTCTTTGGCATATTGAGTGTCTTGTTGCTAGGGCACTAGACCCGTACAGTTTCTGGAACAATTAGAAAACTGACAACTCCAAAATAACTCCCACTTTTTTTGTTTTTTGCCACACCGTGCGGCTTGTGGGATGTTAGTTCCCCAACCAGGGATTGAACCTGGGCCCACGGCAGTGAAAGCACAGAGTCCTAACCACTGAGCAACCAGGGAATTCCTACTCCCTACCTTTTTACTGGAACCTCAAATGTCTTTAAGCAGGGCCATAACTGTTCATTATGCAGTTAGAGCTAACAGGCCTAAAACACAGGTTGCCTTGGAGAAACAGACTTTTTAATAATAAAGTGTCCAGTGGCATTATTTACTGAAAGCCTATGACCAGATGACTATTTTTCCAGTGGAAAAGAAATGACAGACTCAAGGTTTGTAAGAAATCTAGAGGGACTATGATATTTGAAGCAGAGGTGAGGGTTGCTACAAGGAAGGCCCAGAGATGTGGCCAGTTAACTTCAGCTGCGCACTGGCAACTCCATGGAGTGGCGTGCAAGGGTTTTTATTTCAACTGACGGCTCCTAGATAGTTCCCCTTACAGTGAGGAATTTTGGGGAATTTTTGTTACTTTCATGTGATAGTATTCTGACTCCTGCATGAGTCTGTCATGATTTACAAATAGTTGAAAGTAGCAAATAGCATATTTCTATTGAATATCTTTTTCTTCCCCCTTGGTACATACAGGTGAGTTTACACCTGAGATGCAAGTGAGAATTCGACAAGAGATTGAGAAGGAGAAAAAAGTAGAGCCTTGGAAAGAACAATTCTTTGAAAGCTACTATGGTCAGAGGTAAATATCAAGACAAGTTCTGTAAACCAGTGTTAATTCCTATACATACGTCATGTGGTGCTTCATCTTATTACCTTTCCAGAAAATCTAGTCTGCAGTTTCCTTCATTTTTTTTCACTAGTTCTTTTTTACCAAGAAAAATATTTTTTTCTTACGAAACTTAGGTACACAGAGTTGGATTACTCATAATCCTTGACTCTTTCTTTTTTTTTTTTTTTAATATTTATTTATTTATTTGGCCGTGTCGGGTCTTAGTTGTGGTGCGTGGGTTCTTCGTTGTGGTGTGCAGGCTCTTCCTTGTGGCATGCAGGCTCTTCCTTGTGGCGTGCAGGCTTCTCTCTAGTTGCGGCGTGCGGGTTTTTCTCTCTCTAGTTGTGGAGCACGGGCTTGAGGGCGCATGGGCTCCAGAGCACGCGGGCTCTCTCGTTGAGACACTCAAGCTCATTAGTTTCAGCGCACGGGCTTAGTTGCCCTGCAGCATGTGGAATCTTAGTTCCCTAACCAGGGATCAAACCTGTGTCCCCTCCATTGTAAGGCACATTCTTTACCACTGGACCGCCAGGGAAGTCCCAGTCCTTGACTCTTAATTAACACATTACCATTGTAGATGGTGTGGTTTCTTTTTTTTTATTTAAAAAAAAAATTTTATTATCTTTAATTAGAGTCCTTACTTTGAATAGATTGGTTTTTCTTCCAGTAACTTTATAGTATATAAGAATGCTGAAGTTCTATACATTTTTTATTGTAGTCAGTTATCCCACAATAGGATAACTTATCCAGAATCACTAAGGAATCCTGTAATATGGACCATTGTATTCAATGTGTAATTAAACAGCCTTTCTTCTGTAGAAGGCACTGGGAGATATTCATAGCTGAATCAAGGTACAGACCCTTTTCTCAAGGGGCTATAGTCTGAGTCAGTTTTTTTCCTAACAAAAAAAGTCTTAATGGGGAGATTTCCCCTGTGTTCTAGTGGTTAGGACTCGGTGCTTTCACTGCTGTGGCCCAGGTTCAATCCCTGGTCAGGGAGCTAAGGTCCCACAAGCCATGCGGTGCAGCCAAAAAAAAATATCTTAATGGGGACACTTAAATAGATGACAGTGGAGCTGTATTGTTTGAAATAGAATTGAACACCCGGAGTTTTAATTGTCTTATTAGCCTCCCTTCCTACCTAATGGCAGCCTTTAAGGATGCTCCATAACCATCGCTTGAGAACGAATGGCTCTTTTCCTTATCTCTGTGTAGTGTTCATTGATCCCCTTCATGGTCATTTCAGAGGTGATTCTTAATGAGATGAAGAGCGCCGTACACCAATTTTTCTACCTTCTTGGTATGAGCTTTGAGCTTTTCTACAGAAACGAGGGTGAATACATTTAGACCGTCATTATAGGTAGCAGTTATTCCATAAATATTGTTCATTCCCTCCTTATAAGATGGAGCATTACAGCCATTCTTGGGTCTTTCTGTTTTTAGCTATTACTTTTTGCCAGCTTTTTGGAAGGACTATATTTGATTACTGTCCAGATTTGTCCTTAGCCATTCCATCTCAGGGGTGCAGTACTGATTATTGAAGTCACCAAAGAGGGCTGTCTTGTTCTTGCTTGTTGTAGGAGGAGTCTTTAGTGACCCCTACAGGGTAGCCTAGCTCTTAGCCAGGCCACACTGTGGAAGTCTCACTTGGTCTTCACTCCCAGGATAGCTCAGAGGCACTTGATCTCAGAATTTTAGAGCTATACCGAGTGAAATTTAAACAGGCTTTCCAAAAACTCCGAGTTCTCGTTTTCAACCTCTAGTGAATATTGACAGCCAGATCTCCTACTGTCTCCTCTGGGTCCCTTAGATTTCTTGGGCCAGCCTTTCTACAGGTACTGCAGAGTAGAGCTGATCACAGTCCAAACCCACAATCCCAGGGTACATGGGTCTTTGTCTTCTTTAACTTCTCTGTGGGTAGTCTGTGATCCATGCCTCTAGGCAATGTAGCCCCTTTGTAAGCAGAAGTAATAATAATAATTAACGTTATATTGAGCTTTTATTAGGTGCTAGGTGCTATTGTAAGTACTTTACATGCATTAATTTAGTTACTCATAATAGCAACACAATGTACAATTAAAGAAACTGAGATACAGAAGGCTAGTCACTTACTTATTACATGGATAGTAGGTATCAGAGCTAGGATTTGAATCCAGGCACTCTGGCTCCAGACCCTTCACTAATATTAATAATAGTGAAGATGATATATGAAAATTACCTACTAAGTGTCACAGGTTCTTCTACGCATTGCCATACACCATTATCTCATAATATATTCAATAACATAGGCCATTTCTCAACTACAGTATTTCTTTCTTCCACCTTTTAGTTCTGGCCTGAGCCTTGAAGATTCAAAGAAATTGACAGCTTCACCCAACGATCCCAAAGTAAAGAAAACCCCAGCTGAGCAACCAAAATCCATGCTTCCTTCAGAGGCCTCTCCCGTCAGTATAGTCTCAGTAATTCCCCAGTTAGTGTCTAAAGAAGAAGTACTGCAACTGCCATCACCAGTCAGAAAAGAAGAGCATGAAAGCCAAGATAAGATGCAGCCAAACTCCAAATCCCCAGAGCCCCTACTTTCCTCAGCTACCAATACAAATGAGCTTAGCAGTGTTCCTCCCATCAAGTGCCCAAAGGATGAGGCTCTCTTGGAGCAAAAGCCAGTTGCCTCTGCTGAACAGGAGTCTGAGAAAGAGAATCATCTCACTACAACTTCAAATTATAACAAAAATGAAATCCAAGAAGCTTTAGTTACATCCCTGAGCAAACCCAAGAGCCCTGGGGTAGAAACAATAGTAGTGAAGCCCATAGGAGAAGCAGGTCTACAGGAGACCACTATGAAAGAGCCTCCATCAACTCTGGCTGATCACAGCCCAGAAAGCCTCAAGAGGAAATCTTCTGTCACCCAAGAAGAGGCCCCTACAAGCTGGGAGAAAAGACCACGTGTCACTGAGAATCGCCAGCACCAGCAGCCATTTCAAGTCTCCCCACAGCCCTTTCTCAGTAGAGGGGACAGGTTCCAGGTGCGGAAAGTACCACCTCTCAAGGTAAGAGAGCGGGAAGAATTGAAAAAGAAAGATGGTCTGAACACTAAGTTTTTGGTTGTACCTACTAAGTTTCAAATATTTGTGGTATTTCTTAATGCAGAAGCAGTTGTATATATTTGATATGCATGTAACTGTGGTCATACACGAGTAAAATTATTAAGAAACAGGCATTTAGAACTGCATCCTTATATGTATACATATAGCTGATTCACTTTGTTCTACAGCAGAAACTAAGACAACATTGTAAAGCAATTATATTCCAATAAAAAAAAATCATAAAAGAACTGCGTCCTCACAGATCTTTTTTGGGGTTTGAATACTTATTCAGATATCTGAATATCTAATGCATTCCACCTCCACCCACACCCCTGCTGGCTACTCTTGTATTTTAAGACAGTTACGGAGAGTATTTTGTCTCATGTGACAAAATAATAAGTATAATAATAAATAGGAGGAGGTCATTGATGTGATTAAGAGATCACATCTTTGTATCGAGCCATGATATTTGACACTTTATTGACTGGAGACGTATTATGGCCACAGGCATTAGTTTCTACAAAAATCCCCAGTCAGTAATGTGTTAATTATTGTTGCCATAACTGATTTGATGTTCTGAGAGCCTGGAACTACCTTTTAGTTCCAACCTTTTAAAGGAAATGTGTGTGGCTGCCATGAGTCACCACTGGTCACTTGAGGGACCTTAGTAAGATGGAATAGCCTTGCTAAGCTCTGCTGCTTAGGATATGTGATTAACTTGTGTTTTAGCCCTATGTTGCTGCATACCAGATCTTTTAAATTGCTATAGCAGTGTCACTACCTTAGTATGTACTTGGGCTTGTGCCTAATATCAGTTTGCAGTTCATTCTTCATTTTATTAATAGTATTTATTAACACTGTTGTGTCTACTATGAACCCAGGCACTGGGTAGCATTCATTCACATTAGAATATAAGTAAAAAAAAAAAAAAATAATAAGCCAAATAGAAATACTTTTTTCCCTTTTTTATTCAACTTAGACTAACCAAAGTCCTACCTGGAAATATCCCTTGGAAACACTCAGTTACTAGTACTTGACCTGTTTCATGCACTGTGAGACTTGTCTCTCTCATTTTGCATCATAATAGTATGATGTTCTTCATCACTTTTTAATTTTAAGATTTGTGATTTCAGCATTTAGGAATTTCTCCTTTTTTCTTTTTTTTTTTGATATTTTTCTACCATTAGCATACACTGTCGTGCTTTGCTAGAGATTCTGAGTTTTATGATAATCACTTGTATTCTTCTTATAAAAATATGAGAAACCTTTCTTTAATGCATGTCAATTAGAACTTATCTCTAAACCTGAGAGCTGAGTTATAGTCTAGGTTTTACTTTATATAAATGACACTGGGTAAGAACCATCATTTCTATTTCCTCATCTTTGCTAATCCAAAGAGACTCTACACTGAAAACTTAAATCCATTGTGACCAAGCTAATGTTATTTAACTTCTTTCCTTTCTTTTACTTCTTCCTCATTTCCCCAAAAACTTTCCACCAGAAGTTGCTTTAGTAACTCTCTTACCTTAGACCCTATCTCAAATCCCATTTTCTTAGACAAAGCTTAATGTAATTTATAACAGAACAAAATCTTTTAAACAAAACTTAAATAGAAAAACAAAATTTGAATTTTATTACAAATGTTATATATGTATATGTGTATAAAATTATATATGCACATATATCTATTTTATATATGTATATCTATAATATAAAATCTGTACATATATGTATATAGAGAGATGGGCAACTCATACAGACATTATGTATTTTCCATTCAGTATACAATTATAACAGAAAGAATCTAATTCCTTTGCTATACCAGGGTAGGGCTTCTCAATAAGTTAAATTGTTGAATTGTTATCAGTGCCTAGAAAGCTTGTGTGGTTTTTGTACTTAAAAAAAACTATAACATCTCATTTATTCTACATAAACGGGTAATAGGACTAGTTACATAAATAACTGAAAATTCTCATTTTTAAGCATTAAAACTTTTTATTTTAACCACTCTTAAGGATTGTCCTTATTTAATCAACATGTTATTAATGATATTCAGTCATTATGATAGGTGTCCTTTATTGTGCTGGATATGTTGTTATTCTCAAGATTATTCTAATGTAAGGTTGCTTGTTCCCTATATATGATTCCCCTGCACAACTGTGCTTTTTACTTTCTACTTTTAAATTTTCTAGTTTTATCTGTTTTCCCCCTATTAGTTGTCTCTTCTAGATGGTATTACCAAGGGGCAACAGTTGCTTCTTTCTTACTCTGGGCAGCTTCTAAAATACTGTTTGCAGTTGGATGTAAAGTATATTTCAGCTTTAAGAGAGAGATTGAGTGTATCTCATGGTGAGAAATATGTGGGCTTTGTGACAGGTGTTACAGAATCCTAGAGGTCTAACTTCTGAATGACAGAGAATTCTTCAGGACTACTGACCTTTTTAGAAATGGGTATTGCAGATAATGAAAAATCTTCAGTGACTTTATTAGTCTCAATTTAAGGAGTTCCAGAAAGATGACATGCATTTTCTTAGAGCTCAGCGGCTTAATATGTTTTTAATTACATGTCCTAGGACATCTGTAACAGTTATTTGCTCTTTTAAATTCCGCCAACTATTAGAAAGGCCCAGATACTGGTTCATTCTACTTAATTCCAGTAGCTTTCAAAGTATTGTTTTGAACAGGAGTCAGATTCCTTTCAGGTATAATATTTTATGATATGAAAATCAGTAGTTTCAAACCTAATGATGCATCAGAATCTCGTAAGAAGCTTTTTAGAAATGCATTTTTTCTCTAGGAGTTCTAATTTGTAATTTTAGGGACAGGACTGAGAGGATGTATATTTTTGAAAAGCTCCACAAATAAGTATAATGCCAGCAGGGGGTGAGAATGACTTTGGTTAACATTACAGACATTATATACATACCCCGTCATGTGGGTGGGCAGAGTGGATCACACACTGTCTTCCTTCCGGTGCAGTTGAGAAGCCTCTGTAATTTGAGATAATTCAGCCTATGTGCCTAGCTGTGCAAGTGTGCGTGTGTAAAAGAGAAGAGAACAAGAATTTTCCTCTGGACCTCGGTAGTAAAGCCAAGAAGCAAAAGGCAGTAGTGGTGTGCTACTGCTTTATTTCTTCTGTTTCTGTCTTCTCGCTTTTACACACATTTTAAAATGTAGATACCATAGAAAGGTCTCTATCTTAAATGATCAGCTGTTATGAGTAGTTGTGACATTAAGAGAGAGCTGTGTTGTAAGAAGAGGTTTGAGGCTTTGGGGTGGGAGCGGATGTCGAGGGAGGGGAGTACTTGGCACCAGTAGAGGAGGTGAAAGGATCCTGGAGACAAACCTGTGTGGCTGTCCCCGTGGTTTGGTCTCTTAGTCACAGACTTCCCGTCCTTGTCGTAGGGTTCACCCTACTCAGAATTTGTTTTAATGAAGTTTGGTTGCTCTTACAAATGAAAACTAAGCTCTGTTGTTTTTTTCCCCCCTAATTCTTTCAGATCCCGGTCTCCAGAATCTCCCCCATGCCGTTTCCTACATCGCAGGTCTCTCCCAGGGCTCGTTTTCCAATCTCCATCACTAGTCCTAACAGAACAGGAGCCAGAACTCTCGCAGACATCAAAGCAAAAGCCCAGCTGGTCAAAGCACAGAGGGCAGCAGCTGCTGCTGCAGCCGCAGCTGCTGCAGCCGCCTCAGTTGGAGGGACCATTCCAGGACCTGGCCCAGGGGGCGGACAAGGTCCAGGAGAGGGGGCTGAAAGGAGAACTGCTAGAGGAGGGAGTCCAGACTCAAACAGAGTCAGTGAAACTGGAAAGGGCCCCACACTGGAACTGGCAGGAACTGGAAGCAGGGGAGGTACGAGAGAGCTTTTACCCTGTGGTCCAGAGACTCAGCCCCAATCTGAGACCAAGACCCCAGGCCAGGCACAGTCTCACAGTCTCTCTGGAGCACAACTACAGCAAACCTCCTCAGTGCCTCCACCGTCTGCCATCAGTGGAGCGTGCTCAAGTGTCCCGTCACCAGCCCACGCTAACACACCCCCACCAGCTTTAGGGAAAGTAAGCAATGAAAAACTGAATCCCACCAGGGCGGCAGCCACGGTGGCCTCTCTTAGCCACCCACAAGGGCCCAGTAATGGTAGGCAGGAGAAGACACCTCCTACTCCAGCAGATCCTGCTCTAATCGCAGGTGCCTCACCTGTTCATTTTGCAGTCGATGGCACAGTTGAGCCCAAAGCAGGTTCTAGTAAGAATACACCAAACCCTCCAGCCTCCGCAGAGATAAGTGCTAGTGCTTCAGTGGAGATGGCTCCCTCCCCTTTAACATCTTTATTAACAACAGCCTCCTTAGAGAAGCTTCCTGTACCCCAGGTCGTTGTAACCATAGCACCTACTGGATCAGCTCCATCCTCGAGCACTTTGCCAGCAGCTTCTAGCCTTAAAACCCCAGGAGCTTCTTCAAATATGAATGGACCCATTTCAAGGCCAAGCTCTAATATCCCTGCTAATAATCCTTTGGTAACTCAGCTGCTGCAAGGCAAAGATGTTCCCCTGGAGCAAATTCTGCCTAAACCTCTCACCAAAGTTGAAATGAAAACTGTTCCACTAACTACAAAAGAGGAAAAGGGGATGATGATAGGAGCACTCGCAGGTACCAGCGTAACAGAAAATAGCACCAGAGAGGAAGTTAATGAGAGACAGTCCCATCCAGCTACACAGCAACTGGGTAAAAGTTTGCAAAGTAAGCAGCTCCCCCAGGTTCCAAGACCCCTTCAGCTCTTTTCAGGTAAGGATCTAAGGGACGCTGGCATTGACACACACCAATACCAAGAAGGACTAAGTAAAGCAACCCAAGATCAGATCCTTCAGACACTCATCCAGAGGGTTCGGAGGCAGAATGTTCTCTCGTTTGTGCAGCCCTCCCAGTTCAACTTCGCTCACTCAGGTTTCCAGTTAGAGGACATCTCCACAAGCCAGAGGTTTATGCTGGGTTTTGCTGGCAGAAGGACATCCAAGCCTGCAATGGCAGGTCACTACTTACTTAACATTTCCACCTATGGCCGGGGTTCAGAGAGCCTTAGGAGGACCCATTCTGTAAACCCCGAAGACCGATTTTGTCTAAGCAGCCCCACTGAGGCCTTGAAGATGGGATATACAGATTGTAAAAATGCAGCAGGAGATAGTAGCAGTGGTAAAGAAGATGATACTGATGAGGAAAGTTCTGGTGATGAGCAAGAATCTGTCGTGGTGAAGGAGGAGCCGCAGGCTTCCCAGAGTTCTGGCAAGTGTGAAGCAAGTTCAGGACCCCACGGTAGAGAAACCCTGTCCACCAGTGATTGTTCAGCTAAAAAGAATGTGAAGGCAGAGATGCCAGTGCCTGAGAAGACCACTTTAAGCAAGGAAAATTACCTGTTCACTAGAGGCCAAACATTTGATGAGAAGACCCTAGCTAGAGATTTTATTCAGGCAGCACAGAAGCAGATGGCTCACGCAGTGAGAGGTAAGACCGTGCGGAGCAGCCCTGAGCTTTTCAATTCTACTGCTCTTCCTCTACCTGCAGACAGTCCTACCCGTCCGTCTCTACTCCTTCCACCACTGCAAACCCCAAAGCTGTATGGAAGCCCCACACAGATTGGGCCAAGCTACAGAGGCATGATCAACGTCTCCACCTCATCGGACATGGACCATAACTCTGCTGTACCGGGGATGCCTGACTGTAGCCAGGTATCTAGCAATGTCGGTGATGTCATGTCCTTTTCAGTGACTGTCACAGCCATCCCTGCTAGCCAAGCTATGAATCCCAGCAACCACGGCCAGACCATTCCTGTTCAGGCCTTTCCTGAAGAGAACAGCATAGAGGACACACCTTCGAAATGTTACTGCCGATTGAAAGCCATGATCATGTGCAAGGGGTGTGGAGCCTTCTGCCACGATGATTGCATTGGCCCCTCCAAACTGTGTGTCTCCTGCCTTGTCGTTCGGTAATGAGACTAGAAGGAGAACACGCTGTAAAGAAGGCAGGAAGGGGGAAGGGTTGACAGGTGTGGCTTTTGTGTTCTTTTGGAATCAGAAATAAACTAGGTTTCAGTTGTCTTAAGAGACAAGTGTTACTTAATCAGGAATACAGAGTACAGATCTTACATTTTAGAGGAAAAGCACCTTGTATAGTAAGCCCAAGTCCAGCAAGACTTTGTGAATTTGTGACAAGTTTGCACTTACAAAATCATGTAAATATGTCACATCTTGTTTTAACATTTTTCCAGGTGTTTAGGTAATGTATTACTTTGACTTCAGATTGATGTTCCACTTCATGTGACTTTGACAAGTTTAATGCCGTGCATGGTGAAAGGAAGCGATTTTCCTTCCGCCCTTTCTTAAGAGGCTAGGGAAAGAAAGGAGTGAGGGAATGGTCTGAAGAAGTGACCACTCATGTTGATTATGTCTTGACTGTCTGACTGCAGGCTTTACATAGGTTACTCAGCCTTCGCAGGATTTGGATTCAGGGTTTACTCAGTCCCTTTACCTTAGATGGAACCTTCTCAAGTTCAAATTTTTGATAAGGTATTCATTTCACAGGCAGTACTTCAGACTCTGAAAATTCTGACTTGGTTCTTGGCTTCCATAAACCAGTACTATTGCCAGGCACTCTGCTTGCAGTTTGTGGATCCCTGGTGTTCCCTAATCCCACTCCCTCCATGAAAAGTTTGCCTCGCTGGGCCCCTTGGGTTACCATCACCTGTGCAGGGCAGTAATTCCAGCAATAATCTCCGAGGATTTAGTCATTTGTGGGAGCTTACAAACAAGTTTGAAATACTAGTATAAAATTAACAGAAAAGTGTTAGTGATAGGGCGATTTGAACTATGTGTTTTGTTGGGTAAGCAGAGTAAAGGTGCAGAAACTGTTGAACTGAACATAAAGAACTTTGGAAAACAATTTTAACACTAGAAACAAAGTAGCCCCTCTCATCCTCTTCTCTCCCAACCTGTTACCTAATGTTGTACAGTCAGCTGTTGCTACAGGTAGAAAAACTCATTAATACCACATTTGCCCATTCTGTTAAACCTGTTTTGACCTCCCAGGCATCTGAGGAATATGGGAGTAATCTTATATATTACTCTGAACATACACGTGTGCATGCGCACACACACACCATAAAAGTCAGACACTTTTCCTGTTTTAGAAAACATGTCCCCTTCCTTGGACTACTGCTCTCTATGCACTAGAAATTTCTAATGTAAAGGGGCTTTAGTGAATGACTTAGGGAACATCTAGAAAGGAAAAGAAATCAGCTGCAAATTTTTATTGTTTGTTTTTGTTTATTCTTTTTCGTTTCCTTTTTGTTGAATCCTGTCTCTAGTGACTAAAGAATTTTTGAGTACATACATTTAGGTCATGGTTAAAGAACATTAAAATAAATCTACAATTTACCAGAATTCGGTATTAAAAAGTTGGGGATTGTCAATGTGCATCATTTGCATATTGATTTCAAATCTCCTAATTTCATGTATGTAAAGGACATATATTAGTGCAACCTAGTGCAGTCATAGTTGTACTTAATATTCAGGATGTGATATATACAAAATGCAGAACAGTTTTTTGTTCGGGCCTCTCACTGTTGTGGCCTCTCCTGTTGCAGAGCACAGGCTCCGGACGCGCAGGCTCAGCGGCCGTGGCTCACGGGCCCAGCCGCTCTGCGGCATGTGGGATCTTCCTGGACCGGGCCACGAACCCGTGTCCTCTGCATCGGCAGGCGGACTCTCAACCACTGTGCCACCAGGGAAGCCCCCTGCAGAACAGTTTGAACTCGTTAACCAAGTCACATTCCAGATTAGGGGCAAGTAGGCAGTAGTAATCTTAGCTTTGCACCCATTCTGCTACCCACCCCTCCCTACCTCACATCCTGCATTATACATACACTCTTTTAATACTTTCAAACCCCATAAGAAACTACTCTATTTTTTTGTATGTTTCTGAGTTTTTTGTGGCCCAAAGCAAATATAGGATTAATATCTGTGTTCTAGTTTCAACCAAGATAATTTGATGTCCTTCTAACTTCCCTTTTTCTTCCAGCACACACATAACTAAGAGGTAAGAAATCTGTAAGGATCCAGGGATAAGGAGCAAGTTCTCCAACCAATAACCAGTAGGAGTCAGAAACCATGGTTCTGTTCCCAAACTTTCAGTGCCCTGGGTAATCCCAGGGGGTGTTAAAAAGACCTATTGCTAGTTAAAACTCTCCATTCCCAGCTTCCTCACTCCCCACTTGAGTGGCAGGACTGAGGGGTGGTCTGCCTGCCGGAAGTGGTTGACTGTTTCAGAACCGACCCCACGGTGAGCACAAGTAACCAGTTTGGATTTTCAAAATGATTTTTCTTCTTCACACCTTTCCTATCATAGAAAGTCTCTCCTCCATGGTTCTCTTAATCTGAGGATGGACAGACTAACCAGGAAAGGAGGAAAGGCATCAGGGATTTTCAAGTCCATTTAGAGAGCAAACCATATCGTGCCTATTCATCTTGACCCAGGCTCTTGCAGATAGGTCCTAAGCATTACTATTCACCAGATTCTCTTTACAAATAATACCCAGCTAATAAAATATTCACTAAATCGTCAACTAGGTACACTGCCTCACTCTTGACTAAATGAGAGAATAGTTAGATTCTCTTAGATTGGTAGAAAATTGAATGCAATCTATTTATCAGTTGGTTTCAGAACGGTTTCACATAGAAGGTCATTCATCTTGTGCTGACTGAGCTGAGAAGAAAAAAGAAAAATTACAATCTGGCCCTTTTGAAAATGAAGCAGTAGGAACAAGAAAACCTTTAAATTATTAGAATATGGTATTCCAGTACCTTTAAAGCAGTTTTTATCTTAGGTTTTCAGTTACTTTAACTTTCAATTCAGTCTGAAATGTTTCTAATAAGTGCTAAGCTTATTTTTATGGTATTAAGTTGCACTATTTCCAGTGACTAGTCAGGCATTATGCCTGATGCTTATGCCTCCAGGGTATGCTTCTCAAGCCTTCAGATAACCTTCCACTTCAGGTCACCTTGGGGAGGTGGCATTAACAATATATCATCTCAGTCTTACTTGGGAATGTTCTAAGTTGTCTAGTAGAGAAGACTCCCTAAATTTTAAAGAATTTTTATTAAAATTCTCCATCCTATTAAACAGAAAATAAAGCCAAATAACCTGGAGTTGTTTGCCCTACGTAACCCCTGTGTTGAAGATACTGAAGCTGTCTGTGGTACCCCATGTAACATCTTTAAGAATAAGGTCTGGCAGATGGGAAATTTTTCTTGGGGCAGGGGAAGCATACTTATATGGGCTGGGAAAGCACACAGTGTAGATATTTTAGGAGTTATCACAGATTTAAATAAATAGCCAAAGGAGGACGTCATTGCCTTCCAGGTGAAGGCATAAATTCGTACATTAATAATTGGACCGTTTACCATCCTAATTGCTCTTATTGCCTTTCTTCACCTAAGAGTCCATAAAGAACTCTTGGGTGAAATTATTTGTTATAATGAGGGGGTCTTCTCTGGTCATTACATCACTGTTTGTTTCTAGAGCTCATTGTCCGTAAGCAGTACCAGGGTTGTTTTCTCTGTGACCTACAGATTTCACAGCGAGGAGAGAAAAGTCTCCCTTTTGCATTACAACAATGTGCTAAGTAAGAAAACTTGGCCAAGGGTAGTTTGCAGCTCAATTTATAGAATAGTCCAAAGAGACTCCGAGAAACATGATGATAGGCAGGGATCTTTCCTACCGTGTTTCAATACCTACATAACCTATTGAAAGAGAACAATAGGTAAAACAGTTCCTAAAGTTGGAAGTAAGACCTTCATAGATTCTTGGTTACTTATTTTTTTTAATGCTTTACATTTGATACAACTATTAAAGATCAATTTTAAAAATAGCTTTCCAGTAATATATTTTAAGTAATATATATTTTAATATCTATGTAAAAAGTGACAGTGGGAGACTTTGAATTTCTCATAGAAGGTATGTTTAATGTAGGGCCTCACTGTTAAGGCACAAATTATTTCAAAGGAAGTTACTCTAAAGACACTCAGATTATTTCCAAAAAAATGCAATAAGGGGAAGAGTTTTGGAGTTTATTTTTTATTTTAAAAGAAAATTGACTTATTTACCACAAGCTATTTTTTTTTCCTTCTGGCTAAAAGGTTTGTACAGACTGGTTTGGTAAATGCTAAACTTTTGTGTCTTTTGCCTTTTTAAAGGAATTGTTAACATTGGAATTGAGGGTATGTACAGAGAAGTTGGTGTCAACACCATTTAAAAAGTCATATTTTTTCACAAATATAGAAAAATCATTTTACATAAGAATTTTAAGTATTTGCAATAAATATATGTATATAGATTGTATGTATTCATATATTCTTATTTTTCATTTTATTATTAAGTAAAAGATAATTAAAGTGGAAATAAAAACTTTGGAGTTTTCGGTGCATCTTGAGGTCTGACATACATGTGAAAGTGGTGTGGGTAAGGACCCTCAGTTGTTGCCTTATACTACTATTGGAAGATTACCAACAGATTGCATAGAAGATAGTAAAATGAGGAATTTGGTGATAAATCAGGGTAGCGTATTTCTTTCAAAACTCTAGTAAAAATATTAAATTCTCCTAATATGTCTGTCTCTGTGCTTTCACCCTTGAACTGTTCTCTCTCCTAACCACCTAATGTTACTGGGAAAGTAAAAACAAAACAAAACACAGTGCATTGTTTTTTAATGTGCCCATTGTTTGCTTCTAAGACAAAGAATGGCTAGAAAATATCTCGGGGTGGGGGGGGGGGCGCGGGAATAGGTTTTCCTTTCTCCACAGTAGTTAATAATTCATTAGCAAACATTCACTTCCACCACCTTCCAGGCCGTAGGGTTTATGTGAAGAAATAATATCGTGAAGATAATAGAAAACTTTTTTTCTGTTTCCCTTCTTTGAGAAGTGAGTTTTGTAGCCAGTTTTCTGTCCTTCCCAATTGATCTGGAGATAGAAGGGCTAAGAGAACTTGAATGTTGATCTCCCTAATGTTAGGAAGGGTGTTTATGGAAATGAGGACTGAGCCAAGCGTTAGGAGAGGTTAACCATACCTAGAGATGATCGAATCCTGCTGTCCACGAGAAGTCATTTTGTGATTGTAAATATTTCGTTTTAGGATATGATTGAGGAAGCAAAAGGATACCTAGATTGTCTTTGGGAATAAAGGCGTATAGCCCGTTCTTTAAAAGTGAATAATATATAGCTTTATTGGTGACCGGAAAGGAAATAAGGTCAGAGTTTGAAGAATATCTTAATGATCCATGAAACACTTTTAATTGTAGTTCACTAGTTCTCCCCATAATTGCTCAGTTGTGGTTATTTTAACTGATAAAAACAGCAATTTTTGGAAATTAGTAAGGATACTTAAGAATGCTTCCCGCTCCCCCCGCCCCCCATAAGGCCACGCTCTGTGGCATGCAGGATCTTAGTTCCCCGTCCAGGAATAGAACCCGTGCCCCCTGCATTGGGAGCACAGAGTCCTAACCACTGCACCACCAGGGAAGTCCCAAGAATGTTTTTTAAAAGACAGCCTTATTATTTTTCAAAAATTGAAAATTCAAACATAGGGCTGCCCAAAGACATTGAAAATAGTTTAGATGTCTAAGAGAACAGCACTAAGTCTTTGCTAAAAATACACTATTTCTAAAGGAAAAATTTTAAGTCTCAGGGAACATCTGCATCCTCATAATTCCCATATATGGTAGATACGAATGAAGGTGAAATATTTAAATGTGTGTGAACCAGTTCATGATGACTGTTTACAAAGACCACCCCCCCCCCAATTTCTAATATGTACTTACTGTTATTTATTCCTACCTCATAGGAAGTAAAATTCATATTCAGGTAATGACATAGGACCCTAAGGTATAGTTGGACTGCAGTTAAAGGAGAAAGAGCAGTACATCACGACACAGCTTCAACTTGGATCCCCAGCTTTCCTTTATTTACATCACAGAGTCTTAGAAACCTGTGTTCATTGCTTTTAACACTAGTTGACCAAGAGTGGTCTTCACAAATCAAATTTCGCATGTTTCTAGTTCTTGTACATAAATCATGTTATTCACTAATTCAAATACCTTTTGAACATCTACGTGCTAAGCGCTGTGCTAAGGTTCTTGTTAAACAAAGGTAAAGAAAAGCAGTCATGTAAGTTGTAAAAGTTCTTCCTAAAAGTAGTAACCATACAGCACATGTCTAGTTCACAGCTCAAGGAGTGATATATGCTATGTTATTTCCCAAGACGTGTTGGAAGTTTAAGAGTAAATGAACTATGAAATAGAAGCATTTGAGGCACTTGGCAAAAACATGAAGAAAGAAAAGAAAGGCATTGCCCCTACATGAAATTACAGTGTGGAATTGAGGAGCCAGGTTGATAACATTTACCTTTTTTTGACAACTGTCACTGGAAGATCTAGAGATTAATCAGAATTTCAAGGAATCTTTTGGTAATACCTAAATTGAGAAAATCAGGCCGAAAACAATCCCTTTCAAAATGAATACTGTTCAGTATGTCAGTAAAGGTGCTTAATCTTATGTTCAATTAACCCTTTAAAATAACAATTTGGTAAATAATGCAGCTTTCCTGTCAAACCCAAAATAAGCTAAAGGGAATAAAAAAAACATAACCTTGATTTTCATCTTATAGACTGGTGAGAAGGAAGTTTATTCATTTAAAATTGTTAGAGATATTTCATCCCCCTTTTCCCTCCATAATGGATAAAATTACTGTTCTTTTTATTCTAATATTGTAGAATTGACTTTTTTTTTTTTTCCTTTCTACTTCTAAGTCACAGAACTTGAATTAAAAGAGGCTTCAGCCGGACACTACCCCTTATAAAGTGGCCTAAATCCTAATTCTTTAAGACTTTCTGGTAGAAAGGTTTTAAAAGGATAAATGAATATATTTTGTCAGTGCTTATTATTGAACTTTCCTTACCTGGGTTACTGGATTTGCAACTTGAATTCTGTATTCCAAAATATCCATGTTCACCTTTTAGTCAAAAAGTTATGAGGTGTATTCCACCATGTAATACAGTCTCAACTCTGTCCAGGAACTAGGAGGGCGGATATCCTGTGTTTTCCTTATACTTAGTGACATTAAACAGAAAATTGGGTTTCTTTCATAGGGACTGTATAAACTAAGGAATCTCTATACCTCTGTGTATCTTTCAGTCTTAACCTAAAAAGGGAATCCCTACAAAGGTTTCCTTATAACAAAAAGGACAGACTAAACCTGGAAGAGAGAGATGATGAGCTGTGGAGATGGGCTGTGACTAGATAGTGGGTTGTCCTGAAGAATAACTGCAAACTCAACTTTCCTGGTTCTTCAAGCTCAAAAGAAACTAAAGGGAATTTTTAAAATCCTGACTTTCATCTTGACTGCAAAACCTATCGAGTGCCTAGGAGAGAAGAAAGGTAAACCCAAGACTGGATTTAAGATAGATTTAAGTAAACTTGGAATTATTCTTATCCTTTTACCGAATTTTTTTTTTTTAAGTTTTGGGTTCCCATAATGTAATGAATTGCCATGAGTGGAACATGGAATTTGATTTGAGTCATTTTGTGGGCTAAGTAATAGTTTTCTGTTGAACTCTATTGTCTATCTAGTGACAGCTTTTGCCACTGCTCAGGACTTAGGAGTGTGCACCTGTGTCTAAGTGACAGAGACATTGGCTCATAAATACTATATTAAACCAACTTGAGTCAGCACTTTATTAACTTTAATCATGGATCCTCTTTTTAAATACTTAATATTTAAAATTCAGATTAGCCCAATAAGAAAGCAATGCATTGAATGTCAAAATGTCTGAAGATAACTATTATTTTACACACAGTCTATGTCCTTCCTACGGAAAGTGTGGTACATAAAATTTTACATTTCTTGGGTCAGTTCTTTTCAAAACACTAGTGTCTAGTGTTTTCAGATACCTGGAGCTTGGGAATGCTAGAGTTGGACTTGGACCCCAAGTCAGCAGTTGTTTTCATTTTAGGTTTTCAGGCATAGCAATTTGAAGTGACCCCAACTGAACCTATATGTAATCACTTTGAACAAGCTTTAAATTAATGAAACTCTTCCAGAGTCTCAAATTTGGTCACCTGCTTGTTGCATAAGGAGACAGATTCTGGGCTGGGAAGGACCTGACAATTTGTTCTCTGATAATAAACTACTGATTGAAGAGCAAGTTTGTTATTAGAGACTTCACGAAATTTCTAGAACCCATGAAAGCTCTAGAGTACATGATAAGTGAAACTCTAGAAATTAAAAACCTTTCTCTTAGCCATAAGTGCTATGACCTATTTTTTTTAAACCCGTCTTAATTCTGTGACTCATTGCATCATACCTTAAGAGAAATCAGAATGGAAGAAATGACCTTATGTTGGTCTTACTTTAAAATCTTTGTGCACATAGGCCTTAGCACTTTGACAGATAAAGCTCTGCCTTTTAGCTCCTTCTCACTCTTGTCTTTATTCTTCCCACTTTTAGACTGTTCCTTTTATTGGTCGTATAAAACTACCTTCAGAATTGAATGTATAATAATGTTTCTGCACATGGACAAACTGTATTTTAACGACTCATTTTATGTGTAATAAAGGCATACAGTTTTACTCCAGTGACTGTGCCTTTTCTTTTCCAAAGAAACCAGATACCATATTGAATGACTTACCTGCTTGTTTCCCCTTCCCCTGTACCTGATTGCACAGTTGTCCCTGGGTCCTGGCTAAATTTGGGTACTACAGAGAATGCCAGTCTCTTCAGGCAACACGCAGAGAGTTAAAGAACTCAGCATGAGCCATAAAGAGGGAATGTATTTCAAAAATTAAAAGGACACCTATACTACAAAGCTACAGTAATCAAAACAGTGTGGTAATGGCATAAAGACAGACATAGAGGTAAATGGAATAGAATGGAAAGCCCAGAAATGAACCCTCAAATATGTGGTCAAATGATTTTTGACAATGGTGCCAAGAGAAGTCAATGAGGAAAGGGCAGTCTTTTCAGTAAATGTTGGGAAAATCTGATATCCACATGCAAGAGAATAAAATTGGACCCTTCCTCTACACCATATATAAAAACTAACTCAAATGGATCAAAGACCTAAGAGCTAAAACTCTTAAAAGAAAACAGGGAAATCTTCATAATTGGATTTGAAAATGATTTCTTGGATATGATGCCAAAAGCACAGGCAACAAAAGAAAAAATAAATTGGATTTTATTAAAAATTAAAAACCTGTGCATCAAAGGCCATTATCAACAGTGAAAAGGCAACCCACAGAACGGGAGAAAATATCAGTATTTGCAAATATTTCATATATTTAATTTAAAAAATCAGTATTCAAAATATATAAGAAATTCCTACAATCCAACAACCAATTTAAAAAGTACTTGAATAAAGGACTTCAGTAAAGGACTTGGATAAATCTCCAAAAGACACATACAGGTGGCCAGTAAGCACATGAAAAGATGCTCAACATCACTAATCACTAAGGAAATGCAAATCAAAGCCACAATGAGATACAACTTCAGACACATTAGGATAGCTATATTGATCATCAAAAAATAAAACAATGTCAGCAAGGATGTAGAAAAATTGAATGCTTGTGCATTGCTGGTGGAAATGTAAATAGGTGCAACCACTGTGGAAAACAGTTTGCTTCTCAAAACAACTAAACGGAAGTACCTTATGATCCAGCAATTTCTGGATATACACCCAAAAGAAATGAAAGCAGGAACAGATATTTGTACACCAATGTTCATAGCAACATTATTCGCAAGAGCTAAAAGGGGAAACAATACGAATGGATAAATAATGTGGTATATACATATGAGGATATTATTCAACCTTAAAAAGGAACAAAATCCTGACACAAAATACAACATGGATGAACCTTGACATTATGCTCAGTGAAATAAGCCAGACATAAAAGGACAAATACTGTATGATTCCACTTATATGAGGTACCTAGAATAGTCAGATTCCTAGAGACAGAAAGTAGAATGGTGGTTGCCAGGGAATAAAGGTAGAGGGGGATGGGGAGTTAGTGTTTAAAGTTCTGGAGATGGATGGTAGTGATGTTGCATAACAATGTGAATGTACTTAATGCCAACTGTACACTTAAAAATGGTTAAAACGGTAAATTTTAATGTGTATTTTACCACAATAGAAAACAAAAGCAAAAGGAAACTCAAAGTGGTTAGAGAAGTAAAACTTGTGAGACATTTTCTGAACAACATGAGAATGCTTTTTGTTTTATAAATTTATTTATTATTTTTGGCTGTGAAGGGTTTTCATTGCTGCGCGTGGGCTTTCTCTAGTTGCAGGGAGCGGGGGCTACTCTTCGTTGCGGTGCGTGGGCTTCTCATTGCGGTGGCTTCTCTTGTTGTGGAGCACAGGCTCTAGGCGCGCAGGCTCAGTAGTCACAGCATGTGGGCTCAGTAGTTGTGGCTTGTGGGCTCTAGAGCACAGGCTCAGTAGTGGTGACGCATGGACTTAGTTGCTCTGCAGCATGTGGGATCTTCCCAGATCAGGGCTCGAACCCATGTCCCCTGCATTGGCAGGCGGGTTCTTAACCACTGCACCACCAGGGAAGTCCCAAGAATATTTATTCTTAAAACGTTTTAAGGAAATAAAGAATGTAAGTTCCACCAATGGAGTTAAAAAAGACCCTGTAGCACTAGAGAAACTAGTGATGACCTTAGAAGAAGCCATGTATCTTTGAAGGAAGCAAAGCTCTTGGAGCCCACCCTGTGCAATGACTCAGAACAGTGTCCTTGGACCGAAGAAGTCACAGCTGAGAATAGAACCAAGTACAACCAGGAACCCAGACTTAGTACAACTAGTACAACCAGGAACCCAAAATGTATCATCAGTGCTGAAGGTTACCAGGAATTGATGACAACAAGAAGCAAGCACTTTTAAAAATAAGCAAAACTATTAACCATCCTCCTCTGACATATTAAGCAATTCTAGTGAAGAGTAGAATTCTTGTAGTGGACATCTTTTGTTGATCTGAGAGGCAAAAAGCTACTTCATTTTTTAAATGTGCGCTTTAAAACTTTTTAGTGAAGTCAAATACCTCTCTATGTGAGCTAGTTCTGTTTCTTTGTGAATTGTCTCAACAGGACTTCCCTCAAGTTTCCTATTAGAGTGTTCCACTAAAAAGAATTTTTTAATGGAGGTATAGTTGATTCACCATATATTAGTTTCAGGTGAACAACATTAATTCAAAATGTTTACAGATTATACTCCATTTAAAGTTATCAAATATTGGCTATATTCCCTGTGCTGTACAATATATCCTTGTAGCTTAGAGTGTTCCATATTTTCCTCAGTAAGTGTTCTTCATATAATAAGGATATTAATTTTTGCAATGTTTGTTGCACATATTTTTCCTAGTTTCATGTCCCCCATTCTTCTTTATAGTCTGTTTTGCCATACAGAAACATTTAAATTTTCTGTAATTAAATTGATCATTTTCCTTAAAGACTTTTCTTTTCATGATGTGCTTAAGAAGCCTTTTAACAATACATTTTTTGTAAAAAATTTAACCCCTGCTTTTTTTCCCTAGTCCTCCTACTGTTTAAATTTTTTTAGCAGTTCTATTAAAGTATGACTGATATATAACAAACAGTACATATTTAAAGCATACAGTGTGATAAGTTTTGACATATTTTACCACCACAATCAAGATTATGAACACAGTTGTCACCTCTACAATTTCCTTGTGCTTCTTTGTAGTCCCTCCAGCCCTGCTGACACCATCCCCAGGCAACCACTGATCTTTCAGTCACTACAAATTAGTTTGCATCTTCAAGAATTTTATACAAATGGAATGATACAGTATGTTTTTGTTTGTTTTGTTTTTGTTTTTTGGCTGCACTGCGTGGCATGTGGGATCTTAGTTCCCCGACCAGGGATTGAACCCAGGCCCTTGGCAGTAAGAGTGCAGAGTCCTAACCACTGACCCACCATGGAATTCACAGTATGTATTTTTTACTGCTTGGCTTCTTTCACTCAGTACAGTTATTTTGACATTCATCTGTGTTGTCACCTGTATGAGTAGTCCATTTCTGTTTATTGCTGAGTAGTATTCTATTGTGTGGATGCACTATAGTTTGTTTATCCATTTACCTGTCAGTGGACATCTGAGTTGTTTCTAGTGTTCGGCTATTACAAATATAGCCACTGTGAACATTTATGTACAACTCTTTTCTCTTGGGCAAATACGTAGGAGTGGAACGGCAGGACAATATGGTAGGTGTTATGTTTAGCTTTTTAAGAAGCTGCAAAACTATTAATATTTTCCGAAGTGATTGTAGTACTATTTTAAATCCCCACCAATGGTATGAGAGATCTAGTTTCTCCATATCCTCATCAACATTTGGGTCAGTATTTTAAATTTTAGCCATTTTAATAAGTGTGTAGTGTTATCTTTCTAATGACTAATGTTGTGGAACATCTTTTTATGTGCTTATTTGTCAGCCATATACCTTTTTCCATGAAGTGTCAGTTCAACTCTTTTGCCCGTTTTTCCAATTATTTTATTTAGTCCTTTGATTTCCATATGAATTATAGAATCGGATGTCAGTTTCTATACAAACAGCATTTTGATTAGGATTGTATTTATGATATACATCAATTTAGAGAGAATTGAGATCTTAACAGTATTTCACCATCAACCCATTATTCCATTTATTTATATGTTCTTTAGTTTCTCTCAGCAATGTCTTATAGGTTTCAGTAAATAAGTCTTTTGTATCTTTTGTCAGATTTAACCCTACTTTAAAAAAATTTTAATGATACTGTAAGTGGCAATTAAAAATTTTTTCAATTTAAAAATTCAACACAATTTTTGAGTATCATTTGGTAGATATGATGAAATGATAATTGATGGAAAACATTCAATTTATATTTTTATGCTGATTTTGTATTCTACCTTGCTAAACTCACTTATTAGTTTTATTGTCACTTATTAGCTTCTTTGTACATTCCATCAGATTATAGATGACTGTTATCTCCAAAGACAAAAAGTTTTATTCCGGATAACCTTTCTTGTTCTTACCTGACCTCACTGGCTAGAACCCGTAGTACAATATAAAATAGAAATGGTGAGAGTGGAAATCCTTTTTCCTTATCTTACAGAGAAAGCATTTAGTATTTCATATTAAGTATGATGTTAGCTAAAGTTTTTTCCTAGGTGCCCTTCACCAGGCTAAGGATGTTCCCTTTCATTACCTGCCAAGAGTTGGGGTTTTTTGTTTTGTTTTTTTTTAAATCAGGAATGGATGTTGGATTTTGTCAAATGCCTTTTCTTCATTTATTGATTTGATATGGGTTTTCTTTTTCAGTTTGTTAATATGATGAATTACATTGATTGACATCAGAAAATTCAACCAGCTTTGGATTCATTGATTTTCTCTATTGGTTCTCTGTTTTCTTTTTCATTGATTTCCACTCTGATACTTATTATTATGTTTCATTTCCTCTGCTTATTTTAGGCTTAATTTGTTCTTTTTTGTCTAATGTCTTAATATGGAAGCTGATGTCATTAATTCAAGAATTTTCTTTCTTTATAATGTGTTTAGTACTATAAATTTCCCAAGTACTGCTTTAGTAGCATTCCAACAATTCTGATATGTTGTTGTTTTATTTCTCTGCAGTTCAAAATACTTTCTAATTTTGATTTTGATTTCTTCTTTGACCAATGTGTAATTTAGAGGTGTGTTATCTAGTTTCAAGATATTTGAAGGCTTTTCAGATATCAACCTCTTATAGATTTCTATTTTAATTCCATTGTAGTCAGAGAACATACTTTGTGTGACTTGAATCCTTCCAAATCTATTAAGACTTGTTTTATGGCTCATAGCATTCTATGTATTTTTGAAAAGAAAAATGTGTATTCTGCTGCCATTCGGGTAGTGTACCATAAATTTCAATTAAGTCAATTTGGTTGAAAAAGTCCATATTTTTACTGATTTTTCTGTCTGCTTGCTCTATCAATTATTGAGAGAGGAATATTGAAAATTTCAACTACAGTGGTAGATTTCTCTCTCCTTGCAGTTCTTTCAGTTATTGATTCATATATTTTTTAATAAACTTTTTTTAGAAGAGTTTTAGGGTTACAGCAAAACTGAAGGGAAAGTACAGAGAGTTAACATATACCCACAACCTCCCTACCCACCAACTACCAACATCCCACACCAGAGTGGTATATTTATTAAAATCAGTTGAAACATCATATCACCCAATGTCCATAGTTTACATTAGTGTTGTACTTCTATGAGTTTTGACAAATGTATGATGACATGTATCAACCATTATAGTGTAGTACAAAGTGGTCTCACTGCCCTAAAAATCCTGTGTACTCTACCTAGCCCTCCCTCCCGCCCTCCCCCCAACTCCTGGCAAACACTGATCTTTTTTATTGTCTCCATCGTTTTGCCTTTTCCAGAATGTTGTGTAGTTGGAATCATAGTGTATGTAGCCTTTTCAGATTGCCTTCTTTCAGTAACATGCATTTAAGTTTCCTCCATGTCTTTTATAAAATTTCTTTATCCACTCATGCATTGATGGACAGTTAGGTTGCTTCCATATCTTTGCTATTGTAAATAACGTTGCAATGAACTTGGGGGTGCATATGTTCAAGTTAGTGTTTTTGTTTTCTTTGGATAAATATCAAGAATTGGCATTGCTGGATCATATGGTAGTTCTATTTTAAAATTTTTGAGGAACCTCCATATGGTTTTCCATAGTGGCTGCACGAGTTTACATTCCCACCAACAGTGCATTCCTCACCAACACTTGTTATTTATTGTTTTTAATAATAGCCATTCTAACAGGTGTGAAGTGATATCTAATTGTGGCTTTGCCCTGCATTTCCCTGATGATTAGTGATGCTGAGCATCTTTTCACGTACCTGTTGGCCATCTGTATGTCTTCTTTGGAAAAATATCTATTCAGATCTTCTGCCCAGTTTTTTTTTTTTTTTTTTTTTTTTTTTTTTGCAGTACATGGGCCTCTCACTGTTGTGGCCTCTCCCGTTGTGGAGCACAGGCTCCGGATGCGCAGGCTCAGCGGCCATGGCTCACGGGCCCAGCCGCTCCACGGCATGTGGGATCCTCCCAGACCGGGGCACGAACCCGTGTCCCCTGCATCAGCAGGCGGACTCTCAACCACTGCGCCACCAGGGAAGCCCATCTGCCCAGTTTTTAATAAGGTTGTTTGTTTTCTTGCTATTGAGTTGTATGAATTCTTTATATATTTTAGATATTAACCCCTTATCAGATATATGATTTACAAATATTTTCAACTATTCAGTAGGTTGCCTTTTCAGTTTGTTGATGATTTCCTTTGCTGTGCAGAAGCTTTTTAGTTTGATGTAATGAACTTTAAAAAAAAGTCTAGGGCTTCCCTGGTGGCGCAGTGGTTGAGAGTCCGCCTACCGATGCAGGGGACACGGGTTCGTGCCCCAGTCCGGGAGGATCCCACATGCCGCAGAGCGGCTGGGCCCGTGAGCCATGGCCGCTGAGCCTGCGCCTCCGGAGCCTGTGCCCCGCAACGGGAGAGGCCACAACAGTGAGAGGCCCGTGTAATGCAAAAAAAAAAAAAGTCTAGTTTGAAACACAAAGCTGAGCTGTAACTTCTTTGTTTTAGCCAGTGTCCATGCTTCTCTTTCCTAGGGCAATAAGCTTCAATCTCCTTGTTTGACTGAAAGGTGCCAGGGGTGGGGGGAGGGTGTAAGCTGAGTTACTGAGAAGGGTTAGTACATTATTATCCAGTAACTCTGGATTGCATGTATGAATTAGATTGAAGAAGAACTTCAAAACAATGAGATACAGGGGATTGAATGGAAGTCCATCCATGTGTATGTTGTAATGGGAATTTTATGACAGGGGTGAACTGGAGGAAAAAAAAAACAATTATAGATCTCAGTCTTCTTTTTCAGTTCTGCATAGTAGGTGTTCAGTAAATCTATGTTGAATTAAATAGAATTCTTCATTTGCAATTTAAAACTTTCTTTTACATTTGAGAGATGGAGAAATAAAACAAAACAAGAAGGGGAAGGAAGGTTTTTTAAAAGTCTTATCAGTAAGAGGGAAGAGTTAAATAATTTCAAATTATATTAAAATTATTAAATTTAAAAAGCTGAAGGGATAAATAAAGGCATATCAATGTTACATACTCTTTTAAGTGTACTTGTTGGGAATTTTAAAAATGCTCTTTTAAACATCACCTCTCCTCAATTTATTTGCAAATATGTATTTTAGACAATTAGATACATAGTGCAACTTTTCTGTTTACTGAATCAATTTTTCTCTATTTTAATATTTTATCACAAATAGTAATATTTGCAATCAAATATCTATTGAGCATTAACCATGTGCTTGAGGACTGGGAAAGAGTGGTCCCAGAGAGAAGGACGGGAGAGAAGATTATGGCGAATGTACTTCATAAGTATGACAGAACCTCACATGTCAAAGTTAAGTGGGCTCTGATCCTCTGTAAAGGGGGACATCTGGGCGCTTCTGTTATTCATGGCAATACCTCCATCCGTGTCACACATCTACAATTCATAAAGTGCTTTAAGAAATTTATCCCATTTCATCTTCATCACGCTCCTGTGAGGAAGAGATTATCATGTTTATTTAACATACAAAAATCTGAGGGCCAGAGGAGATAAAGGTCCTCAGTCATACAGAGTCTGCATGGCAGAGTTGTGCTGGGAACCCCGGTTTCCTGAATTCTGGACGCCAGCGGCACCGCCATCACGCTTCTGTGACGGGAGGAGCATGCCCTGCCATGGCTGTGGCCAGCCTACTTGATTTTGTTCCCCTTCTGGTACTGCCGTCTCCTAGGGAGGAGTCCCAGGCTCCTCCAGGGGAAAGAAAGCTCTGCAATTTGGCTAAATACAGCCTGGGAGAGGCTGCATCTCATTTGGACTAATTATCTTGTCACCCATCAGAAGAACAAAGAGTGAAGAATTTTCAGGCCTCATCATTCCCCCGTTCCTCTCCCCAGCTGGGGCTTCCATGTAAAAGGCCTGACCTCGGGCCTGGAGGAGCAGACGTGCGAGCTGACTGAGGATTGTCAGATTGCCCTGAGGGAGACCAAGGCGATGACGAGACTGCCTCAGTCTCCGGCACAATGGCTCTATTGAGACCTGGAAGCAGGCTGGCCTGGTGAGAGCGCCCTCAGTCCTGGAAATGCCCGGATGAGGGACAAAGAGCAAGGAGAGGAGGCCCTTGGTGAACCATGCAGCCTGACGTCAGCTTCGTGCTCCACTGATACCCATTTTGCAAAGCTCGCCTTGTTCCTCCATCTAACCAACACTTACATGCTGTGTGCAAGGCATGTGGGGAGTTTATTAAATATCATGCCGTAAGGAAGCCAGAAGATACTCTCACTGAGTCCCTAAGAGTTGAACTGAAAACCAAAGTTAGAGAAATTCAAAAGAAGGAAAGTACTTTGGTCAAGATATGTGCTTACATCATTAAGGTTTGGGGTAAAGAAGAGTTTCATTATTGAAGGCCAATGGGGCAAGTCTAAGCAATGAAATATTGTCTCAGTGTAGCTTTGATTAAAGTCTTATTTATATTAGGGAAGTGCTATAGAACACATGGCATCAGCCAGTGACAAAATTTTTTAAATGAAGAATGACGCTTAATAGAACACAAAATCCTGTTCACCACCAGTACTACAAATGATTCTGGTTAAGTTACTTTCTGTTGTGGATGACTTTATGATAGAGGCATAACATCTGTGGGTGGGCTCAAACAAACTGTTACATCCGAGAATCTGGACCAGCACATCTAACATCTGAAACAAGTTCCAAGTAAAACACTGCACTGGAAAAAAAATGTTTTGCACATTTCAGATCAGATATTTGCACATTTTAAACTCAAATTTCATTTCTAAGAAAAGGCGTGTAGCTCATTCAGCCAATGGGATGTGAAATACAGAGTTCAAAGGTTTTACGTCACAGTTTGAGTCATCATCCAACCCATCTGAGTGGGGACATGAGTCATACATCCAGCCTGTGGCTGGTACTGACTAGTGGATATTCAAACTTCATCATCAACAACAACAGTATGCATTTACTGACAATCTACTCTGATAAGGTGAATGAGCATGAAAAAAATAGTCTTGAATTTCACAAACACATTCTAGCTTCTCTTCAGAGGGTTATACTGCTTCACCACAGGATTCTGCTTCAGAACCCAGCTGTGAGACAGGAGATCCCGCCTCTACCCAGAAGCTGGAGGAGAGGGAAGTAGGCTAGAATCCAATGCAGTGCTTCTGGAAAGCAGTATAGAAGGCAAAGAAGTAAACAGAGTTGGGGAACCAGGGCTCTTGAAGCCAGGAAATTTAAGACTAGCCCTTTCCATTCTTTCTGTGCTTGTTCTCCTCCCCTCCCCGTCCCGCACCCCACCCCCACTCCTTTGGTTCTCCTCCCTTCCTCCCTCCCTCACTCCCTCCATCTCTTTCTGGCTTCATTTTATTTTGCCTCACTCTTCCTCATCCTCTGCTTTGTCCAAAATTTTATTGCTGAACATGTGAGAGAAACATCAGATCAAAAAAACAGTCACTCTGGAAGCCTGGACCACCCTAAAGACCAAATTAGATTAATTATGCCCAGACAAGCTTTTAAAATACTTTTAAAATAAAGAAAACCAAATGAACTGAAAACTTGTGTTCAGTGGCCTTGAGATAATGTGGCTTATTTGCATATCTTGGTAGGGTTTTAAAGACAAGATCTCTTCCCAGAGCTTTTCGTTTGAAAACTTACTTCTTTAAGAGAATCAGTCAAATATAAGCTCACCAAATGCAGGTATAGTGCTGGATACTCTGAAGCAGACTCCCAGCTCAATTCTCTCTGCCCCTGAGAGGAATGTGCTTCTGGAGAGGAGTGTGCTTCCGGATGGAGAAGTTGGAAGAGCCTCCTCCCCTTTCCCTGCTCTGACACGGGCAAGTGGCATAGGGCACAGAACAGAAGGGACAGTTTTTCTAAGACTTGTAAGGGTGGTGCATTTCTCTCCCTTTGTAGCCAAAAATAACGGATTGTGGACCAAGCAGGTCTCCTCTAGACCATGGTTTCTGAGTCTTGGCATTCTGAAATCTGGGGCCAGGTGAGACTGTGTTGGGGGCTGTCCCGTGCACTGTAGGATGTTTAGGAGCGTCCTTAGCCTCCACCCACGAGAGTAGCACGCCTCCCCCTGCCCCCCCCGCTGTGACAACAAAACATGTCACCAGCCATTGCCGAATGTCTCCTGGGCAGCAAAATCGACCCTGGTTGAGAATCACTTCTTTAGAGAAGAGAAAGGAGTATTCTGTTCCAAAATATACAAAGAAGATCTCAAGTGTTTTAAAATGTTTAGGGAAAGATGATTGTTTAGAAAAAAAATATGATGATAGCTTAAACTTCATAGCTTCCAAGTTGCTCTAAGCTGTTATTTCTGCTAAACTTCATGAGGGCAGGAACAACATGTATCTTATTTACTGCCGTAGTCCTAGGACCCAGTATAGTGGCCAGGATATAATAGGTGCTTAATAAACATTTGTGGAATGCACCATTTAATAAGCAAATACGACATGCCAAGCACCAAGACATGTTCATATATCAACCCTAATCCTCACAACAACACTAATGGAATAGGCATTTAAAGTAAAACTCTTCAATAAAGCAAATTCAGATATCACATAATTGTTGTCTCCCAACTCCTGCCCAGCCTCTGTTCTCACATGGGATGAGCTAAATTTCTTACTTTAGGGAGGGCCTTCTATGGGGAGGTGGGGAGGCAGAGAGTGAGTCCCTGTGTCCTCAGTATTCTTCCAGCCAAATTTCCCTGGATCCAAAAGACACAATGGGTGCCAGAGAACTAGGAGATTCCTGGAATTATTGCTGCTGTCCTGGGAACTTTAGCCAGTCACAGGACGCATGCTTGTCCCCATCAATATTTAAACCAGAGTAAACAATGCACAGGGGACACCAAACCACAGCTGAGAAAGGATTTGGTTTACATAGCCAGCACCCAAATCCAAGTCATTTCATTAACTTCTCAAAACAGGCCCTTGCTTTTTATAAGATTGACTTCTTTTGCCCACCCATCACCTTATGGTGGGGTGAGGTTTTACTGTATCATCTCCATGGTACAAACGAGGAAACTGAGGCTTTACAAGATTGCATGTCTTGTTCAAAAACACAGCTACTAAGATTTGAGCCATGCAAGGCTGGGCAGACTCCATACTCTTTCCACATATACTCTTCCAGAGCGGAGTTGGTGATGGCCATTCTTGGATTCCACGTGTTATAATTCCCTGAATGGTTTGTGTCGGAGGGGTCAAATTCTCTATTGTGTGGGCTTGGGAGGGGCAGATGAACAGGACCTGGTTTGGAGCCAACAACCTCAAAGCTATGCCAAACTGGAGTGCAGCAGGCATCCCAGGATGAAGAGCAGGCAGGACTGGACTGGCCTGGTAAGAACAGGCGGAGGCAAAAAAATGCAGCGTCTATTGTGGAACTGTACAAGGTGAGGCAGAACCGAGATCAGCTGCTTGCTCATCGCTCCCGTGGTAGATGGGACCACTTAGTGGATCACTGCCTTTTAAAGAGGTCTGAGCAGGATGCCTGGTATCAGATAAGCCAGGGGTCTTGGCAACTTATCAAGACACGCCCCCCCACCCCTGGGGGAAGACGTGGTGTTGGGGAGCGTGCATGTTAAATTACACGCATATACAAATGTTTGTGGGGAAGAAAGCTGGCTGAATACAGGAGTGAGCTAGTGTTCCTTACACATATTCTTTTTTATTTTTTAGAACTCTCATTCTTTTTCTTTTTTTTATACATTTATTTTTGTTTATGATTTTTGGCTGTGTTGGGTCTTTGTTGCTGCGTGTGGGCTTTCTCTAGTTGTGGCAAGCGGGGGCTACTCTTCGTTGCGGTGCGCGGGCTTCTCATTGCAGTGGCTTCTCTTGTTGCAGAGTATGGGCTCTAGAGATGTGTAGATGGGATTCAGCATGAGCTTCAGTAGATGCAGCGGGTGGGCTCAGTAGCTGTGGCTCGCAAGCTCTAGAGCGCAGGCTCAGTAGTAGCCACTGTGCCACCAGGGAAGCCCCTGAGCGCAGGCTCAGGCTCCGCGTCATGTGGGATCTTCCCAGACCAGGGATCAAACCTGTGTCCCCTGCGTTGGCAGGTGGATTCTTAATGACTGCGCCACCAGGGAAGTCCCCTCATTTATTTCTTAAGGAATGGAAATTTAGTAGCATATATTTTTTAAAATGTATTCAGATACTTACTGATACTTGCTATGTTCTAAGGTTAATGCAAGACCCTAGGGACATAACACACATGAGGTTTTCGCTCTTCTGGCACTGACATTCCGATGGAGGAGTACAGTGGGAAAGAAACATACATGTAAACAAATACACTAATTCCACATAGGAATAATCACATCCCTGAAATTGACACAATGCTTTATAATTTCCCAAATTATTACACTTATTGTTCTATATAGTATTGTGAAGTTCATTATAAATGATACTCTTTCTATTCCTCTGGGTCCTTGATAGACTGTGAACCTTAAGTGCATGTATCTTTTTAGCAGTGGCTCTTATCTCTTAAGCTATTATGTTTTCAGTGGGCTGGTTTTGGCCATATCACCTTTTTCCCAGCAATGTTAAAGTCCCAGCAATGTTAAATTATATGAAAGATCAATGAGTCAGTTGTGTCATTGATTTGCTGCAGTTATTAAGGAGGCTAGAAATCCCAGGTAAGAGCCTTTTGGATAAGGGGGCTTTTTTGTTATGGTGAAGATGTTCACATTAAGCATGTTGTAATAGGCTGAGTAATGGTCCCCCTGAGAGGTCCACATCCTAATCCTCGGAACCTGTGAGTGTTACCGTATATGACAAAAGGGAAAAGGGGCTTTGCTGGTATGATTAAGTTAAGGATTTTGAGCTGGGGAAATGATCTTGGCTTATCTGGATAGGCCCAATGTAATCACAAGAGTCCTTATAAGAGGGAAACGGGATTGAAGTAGGTTGAAGGCAATGGGATGATGGAAGCAGAGGGGAAAAAAGGCTGTGTGTGGTGGGGCCCCCTGCCAAGGAATGAGGATACCCTTTAGAAACCAGAAAGGCAATGAATTCTCTCCTAGAGCCTCCAGAAGGAAATAGCCCTGCAAGCCTTGATCTTTAACCCTGTAAAACTCATTTTGGACATCTCACTTCTAGGACTATAAAAGAATCATTTTGTGTTATTTTAAGCCATCGAGTTTTGGTGATATTTTTCAGTAGCGATAGGAAACCAATAAATGTATGTTTTCACCTAGACCACCCCCTACAGTGGAAAAATGTATGAATCCTTCTCATTCCATTTCCATCTCTTCTATCTGATTGCAGAGCAGCCCTCTATTTGGGAAGCCAGAAAGACACGGTTGTGTAGAGGAGGAAGGTCATGTAAGAGTGGGAATCTGATCTCCTTTTTCCCCAGCTGCTAACCTTATAGCCTCTGCCTCCTGCCTTGTTTTAAATTCTCACCTCTTTGCCTCTCTCTACTCCCAGTTAGAGGTGCTGCATCGACATGGACAGGCTAGAACTGATCTGGAATGACCTGAACTAGCCCTGATATCTATTCTCTAGCAGCCAAATAGGGCTCTGTAAAGGATAAATGAGTGAATGAATACACAGGGAATTCAACTAGTCAGCAAGCATTTATTGAGGACCTACAATTTGCCAAGCACTGTATTGATACCAGAAAGCCAAAGATAATTAAGCACATTCCCTGATCTTGAGAAAAGACAAATGTGCACACCATTAATTACAAAGCAACATATAAAACTCCATAATAGAAGGATTGAATATGCCATAGCAACACAGGGCAGGGATTAATTCTGACTAGTGGATCAGAGGTGGCTCCATACAGGAAATATCATCTGATCAGGGGCTTTGAAGGATGTGCAGGAATTTCAAGGAGAAGAAGGAATACATCTTCCAGGCAGAGGAGAAAAGTGATGAAAATGCATTGTTTAGCAGCCTGCAGTCTGCCTCATGCAGCCCTCTCCTTTACGTTACAGGTGGCTGTGCCCCTCATGTGGCTCCACTAACAAAATAACACTAAGCTTCATGGCGAAAGAGTGTGGGTAGGAGTCACGTGTGGAAACCAGAAATAGGCAATTCATGATAAGGGACAATTTCCTTGTAAATATAGATTTACTGGCCTCAAATTAGTGGCCACCCAGCCTTGTTTAAATTCTTCTATTCTAAATCCACCTTTTAAGTCTTATTCCCTATTAATATACAACCCAATGACAGTTGAATATTTCTCCCTCCACACTTATGTAGAAGCCACTATATAACTGTTCAGAAATGTATTTTTTTAAATTTTGAGTACAAAAATTTTTACAGAAAAAATGGGAATTTGATAAATGCCTATCTTGTATGTATCATTTAAGCTTTTCTGGATTTTGTCAGAAAACTTACCAAAGTTAAATACTAACAAACTTAGGGACTTCCCTGGTGGTGCAGTGGTTAAGAATCCGCTTGTCCATGCAGGGGACACGGGTTCGAGCCCTGGTCTGGGAAGATCCCATGTGCCGCGGAGCCACTAAGCCCCTGTGCCACAACTACTGAGTCTGCACTCTAAGCCCTGCGAGCCACAGCTACTGAGCCCATGAGCCACAACTACTGAGCCCACGTGCCACAACTACTGAAGCCCACACACCTAGAGCCCGTGCTCCGCAGCAAGAGCAGCCACCGCAATGAGAAGCCTGCACACCGCAATGAAGAATAGCCCCTGGGCCTCCCTGGTGGCGCAGTGGTTGAGAGTCCGCCTGCCGATGCAGGGGATACGGGTTCGTGCCCCGGTCTGGGAGGATCCCATGTGCCGCGGAGCGGCTGGGCCCGTGAGCCATGGCTGCTGAGCCTGTGCATCCGGAGCCTGTGCTCCGCAACGGGAGAGGCCACAACAGTGAGAGGCCCGCGTACCACAAAAAAAAAAAAAAAAAAAAAAAAAAAAAAAAAAAAAAAAAGAATAGCCCCTGCTCGCTGCAACTAGAGAAAGCCCTCGCAGTAACGAAGACCCAACACAGCCAAAAATAAATAAATAAATTTATTTTTTAAAAAAACTAACAAAGTTAAACACTGACTTATCAAAGTGAGCCTCCCTCCCTCCCACAGAGACTGGGAGAAGGGGCTCTAACTTCAGGTATTGCTGGAACAAGCTGTAAATTCCTTCGGCAACCAGGAGTTTTCTAAGTCAGGCACTTCTAGTGGGGCCTAGGGTCACCCTAAAGATGTGACCTTGAGCTGTTAGATACGATGTTAGTGTTTGTTCAAGTCCTTACAGACCAAGCTTGAGGCCCCTTGGGAAAGGGCTCAGAGGAGCCAGGCTGAGTTTGGTGAAGGAGGGAATTGGTGTCACCATTCAGGTGCCTTGCCTTGCCCCTGATGACTTTCCAGGTCCAGGTTCCAGTCCTTTGAGAGATCTGCATCTATTTTGTTGCTCTTGGGAGCCCTGAGATACCTCTGTACTTTCAAAATAAATTTTCCTTCATTTAAGCGAATTGTCTGGAATTCTCTCCTCAAAAGGAAGCAATCCCTAACTAAGACAAATCACATTACCTGTATCAACACAGTCCACATACTTGTCATTTTTAATGGGTCAATGGCCATTCCTTCATGTTAATGTCTCGTAGCCTGTTTCGCAATGACTTGCGTCATTTCCAGATTTTTACGCTTACAGATAGACCTACAGGAACATATGTAAGAGTTACTTTTTCCTTTTTAAATAAGGTCAAAAGGTGGAATGACTTTAGAGCTCCTGTTACACTGCTTCCAGATCCTCTCATGCTAAAGTGCCACTGGCCACATTTCAGGACATCAGTTTTCCCACAGCCCCATCTAAACAGTTTCATCTTTATTTATTTTGGTTTGCGTGATGATGCCTTGGAATCATGTCATTGGTATTTTAAAATTGCTAATGCGGTTTGATGAAGATTAAATTACATAATATATATGCAGACCACAGCACAGAGCCTGGCATACAGTAAGCTCTTATTATTATTGACCTTATATATTTGTGCTTTTTCTTATGTATTTCTGTCAAGGGTTGTTTCTCATTTTATCCACACGGCAGCTCTTTCCCAGTCTGTGTGCTGCCTCTGGCTCCATCCTCGGGCCTCTTCCCTTTTCTGGCTCCGTTCGTGATTTCAGTCACGTCTTTAATGCTATCTGTATGCTGACAGCTTACATTCATACCGCCAGCCTGGACCTCGCTCCTGTACTCCACACATGTCTCACCGCCTGTTCAACATCTCCACTCGGACATGGCATCTCTAGCGCAACCTCTGAAGCTGACATCCTGCTCCCCGTGAAAGCTGCACCTCCCATCTCAGCCAACGACAGCACCGTCCTCTCAGGTGCTCAAGTTAAAAACCTTTGAGTTTTCCTCGACTCCTCTTTTTCTCTCACACTCCACATCCAGCCTTTAAATCCTCTGGGCACTATCTTCAAAATATACCCAGAATCTATTAACTTCTCCCCACCTCCAGTAACCACCCTGGCCAAGACACCATCATCTCTCACCTGCAATCTCTCACCTCTCACCTAAGTGACCTTCCTATTTGTACACTTGGACATCCTCAGCATTTCAGCTTTGACCTTGGCCTTACTCCTGATCATGGGAAGTCTGCTATCGTCCCAGTTTCATGGTGAGTTATCACGATGTGCAGTGGAAGAAGAGGACAGCTCATTAAAGGTGAGGAAACCATTCGCAGAAGCTCTCCAGCAGGGCTCCCCTCACTTACCCATCCCTAAACCAGTCACTGGCAAGAGGAATGGGATCACCGCACCGTCTGAGACTGATCAGGATTACCCCTGAGCTGGGGATAATGCTGTCTCCTCTGACAGGTAGACCCCTGAGCAGTACGGAGGCTCAGTTTGTTGAGGAAGAAATGGGGGACAATGTTGGACTCTGTGACTCTGTCACAATATGGGAGGTCAGAGAGTCAGTAAAAGAGTCCAATTACTTTTCTGATCTGCTCAGTGTGGGTGGCCCCGGGGCCCACGGGCCTTGGGCGTATGCAAAGGAGCAGAGGTCTGCTCATGACCAAGCAGGGAGAGGCAACTTGGGTGTCTTTCAGCTGTTTGCTTATTGTATTGGTTTCCTAGGGCTGCTGGAACAAATGACCACAAACTGCGTGCCTTAAAACAACAGAAATTTATTCTCTCATGGTTCTGGAGCCTGGAAGTCTGAAATCAAGGTGTTGGCAGGGCAACGTTTTCCCAAGGCTCTAGGGGAGAATCTATTCCATGTCTTTCTCGAGCTTCTGGTGTCACCAGCAATACTTGCCTCACGGCTGCATCACTCCAGTCTCAACCTCTGCTGTCACATGGCCTTCTCCCTGTGTGTCTCTGGTTTCTCTTCTTCTAGGGAAATAGCCGTATTGGATTAAGGACCCATCCTACGCCAGTATGGCCTCATTCTAGCTAATCACGTCTACACCGACCCTATTTCCAAATAAGGTTGCTTTCTTAGGTCATGGGGTTAGGATGTCAGCATATCTTTTGTGGGGGGCACAATTCAACCCATAACACTTATATTTAGAATATTAATTAAAACTTAAATTTTCTTTATTTCTTCCTTTCCAATCTGGATGTCTTTTCTTTCAGTTTCTTGCCTAATGGTGGGGCTTGACCTCCCCAGGTAGCAGTGCACTAGCTGCATCCCATAAATTTTGGTATGCTGTACTAAATTTTCTTTACAAATTATTGTATGTTGAGGCTTGACTTGAATTTATTATGTAGGTAACTAAAATTTTGAAGATAAAAATGTATAAAATGTGTTTCTCACCTTTAAAGAGTGAGGGTAATTTACTGAATAATCAACTAGTAGCCATGAATTAAGAGCTATGGTGTTTATAGAGTGTATAAAGACATTATGTATTAAATTCCTCTTTTTTCTTTTAGCTGTTCATGCCTAGGTTACGGCTTACAACAGTGCTAATGGGGCCAAAACTCCATCCCACTGCATACCTCTCGTCAGATACTCAAATTGCAGTTGCTGTGCTTAAGAAGAGGAGCCTCCGTAGACCTTACCATTGTAAAACTATATGTGAAATTTTCATTTTTCATTTCAGTGCATCACTGTTTCAAGTTCTATCTGCAAGCCAGCAACTTTTTCTTTAATCACCTCCATTTTACAGAACCATTGTTTAAGACCCATGAGTGGGATTAACTCAGTGATAGAGCATTTATAGCCTAGGATTCCTAGGGATCGGAAGAGCCAAGGCAGAAAAGGGAAGCATCACAATGAGACTGAACCTCCTATTGTTTCCCTCTGAAAAAGATAATTCTCATCACCTTCTCCCAGCTCTCTTCCCCGCAACGCCCAGCATCAGAGTGGTGCTAGCACTCTTCCGGTTCACAAGCATTACCCTGCATACCCACAGGCATTGGCTTCCTCTCTCCAACAAAGGCCTCCAAATCTCTCCTTATGCCTCAGGAGCTGGCGTTTCCTCCTACTGTCCTCTTTCCCCAGGGGAAGACAGTTTTGCTGTCTTGCTGAGTTCACTGTAGGAAAACTTGACATTCAGGCTAATATTTCTCTGACTGCGTTTCTTTGCATAAACACCCCTTGTTTATGCAGTTGCACCCTGGAGTGGCCAGCTGCTGGCATTTCCATCCTGTGGGATTTATAGGCTATTATCAAGGCTCCCCTCACCTCAGAGGCTGTGAAAGGAAGTTGGCACTTTCAAGCTTACTTCTCCCCACGTCCACATACAGGCAGAGGCTGAAACCTGCTGCTCTGGAGCACAGCTCAGGATGAGGCGCGAATCAACTCCCAATCTAGCTCAAACAGAAGTTGTCCAAATAAAGGTCAGAGTTTAAGCTCTTCACACCACTGAGCCCAGACATCATCCCTCTCATGCTGTCGGTAGCGCATCTCCCAGCCAGCTGCTTAAGCAACTGCTAAGGGGCTGCTCATCTTCACTTGCACCTGCATCAGGCCATTGACAAGCTCCTTGAACAGGCAGCTCAAGCTCTGGTTGCTGAGAACAGGCTGGGCTCAGTGCTGCCAGCCAGCCCATCTCTTGTGGACTTCACCGGGGATCTTTTTGACCTTTCAAGGTTAGTGAATACTCAGCAGTTATATACAGTTCTGTTATTGTAGGTTTGAATCCTGAGTACAGTTTATCATCTTGTAATTCAGAGAAGAAAAGGAACAGCAGAAAGTTAGCTTTTAATTAACTGTTACACTGTAACAGTTTTTTAAAGTTTTATTTTATTATATTGGGGTATAGTTGCTTTACAATGTTGCATTAGTTTCTGCTAAGTGAATCAGCTGTATGTATACATATACCCCCTCCCTCTTGGACCTCTCCCCCACCACCCATCCCACTCATCTAGGTCACCACAGAGCACTGAGCTGAGCTCCCTGCGCTATACATCAGGTTCCCACTGACTATCTGTTTTACACATGGTAGTGTGTAGATGCCAGTTGCAATCTCCCAGTTCACCCCACCCCCCCTTCCCACCCTTATGTGTCCACACGTCCATTCTCTATGTCTGCGTCTTTATTCCTGCCCTGCAAACAGATTATCACAACTCTCACAAGTTTTATTTTTGCATATTGTTTTGTTTTTCATATTTTTAGCTATAACGATGTAGATATTTTCTACACTTAATAATACAATTACTAAATAACATTTAATAAGTATTTCCCTAAATTTCTACAAAATCTTTATAATAATAATTTTAATGACTACCTAATTCATTGAGTTGATGTGTATCACAGATGACATAATGCTTCCTTACTTGTTGCATTTTTAGATTTGTGCAGAAGTTAGTTGAAGAAGATGCCAGAGAATGCAGAACTCCACAGGGGGGTAGTGAGGGGTGCCACAGAGAGGGGTTCTGGTGTTCACGTCATGTGAGGGCAACAGGCATCTTGGGGATGGGCTTCTAAGACAATGCCCCAAACAAACCACTCGCCTATTTTATCAGAGACTAACCCTGGTTCTGTGTATATCGACTCATGTTTCATCCTCTAAAAAAAAAAAAAAAAGGAAAGAAAAACATGTTGAGACATGTCTCATCTTTAGTACTGGATCAATCAAATGGTGCCCTGGAGTCCAAAAGCCAGAGCCTACTGGTCACCATGTGGTAAAACTTTTATTTGGCCCCAGGACGAGTGTGGGGGCCTCTCACTGTTGTGGCCTCTCCCGTTGCGGAGCACAGGTTCTGGACACGCAGGCTCAGCGGCCATGGCTCACGGGCCCAGCCGCTCCGCAGCATGTGGGATCTTCCCAGACCAGGGCACGAACCCGTGTCCCCTGCATCGGCAGGTGGACTCTCAACCACTGCACCACCAGGGAAGCCCTTCCACTGGCATTTCTCCTTGGGGTTTGTGAAGTGGGTTGTGGAGTGGGTAATGTACAGGCTTATTTCATAGTTACAGCTGCTTGGTCCTGCCCAAGCACCTGGCCTCATTCTGTTGGTCAAGGGAGAGTTAATTAGCCTTAGGTCTGTGATTCTCAACCTTCAGTGTGATAGAATCACCTTGAGGAGGAGTGCTGGAAGTATAGATTGTTAGTGTCCACCCCCAACATGGTAGGTCTGGGGCAGGGCCTAGGAACCAGCATTCCCGACAGGTCCGCCAATAATCCTGATACCATGGTCAACAGGATATGAGACACACTGCCCCAGGATGTAGCTCAGGACTTGTAGTCAAGACTGTTTTCTGCCTGGAACCTACTCCTGATGCTACAGCTGGGTCCCACCGGTGTCCTCTGCCTCATTCTCAGGACCTGGGGCTCTGCTTAGCTCCTCTGACCCTCCCCAATCCTGGCTGGGCCCAGTGACTGGCTCACAGACTCCACGACACTGCCTGCTGGAATATGGGTCAAGACCTTTGCATCGCAACCACCGTTATACTGCTGGGTTGTCTGCAAACTCACCAGCTGACTACTTGAAGTGACACCCACACATCTGCAACCTCTCCTAGCTTCCAGTTCCCTCCCCTCCCCAGCACACACACCGGATACTGTAGGGGCCTCCTCTTCTCTCCCGCTGCTGGGTGCACTCCACGTGCCCCCTCAACATCAGCCCCCAAGCATGTCTGATCTCTGGGTCCCACTGCCTCCCGGCCAGGCCCGTCCTGCCTCTGAAGGAATTGTTCTCCAGTCAGAGCTCAGAACAGACGTGCCAGGAGCTGTTCTGAATGCTGCGTGGGGCAGCAGCTGAGTCTACTTCCAGCTCCCAATTTTTTCAGCCTTTCTGAGAGACAGCATGGGCATCCCCCTCTCAGTCAATCGAATCCTTCATGGATCACGTCCAAAGTTACACTTTTCCAGGTCTCCACGGTGCCCTTGTCTATGCTCCTGACTAGGATGTTATGATATCTCTGGGCTTAAGAAGCCCACACTGGGGGACTTCCCTGGTAGCGCAGTGCTTAAGAACCCGCCTGCCAGTGCAGGGGACACGAGGTCAATTCCCTGGTCTGGGAAGATCCCACATGCCGCGGAGCAACTAAGCCCCTGAGCCATGACTATTGAGCCTGCGCTCTAGAGACTGCGAGCCACAACTACCGAGCCGGAGTGCTGCAACTGCTGAGGCCTGTGCGCATAGAGCCCGAGCTCGGCAAAAAGAGAAGCTACCGCAGTGAGAAGCCTGCGCACCGCAACGAAGAGTAGCCCCCAGCTCGCCACAACTAGAGAAAGCCCGCACGCAGCAACAAAGACCCAACACAGCCAAAAAAAAAAAAAAAAAGAAGTCCACACTGCACTACCCAGGGGCCTCTTGCTCTTCTCGGTCATCAGCTCTTTAAAATTTATAAGCAGATGAACATGAGATGAAATATACAGAGTTAGTGTTCTCGTCAGTCTGCAGACTAAATGAATGTGATATATTTAACGATGCCTTCTAATTATTCTGCTAGATAGTATTTAGCCATGAATAGTAAGCAGTAAACTCTAGTTACAGGGATATGTTGCTGATGACTCAGGTAAGTGTTTATAAATGAGACCCGACCTCTGATTCATAAACGAACAAAGTTTGAATGTGTAGTTTATTGTTTGTCCATGCAATGGGCTTGTTTCACCACTAGGAGGCAAAGGTGTGGTGTTCCTGTCTTTTCTGGGCTGCTTAAAACTACCTGGGAAGGTGCCAGAGAGCAGAGGGGTTCTAGGCTCCCCAAGTTCAAAAGAGGGGGGGTGGGCAGTGAAGGAAGCCACTGAGAAGGGAAAAGAAGGAAACCGGTATTTACTGATGGGCTGCTGTGCGCTAGATTCTGGGTGAAGCACTTACACACACACACACACACACACACGTCTCATTAATCCTTTTAGCTACGCAATACATAGATGAGAAAGAATCAGGGAGGTAATATGACCTGCCCAACAGAGCTAAGACTAGCAGAGCACAGATTTGAATAGAAGGCTGTCTTGATACCAAAGTCTGTGCTTTGACATACAAATAGTGCCAGAAAGGAAAGTCTAGGGTGCCTCACTAAAATTTGGCTTTAAAAAAAAAACAAAAAAACAATAACCAGCTCTGCTCTTATCAGCTGTGCCCAAACCACAGCTGTTTGTGTGCATTTGCTTACCAGGAACGGTACTTTGGAAGCTTGGCATGGTTCCTTTTTTCCCCAAAAGTAAAATAGTCAACTGTTCTTGAATCCTTTTAGACTGACCTGACATCCCAGCCTAGGGCTCCAGAAACGGGTATGAATGGCTGCCATGCCATCAGCCCTGCCCAGGCAGGGGCATTGGTGCCCAGGTCTCCTTGTCCCATGTTCTCACAGGTCTGGCACCACCCATTTTGGTTAAAGTTGCATTGATCTACTTTTTTTTTTTTGAGGTTTATGTATTTCATTATTATTATTTTTTAAATTTTTTGGCTGTGGGATCTTAGTTCCCCGACCAGGGACTGAACCCATGCCCCCTGCAATGGGAGAGTGGAGTCTTAACCTCTGGACTGCCAGGGAAGTCCTGCATTGATCTATTTTTATTCAGTTATGTACATCATTTTAAAAACATATTATGGACAACTCCACCTGGTGTTATATACCCAAAAGATTGAAAACAGGAACTGAGCAGATATTTGTACACCAATATTTATAGCAGCATTATTCACAATAGTCAAAAGGTGGAAACAATGTAAGTGTTCATTCACTGATGAATGAATAAAAAAAATGTGTATACATTGAATGGAATATCATTCAGCTTAAAGAGGAAGGAAATCCTGACACGTGCTATAGAATGGATGAATCTTGAGGGCATCGTGCTAAGTGAAATAAGCCAGACACAAATAGAAAAATATTGTATGGTTTCACTTATCTGAGATATCTAGAGCAGTTAAATTCGCGGAGACAGAAAGTAGTACAGTGGTTATTGGGGCTGGAGGGAGGGAGAAATGGAGCATTAGTGTTTAATGGGTACAGAGTTTCAGTTGGGGATGATAGAAAAGTTTCAGAGATGGACAGTGGTGATGGTTGCACAACAAAGTGAATGTACTTAACACCATATAACTATACACTTAAAAATGGCTTAAATGGTAAATTTTATGTTAAGTTCAGTTTACTATGATTTTTTAAAAATGAAAATAATATCTCACTGAAAATCTCAGTTCAAAGTTCGTGTCGTATCCTTTAAAGCAGCCTTGTCTCCCACTGATAACAGCCAAGGGAAAACATCCGTGGACACAAGAAAAAGCCCTGTTGTCTGGCTTGGCAAATAGGAGACCCCAGAAAAGGCTGCCTCTCTCGAGCACATCCTTGAAAGCTCCTGAGAGCCCCTCCTGTCCCACCCTTCCATCAGACTTGTGTCAGCCCCCAGCCTGGATAATCACCGTCATATGCTGCTTCTGTGTGAGGCTGCCAACCTTGCCAGGGAAAAGCTGAGTGCCAGCTGGCTGCACTTCTGATTCATGTTCTCCAACTTAACAGGGACTTCTGTACTGCTTGGAAATCCCATGTTTCCCAGATCAAATGCAATGAGTAGCTCATTTTTCACTGTGACTCTTCCAAATTCTTTCTGCTTTCTTTAAGCTCACCATTTTCAACATCCCCATCATGCCCACAGCAAAACGTCTCCCTTTCTCCTTACTAACTTATTCTGTTCTTCTCCATCTGGTCTCCACTCACCCTTTTTGTTTTGCTTGGAGCTAATGCCCCAGGGCAACGAACGCCTTCTCTTGACCCTCTCCATTCCCTACTGTGACCCAACATCAATGACTTTATATTTCAGGATCTGAATAAAGTTTGCCTGAAGGAAAGTTTCTGTTAAGAAAAAATTGTTTTGAACAGCATTGCCTTGGAGGACCAAGTGTGATCTCTTGCGATGGAGCTGACTTCACCAGTGCTCCCATGCCCTCCTCTCCAGGGCATTGATGCTCAGTTCTTCTTTTATCCACCGTCTTCTCACCTACAAACATACTCAGCGGTGAACACCCTAAAACACACTTTCCCTTGACCCTGCTAACCCTTCGGGTTGCCATCCAACTCTCGTCTCCCTACCACCAAACTTAATGGAAAAGTTATCAGAGTCTGTGCCCACCCTGAGACTGTGCTCTCTGCTTCTTAGAGTCTGGCTTCTGCTCCGTCCTAAATTCTCACTTTGAGACCCCATCCCCCCACCCCACCTGCCTTATCCCCTGCACCATCACAGTCAACACTTGTCGTCCAAGCCCTGAGGACCACATGTCTCCTCTGTTCCCTCTGATCGCCCAGTTTCTCTGTTGTTTGCTTCTTCTCCTCTGACGCCTACACATTGTTCTCTAAGTTTCTGCTGCAAGGCCTCTTCCCAGACACTTTTGCCTCTCCAGCTGCAGCCTTTTCCATGGATGGCTCTCAAATCTAACCCTGACTGCTCTACCAAGCTCACCCCTAACATCCACCTGCTTATTGGACATGGCCACTTGCATTTACCTCACCCTATCCCAGGCTAGATCCTTCACTTTCCTTCCCTGCTCCAGCCCATTTCTCCTCGTTTCCTGTTCCCGTGGTCAGCATCCTCAGGTAGTCTGTCTCCCAGGCTTTAAGCCCTGTAGTTATCCACGACTCCTTCCTCCCACCCAAGTCAGTCACCAAATTCCATCAGTCTTGTCCCTGCAGGGTCCCTCACCCCTGTCCTTTCCTTTCTGTTGAGCCACTGAAACCCCAGCCAGGCTGCTTGCTTCCTGCCTTCCCGACTCCGATTCTGTCTCCGCGCTCCTGTCACTGTGCATTGTCCTAAAGCACAGCCAGGCAGACCATTTAAGGTGCAGCCCCTCCTGGCTCCAGTCTCCTTCCTACCAGGTGTCTTACTGTCCCCGCCGTGTGTCCTCGGTGCAGCTTACCTGGACTCCTCACCGCTACCCAAGTGCCCCAGGGCTCCCCCATCTTTGCCTTTTGGCTTCCACTGTCTTCTCGGCCTGAAACGCCTTCTCAAGTCATCATCTCTGACAAAACCCGCACTTCAAGTCCCAGCACAAGTGACCCTTCCAGTTGGACATGATCTCTTCCTCTTCCTGACTTTGGTATCTCCGGTTTCCTGACTTAAATGTTCTGCCTTAGAGCACAACCCTTTCTGTCTCTCTCTTCCTCCTGCTCCCACGCTGGGATGCAAGCCCTTTGCAGCGACAGCCTTGTCTTAGTCATCTTTGTATCCTCTTCAGTGTCTTCTCTAAAGTAGATGCTCAGAAACGCTGCTTGATTTGAATGGAGAAGATGCCCTTAACTTCACCTGGGGGGGATGAGGCGATGTGTCTTCTCTCAGTGCCTCTCTCTGGTTTCCAGCAACAAAAACACCTTGGCGAGGTCACAGGCAATGCACCTTCCCTGTTTTTCGGTCTGCTGCCAGAACCATCTTGGACAAAAGGCGGGGCACATCAGGGTTTCTCAGAATTACCTTGGCATTCTCTTCCTGAGTCACCGTCTTTGGTGGAGTTATAGGCAGCCTAAATTACCCTCTCCTAGTTTAGGAACTCCTGGTCAACCCTGGGTCCCTAGTGGGTTTGCTGGACACTGCCAGGAGATGTTCGTGCTCATGTCAGGCTTGGAGGGCTCCGGCCCCCCCACCCCCAGGCCGAGTGTGGTGGGCTTTTGTGTTGTGCCTCCTTCAGGAATGAAAGTGAAGAGCAGAGGGAGATAATGGGGTTGAAAGCTTATTACAAGGCTGACTTGTAAGAGAGAAGACAAAGCTCCATCATCTCAGCTCCTTCATGCAGCTATTTTTGTGTCTGCCTGTTCCTTCTAGCCTTGTCCATATGCAGAACCTATTTTTACATGTAGTAATATTATATGTATATATATATTGCCTTTTTTACTAATTATGAAATCATAATTAGTAAATTTCCTATGATTCTGTAGCTTTTCTTATAATTCTTGTAATGGCTCCACAATATTGCCCGGCAACAATCTGTCTATCCTCTTTACTAGACATTTAGGTTATTTCTGATTTTTTTTTACATTTGAGGTGATCCATATAGGTTTTATCTTATGTTTAGTTATTTCCGCAGGATGAATACCTAAGAGTGGGATTACAAAGTCAAAAGATAAACATTTTTATGACTCTTGACTCTTACTCACATATTGCTTTCCAAAAGGGCTGCAGCGATTTATAGATAACAGTATTTCAGTGTAACCGTAGCCCGTTTGATTGCTAATGCCCACTCAGATCAACACAGGCTTGACTGCTTATTATGTGGGAGGCACTTACATATTTATTTATAAATTGAAATCTCATCCTAGAACCTTAGACTTTCAGAGCTGGAGGACATCTGCTCATTTTACAAAGGAAGACATGAGACCCAGAGAAACATTATGTGCAGTGTTCATGGTTGCATAGTTTGAAAACAGTAGCACATTGCATGTAGTAAACCTGAATCTGGGGACCTCGAGTCCGCTGCACTTTCTACCCCGCCCAGATGGTGCAGTTTGGGTGTTTGTTTATTTCCTGTTAATGAGTGGCTGAGAAGTGACAGCGCGTGTTTGTCCTCTGGCCACCACCATCCTGACAGTCTCTCCCACGGCAGGTGTTTGGGCGGTAGGGGTGGGAAAGCTCTGGACCTTTAAGTCCCCACAGCTAAGCCAAGACCTCTGCTGAGTAATGAAACACTTAAAGGTGCTGTTTTCTAAAAAAGGGGCTCCTTTACCCCTTTTGGAGTAGTTTCTGCAGACTGTGGCGTGTTAAGTGTGAAGCAGCCTGTGATGCCCTGACCCTCGGCCTCCCTCCATGCCTTTGCTGACTCTCCTACCTTCTCTTGCAGTGCCGGGAAGAACCTCGCCCTGGCTCTCTATGTGCTTATCCTCTCTGACCTTCACTACCAGCTCCTCCTAGAAGGCTTTTTCATCTTCCTGTGTATCAGTTATCTATTGCTGCCTAACAAAACCATCCTGAAACTTTTTACTTTCACAATGACATAATTTCCCTATGATTCTGTGGCCTGGCTGAGTGGTTCCTCTGCTGATTTGGCCTGAAAACCTTCACTCAGTGCGGGGATGTGCAGGCCTGATGGGCCAAGACATCCAGCAGCTGGTGGCTACCATCTGGGCACTTTGATTCTTCTTCACGTGCCTCTCCTCCTCCAGTGGGGTGGACCAGTTTCCTTGATGGCAATGTCCCAGTGTGTAAGCGCTTCTCCAGCCTCTAGTTGTGTCCTGTGTGCCATTGTCCCATTGGCCAAAGCAAATCACAAGGCCAAGCTCAGAGTCCCTGGGAGACGGAGATGCACTTGATACGTGTAAGGGGTGGCGTGATGCACTGGCTCATCACTCTAACAACCTACTACAGTTCTCCCTCCATCACAAATGGGTCACATCTCTCCCACATGCAAAATACCCTCATCCCTCCCAGGACTCTGGAGTCTCATTCATCATGACCCCAGGCCCAAAGTGTAGGGTCTTGTGATCTGAATCCAGTCCAGGTACGCATGAGGCTCCTCAGGTGGGGTTCCTCAGCTGGCTCCTCTTGATCCAAGGACTGGTGAAATGAAAAGACAAACCATCTCCTCCTCTCTGTACACCCAATGTCTCACATGATGGTGAGATGGGGTCAGGACAACCTCAGTAAACACTCACATCCAAAAAGGGGAGGACTGGGAGATCCAGAGTGATTCTGCAATTCCACGGAGAGCAGGGTGAATGATGACTCTCTGCTTTGGAGGTAAGGGATGCTCCTGCCTTAGGGTCCCATTACCTCAATAGCAGTGATTCCTCAACTGACTGTTCTCTTTGGCTCTTAGCTTTGCTCTCTGGGCTTTTGGCTCCACCTCCTGAGACACATTTCTGTGTTGGTGAGAACTGGCCTCTTCGTGGCTGAGGAGCTTTCTCAACCTGCTTTCCGTCCTTCAGAAAGTTTGGAACCCAAGGCTTTTTTCATTCTGAACTCTCTGTCCTGCAACTTCCTTAAAACTTTGTCAGCTTTTTAGGTATCAGAAAATAGTCTACTTGATTAGACAAAAGCCATTCCCACCATTGTTTTAGAGGTGGTCTTCCCTCCGCTTTGGGCAGTGTCTTGGAGAGCTGTGTGTGGCAGTGACCTTGAGATTCTTAAAAAGCCCCTTTTTCTAAGTGAGAGGGTCTACTAGACACCACCTTAAATTTTTCTCAGGTCTTAAGAAAGAGTCACGGCCTCAAACTTAATTTATCTTTACCCCGAAAACCATGTCTCACCCTGAGACTCTTTTGTGGGGTAAAGGGACTGGAAATATGAAACATTTAGTTTTGGAGCCCAGCACATCCTTGCCCTTCCGTGTTTCTTCTAAATTCTGCTACAAACTAAACAGTTCCTCCTTCACTTACCTTATGGTTAAAGCTGCTAAAAAAGACAATTTACGCCTTTAACATTCTACCTGGAAATTTCCTGAGCCAGATTCGCAAGTTCATTAGGTATGTTTTCTACCATTCAAGTTACTGCAGGTGAAAGTTGTGCAGGACTGATTTCATTACTATAATCGTTTCACGGCCACAGGACACAGGTGGCTGTCTTTCCTGCCTCCAGTAGGGTTTCCTCCGAAGCCTCCTGCACTAACCTCCTTGCAACCCTGCCAGCCTCCATTTGCCACGCCGTCCAAAGACAATGCTACATGTTTTGTATTTTTGTTACAGTACCACCTCCTTCCATTTTCTGTATACTATCTTCCCTGCATAACAAATCATCCCAAATCTTTGAGTCTCAAAACAATATTAATTTATTATTTCTCTCAGTTCTGCAGCTCAGCTGAGAGGCTCCTCTTCCAGGGTCACCAGGGCCCACTCATGTGGCTGCACTTAAACTATAAAGTCAACTGGACTGGAGTGTCCAAGATGGCCTCACTCACGTGCCTGGCAGTAGGTGCCGATCAATGGCTAGGGTGCCTTGGTTTTCCTCCACGTGGCCTCTCATCCTCCTCTAGGCTAGATTTGCTTCCTTATATGGTGTCGCAGGGCAGTGTTCCAAGAGAGCAGCCCTAGGGTGCAAGTATTATCAAGCCTTTGCTTGTGTCGTCTATGCCACTGTCCCATTGGCCAGTGCAAGTCACATGGCCAAGTTAGAGTCAACGTGGGAGGGAAGCACACGAGTTTCCTGAGGCATGACTCTTTAGGGACTGTCACCATTACAGTCTACCATATGGTGGGGACCATCCCTTACAGCCTACCAAACCATGCCTCTAGACTGAATGAGTCTTCTTTGGGCTCCTTCAGCACTTCGAAGATTTATCAGAATGCCCTTAACATAGTCTCTCTTGAAAACAGTCAGTTCTGTATAATTCACTTGCCATCTGTAAGCTTCTTTAAGCAGGAATTGCCCGGTCTGTTTTCTATCCCACCTTCCATTTCCTGGCCTAGTGCAGTAGGTGTTTATTCAATATTAGCTGCTAGGGAAGAGTCCCAGCACACAACCCAGACACTATAGTTTGCAGGGTTGGCAAGAGCTCCCTCCCTGATGATTTTTACCAAGTACCCAAAAAACTGCATAGGTTCTGAATCCCCTCACATCTGTGACTTTTCCAGTTTTCTGTAAAGTCATGAAAGAATGCTGACTGGTGGCAGTGTGCTTTAATCCATGTTTGTCTCCATATAGAAAAGTCTTTTCTGTCACAATCACAGCGATACCTGCACCCCAGCCAGGTGCAGACCCTCTGAGATCCAACCCAAACCTGAGGCCTCTTAAATTAATTATCCTGTGTTGTGACCATGAGCACTGGGTTTGAGGAACTTGAAGTCTAGTTGAGGGAACAGAATGGGCACATAGGAAACAACCCAAGCTACAATAGGGCCTGAATGTGAAGGGGATACAACATAGAAGCAACCAGAATAGAGTGAGGGTAACTTGAAGGAAGCAGCCTCCTCAGAGAAGGTGAAGCTTGAGTTGGATCTTGAAACTGGGTGTGGACAGATATGGATGGAGATGGTGAAGGTATGAAGCCAAATGAGTGAGGTAGGACGTCAGCATTTGAGGTGTGGAAGAGAGTAAGCAGACCGTGGGAGTAGGAAACAAAAAAGGTTGGGGAATAAGTGAGGTGATAGATGTGACTTTAAAAGCCTCAGTAAATCAAATCCAGCTGTACCCAGTAGGTCATCTGAGATTGCTTCTGTGGATGAGGTTTGTTTCTGGAGATTTCCTCACCCGACGGCGAAGTGGTTTTGCATTGGAAGCAGTTGAAGAGCTGGTGCTGCTAATATAAGGGAGGAATAGAGAAGGTGAGGTGGCTGCCCCCAGGGGGAGCCCCGGGCTCAGCGTAGCAGTGGTGGGAAGCTGCCAGCAGGGAGAGGGCCATTGGGTTACCCCGTGTTCCGCATGGTTTGCTAAAGCTGCAGTGGCCCCTCCAGTTCCAACTGGGTGACATTTTTCCTGTTTGCAATTTGGGCTCATTGCTCCTGCATTTTTGCAAAAGATGGAAACATGTCAACGTGAGGAAAACGAGGAATTTTCTTGGCACACAGTGGTTCTAACCTACATTGGAAGCACCTTTTTTTAAAAAAAATTGAAGTATAGTTGATTTACAATGTTTAGGTATTTTATGTATATATATATATATATACCCACACATATATATGTATACACACACACACACATATATATATTCTTTTTCAGATTCTTTTCCACTATAGGTTATTACAAGATATTGAATATAATTCCCTGCACTATACAGTAGGTCTTTGTGTTTTTCTTTTTCATCCATCTTACATATAGTAGTGTGTATCCGTTCTTCCCAAATTCCAATTTATCCCTCCCCTCTTCCCCTTTGGTAACCACAAGTTTGTTTTCTATGTCTGGGGTCTATTTCTGTTTTGTAAATAAGCTTATTGGTATCATTTTTTTTAAGATTCCACATATAAGTGGTATCATATGGTATTTGACTTTCTCTGTCTGACTTACTTCACTTGGTATGATAATCTCTAGTTGCATCCATGTTGCTGCAAATGGCATTATTTCATTCTTTTTTTATGGCTGAGTAGTATTCCATTGTATATATATGTATCACATCTTCTTTATCCATTCATCTGTCAATGGACATTTAGGTTGCTTCCATGTCTTGGTTATTGTGAATAGTGCTGCTATGAACTGGAAGTACCTTTATGTAATATGACATGAAATGAAGTTAGAGGCCCCTGAGTAGGCCTGAGAAGCCCTAATGGTGGTGATCTAGGCCCTAAAAGAATTTGTTATGTGGAACAAGAAAATGCACTGGGCTGCTCATGAGCTCTGAAATGCTGAGATGAGGAACAGAACTGAGCAGAAGAGTTAACCCCAGACAAGGACATTAGTAAATGTTGAGAAGCACAAGAAGATGGAACAGCTCAGCATTAGTGACAAGAAAGCAACTTCCTGTTCCCACGTCCTCCTCTCCGGTTCTAGGGAGGGCACAGAATTGGGGCCTAGAAGAGAAAGGGGAACACATAGCTCTCTTCTCTTTCCTCCTTCACATGAATGCAGGGACCCGAGAAACTTGTATTTCCAATGTCTGAGGCTGTCTGGTAACATTCTGGAACGTAAAGCAGCTCAGCCTCCCCCAACCCCATCACCCATGCAGCAAGAGCTTGGACAGTATTCGGGCACGTGAGGGCACAAGCGAGCTGGCAGAATCGCCTTTTTTCTTCCACCCTGGCTTGTTGGCCAATGCCCTTTGCACTCTTCCTGCAGCCAGAACCTCTCAAATAATTAACTTTAACATGTAGAGAAGCTCAGTTGTTCTCTACTTTGGCTACATGTTATATCACTTGGGGACACTTTAAAAAAATTCACCTACGGTGGGTCCCAGATGTAGGTATTGTCTCAAAAACATACCAGGTGATTGGGATGTAGCCAGATTGAGAACAGCTGAAGTGTCTAAACTTGAGACAATTTAGAAAGTTTAGTTAACCCAGAATTTGTTGATCTTTGGGGTATCTGAAAACACCACATAAATAATTAGCCTTTGGTGAACTAGCAAAACCTAGGAGATTTTGGATACTGTGTCCTCTGGGTTGCCTTCTTGGGGTAATTCTTGAGGATCTTTTGCGGGGTGTCATTTAGCCTCTGGCCTCCTGAGCTTCCACAGTATGGCAGAATGGATGAGGTCTGTGATCATAAGCACACAGAAAATACCACAGTGGACTATCCAGTCCGGTACAATCTTCATCATGACCCAGAAGGACAGTTTTGTTGAAAAACGGTACTGCATCCATGATGTAAATCTTAGAAAGTTTCCTTCATAAAGGTTTTCCATGCAATTTGTCACAGACTCTCAGAATCCCCAGGATACTATGGAGAGTATGGACAGCCCTGTTCCAGCACTGCCTCTCCTCCTGGTCATCCCATCCCCAACCAGAGTCTCCCAATTTGTCTTCTGTGTCACCTTCATACCATAGTGGACAAGACTGAGAACCAGCGATTCAGCCTCTGGGGGAAAGGATTTCTTCATTGCTACTCACCGTGCAAAATAGCAGTTCCTATGTATTTCTTTCAAATCTGCCTCTTTCAGTCACTACCAGCTACCCTTTACTGCTGGTATTCTAAGATTTGGTGACTGCATATGTATTCTAGCTCTGCACACCTTAGGCATATCACATCTGAACTTTTTAAAAAAAAATATTTATTTATTTTATTTCTTTATTTTTGGCTGTGTTGGGTCTTCGTTGCTGCACGTGGGCTTTCTCTAGTTGTGGCGAGCAGGGGCTACTCTTCATTGTGGTGCGCAGGTTTCTCATTGCAATGGCTTCTCTTGTTGTGGAGCACGGGCTCTAGGTGCACGGGCTCAGTAGTTGTGGCTTGCGGGCTCTAGAGCCTGCATTGTGGCACATGGGCTTAGTTGCTCCGCGGCATATAGGATCTTCCTGGACCAGAGATCGAACCCATGTTCCCTGCATTGGCAGGAGGATTCTTAACCACTGTGCCACCAGGGAAGCCCTAAACTCTTATCTCCCTCTGAAGGCCAGAGTTTGGTTTTTGCTTGCCATTATGTAAAGGACACGCTTTCAGCTTGTCATTTTAATTACTCTCTATTGGACCCTTTCCAGTCCTTTTATGTAATCTGTAAGTGCCAGAACAGAATGATACACATTATGGTGTCAATTTACTGTAATTTGATATAAGGATGAGATTGTGATATTTTGTTTCTAGTATTCTTTTCTTTTTTTAACATCTTTATTGGAGTATAATTGCTTTACAATGGTGTGTTAGTTTCTGCTGTATCACAAAGTGAATCAGCCATATGTATACATATATCTCCAGTTTCTAGTATTCTTATCTGCATGATATTGGGGGTTTTGGTGGGGGATGGGGGCAAGACAGTAAGCTCATGACTTCAAAGAATAGTTTCAGGTTCATGAAATTATTTTCTTTGAATTGATATTACCTTCTTGTTGCCTATGCTGACACTCAGCTGGCAGGTGTCGTCCTCCTACACAGTTCTGTACATCCTTCTGCAGATTTATTCCTGCTACTGTCAGCTCACTACCTGGCTGAACTTGGTGTTACAAATGACCTTGGAGATTCCACTGCGTGCCTCTTCCCCGAATCATTTATCATCATGGAAATTAAGACAGGATGAAAATGGGACAGGTTCTAGCACTGATTTTTAAAAATATTTTTTCCTGTTTTCAAAAAAGTACACATTCATTTAAGACATTTTGAAAATATAAACAAAGAAAATGAAAATCACTCCTAATCCTACCACCCAGAGATCACCTCTGCTAATATTTTGGTTTATAGTCTTCCATTCTTTTATTTAGAGAGTACAACACACACAGAGACACAAACTCTTTCCCTTTATCTTTTTAAAATATGGTATTTGAGACACGCAAAAATATATGTAACATTATACACACACACACACACCAGGTACAATGAAGAAGCTTACATATGTAAGGGTACCTATTATTTTTGGAGATATCATCTTTAGAGTAAATTCCTAGAAGTGGGAATGCTAGCTTGAAAGGTAAATGTACAATGTTTCAGTAGATGTTGCCAAACACCTCCTGACAGGGGTTGTACTATTTTTCCTTCCCTCTAGTAATACTTGTCTCCCTGTAACCTCACCAGCAGAGTGAGGCTGTGTAGGTCTGTCCAGTTGTCCCAACACCATTTTTTAGAAAGTCCTTCTTTGCCGCAGCCATTTGACTGCTTATCATATACTGGATTTTTATACATAGTTGGATTGATTTCTGTACCTTTCATTCGGTTACACTGGTCCGCCTCATCATGTGTCAGAACCACACTGTTTTCACTCTGCAGTATGTTTTAGTATTTGCTGGGACTAGTTACTTCTCATAACTCTTAATTTTCAGTGTTTTACTAGCTATTCTTGGGTGTTTCGTTTTCCATATGAACTTTGGTATCAATTTGTCTAGCTACATAAAAACTTGTTTATATTTTTTGCAGGAGCATATTAAATTTATAAGTTAACATAAGGGGAACTGTCATCTTGACTATGTTGAGATATTTTAACCAAAACCAAGGGATGTCTTGCTCAAGTACACTTTTGTGTCTTTCAAGATTCTTTTATAGCTCTCTTTTTTCAAAGAACCAGATTTATTGAGACAGAATTCACTTTCAATCCATCTATTTAAAGTGTACAGTTCAGTGGGTTTCAGTATATTCACGGAGTTGTGTAACTGTCACCACAATCAACTTTAGAACATTTTCATCACTTCAGAAAGTAACCCCAGGGACTGCCCTGGCAATCCAGTGGTTAAGACTCCGTGCTTCCAATGCAGGGCATGTGGGTTCGATCCCCGGTCAGGGAACCACATGCTGTGCATTGCAGCCACAATCAATCAATCAATCCACTTAAAAAAAAAAGTAACCCTATACACAGTATCAGTCCTTTCCCAATCCCTCAACCCCTCCAGCCTCTGGCAACCACTAATCTACTGTCTCTCTCTATGGTCTTGCCTATTCTGACATTTCACATATATAGAATTGTGTAATATGTGGTCTTCTGTGACTGGCTTCTTTCACTGGGCATAATGTTTTCAAGGTTCATCCATGTTATAGCATGTACTCCATTCTTTTTTTTTGCTGAATAATATGCCACTGTATGAATGGATTTACCATATTTTGTTCATGCATATATCAGTTGATGGATTTGGGGGTTGCTTTCACTTTGTGACTGTTAGGAGGAGTAAGACCCAATGTACATGTGTGTATAGGTTTTTGTATGGGCATATATATTCAAGTCTCTTGGGTATATACCTAGAAGTAGAAGTGCTGGGTCATATGATAACTTTATGCTTAACACTTTGAGGAAATGCCAAGCTGTTTTCCAGGGCAATTGCACCGTTAACATTCCTATCAGCAATGCATCAAGGTTCCAGTTTCTCCACATCCTCACCAAAACTTGTTATTGTCTGATTTTGATTACAGCCATCTTAGTGGAGGTGAAGTAGTATCTCATTGTATCTTTTTTCTTTTTTTTAATAGATATGCTTTGTTGCTTATCTATTTTTAAAAATTATTTATTTATTTATGGCTGCATTGGGTCTTCGTTGCTGCACGTTGCGTCGAGCGGGGAGGGTGGTTACTCTTCATTGCGGTGTGCGGGCTTCTCATCGCGGTGGCTTCTCTTGTTGTGGAGCACGGGTTCTATGCGCACAGGCTTCAGTAGTTGCAGCACACAGGCTCAGTAGTTGTGGCTCGCAGGCTCTAGAGCGCATGCTCAGTAGCTGTGGCGCACGGGCTTAGTTGCTCCGTGGCATGTGGGATCTTCCCAGACCAGGGCTCAAACCCACGTCCCCTGCATTGGCAGGCAGATTCTTAACCACTCTGCCACCAGGGAAGTCCCTCATTGTGTCTTTGATTTACATTCCACTAATAGCTAATCATGTTGAACATCTTTACAAGTGCTTCTTTACCATTTATATATTTTCTCTGAAGAAATGTCTGCTCAGGGCTTCCCTGGTGGCGCAGTGGTTGAGAGTCCGCCTGCCGATGCAGGGGACATGGGTTCGTGCCCCGGTATGGGAAGATCCCACATGCCGCGGAGCGGCTGGGCCCGTGATCCGTGGCCGCTGAGCCTGCGCGTCCGGAGCCTGTGCTCCACAACGGGAGAGGCCACAACAGTGAGAGGCTCGCATACCGCAAAAAAAAAAAAAAAAAAAAAAGAAATGTCTGCTCAAATCCTTTCCCCAATTTTCAGTTGGGTTGTTTTATGATTGTTATATTGTTTAAATATTCTGGTTATAAGTCCCTTATCATATATATTATTTAGAAATATTTAATCCCATTCTGTAGGCTGTCTTTACACTTTTTTTATGGTGTCCTTTGAGACACAAAAGTTTTTAATTTTGAGAAAAATCCAATTTTTTTACCTTTTGTTATTTGTGCTTGTGGTATTCTATCTAAGAAGGGTTTGCCAAACTCAAGGTAATGAAGATTTACATTTATGTTTTCTTCTAAGCGTTTTGTTGTTTTAGTTTTTACATTTAGGTTGTTGAAGTCCTTAGCAGTACTGCAGAATGTGACTATATTTGGAGATAACATTTTTAAAAAGATAATTAAGTTAAAATGATGTCATTAGGGTGGGCCCTACTCTAATATGACTGGTGTCCTTATAAGAAGAGGAGATTAGGATACAGACAGTCACAGTACAAAGGGAAAACCATGTGAGGACACAGGGAGAAGATAGCCATCTACAAGCCAAGAAGAGAGGCCTCAGAAGAAATCAACCCTGCTGACACCTTGATCTTGGACTTCTACCCTCTAGAACTCTGAGGCAATAGGTTTCTGTTCTTTTTTTTTTTTTTTTTTTTTTTAGGTTTCTGTTCTTTAGGTCAGTCTGTGGTACTTTGTTATGGTAATTCTAGCAAATTAATACAAAACCCCCATTTGGTCATTGTATCGATATATTATTTTCTTAAATCACTTATTTGCATATTATTTATGGCTGCTTTGGTGCTACAATGGCAGGGTTGAATAAGCCTGCAAACTCAAAATATTTACAATCTGGGGCTTTACAAAAAAATTTGCTGACCCCTGCTCTAGTAGCTACTTAGAAGGGGCTTAACGTGCACAGTACTGAGTTCTCGCATTTTAAAAAGTTTTTTTTTTCCTATAGCTTTTTTTTTTTTTTTTGTGGTACGCGGGCCTCTCACTGTTGTGGTGTCTCCCATTGTGGAGCACAGGCTCCGGATGCCCAGGCTCAGCGGCCATGGCTCACGGGCCTAGCCGCTCCGCAGCACGTGGGATCTTCGCGGACCAGGGCACGACCCTGTGTCCCCTGCATCGGCAGGCAGACTCCCAACCACTGCACCACCAGGGAAGCCCATTTCCTATAGCTTTTGATGCTTGAAAAACAGCATGGATGGATGGATATAAAATCCTTAGCGTGTATTTTCTTTCCTTGAGTTTTTAGAAAATGCTGAAAATGCTGCATCACTATAGCCTTGATTTGCTCTTAAGAAGTCTGATGCCAAATATTTTGGTTACCAGACTCCATAACAAACTACCCTAAAAGGAATGGCATAAATAACCATTTTGATTATAATTTCACAACATTTGGGGTCAGGAATTCGGGTAGGATTTGGCTGGGCGATTCTTCTGTTCTACGTGGCTTCAACTGGAACCACTCAGTGGTATTCAGCTGATGGCTGGACTGATACAGAGAATTCATGATGACTTCTCTCATATCAGCTAGGTAGGATCAGGTAGACCCCTCTCCCTCTCCATGTAGTCTCAGAACCTCTCCACAGGGAGTTAGATATTTTACATAGTGGCTCGGGGCTTCAAGGGCAAGTGTTCCCAAAGACCCAGGTGGACTCTTCAAGACTTCTTATGACCTAGGCCTGGAAGTCTCATAACATCACATATTCTATTGGTCAAGCAATTTGCTTAGGCCAACCTGGATCAAAAGAAGTGATACAGAAAATACAGTCATCTTTAATGTACTGCAGCCTAATTTTCTTACACTTTTAAATAATTTGAACTTTTTATATGGAGGCCTTGATGATTATCATTGTTATTTTTTGTCTAATAGTTTTAATTTAATTTTATTTTTTAAAATTTATTTTATTTATTTATTTATTTTTGGCTGCTCTGGGTCTTCGTTGCTGCACGTGGGTTTTCTCTAGTTGCGGCGAGAGGGGGCTACTCTTCGTTGCAGTGCAGGGGCTTCTCATTGTGGTGGCTTCTCTTGTTGTGGAGCACGGGCTCTAGGCACACGGGCTTCAGTAGTTGCGGCCGTGGGCTCAGTAGTTGTGGCTCGCTGGCTCTAGAGCGCAGGCTCAGTAGTTGTGGCGCACGGGCTTAGTTGCTCCGCGGCATGTGGGATCTTCCCAGACCAGGGCTCGAACCCATGTCCCCTGCATTGGCAGGCAGATTCTTAACCACTGTGCCACCAGGGAAGTCCTATTTTTTATTTTTAAAAATTTTGGCCATACCACATGGCATGTGGGATCTTAGTTCCCTGATCAGGGATTGAACCCGTGCCCCCTGCATTGGAAGCACGGAGTCTTAACCACTGGACTGCCAGGGAAGTCCCTGTCTAATAGTTTTAAGAGGCTAGCTCTCAAAATTGATCATTCTGTGGTCATTTCCCCAAGTACATGTGAGTCCTTTCATTTTGTAGGTTTATATTTTATTTCAAGGAAGTTTCTTAGATTATAGTTTCGTCATATGTGGAAATTTGGCTACATATATGTTGGAACTTCTTTGCTTGTATTCAGATGACAGTCCAAAGAGAGAGAAACAAGCACAAAGGTATGGAGGCAAGGGAAAGTAGGAACATTTCAGGAGTTTGGATGGGGGATGTGTAGGAAGAGACAAGAGATGGAGTGGACAAGGGCTAGATAGATGGAAGGTCTTATGTGCCAGCAGTGACACCACAAGTGGCAAATTAAAAAAAAACAATTCTGACATGTGGTATGGAATATGGATCAGAAGGAACAAGACTACAGGAGGGAGACAAGATAAAAGGGTATTGCATTAGCCTAGGTAAGAGGAGCTAAGAGGGACAGAGTGTAGATTTATGTTTGAGGAGAATCAATGGGATTGTTGGGTGTGGCGGGGGTGGGCGTGGGTAAAGAATGAAGGATGACTCCCAGGTCCTGGGCAACCAAGGGTCCAACGGTTTTAGACAAGTAGAACTTGAGGGGTCTCTAGGACATCCAGGTGGAGAAGTCTAGTAGGCTTGTGTGTACATGGAACTCAGATGAGTGGTCTGAGCTAGATAATGCACTTGGGAGTTGCCGATATATGTGGCAGATGAAGACAGGGGGGATGCAACGGCTCAGGGAGAATGTACTGGGTGCGATGAAAGCTGAGAACAGAACCTTGTAGACAGAGGAGTGGTCAGAGGGGTTAGGAGATGAGTCCCGTTGTGAAGGCCAAAGGGGTGTCAAAAAGAGTGGAGAGCTCTGTGTCGTCAAATGCCACCAAGAGCTCTAGTAATAGAGGACTCAGAAATGGCCTGGGGCATTTAGGATGAAGCCAGCGCTTACTGACTGAGAGCAGTGCAGCGATGTGGGGGACAGAAGCTACACAGCTATGGGTCGGGGAGTGAGAGGGGGCTGAGTTGGCAGGCAGATGAGTGTAAACTACTTTTAAGACTTTTGTCTTCAAACACAGGGAGGGAATAGTAACTGGAGCATGATCTAGAATGACAGAGGTTTCCTCCTTTTTCTTTAGGACAGGAAAAGCTTGAACATGAATAGATGGTGAAGGAAAAGGACAAGTAGGCAAAAGAAGTTGGTAACTTTGGGAGTGAGAGTGATGACTGCAATATGTTTGAAAGAAGTTTTCTGAGGATGTGTGAGGTGATGAAAAACAGAACCAAGATGGAGAGATGCTAATATGAATACATTTAAAGTGGTTAATTCCCAGAATGGCTAGTCCACATATTGAAATTACTTTGGTTTCAGTCAGTAGAGCAAACAGAACAAACCATATTTACATATTGTTTTACATCATTTACACCTCTTTTCTCCAAAGGACAGGATCAGTGTTTTACCCTTTCAGTGCCTCCCACATAGCTGGTGCTCAATGAGTAGTAAGTGAATAAACAACGTGTCTTTTACCTGTATTCTGAGTATCTTAACATATTCAAAACATAGTTAAGATCCTGCATACAAGTGAAAAAGACTTCTAAGCATGCAAAATAGTCACAAAATTCATAAATGATAGGTGATGCCAGTTTTTTTGAGTAACCTGTTTACTCTCACTTAACAAAGTTGGTTATCAGCATTTCCTTCACCACAGGGGTTTAAAAATAGGAAGATAAGGGGAGGAGGAAGAGGATGTCCTAAAGACAGGCAGGCAGACAGACAGCAGCAGTAGGTGGTACGATCTGCCTTACCATAAGGTGCTAAAAAGCAGTGAAAAACCAGACTCAAAGCACAGGGGCCTGGGCTCTCTTAGCTTAGGGATTTCCAGCCTTCACTAACATATCAAAAGTCCTTAAAGGACACTGCTGTCTTGAGCCTTAAATAAAGTTGAGAAAATGATCCTTTGAGCCGTTAAAAAATAAGCTTTGCTGTTCCTCTTTTGGCATCATCTCCTGTTTCACATAGTTTGGAAAGGATTCTATCAAAACGGATATTAAAACAAAAAAGCTGATGCTGAGATGGTAAACCTTGGTCACTCTCTGTTCCTTTGCCCAAGCTGTTTACCTAGCTTTTGATGCCCTCCCTTTTTTTTCTCCTAGGATTTCTCTCTTTTTCTTCCTTGCAGGCTGAACACAAATGCCGCTTCTTCCAGGAATCCCTCTGCATTCTCCAAGCGGAAGTAATCTTTTCCTCCTCTGCCCTCCCACAGCATCTCACAGTGGCTTGGCTTTGCACGGATCACCAGACCTGCTTGTTTACACGGCCGCTTTTCCACTAAGTTACGCGCTCCTGGAGACCAGGGACCTTGACGGTGTACCCACACAGCACCTGGTACAGTGCTACAGCGCTAGGCACGGAGTCGGTGCTCAGTTAACGGTTGCTAAGCTGAATTAACATGGAAAAATCACTCAGGGCAGGGTCTCTTGCTCGAGGTGCGGATGAATGATTCATGGGGGTGGTTCTTTGCATTCTTTACCTTGTAGTCACGTCGGGCCGAGCATCCAGCCGGTGGGGCACATACCTGTGGAGTTGGAACGCAACTCCGCCGCCCGCAGCTGGCTCACGGGAAAAGCCCGCAGGGGGCAAGTTTACTCCGCCCGCCCGGAACCCGGCCGCAGGGGGCGGGCCTCGAGGGGAACTCGGCCCGCTGGCCCGCCCCCTCCTCGGCGCGGCGGAAGCTCCGCCCCCAGCCGCGCGCTCGCGCAGGCGGCGCGTGCCCGGCCCCCGCCCTGCGCCCTCGCGCCCCCGCGCCCTCGCGCCCTCGCACCGGGGGCGGGCTCGCTGCGCGTGCCGGGCGGGGAAGCGGCGCGAGCCGGGTGCCTGAGAACGTTCGCCGCGGGGGCGGCCCCGGGGCCTGAGCGGGCGCCGCCACCGCCTCAGCGTGTGAGGCCGGGCCGGCGGAGGCGGAGGAGGCGGAGGACGCTGCGGCCGCCGGAGACCTTTACGACGCCCCCAGCTCCGGCCGGGAAGTGAGTACGGTGGGGGTTTGTGGCGGCCGCCGCAGGCTGCGGGAGAGGAGCGCGGTGCCAGAGCCTCGCGCCCGCGAGAAGCGGGAAGGAGCCCGCGCAGCGCCCTCACCTCGGGAGCCTGCGGGGGTGCAGGGCCGGGAGCGGCGGAGACGGCGCGCGGGGAGCCGGGGCCGCTGCACAGCGCGCGCTGTGAGGGGAGACGGCGCCGCGCGCCCGGACCTGGAGGGGCGAGCGCGGGGGATGGAGCGGAGCTCCGGGCCGCCGCCGCCGGGCTCTGAGCCCCGGGCCGCTGAAGGGGGCTCCGGGGTCCCGAGCGCGCTGTGGCTGCAGGGCGCGGAGCCGGGTTGCGGGCGCCGGGCTGATGCTGCCCGTGCCCGGCTCGCAGGGAAGAGGCTCTGCCTTAGGTGTTTAAGGGGGCGAAGGAGGCAGGTCCTGGCAGAGGGCAGGTGAGGCAGGCAGGCCCTGGCAGAGGGAAGGGAATTTATTTCACATCACCTCAAAACGCTATTTCCCGAGGCACCTATCAGTGAACCTGTGCACCGAGGTCACCCGTTAAAGGAAGGTGTCCTGAGAGGAGGAAGGATGCAGCTAACGAATGCTTGCCGTTAAATTCCTGTGTCAGGCCTTGGGATTAGGGAGACCTTCCAGCAGCCTCAGCAAACGTTTATTGGTTAGGTACCTTGGGTAGAGAACCGTGGTCAGCACTGGGGCCACAAAATTGTGTAAAACACAACCATCATTTGCTATTTAAGTGCTGGCAATTTGGTTGTAAAGGTATGCGTATGAAGTACAAAGCAACATTGAATTTTGTCTCATTCACTTTAGGTCTCTTTTCCCCAGTATTGGGAAATTGGAGCCATAAAATTGCTTGCTTTGAGGTTTAAAGCAGGAGGGTCAAAGAAGCTTGTGGGAGGTACTTGGGAGAGTTTTGAAGGAACTTCTGCGTAACATTTAAAGAGAGAGAAGGGAAATGGAAATTGGAAAGAGAAAAGAAGTTACCTTTCTTCCCAAGTAGAATGAAGCTCCATGACTATTAACTGCTAAATTCTCAGTGACAAGAACAGTGCCTGACCCACAGCAGGCACTAAATACCTACGCATTGCCTGAATGAAGGTTTTGCTCTATGCTCTATTTTACACAGAGCACTATTGATAAATCTGGTGTTAGGGATGGCTGAATGGACTTCCCTTGTTCCTCAGGTTCTCTCTTTTTTTTTTTTTTTGCCATGTGAGGTAACCCAGGTTCTTAGGTCTGGGCATTTAAAGTGATGGCTAAGGTGATGGAGTTGTCATATCTTGTGGTCATGCTGCCACTTTCACATCTTTATTGCATGTTGGCTCCAGGAGCTTACTCCTTGGGCCGTTGCTTCAAATCATCCCGTTCTGGCCCTTTTCTATCACTTGAGGAAGGAGAGTACTTTTGTCTAGAAAACACTTTTTCATTTTTATCTTGGTTCTTGGATCTTAGATCTGTCATAAGAGGATGTATCTCTGCTCTTCTGTAAGGGCTGGGATTCTGCCTTTTTTCTGCCTTGGTTGGATTTCTGGACTCTCGAGCTCCAGGCTGCTGTTTCAGTTGCCTGGGTTGCAGTGCCTGTTGGGTTACTTTGTCTGCCAAATTAAAACTTGACGTTTTATGAATTCTGTGAGAATTTTTATCGTACATAAGTGGAATTACTTTTGAAGGGGGTTGTGTAGTCAAGGTAGTGTTGGCAAGGCTTTTGAATGTCCACTATGTGTGCGAGACAAAATTTCTACTTAGTTAAGAAATCAGATTTAAAACCAATAGAATGCCAAGTTACCACTTGTTTTATATCTTTAGTATAAATCTCTCAGGACCTACATTTCCTTGTATAAAAATAAAATATTAATTCAAATTTGGCATTGTATAGTAAGCCTTGAAGAACTAAGTTAATTTCTCTTTAGTTTTATGACTGTGTACTTAAGAGTGCAACCAGCAGGTGTCTACTAGTTCTTATTTTGGGATGCCTAGGTCCTGTAATTTTGGATGCCTTGTTCTAGGTTTTCTCAGTGATATTGTATTTTATTTATTTATATATTTAATTTACATTTATTTCAAAATCAACTTTACTGATGTCTGCACAGATGTCCTGTGCAGAGCTGGTCTAGTAGGGTTATGTCTGATAGACCCACTGTAAGTTGAAAGTATGGTAAGTTGAAAATGCATTTACTACACCCAATCTACTGAACATCATAGCTTAGGCTAGCCTACCTTAAACATTCTCAGAACACTTACATTAGCCTACAGTTGGGCAAAACCATCTAACACTATGCCTATTTTATAATAAAGTGTTGAATGTCTCATGTAAGTTATTGAATACCGTACTGAAAGTGAAAAACAGAATGGTTGTAAGTATCTCGGTTGTTTACTCTTGTGACTGACCAGGAGCTGTGGCTCATTGCCGCTGCCCAGCATCACGGGAGAGTATCATACTGCATATTGCTAGCCAGGGAAAGGATCAAAATTCAGATTTGCAGTACAGTTTCTACTGAATGTGTATTGCTTTCACACCATCTAAAGTCAAACCATTGTAAGTTGGGGACTGTCTGTACTTTGTAACCACTATCCCAATCAAGATATAGAAATTTACATCACCGTAGAAACTCCCTCATGCTGGTTTGCAGTAAATACTCTCATCACCTCTCATTTTATTTATTTCTGGTTATACAAGTATCAGGGCTGTGGCATCTAGTGCAGGAAGCATACTGCCCAATTTTAGGGGATGCCATTCACATCGGAATGCCTGTGAATGGCAGCTCCTGGAGTTGTATTGTGCAGTCTGGGGCTGTGTACTGCAGCTCTGCAAATGGCTCATGAATGCACACTCTCTTATTAAATGCTCAAACAGTACAGACAGAATACAAGGCCCCTTGACCCACTCCCTTCTCCACCAAAACGGCAGTTATCAGTTTGTTGTGATCCTTCCAGACCTTTCTGTAAGCATTTTCATCTATATATAGGGTTTCCTCCAATGCCCACATTAATGACATACATGATACTGTAGACATTGGTCTGCAACTTTTTCCTAACAGAATGTCTGAGGTCTTTCCATGATGGAACATAAAGATCTACCTGGTTCTTCTTGACTACTACACAATACCACACATAGTATATATTGTACTGTAGTTTATTTAATCCTCTCCTCATTAATGGCCATTAAAGCTGTTTGCCATTTCACCATTGCTGCAGTGAATGAAAAGTAGAATTGCTGGGTCAAAGTGGTGCATGCTTTAAATTAATTGATGGAGGTTTAACCATGTTGCCACTTGTGGATCTGGTTCATTTATTTTTAAAAGCTGAGTAGTGTTCAGTTGTAGACTTAAATCACTGTTTATGTATCCTTCACTAACTGTGGGACAGTTAGGTTACTTTGGATACTAATTCATTGCTGGATTTATGTGTTGCCAAAGCATCCTGCCAGTCTGAGGCTTGCCTTTTCCTTTTGTTAACAATGTCTTTAGTTGTATACAAGTTTTACATTTTAATGTTATATTTATGGAAAATTTTACACTAAATTAACTATTGGTTTCTGTCTGGTTTAAGTAAATTTTCTCTACCCCAGGGTATGAATTCTGTATATCTGTATTTTCTTCTAAAATTAAAAAAGAAGTTTTGCTTTCTGTGTGGAATTTCTATATGGTGAAATGAAGTGATATATGTATTTTTCAATTTGGAAAAGCAGTTTTTCAGCACTTTTCCTCATTTCTTTTATTGTGGCAAAATATACACAACATAAAATTTACTATTATAACCATTTTTAATTGTACAGTTCTGTGGCATTAAGTACATTTACATTGTTGTATAAACATCACTATCCATTTCCAGAACATTTTTATCTTTCTCAACTGAAACTCTGTATCCATTAAACACTGATTCCCCATTCTTTTCTCCCTCCAGCCCCTGGCAACCACCATTCTGCTTTCTGTCTCTGTGAAGTTGACTACTCTCAGCACCTCCTATAAGTGGAATCATACAGTATTTGTCCTTTTGTGTCTGGCTTATTTCATTTAGCATAATGTCTTCAGAGTTCATCTATATTGTAACATGTGTCAGGATTTCCTTTTTTTTTTTTTTTTGGCCCCGCCTCGAGGCTTGTGGAATCTTAGTTCCCTGACTAGGGATTGAACCCAGGCGCTTGGCATTGAAAACGCGAAGTCCTAACCACTGGACCTCCAGGGAATTCCCAGGATTTCCTTATTTTTTAAGGCTGAATACTATTCTGTTGTATGCATACATTATGTTTGCTTATTCATTCATCCATCAATGGACACTTGGGTTGCTTCTGTCTTTTGGCTATTGTGAATAATGCCACTATGAACATGGGTGTGCAAATATCTGTTCAAATCCCTGCTTTCAACTCTTTTGTGTATATACCCAGAAGTGGAACTGTCCATGATACTAAAAAAAATTATGTACATAACTGAATATGACCAAAATGGGTGGATAGTACAGAGAGTTCCTATAAGCCCCCTCTTCTTCAGGGGCACTTTCCCGTTATTAACATCTTGCATTAGTGTGGTACATTTGTTACAACTGATGAATATATATTGATATGTTATTATTAACTTAAGTTCATGGTTTATATTAGGCTTCTGCTCTTTGTGTTGTACAGTTCTATGGGTTTTGACAAATGCAAAATGTTATCACATGACATTTCATGTAATGTCATTGCAGTATCATGCAGAATAATTTTGTTGCTCTAAAATCCCCTGTATTTCACCCATTCATTCCCCCCTCCCTCCTGCTGAGCTCCTGATAACAACTGATCATTTTACTGTGTCTATAGTTTTTGGTTTTTTAAAACAAATTTATTTATTTTATTTTTGGCTGCATTGGGTCTTTGTTGCTGCGCGCGGGCTTTTCTCTAGTTGTGGCAAGCGGGGGCTACACTTGGTTGTGGTGCACGGGCTTCTCATTGCGGTGGCTTCTCTTGTTGCGGAGCACGGGCTCTAGGCGCGTGGGCTTCAGTAGTTGTGGCCCGTGGGCTCAGTAGTTGTGGCTCGCAGGCTCTAGAGCGCTGGCTCAGTAGTTGTGGGGCATGGGCTTAGTTGCTCCGCGGCATGTGGAATCTTCCCGAACCAGGGCTCAAACCCATGTCCCCTGCATTGGCAGGTGGGTTCTTAACCACTGTGCCACCAGGGAAGCCTTGTGTCTATAGTTTTGCCTTTTCCAGAATGTCATATGGTTTGGATCATGCAGTATTCTAGGCTTTCAGACTGGTCTCTTTCACTTAGCATTATGCCTTTACGTTTCTTCTGTGTCTTTTCTTGGCTTGGTAGCTCATTTCTTTTTATTGCTGAATAATATTTCATCGTATGAAAGTACCACAGTTTGTTTATCCATTCATCTATTGAAGGACATCTTGGATACTTCCAGTTTTTGGCAGTTATGAGTAAGCTTCTATAAATATTCATGTGCAGGTTTTTGTGTGGACATACGTTTTCAGCTTTCTTGGGTAAATACCTAGGAGCGTGATTGCAGGATCGTATGGTAAAGGTATCTTTAGCTTTGTAAGAAACTGCCTGTCGAATTTTGCATTCCCAATAATTTTAAAATTGTATATCCTAGCACCCTAAATGTACTTAAAAAAAAAATCTTTGTCAGACTGTTCTGTAAAATTAAACCGCATCTGGTATGAATTTATATTCTAATTGTTTCTTTTGTTGGCTGTCTTTCTTAGCATTATACTTCTTTATATGTTTTTTTTTTTTTTGTTGGTACGCGGGCCTCTCACTGTTGTGGCCTCTCCCGTTGCGGAGCACAGGCTCCGGACGCGCAGGCTCAGTGGCCATGGCTCACGGGCCCAGCCGCTCCGCGGCATGTGGGATCTTCCCGGACTGGGGCACGAACCTGTGTCCCCTGCATCAGCAGGCGGACTCTCAACCACTGCGCCACCAGGGAAGCCCTCTTTATATGTTTTGAGGTTTTGATTTACAGACTTATTTGAGGGTGAGTACTTTTGCCTTTGTTTCTCTTATTTCTGTGCTCACCCTTCTCTGTGTGGTGATATTTCAGGTGTTTCCACTGATTGACTGGACTCTAGTCAAGAAGTCAGATATGATAATGGTCAGGGTCCTGCTGTTTGAGGTAATTGGGGCTATTTTAGATCCACTCACAGAGTGTGTGAATGTCTTGGTTCATTTCCTGGTCATGAGGCTGTGTTTTTATCTTCTCACTTTTCAGAGCCCAGAGCACCACATAAACCGTAGTTCTAGGCAGAGACTGACAGCAGTACTTTTTCAGTTCCTTTCAGCTCTAGCCTCATCCTTGGCTTTAAGCAGTGAATCTGGCTCAGATGTCTCCTGTTTCTCCACCTCCTTCATTCTGTGTCACTGTTACCCTGAAGGAAGTATACACCTGCTTCTAGACTCAGAGTCCAGCACCTGTAGCTTCAGTCCTGCTCACAGTTTTGTGTATCTTCTGTTTCTGATCCAAGTGAAGGGTTGTCTTGTTTTTGAGCCTTTTTAGTAACTTAAAAAATATATTTAAACATATCTATTACTATGTATTTGGAGCAGAGGGGATGCATCGAAGTGTTTACTTATTGGGCTGCTTTGACTAGAAGACTTAATTGACCAGGCTTTTTTCTAAACTTGATACCACTTATCTTGTTTTCTGTGTTATTGCAATGCCTAGACCCTCCAGTGCAAAAGTTGAATAGCAGTGATGATAATGGGCATTTTAGTCTTTTTCCTGAATGGGAATGCTCCCAGTGTTTCACTGTTAGATATGATACTTACTAAAGGTTTCTGGTAGGTGTCTTTTGTCAATTTAAGAAAGTTTCCTTCTATTCTTGGTTTATATATTTACCGGGTGTTGAATTTTATTGCTTTTTGGCATTTGTTGAAATTATCATTGATTTCTCTTTAATATGAGTAGGACAGACCTTTCTGAGTTGCAGATAACTGAGAGAAACAGATATATTGTATTTGATTTACTTGTTAATACATTTTTAACAACCAAAAAATGAACTTTTAAAGAAAACACATTTTGATCTTGAATTTTTGTATATTAACAATATTATGTATAAGCTATATATTATAATGTTATATATATATGCTCTATATTATGGCATTTCAGCAATAATCAGGTTGGACCAAATATTTCTGTAACTAAGCTTCACTATAATCAAATAGTGTACAGTAAAAAAACAATTTTGGGGGGCGGGAGTAACTTTAGGGACTCTATAAGGACTTTTTCAGTCCCTAACCACTCAAGCTTCTTTTCTTCCTGGCTTCTTTTTCTAGACTCTTTACTCCCTCCTTTTAATTTTTATCTCTGCTTGCTCTGTCTCCTCTTGCCAGAGAGAGACTTTCTTCTGCAAGTAATAACAACTGTTATTTAGTGTGAGGCTACTGTATTCAAGAGATTTTCATAGATAATGTCTACACTGTAATCTTTACCACTGTGGAAGCTAGGTATGGTATCTCCAGTGTTTGGGTGAGGAAATTGAGCTCAGAGAAGTTAGAGCTTGTTTAGGGCCACACAGCCAAGCAGTGACAGGAGTGATATTTGAACCAGGTCCAACTTCAAAGCCCATATTCTTTCTACATGCTCTCTCTAAACAAGACTTTTATGTTCCAAGTTCAACTTGGGTTTTGTTTTTTTGGCTTACCCTCATGATTCCTGAGTGTGGTGATATGACCGCTTTGTGTCTCCAATATGATTTGTGTGAAAATTTTCCTTTAGTCAGGTACTTCATTGCTTTTTACCGGTGTGACGTTTTACATGTTCTTGAGCAGTTTCTTAAAATGACTAAACCTTTTTTAACTGCACAAACAAAAATAGAATAAATAGTGTCATGGTTAAGCATGTGGGCTCCGGAGTAAACTATGTTGCTTGGACCTTGAGTTTATTTTCCTTTAACTTTTTAAATATTGTGAAATATTGGCCCTCAAAAAGGTATAGAGAATAAAAATTGTGAATACCTGTGTACACACCACTTAACTTAAGACACTAGGCTCCTTTTAAAGTTAACCCCTACTGCTTCCCAGTTGTATTCTCCTCCCCTTCTGAGGGAACCACTATTCTGCATTTGATGCTTTTCATTCTTGTACATATTTTCATACTTTTATTACATATGTAAGTAGCCCTAAAATGTATATTGTTTTGCATTAAAAAACCCTTTATATTAACAGTATTAATTATATCTTTTTATAACTTTATTTTTTTTTCTCTCAGTATTGTGAGACTTATCCATATGGATATATGTAGCTCTAGTGCATTTATTTTCTTCACTGAATAGGATTCTGGTATTGGGCTATATCACAGTTTTATGTTTTCCTGTGGATTGGCAATTAGTGTGTTCTCATTTTATTTGTTACGACAAATAATGCTGCTGTGAGTATTCTTGTCACGTCTCTTTGTGTACACATGCATGTCTTTTAGAATGTGTACTAGGAATAAACTACTGGTATGTGTGCCAGTAGTATGTGTCCTTGGGCATACGGCATTTCTAGCTCTTTTACCGCCTTTCAATTTTGTTAAAACCCTTTCTCTATTCCAGATTTTTTTTTTTTGGCTGCGTTGGGTCTCTGTTGCTGCGCGCGGGCTTTCTCTAGTTGCGGCGAGCGGGGGCTGCTCTTCGTTGCGGTGCGCGGGCTTCTCGTTGCGGTGGCATCTCTTGTTGCGGAGCACGGGCTCTAGGCGCGTGGGCTTCAGTAGTTGTGGCACACGGTCTCAGTATTTGTGGCTCGTGGGCTCTAGAGCACAGGCTCAGCAGTTGTGGCGCACGGCCGTAGTTGCTCCACGGCATGTGGGATCCTCCCGGACCAGGGCTCGAACCCGTGTCCCCTGCATTGGCAGGCAGATTCTTAACCACTGCATCACCAGGGAAGTCCCTCTATTCCAGATTTAAAATGTTGTAAATGATTGATAAAAAAGTATTTTCTCTTCTTCCAGGTCTATATTTTTATACTTTTAAATAAATCAGAAAAACTGTAAATTAAGAAAAAAGAGTCTTGCCAATAGAATTCTAGTCTAGGCATCATTCAAGAGGGTAGTTACATAATAATATCAATAATAATAATAATAATAATAATAATGGCAGCTAACATTTATTAGGCTCTTATTTTGTGCCAGGCATTGTGCTAAATGCTTTACGTAATTTATTTAACAGTTACCACAGGGGATTCCTGGTTAGGACTATGTGCTTCCACTGCACGGGGCCTGGGTTTGATCCCTGGTTAGGGAACTAAGATCCCGCAAGCTGCCAGTCGTGGCCAAAAAATCGAAAACACCAGTTACCACAGCCCTGGGAGGTTATATTTGCTATTCAGAGCTCTGTAGTAATGGAGTGCAGTCACTGAATATTTTTTATTGGAACCTAGAGCACTTTTTCAGATTTGTAAAATCAAACAAACAAACCAAAAAACCCAGTCTCTAGGGCTTTACCAACGTTTACTTTCACTGGCTTTTTTTTTTTTTTTTTTCTTAATCTGAAAGAGAAGAGAAAAGAAAAGAAGTATTAGGGGAAGGATAGTTGAGAATTTTCCTGAAATAAGCAAGGAAGTTAGTTCTCTTATAGGGAAGTTTGATTAGTTCCAGTTAAGAACTTGTTAGTGACAAGCACAGTGATCTCTGACTTCTTAATTTAAGGAGCATCCAGAGAAAAACTGACAGGAGTTTTGCTGGCAGAAAATGAACTTACACAAGAAGTTTTGATACCTAGATGCTTTGAAGTAACTGAGAGCTGGAAGTTAAGACATTAACAAAAAGATTCAAGGGAAGTGAGGGATACTTAACACTTAGGTGTAGTATAGAGACTTTCTGGAAACATTTCTAGAGCCTGCTTTCTTTCCTTTAGTCTTTACTGTGGGATTTACTTAATTTATACCTGCAGACTTAGTCTAGCTCTGGAACACATTGCTTCCCTGACAGGGCTAATGAGGGTCCAGACGTTTTGCTGCACTAGCCTCCTGACCCTGTTTAACTGTGACCTAAGGTCTGCGCAGCACCAGGGCTTGGGGACCTGTATTCTTTCCTCAGTCCTGGAGTCCTCGTGTTTGCCTTGGAGGGGGTGATGTGGCGCAGTGGAAAGAGAATAGGCTTTATTGTCAGATTGGTTGCCTACTCCACGAATTACTAGCTTTGGAATGTTAGGCCAAATTAACTAACCACTTAGGCTCTAAATTTCCTCATCGGATTCTGCCATTCACATTCCTTATTTGCTCCTCAAGCCTAGCACAGTCTCATCTTTTCATTCTAGTTTTTTTTAAGAGTAATGGTTTCCAAAGTGGGAGGCGTGCAAAATGATCTTCTAGGCAGGGTATAACAAGAAAAAAATGGGCAATTAACTTTACTAATATTTAAATCATAGTTTGTCACTTTACTCCGTCTGTATGTCTGATGATATACATCAGGTACGGAAAGTGAGGTAACCTGAAGGGAGGATCATGGGCACACCACAACCTGGAGGGGCTGACAATGTGAGCCTCCTTATTTGTTTGCTTACATTCTATTTGGACATATTACAGTTAACCTCTACCTGGTTTAGGGGTCTTTCAGATTATATTATCTGATTTGCATGAAGTGAAGCTTGCTGAATGAATAGACAAAGGGCTTAAAAAGATTCCTGCAAAGAATCTGCGGATTGAAGTTTCAGATTCAACTGAAGACTGAAGTGCTAATGCAAGGACACATGAACAGCAGGAAACAAGCGGAGCTGGTACTTCTATTTATATTATGAGCTTGTTTTCAGTGAAATGCAAAGTACAAAACAATAATGGTCTAAGCAGATTGAAAAGGAGAATCACTAAAAAAACCCCTTAACATTGTTAAAAATACTATTTGATGTATGGGTTTATATATACCATTGAGTGTATTGTGCCTTAAGGTATTTGCTTAATGATAGTATGAGGCTAATATGGTCAGTTGAGATATTTTAAAACGAAGTATTCCGAATATGAAGACAAACTTACTGAGCTTTTTTCAGTGATGATTATAGCTGTGTGCTAATTAATATCTTTTTTTTTTTTTTTTGCCTGCGTCGGGTCTTGGTTGCGGCATGCGGGCTCTTCGTTGTGGTGTGCAGATTTCTCTGTAGTTGTGGCTCAAGGGTTTCTCTCTAGTTGTGGCACGCGGGCTCCAGAGCGTGTGGGCTCTGTAGTTTGCGGCACTTGGGCTCTAGGTGAGGCGCACGGGCTTAGTTTCCCCGTGGCATGTGGGATCTTAGTTCCCCGACCAGGGATCAAACCCACGCCCCCTGCATTGGAAGGTGGATTCTTTACCACTGGACTACCAGAGAGGTCCCTGATTAATGTCTTAAATTTTTATTAACTTAATGATATATTTTTGGAAGTTTCTTTGGAGATTTCTTACTTCAGGAGTAAAAGACAAAAAGCCATAAACTTTTCTTCTTCCTGTTTTAGTAAAACTGGCTGAAATAATACATAGACAAAAATAACAATTTTAGTTTGGTGACAAACTAAAACTCCATCCTTTGTTAGCAAATACTCTCGGGATACTCGTAGAAGACATTGCTGAGGCTTTGAAATAATAAATATTGTAACAAATTATGGAGTTTGTGAGCGTTTCTGTATATTTCGATAAAAGTTCAGAGGTTATGGTTTTTGGTGTAGTCCATTTTAATAATAAAATGTATGGAGACCTGCCTCTTTAACCCTCCAGACCACTAAAGGAAAGGTTTACCAGAGAATATACTCTAATGACTTAAAATTTTATTATGAAATAGGGCATATAAAGCATAAAGGATAATACAGTGTACCCAGAACCCAGCCTAATAAATAAATCATAGCTAATAGAGTTGGTATTCCTCTGCAGTCACATTATTCTTCTTCCATCTCCAGAGGACTTTGCTTTTCTGAATTTAGTGATGCATGTTTTATGTGCACTTGTAAAGAATTTGTATTTTGTCATTATTGGGTGGGTTGTTCCACAAATGTCAATTAGATCTAGTTGGCTGATGGTGAAGTTGAGTCCTTCCATATTCATCTTGACTTTCTACATGTATTGATCATAGAAGAGTGTTGAAGTCTCCAAGTGTAAGTGGATTTGTCTCTTTCTCCTTTCAGTTCTATCAATTTTTGCTTATTTTAAAGCACTGTGGTTAGGTACAGAGACATTTAAGATTATGTCTTATTAAAGAATTCTGTATGTTACAGGCCCAACAATACAATTTTATAGGTATTGTTTTATCTATATTGTATTAAAAAGCAATTGTTTTTTAAGTCAGTTCTGAGAATAAAGGAGAAGAAATATGTAATTGTACTGTCTTTAAAAAAGTGAACTTTACTTTTTTAGAACAGTTTTAGATTTACTGAAAAATTGAACAATAATAGTTTCTATATGTATCCTACACCCTGTTCCCTCTGTTATTAGCATCTTACATTAGTATGGTTCATTTCTTGCAGTTAATGAACCAGTGATGATACATTATTATTAACTAAAATCCATACTTTCTTCAGATTTCCTTCAGTGTTTACCTAATGGCCTTTTTCTGTTCCAGAATCCCATCTAGGATACCACATTACATTTAATTGTCATCTCCTTAGACTTCTGTTGGGTTTGTCAGTTTCTTGGCTTTTTCTGGTCAAGTTTTTGATGAAACTTGACACTTTTGAGGAGTATTGGTCAGGTATTTTGTAAATTTTCCCTCAATTGAGATTTGCCTGATGTTTTCCTCATGATTAGACTGGGTTTATGGGTTTTGGGGAGGAAGACCACAGAGGTAAAATGCCATTTTCATCACATCGTGTCAAGGGTCCATGCTGTCAACAAAATTTATCACTGTTGTTGTACCTGATCACCTAGCTGAGGTAGTGTTTATCAGGTTTCTCCACTGTCAAGTTATTTCCCCCTCCCCCTTCACCTCTTTGGAAGGAAGTCACTGTGTGCAGCTCACACTTAAGGAGGGAGGAGTTATGTTCCACCTTCTTCAGGGCAGAGTCTCCATGTAAATTATTTGGAATTTTTCTGTACAGGATATTTGTCGATTCTTCATTCTCATGTATCAGTATCAACTTAAGGATATTTAATACTACTTTCTTTTGTTGCTGAAATTTTTCCAACTTTGGCCATTGGGAGCTCTTTCAATTAGCCTCTGTGTCCCTTTGATATACCCCTATCATATGGTTTTTTTCCTCCCAGGACTTCTTTACTTTCTATACTACAAGATGATCCAGGCTCATTGTGTATATTTCTTGCCTCAGGCTTTTCTCGGAGGAGCCCTAGTTCCTTTTATTGAAGAATGGTATTATAAACAAAAATTCGGCCACTAAATGTGCTGATTGCTTTGGGATACTTTTGTTTCTAGGCCCTCTCAGTTGACAGAGCAAGGACATGTATATGTGTATACTAATGCATATACACATACCTACAAATGCTTTTATATGTAACTATCCATATATCTATATTGAGTTAACCATGAATGTATACTGATGTCTCCAATTGTAATCCATTCCATTACCACCTGGATCATTATAGCTTCTCACCTTGCTTATCTGTAACCTCACACTTCACCATCTGCCATCTGTTTACTTAATTGTTCAGTTATGCATACATGCATAGCAGTATTAGAGTTCTTGGCCCATAACCTGTGGGAAACCAGAGTACAGTACTTAGATATATTTTATTTTGCGTTTAGTTTTAACAGACTCTGTTCACTTCCAGAGTTACTTAGGTTACTATACTTTCCCCCCACCCTGTTCAGTGAGGTTGTTTCATATATTTGTAATACAGTTAGATTGTTTTGTTAATTCTCCATTTCACTCTGGGGTTCTCTGACCTCCTAAAGGATTAAAAAATTTTTTTTTTTACATACATTAAGGTTCACTCTGTGTTGTAATTTTCTTTTGGTTTTCACAAATGTATAGTGTCAGTGTCCACCATTACAGTATCATACGGAAGTTTTATCACCCTAAAAATTCCCCTGTGCTTCACCTATTCATTCCTCTTCCCTTCTTCCCAAATCTCTGGCAACCACTGATCATTTTACCATTTGTATTGTTTTGTTTTTTCTAGAAGGTCATAAAATTGGAATCATATAGTGTGTAGCCTTTTCAGACTGGCTTTTTTCACTTAGCAATATGCATTTAAGCTTCAAGTTTTTTCATGGCTTGATAGCTTATTTATTACTGCTGAACAATATTCCATTTATGAAAGTAGTAGTTTATCTATTCACCTATTGAAGGGCATCTTGGTTGCTTTCAGTATTTGGCAGTTGTGAATAAAGCTGATATAAACATTTGGGTGCAAGTTTTGTGTGAATATACATTTTCCACTTAGTTGGTTAAATACCTAGTGCAATTACTGAATTGTATGGTAGGACTATGATTAGTTTTGTAAGAGACTGCAGAACCGTTTTCCAGCCAGGCTGTCTGTGCATTCCCACTAGCAATGGGTGAGAGTTCCTGTTGCTCTACATTCTTGTCATCATTTGCTATTGACAGTTTTTTGGATTTTAGCCATTCTAATAGGTGTATAGTGGTATCTTGTTGTTCTTTTTTTTTTTTTTTAGAGTTTTTACACCTAATTTTATTCATGTTTTAAAATCCTTTGAGTATATTGTTATTTTATTTTTTATTTTTTTGCTTTATAACAAATTTAATCAGTTATACATATACATATGTACATATGTTCCCATATCCCCTCCCTTTTGCGTCCCCATCCCACCCCTCCAGGCGGTCACAAAGCACCGAGCTGATTTCCCTGTGCTATGCGGCTGCTTCCCACTAGCTATCTACCTTACGTTTGGTAGTGTATATATGTCCATGCAACTCTTTCACTTTGTCACAGCTTACCCTTCCCCCTCCCCACATCCTCAAGTCCGTTCTCTAGTAGGTCTGTGTCTTTATTCCTGTCTTACCCCTATGTTCTTCATGACATTTTTTTTTCTTAAATTCCATATATATGTGTCAGCATACAGTATTTGTCTTTCTCTTTCTGACTTACTTCACTCTGTATGACAGACTCTAGGTCCATCCACCTCATTACAAATAGCTCAATTTCATTTCTTTTTATGGCTGAGTAATATTCCATTGTATATATGTGCCACATCTTCTTTACCCATTCATCCGATGATGGACACTTAGGTTGTTTCCATCTCCGGGCTATTGTAAATAGGGCTGCTATGAACATTTTGGTATATGTCTCTTTTTGAATTATGGTTTTCTCAGGGTATATGCCCAGTAGTGGGATTGCTGGGTCATATGGTAGTTCTATTTGTAGTTTTTTAAGGAACCTCCATACCGTTCTCCATAGTGGCTGTACCAATTCACATTCCCACCAGCAGTGCAAGAGTGTTCCCTTTTCTCCACACCCTCTCCAGCATTTATTGTTTCTAGA